>NC_137088.1:14262305-14862305 GCF_951640355.1 Cnephaeus nilssonii | reverse complement strand
TCCTGACCTGCCCCGCCCCTGCATTCTTGCATTGATAAATTGGTTTTCATCATGACCTACGCGTGCGCGGGCACACGCAAACACACGCATGCACATTTTCTCCAAACTGATGTTAAGGATCACAAGCCACCAAATATTTGGTAGCCTGTTTTGGCTCTTTTGGAGAGACTATAATTAAATAAACCGAGGATATGCCATCTTTCAGTTAGACAAAACAGCATTCAAATGTACAGCCAGATTCTTAAAAAGTGTTTCCTCTTCCTCTATAACCTGTGAAATGTGCATGTCTTTAAAAAGACAGTTTCTTGTGAAATTGACATTGGACAATTTTAAAATAAAAGTAGATTCAAGCAAAAATGCCATGTAACAGCAACATTTTGTATACAAAGCTGTGATTTTTAACTGTATATTACTTATTTCTATTTCTATTATTGACAAGCCGGCCTTGTAAGTAAGATTTAACTTTGGGTCTTCTTTTGCTAATTCATTTCCTCAGTATGATTAAGTGATTGCCAGTCTTAGAAAGGTAAATTGTGCTGTCAAGTAGATTTACACATTGAACATCTATATGAATCCATCCAATGGCAGCTCCTTCACCTTGACCTGTCAGAAAAAGTTGTGAGCCAGTTATTAAATAGACTGCACCTATTTTGAAATTTCAGGCCTCTGATTCAAATAGATTGGAATTTGAATTCTAGTTGGATTTCTTAATAGCTGTACGCCCTTGGGCAATTGCATAGCTTTCTCACGTGTAAAATGAGGACATTAACTGTTATCTACCTCAAGAATTATTTTAAGGAATAAAACCACAATAAATTTAAATAACTTTCAATCATAGTTATTTTGAAAGTTATTTAAATTACTTTGGCACATAGTAAGCATAAAATAAATATGAGTTGATATTGTATCATAAAATGGTAATGGTATGAATCTTACCTAACAACAAATAATTTATGTGACTTAATAATGTTAATCCTATGTAGCAATAATTATTTTCGCATAAATATGTCTCATGCAATATTTGAGACATACTTATACTAAAAAAACTTGTTTTTGATTTGTAGGAAATTCATATTTAACAGGGTGTCCTGTATTTTGTCAGGGTGCTCTAATTTCATGGGACATAGTGTTTGCCACATGAATTCTGTTGTATAATTCCATGGATCACCATTTGTGCTGTGTTCTGGGGGTGTCATTGACATAGAATGCAATGAAAATGGTTGCCCTTTCATGGAACTTTGTGTCCCTAATATCTTTTAACATCTCAGTGACATGTTTCTGTATATACCAAATACAAAAATGATTTGTATCTGTTCGGTATTGATATGTTGTTATGATGATTCTTCCAGATGGTTTTAGTAGGGTAGCATAATAAAGTCGTGGTTATACTCATGTCATTTTCATAACTCCAGTTATTTGAGGGAGGATCATGGTCCTTATCAACAAATCATGTGACACCTTTCCATCCCAGAGTTCACAGCAGGCTGATAAAAGAGATATTCCTGGAGAGCCACTTCAGAGAAGTGAATCAGACGCTGAGAAAATGTGGCGTGATTTGTTTACAATATTGAGTAGTTCTCTATAGTTTTGTTTCCTGTTCTCATTTTTTTTACTGTCAGGACCCTGAGTACACCACCAGACGTATTTGTGATATAGTAATATATTACAATAAAACTATAGAGAGATCTCAATATTGTAAAATGTTAATTTAGCATTTTCTCACAGGGGACACCATCACGTCAGGGCTGATAGCTGGTGATACTGAGTTCGAGTTCATGAGGTGCATGTGGAGGGAGAAGTCAAGGAAAGCCAGGAATCCAATCTGGCCACCTGTCCCAGGACCACAGGTAATGCAAATTCAGTTATCAAGACCCTAGAGGCCCATTCAGTCATTCACTGCTCACCTCAACTTGAGGCTGCTCGATTGATCTAGAAGAGCTCACAGCAGCCTTAAAGAACAGCACACAGAACCAGTGGTTCAGGTTGTCCTGAGCACTCAGCATAGTTCCGTAGTCAGGTCATTGCTGAGTTTATTATTCAGAATTAAACCCTCCGATTGAACTTGAGGATGTGAACTCCCACCTCCAATGCTATGCTTACATTAAATTGGAAATAATTAAATGTTTCCTTTTAACCTATGTGCTTCTTAGAGAAATTGTTCTTATTGGTGTTTAGTTCAAGAAAATTATTCTTATTGGTGCCTTGGGAGGAAGACCTAGTAGTCGGCCTCCTGACTCTAGCGCCATGTGAAACTAGGGGAGGAGAAATCACCCTGACTTTTAGTGGAGGGAGAAGGCAATTGAAAACATAGGGCAGCCCCCTTCACTGCTTAGCAAACAGAACGGAGCACACATTTATTCGGCACCATTTAGGGATGAGGGTGAAAGCCTCCTCCTTGGCAGTCCTTTACTTTTTCCTTTGCTCTTTAATGCATTAGCTTGGAGGTGTGCTCCCAGAGCACCTGTCTTAGGAGAAGGCTCTGCACCTCCTTCCCAGCTCAACGGCCATGGCTGTGTGGCGAGGGAATGCAGAAGTCCTAGTGTGAAGGTCAGAGCTGAGCCTGTGTCTTACTATTTCATAGCAATACAGATGTGACAAAATTAACCCATTGTATTAGTTAGGGTTCTCTAGAGAAATAAAACCATGTATATGTATGCGTCTGTGTGTGATTTTTTTAATATGGAATCTATTCATACACTTACGGGGGCTGACAGGTCCCAAGATCTGCAGTGAGAAAGCTGGAGATCCAGGAGAACCAGTGACATAGTTCCAGTGTGAAGGCCAGCAGGCTTGAGACCCAGGAAGAACCAATGTTCCCGTTCGAGTCCAAAGGCAGGAGCAAAGCAGTGTCCCAGCTTGGAGGCCATCAGGCAGGAAGAATTCTTTCTTAACTCAGGGGAGGATCCGCCATTTTTTCTATTCAGGTCTTCAACTGATTGGATGGGGCCCACCCACATTAGGGAGGGTAATCCGATTTACTCAGTCTACTGATTCAAATGTTAAACTCATCCAGAAACATCTGCACAGATTCATCCAGAATAATGTTTGACTGAATATCTGGGCATCCTGTGCCCAGTCAAGTTGGCACATACAATTAACCATCACACACACATGATACTGAAGCAAATCTGACCAGAATGGCAGGCTTCTTCCAGGTCTCAGCTAGAGGTGCTGTAACTCCTGTAGCCATGCAGCCCACACGCTGAGAATACTGCTAGAGGGTGAGGACAACTTTTTACAAAGTTGGTGTTGAACTAGTTCTAAAACCTCAGATGCCTTTCAGCTTGTTAATAATACAAGAGGCTCTGACTCTGCTTCTTTTCCAGGCTAAGAGAAAACATTTAAATTTTATTAATAATTTTTAAATTGCTACAACATTTAAAATAGATTGTGCCACTAAGAACAATTGCTCCTTTGTCTTTCCATTGATTTTTTTTCTTTCTACAGGTGAAATCCAATGAAAAGTAATATTTATAGGCAATATCCAGATGGTGTAGTGTAGTAGAAAGAATACTAGAGCAAGAGTCAAAAAAATATATCATTTATAATGTCGTTTATTTACTTACTAGCCATGTGACCTTGCTAACCTTCTTAAGATATCAGAAGCAGCTTTAACTCTTGCCCTATCTACTTCATAAGGTAATTATAAGGGGCTATATGAAATAAAATAACCCTGAAACACGGTTGAATACTATAAAATTCCCCCTATGTAAAATAATAATAATAGTATTATCTTCAGTCTGTATGAGTACCTGTGTTTTTAAAGTGTTACAGTCACATGTTTACTTCAGAGTTGTTTCAAACTTCCCCGGGGTATTTTCTGCATGTTTTATCACAACTGCTGAAGATAATTCATCTTATAATGGCTTTGTCCACCTAATAGTTAAAAAATGACTATAAATTGGTTACACACAATTTTGTGATTAAAAAAGGACTTGAGAGTATATAAAATAAGCAAAAACTAACAACTTAGTATTATATGGTGATGGGAAAATAGGAATATAGTTCCCTAAAACAGTGTTACTTCAAGTTTGGTTCACGAAATAGTACTTGCCCACAATGGAAATAAGCACAAAAATTTAGAGTAAGCATTCTAAAACTTTTATAACAATTTCATACTAACAGGACGTTTAATCTACATGTAATTTTGGTCCATTGAATGTAATAATACAAATTACAATTTGCATTTTTCATGTCTTTTAACTTTATTTTTATTAATGTTTCTATTGTATTTTGCATAAATATTGGTCTGTGACAGATTGTAAAAAAAATGGGTCTCCACACCTGGTAGCCAGAGAAACGTTGTTTTAAAATCTCTAATACCAATAACTACTTCCTGAATAATTAATGTAGTTTTGTCAAACATGTGTGTTAGTAGATTATCTTGAAATCCTATTCTGTTAACCACCTTTTTTGGAATCGTGTATATATAATAACCATAATGCATACCCCAAAACACAGCCTCAGACATAACCTTTGGCCTAGATATGGGCAACAATTTTTTATCCTTCATTTGTATCCATTTGCTTAGCCATCTTGAAATGTCTGGAATTCTAAAGTTGTTTGAAAGTGTTAAAAAGCAAATGAGTGCTAATAAATCTTATTTTGGCAGTTTGCATACACAAAAAAATCCAAGAAAAGTGAAGTCATTTATGGAAAAAAACTTTACACATTCTTGAGTGAAATGACTTGTGTCTGTTCTCATTAACAATGGAGATGATATTTTTCTAACTTTTTCACCATCTTTTGAGAAAACTAAGTAATAAATCAAGAAATTCCAGTACAAATGAAAAATACGTGGAAACAGACCAAAATGGGGGAATTATGGTGTCAATTACTTATGGGGTCAATTAAATGTAATAGATGTGTAAATTGCAGTCATATACTTTTATAAACTAGAATATGCTGTAAAGTATTCATTGCGTGACTATCTAGGAAATGCTGGCTAAGGCTAGGAACTCTTTATTGTTTTTCCATAGCCTTAGCTCTGTAACTTAAGCCAATTGATGAATAAGCACAAGTGACTAAAACAAGGACTTCAAAGATATTTCTTTCTGTCTGTACTAATATTCCTTTGAATCACAAAGTGCTGTCTACTGGTCATTGGATTTTATGAGCAGAGGCAGTGCCATGAATTGGTAAGAATATTGGACCAGGTATAAAAGGACATGGGTTCTATTTCTCATGTGTTACCAATTAGCTGGACAACCTTGAGCAAGTCATACCCATTCCTCTAGCTTCTGTTTTGTTCTCTCTGTGAAATGATCAGATTGGTTAAAATGCCCTCGTAGATCCATTCCGGAGCTAAATGATCATAAACATTTAAGGTCAAAATATTTTTTTAAAGTTCTTTAAGATTGCAATGATCACTGAAAAGTTCAGAGGAAAGTAAGTGCTCTTTGGTTCATGGTGCCAAATAATCTTTTAAGTCAGCATCTATTTACCTACACCCGATACATAAATTAAATTGAAAGTAAAAATGTGAATGTATGTATTATTCAAAAGTTCATTCTATGCTGAAATTAAAATCTATGCTCAAGTCAACAAACATATTCAACACGAATACTGCACTTCAAAGGACAGAATTTCTTAATAAATAACACTGTCCAACACCATATTCTTTCTGTGAATTCAAATTAAGGAATGACACTGCCCAATGTCTTATTGTCTCTCTAAACACAAATTAATGAGTTGGCCTTACCATTTGAATTTGGATTCAGAACATAGCTTTCTGGGCGATCCTTTATGTAGCAGGCTCTACATGTTTATTGCACACCATTTTGAAAAGCTGCCATGCATTCTACACTTGGGGAATTTAGAAATGGATTTTAATCAGGACAAATCGGTGCACTTCTGCCTACAGAAAATGAAAAGACCTGTACAGTACTCTGCATCGTGTTGTTGGCTGCTTATGGTTATTTAGCCTGATCAAGGACACAGGAGAGCAAAATGTTGGGCAAATTTCATTCTATTCATGGCCCTGCCACATGTTGCAGCCCACTCTTTTGGAAGCTCTGGGTTAAGGCAGGAACTCCTAAGTTGTGGGACATGTATCTGTCTCTCATGGAACTTGAGTTGATATAAGTGTGTAGGATCCAAAAATCAGATCATAAGAAAGTTGTTCTTTTTTTTTTATTATTTCTTTCTCAAATATTATTTTTCCCAGGAAAATAAAAAAAGACTGTCTGGTGCTCCTGGGCTTCTGACACATCTTTTAATTACAAATCTCATTTGTTACTGAGAGTCAACCGCTGGGGTCAAAACCTTCTGCAAACAAACATCATGGACATGACTTAATAACATTGATTTGTTCCCTATTTTTACAGTAACCTATTTATGCCAAGTTATGATACCAACTTAAACTTATTTTTTGAAATAAATTTATTTATGCCCAACGGTATGTTGAGTTTAAAAAAAACTTATGTAAATAAAATAATAGCACAAGGCTGGCAGAATGTTCTAAAATGACATGCAAATGAATGAAGCTTGGGAAACATTGGGCTGGTGGAAAGTACACTGAGTGGCAGATAGGAAATTTGGTTGCTAAATCTGGTTCTAACTTTGTCACTAATTAGTGGATTGTCCTTGGAAAAAATGATGAGTCTCTCATGCTTCTATTTCCTCATCGCCCAATAAATATAATGATAGTTGCCCAGCTACCTTTGGAGTAACAATGTGAAGATTAAAAATAAATGCTGGGTAGTGAAATTTATATGTGCATGAGATTCATTATTATGTATCTGAAACACCACTTTTAAAAAATATTTTTTTTTATTGATTTCAGAGAGGAAGGGAGAGGGAGAGAGAGAAACATCAATGATGAGAGAGAATCATTGATTGGTTGTCTCCTGCACGCCCTCTAATGGGGATTGAGCCAGCACCTGGGCATGTGCCTTGACTGGATTCCGTCAAACCCGGGACTCTTTAGTCCCTAGGCTGACGCTCTATCCACTGAGCAAAACAGGTTAGGGCTAAAACACCACTTTTTCTTTTCTTTTTCTTTTTTTTCACCATCCCAGAAAAAAAAAAAAACACCCCACAAAAAACAAACCATGGTTATAATTTAGGAAAGGAGGGAAGGATAATATTATCTCTGTTTTCTTTCTATGATCATACCACTTAGTGTGTGCGTATGTGTGTGTGTGTGTGTGTAGAGAGGGAGAGAGAGTTACACTATTGCTAAATACTAAAGTTGTACTGTCTTTTTCTGATTGATTATATGTTTATTTTTACTATTTTCTGTGGTGATAAATAAATATTTGAAAACTAACCTGTTTAAAAATGAACCTGTGATCTGCCGGTGTGGTTCAGTTGTTGACTTATGAACCAGGAGGTCACAGTTAGGACACATGCCTGGGTTGTGGGCCTGATCCCTCTTAGGGGACGTGCAAGACGCAGTCAATCCATGATTCTCATCATTGATGTTTCTCTCTCTCCCTCTCCCTTCTTCTCTGAAATCAATAAAAATATTTTTAAATAAATAAATCAAAATAAAAAATGAACCTAATAATAGATCTTATTAATCTTAAAGCTAACTAAAAATATTATGGCCTATCTAAATATTTAAAGCTGTTTTAAAAATAGTGGATTTTAGTTTCATACCAGAATTGTTACTTGATCTTAAATAATATTTGGAATCTTGCGTATTGTGTTTTTTTCATTGTGCATAAACGTCAAATTTTATACAATATCAAATTTTCTGCAACATATGATACCAAGTCTTTACAAAAGATATTTTACTGTTATGTAATGTCATTTCCTATAGACTTCAGGATTTCTCTTTTCCCATTAAACCACGCTTAATTCTTGAAGTTAAGGTTGTTTTAGTTAAAATACAATGGTTCAATGATATAACTGATATATTTTAATGTTAATAATTAATTATGTCAGGTTATTTTGAATCATGCATACAACTAAGTTCCAATTTATTAATTCATTATGTGAAAGAGAACATTCATGTACATAGAAATAATCCTAGCAGTTGTTTGGTTTCCCATTCTATTAAGCAAAACTTACTTAAGCACTATTGTTGCTGGATTTGAAAATGATAGGCATCACAATTCATTTGCATATTCATGGATGGTCTAGGGCAGCGATTCCCAAACTTGGGCAGTCATCACAATCACCTGAAAGACTTTTCAAAGCGCAGACTACTTGGCTCACCCTCAAGTTTCTGAGTTAGTAGTTCTGGGCGGGGCCTGGGATTTTGCACTTCTGGCAAGTCCTGTATTGATGCTGAAGCTGATGATGCTATTCTGTGACTATGCATTTTTCCTCATTGGTCTGGTACAAGGCAGTATAGCAGGACAGTGAAGCTCAAGAACTTGAGCGATACCCCCAGATTTCAGCCCTGGCTTTGATACATTCTAGCTGTGTAACTTGGACAAGGTAGGGATCAGTTTTGTCATACTAACAATTGCCTGGACAAGGTAGGGATCAGTTTTGTAAAATACTAACAATTGCCTGGCCGGTGTGCCTCAGTGGTTGGGCATCAACCTATGAACAAGGAGGTCACTATTTGATTCTCCATCAGGGCCACAGGCCAGAGTTGTGGGCTCAATCCCCAGTGTGGGGCATGCACGAGGAAGCCAATCAATGATTCTCTGTCATCATTGATGTTTCTCTCTCTCTCTCTCTCTCTCTCTCTCTCTCTCTCTCTCTCTCTCTCTCTCTCTCTCTCTCCTTCCCTCCCTTCCTCCCTCCTTCCCCTTCCCCCTCCCTCCCTTCCTCTCTGAAATCAATGAAAATATATTTTTAAAATAGTAACAATTATATATATTGAGAGTTTTTTAAAATATAGTTTTAATTGATTTCAGAGAGGAAGGGAGAGAGAGAGAGAGAAACCTCAATGATGAGAGAGAATCATTGGTTGGCTGCCTCCTGCATGCCCCCTACTGGGGATCGAGCCTGCAACCCAAGCATGTGCCCTTAACCAAAATCGAACCTGGGACCTTTCAGTCCACAGGCAGACACTCTGTCCACTGAGCCAAACCAGCTAGGGCTATATTGAGAATATTGAATGAAATAATGCATATTAAGAGTTTAAAACAATGCCTAGCACGTTATTAGCACTTGGCAAATGCAACTAAAAGTGATGGTAATTAGAGTGGTAACAGTAAAAGTAATAGTTAGTAGTAATAAAAAAGAATTTACTTATTTACCTGAGTTCAATTGAAATAAAAGTTCATTAGTCTTTTCTAAGGAAGGCTGGGCAGAAAAGTTGCTTTTCATTGATGATATTGTTTCTATAAGAAACATTTTGGCAAGAAGGGAATTCAGTGAAGAAAAGCAATTCCCTTAGTGAAAGAAATTTCAAGACCATGCTGAAGTAGAGTCCAGTTACAGTTTAATCAAAAGTTGATCCATTTGGGCAGTAATTTTCTCAATATTTAGAACTTACTGCATTTGTTTCTTTCCTTCCTTTAGCAACAAGAGCAAGACCCAACAAACCTATACATCTCAAATCTCCCCATTTCCATGGATGAGCAGGAACTTGAGAATATGCTGAAACCCTTTGGACACGTCATTTCTACAAGAATACTAAGAGATGCTAACGGAGTCAGCCGAGGCGTTGGCTTTGCCAGGTAAAACACTTGCATTGTACATTATTTATCTTTCCTCATCATTTCCTCTTAATTCCAGGGCCTTTCTAGCACTAGGGCCCAAAGCAATAGAAATTTTAAAAGCAGTTTATCAAATTTATTCTATGTATTTTTGCTTCAAGACAGAGAATACCAATGTAATTATAAATAGGTTGTGCTTTCTAAAATATGTACATTGAATGTTTATATGTGTCTGGAGTCGTAATGATATGCATACTGAGTTCCCAAGCATCTCTATGGCTATAGATCAACAAAATCAGATGCTGCCAATTTCTGTTAGGGATAATAAATGCCCAGTACCCCAAAGCTAAAGAGCCATGTGGTGAACGAAGCATCCAGATGGTTTTGCATTGATTTCCAAAGAATGAGATGACAGCATTTCTCAGTCCGCAGAAGAAAGAAGAGAAGAGAGATACAGAGAAACAGGACTTGTTGGGAAGTCCCAAGGAACACAAGACTGTAAGAGGAGGTCCAGAGGGCATTTGCACTTCAGAGGCCCTGGCCGTGTGTTTTTTGATGTTTTACACAACTAGAAAAAAAGAAAAGCAGATTGCACTTTTTTCATTGTCATAAAAGGAAGACTAGTTTTTACTTAACTTTAAGGGGAATGTTTATAAAGGAGGGTCTTAGCCAGGAACAGAATTAAAATGGTTGTACCTGCTGTGCCTTCATGAAAAACAAAGCAAAAGAAACCACAGAGAAAAAGAAACTGCTCAACCGCTCACAAGAAAAGGAAAAGCTGTCTCTCCATGGCTTGGTGTGTGCATGTCTCCAGCTGGCTTCACATGGATGAATGGATGGATGTTAGTGTCATCTGAAAGTCAGTCCATTGTAGACAGGAGTGTCCACTATGATGAACCCTGTCATCACTTGGCAAACCATTCCAAATCAACTCCTGTTAACCCACTTTGAAAGACAGCACATGGTAGGAGATAGATTTATGTATGTATGTATGTATGTATGTATGTATTTATTTATTTATTTATCTTTATTGTTGAAAGTATTACAGATGTCCCCATTTTTTCCCCCACTGACACCCCAGGCCTTCACCACACTATTCTCTGTGTCCATGGGCTATGACTATATGCATATAAGTTCCCCAGTTAATGTCCCCCACCCTTGTTGGCATCTCTCTGATGATTAGTGATGCTGAGCATTTTTTCATTTATCTATTGGTAATGTCTATTCAAGTCCTTTGTCTATTTTTTTAATCGAATGGTTTCTGTTCCTAGTGTGAATTGTATGAGTTCTTTTCATATTTTGGAAATTAACTCCATATCAGATGTATCATTGGCAAACATGGTCTTCCATACAGTGGGTTCCCATTTCTTTTTCTTTTTGTAATATGTTTTAATTGATTTCAGAGAGAGGAAGGGAGAAAGAGAGAGATAGAAACATCAATGATGACAGATAATCATCGATTGGCTGCCTCCTATACAACCCCTACTGGGGATCTAGTCTGCAATCCAGGCAAGTGACCTCTCAGTTCATGGGTCAGTGCTCAACCACTGACCCACACTGGCCAGGCAGTGCGTTCCCTTTTCATTTTGCTGATGGTTTCCTTTGCTGTGCAGAAGCTTGTTAGTTTGATGTAGTCCCATTTGTTTATTTTTTCCTGTTTCTCTTGTCCTAGGAGTTGCATTGGTGAAAATACTGCTCTGTGAGATATCTGAGATTTTGCTGCCTAGGTTTCTTCTAGGATTTTTATGATTTTGCAAGTTATATTTAAGTATTTTATCCACCTTGATTTTATTTTTGTGTATGGTGTAAGTTGGTGGTCTAGTTTCACTTATTTGCACGTACCTGTCCAGTTTTCCAAGCACCATTTATTGAAGAGACTATCTCTATTCCATTGTATGCTCTTGCCTTCTTTATCAAATATTAATTGACCATAATGGTATGGGTTAAGTTATGAGTTAACTGTTCTTTCCATTGGTCTGTATGCCTTTCTTATGCCAATATCAGGCAGTTTTGATTATAATGATCTTGTAGTATAGTTTGTTATCTGGTATTATGATCCCTCCAACTTTGTTCCTCTTTCTCAATATTGCTGAGGCTATTCAGGGTCCTTTTTTGGTTCCATATACATTTTTAGAATATTTGTTCTAAATCTGTGAAATATGCCATTGGTATTTTAATAGGGATTGCATTGAATCTATAGATTGCTTTGGGTAGTATGGACAAATATCACATGATCTCACATACATGTAGAATCTAATGAACTAAATAAACTGACAAACAAAATACATACACAGGCATGGATGCATGGAACAGACTGACAGATCTCAGGAGGGAGGACTGTGGGGGGGCAGGAAGAGATTAATCAAAGAATATATATACTTATATGCATAGCCCATGGACACATACAATAGTGTGGTGAAGGCCTGGGGTGGGATGGGGGCTGGGTAGAGATGGGCAAAATGGGGGACATTTGTAATACAAAATGGGGGATATTTGTAATAGATGTCAAAGTCAGTCCATTGTAGACAGGAGTGTCCACTATGATGAACCCTGTATATATTAAAGAAAGATAGCAGCCTGGCTGGCATGGCTCAGTGGTTGAGGATCAACCTATGAACCAGGAGGTCATGGTTTGATTCCAGGTCAGGGCGCATGCCGGGGTTGCGGGCTCAATCCCCAATGTAGGCATGCAGGAGGCAGCCAATTGATGATTCTCTCTCGTCATCGATGTTTTTATCTCTCTCCCCCCACCCCTTCTCTCCAAAATCAATAAAAATTTTTTTTAAAAAAGAAAGATAGCAAATTGTAATGTAAATGTTAGTTGATTTCTTTCTTGACTTCCCAGAGGACATGGACCATGCCTTTAAATTCTTTATATTCCTCACAATGTTCTACACATAGTAGACCAGTAGATATATGCAAGGTACATGTTTGATGATTTTGAAGAGAATTGGGCAAAATGAGGAACGTCTCCCAGACTTGAATGTATGCATGAAACATATCAGTTTTCAGAACACTGTTAACTGTTGGTTTTCATGGTCAAAGCAGAATTGGTGTGATTAGCTCTGCTTTGCCAATGTAGTCATTCTTGGGTAGTGCACAACCTACAGTTGGAAGTCTGACCTGTGTGGGAGTTCACTGTAATCACTGTTACGCTTCACACAGCAAGCACATTCCTTTGGTTCATCCCCACCTCTCTCACCCCAAAAAACTCTATTTAGAAAGTTAATTTCTCCTTCATTTGTAATCCTGCTGAGAAATGAACATCTTTTAAATCAACAGAACATATTTTCTAAGAATATCTATGGTGATTTTTTTTTTAACAAAGGATTTTTTTTTTTTTGGCATTAAGTATATTGTTTGTTAGGGCTGCCAGGACAAAATACAAACAGACCGGGTGGCTTAGACAAAATAAATATATTTTCTCACAATTCTAGAGGCTAGGCATCCAAGATAATGATGTCAGCAGGTCTGGTTTCCCCTCCTTGTTTTATAGTTGGTCTTCTTCTCCCTGTGTCTTCATCTGGCCTTCCATTTTGTTTGAGTCCTAATCTCCTCTTAAGTAGAGATTGGGTTAGGACCCACCCATCTGACCTCATATTAATTTAAGGACGCCTTTAAAGGCCCTGTCTCTAAATACAGTCACATCCTGTAAAGGGTGAGGATTTCATCATGGGAATTTGAGCATGGGACACAATTTAGCTCATAACATAAAGATTGGGCTCTTCATTTCTCTCATCTGTATCTTCTCTGCACATGTTGAGTCTGCTTAAAATGAAGAATATTTTCCTTATGTGCAGAACCAAGTGATGCACACTGTAAGGGGTAAAATTATAATCACAGTATGTGTTGTCATGAAATGGTAAGATCCGTAATTTTTTTTTTCTCTTTTAGAAACTGAATAAGGATGGGAATTTTAAGTTATTATTTTATCTTCTCTGAATGTATCCTCTCAGTCCTTCAGTGTATTTTGCATATACTAGTAGATGCCATGAGAGATATTCTTTAAAAATGCAAATCTGATCATGTCAGAGGCCTGCTGACTTCCTTTCCATATGGTCTGAGTAACTGGATTCAGACCTCCGACATCATTATCCCTGACATCATTATTTCTGACATGGCTTATCTTCCTAGCCTGTCTTCCTGCCTCCCTCCCTAGACATAAGCTGCCCTTCTCCACTGTTATATGTGACTCTTCCTCTAGTTTCTGCCTACTCATCCTTCAAATATAGGCTTAAATGTCTTTTCTTTAAAGAATACTTCACTGATTTCCAGCTCTAGCCTTTAGACAAAGTTAGGTTCTCTTGTTATAGTTCTTGTCAAAGTTGTGAGTTGTGTTTTTTTTTAAATAAATTTATCACAATCATAATTCACTATTTTATTTCTTCACCCATTGGATTGTACATTTACTGAAGTAAAATTTTCTTTTTTATTGTTGGATGGATAAATGGGTGAATGGTAGATTGCATAATTATCTTTCTATGAAGGTTTTGAATGACTAAACCCCAAGCAATTTTTAAAAGTTTAAGCTCTAAATATGAATTATTGGTCACATTTCAATACTGAAACTTAGGTCTCTGTACTCTAACTCGTGCATTTTCCAGTTTCAGAAAGTGGCATGTGGATTGTAAAGGAAATCTTAGGTTCAAAGCAAGCCAATAATTTCTCATGTCTAAGAAATCTCAAGAAAATCTGACTTGCCTCTCTTGTAAGAAGCCAGGAAGCTGAAACAGAATAAGTATTTCATTCTCCATTACCTTAGACCTGAAATTTTAAGAAGCAGGATCCCATGTGATTTACCAGTTTGATGGAATGAGAAAAGAATTTTGGCTATTGCATTTGTAAATAGACCTGCCCAAATTCCTACTTCCCCACAGTTTAATATGTGCTCTGCATTTTCTCAAACAATTGCAGCTACTGCTTTAACTAACTTGATCATATACAAATTAACTCTTGTACACATTTCCGGCTTCTAAAATATTGTCTTTTTCCTCCTCAGCCTTTCTTATCAAAAGCTCACTTTCTGAACCACAAAACAGAAATACTTTGAGTCACTATTTTCTGAATTTTTCCAAAGATAGAACATAGCTATAGCTAGTCAGAGAAGGTAATAGATTACATGCAATGGATGCCTTGGGACAATGGTTCTCAAGGTGTCCTTTCTAGGACAGCAGCACTCCCTGGGAAATTGTAGAAATGCAAATGTTTGAGCCCTACCTCAGACTGAATCAGCAATGAGTGGGGGGTAGGTGGGGTGCAGCGGTGGGTTTTAACAAGCACTTCAGGTGTCTCCGATGCTCTCTAAAACTTGAGAGCCTAAGGGCATAGGTTCTCAGAATCATCAGGAGGCTCTCTAAAAACTCAGATTGCTGGACCTCATTCTTAGAGATTTTTCCAGATGGAGTGGATTCCTGTTGATTTCCCTATCACACTGTCCCACTTTCTCAAAGTATACTCATCATGAAGCCATCTCTCTTCCTGCTCCTCTAGGGTAGAGGCCAAGCCTTATATTTCTTAGTGTCTTTCCTAGAACCTAGAATGGAGTCTGATGCATAATTGCTCCCCCCTAAATTTTTGATAATGAACCAATGAAATCGCTTTAAGTTCTTTGTGGGTTTGTTTTTTACTAAAGCAATATGCAGGGAGATAGCATTTCGGGAAAAACCAATTTTGAGACATTAGAGAAATCAACAGTAGCATCATCCCAACTATTCTTGGTTCACAAATTATTTCTTCCTCTAAAAGTTCGCAGTGCCACCGGCATTATTAAAAGAATGATTGGGAGAACAGCTAGCCTATAATTGTGGTAGTGAATTGTACGTCGCTCTTGAATTTTTTACCACCTCAATTCACGAAGCCTGAATCATTTTTTCATCAGGCTTCAGTTTGAATATTACCACTGGTCACTTCTATCCACCAGATGTGGTCCTTGATGCGTGTGTAAGAGATCCTCGAATTGTTTTGACTAGAGAGAAAACCCCACATTATTATCTTACCCTAAAGCTGTACATTAATCTTCTTTGATAACCATCTCTTCAAAGTAAAGGTAGTAGAATCTTCATTTTATATTTAAAACACGAACTTCAAAGCACTGATGTGAATGCCAGTAGGGCGCACAGACAGCACAATTACAGGCTTTCCAAAGTTCCAGAAGCACTAGATAGTGTCTGACTTCACAGACATTTTATTTTATTTGTTATGTTTTTAACTCTCTTGTAACTTAAACCAATTCTGTGCGACCCACCCCCCTCCAGGCAGCATTTTATAGCCAAGTCATAAACCTCTAAAAACAGAAGTTATGGTGGGAACGCTGATAGTCAGACAGACCCATTATTGCAAGGCTAGTGGGTGCCCACAGACTACCTTGCCTTAGAGGGTGTGGATCAGAGCATAAATCAGTCCTGGCCTGGAGGGACGGGACTGTGTGCTGGTGTTATCCATTTCCCATTCCCAGAAACATGAGCCCGTTTGTCTAACAAAAATCACATTGAAAAAGTATTATGAGAGGCTGGTAAAGCATGACCCAAAGCAGAGAAGGGGTGGGGTGGGGTAAGCACTCACAGTACAGCTTCAACATCTGGGAACATAGACCCTCTTTAAGAAATGCATTTACTGTCCCCTGGTGAGCTAAAGAGCGTGAGAGACTGCTGAGCACAGAGACCTTTGTATTTGTCGTATTTCCCGCCCCTCTCCAGTGCTTTTAATTTGATTCTCATGGAGTTTTGTCTGAATGACTTTTAACACACAGGAAGCCCTGTGTCTCAATTCTCTTAACCAAATGAGCAAGTTTTCCAAATAATTCCAATTCTTCTTTTCACAAAGTAAAAACAAAACAAAACAAAACAAAAAAATCAATCATGGTTACAGGCAGACAAATATCAGCCAGATTATTAAAAATCAATATAAATAGAGGATTAAAAATTGTTTGTATTCTTATAACTCTGAATATCATTAAAACTTAATTGATTTGCCATTTACTGCCTGATCTGCTTGCTCCCTATCTTTTCTCACCCGGTGAGATATAATGAGAACTCTGGTTCAGAATAAATATAATGAAAATATAGGAATTTTTAAAATTATAAAGCAAATTGCTAAAACTTTTTTATTGGGCAGTATGTGCGCCTTGAAAATGACTGTCTAGCCCTTGCCAGTTTGGCTCAGTGGATATGTTTAAAGAGGGAAGAAAAACATACTAATATGTTATTGTTTTGTAATTACAAAATTGAAAGGACCTGCCTCTGTAGAATGGGAGGGGAGTTCTGAATATGTTTTACCCATGAGAAACTGAAATGGGAGAACTCTGTTGCCTCTAGATTGGAAGTGGTGGCCATTCAGTGTGCTCCGGACCAGTAAGATCTCTTTGCTCTCCCTGCTCTAAGCACAAACCATGACGGGGACTCTTGGGTCATCCAAAGGCTGTGTGCCTTTGAGGTAGGCTGTCTGTCTGCTTCCAGCCAATAAAGAGGAGAAACTTGGACATCTCATTTGGACTACTAGTGTCAGTCTCTTTATTTAGTATCTTTCCTACATTCTCAGTTTTCTGTGATTTGGACCAACCCATCTATTTTCTGTGTGGTTATGAACACAGGTTTATGGGTCAGAAGCAACTGAGCTTGCATCTTAATTCTGCACTTTTTATCTGCGTTCTAGCACTAGTTACTTAATCTCTCTGAGCCTCCTTTCCTGATATATAAGACATATTCATTCATTTATATTCATTCAGTTCATCTGATACATATGTCTTGAGCACTGCTAATATGCCAGTAATTATTCTAGATGCAGTAATTCAGAGGTGTACACAAAAGATAAATATCTGCTTTCATAGGTGGATATTGTACTAAATCGAGGAGACAAAAAGCATGCAATCAAACAAATACTAAAATATCAAAGATTCATGAAAACAGAATAAAACATAGGGGTACAGTGGAGAATATGGCAGAATCAGAGGCTGAAGTCAGGGACAGGAGAGCCCCCTGAGGACAGAGCATTTAAACTAAGATACAAATGATAAAGAGGAACCAGCCAGGAGAGTCTCTTGGTGGGGCTGGGGAGTGAAGAGAGCATCTTTGGCAAAGGAAAAAGGGAACAGAAGATCCATGGTGAGGCCAAGTTCACATATTTGGGCAGCAGAAGAAAGGCAAAGTTGTTAGATCATAGAGGAAAGAAAAGAGATGTAATCTCTAACAATATCTAGGACTGGAATATGATTGCAGCTCAAAGAGACTGATTAAAAGTGATGATGCATTCCAGTGCCTTTAATGGCAGGCTTTCTCATTGATTTCTTTCATTATCTCAGCTTTAATTTTTCAAATTTAATTTTCTCCTATTTCTGTACCCAAATTCTTTTTGAAAGCATGAACTTATGGTAAAAAAAGAGAAATTTAGCTTCTGATGTATCTAGATAAGGATGTTCATCACAGACAGGCAGTAAACTAAGCTAGAGAGAGAAGTGGTTCCTTTATTGAGTGTAAGAAAACTTTTCTTCCCTTACATTTTTTCTTGAAATACACAGCTTCCAGGATAATATTGTTTCATAATTATTGATAGTTTTATGATGTAGCCATCAGATTGTGGTCTGGAAACAGAATTTTGCCCCAAATTATTCAACTGAAGAGACTAGAATAAAGGAGTATTTACAGAAGTGTGGGCAGAGTTAAGGGAACTGTCAAACGAATACCAAGACACTCAGAGATGAGCAGCAGGAGGAAGCCTGGACCACCATGAGAGCTAAACGCAGGAGGAGGAGTATTCCTAGAGGTCAGTGAGACCCAGCTTTGGAGCAGGGGCTGCCTGGATGAGCTGGAGACAGAGAGGGATACAGCTCCTGCCAGAGAGACAAGTGCCAAAGCAGAGAGAGAATAAGAAAGAGCTGCTCATACTTCTCTCTGCTTTCCCTAAGTCCCCAATGGCTGAACCCAATGAAATGCCATCAGATAAGAGAGCCAAGATGATACCATCCATCGAAAGCTTACTTTGGTGCATAGAACAGAGCAGAGAAGACATATGAGAAGAGGTAAATGCAAAACACAAGTACACGTGGATAAGCTAACTTTTTTTACCCCCTCTTGACTCCATCATGAAAAAAACAAACAGACAAAAAACCCAAAATAGTGCAAGGTCAGCAATAGCTAGCATCTGCTTCTTGCCTTGGGATTGGCACTTGGTACAGGTTGGTAGGGATGATGGCAGACTGGCTCTCTGTAAAGGAAACAACTGCTCAACTCTAGGCTGTGATGTCTTTTTTTTCTGATACCAAATGTGAGTCATGTTCCCCCGACAGTTCTCCCAATTCTCTGACAGTAACTGGGAGTCCAACAATTCAATTCAGTTCTGTCTCTACCCAGAGTTCTCAGCGGACTCCACAGGTTTAAGGGCTTAGTCTCACAAAACTGTCCCTGGGCTACGCACACTTCTATCCAGGCCAACTACAACTTCAGGACTTCCGTGATCCCTCTCAGATTTGATAATTCACTGGAGCAAACAAGAGAACTCACAAAAACACTTTATGTGTGTATACCGGTACATTATTAAAGGATACAGCTCGGGAACAGCCAAAAGAGATGCACAGGGCAAGGGAGGCATGGGGATGCCTAAGAACTTCCCTGCCCTTTTAAGGCACACCGCCTTTCCAGAACATCAATATGTTAACCAATCAGGAAGCTCCTGAAACCTGTCCTTCAGTATTTTTTATGGAGGTTTCATTGACTAAATTATTGGCCATAGTTGGTAGAGATCAATCTCCAGCTCCTCTCCAGTCTCTCCAGAGGTTGGAGGGTAGAGTTGAAAGCTGCATCCTTCTGATCAGTTGGCCTTTCTGGTGACTGGCCTCATCCTGAATCTTTCTAGGGGTCCCAGTTTGAGTCATTTCATTAACATAAACTCAGATATGGTCAAAAGGGGCTTATTGTGAATAACAAAAAGAAAAAACATTCCTATTACTCAGGACATTCCAAGGGATTTAACAGTTCTGTGGCAGGGACTAGGCCAAAAACCGAATTGGTTTTTATTACACCATACTTGCCATACAAAAAAACATGGGTCAAATCGTCTCATTTTTAAGAGGAATCAGAAATTCAATTTTTTTATGTGAAGTCTCCCAATTTAAAATTTTGACAAGTATTTCAAATTTTCCAAAAACTCTTTGCAGTCCAAAGAAAACATCCCAGAAGGCTGGATTTGGCCCACCATTTCCAGTTTGGGACACCTGACACAGAGCTCCAGTGGAGTGGTTTTTAACCCCGGCGGCACTCTGAAATCACCTGGGTAGCTTTGAAAAATATGTCCCTGGACTTCATGCCAAGCCAATTAAGTCAGCATCTCCTGAGTTGGGGCCCAGACATTGCTATTTTTAAAAATAGTTTCCTGATCATTTTAATGTACAGACATCATTAAATAAGCTTTTTCTTTTGGAATAAGTTTGGTTTTACAGAAAGTTACAAAGATAATACAGAGTTCTCATATACCGCACACCCAGTGTCACTTGTTCTTAACACTTTACATTACCATGCATTATTTATCAAAATAAGAAACTGACATTGGTATATTGATCTGTTAACTGCTGCAACCTGGGCATGTGCCCTGACCGGGCATCGAACCATGACCTACCTCCTGGTTCAAAGGTCGATGCTCAACCACTGAGCTACACCAGCTGGTGAAATCCAGGTTTATTTGGATTTCACCCATTTTTTTTTTTCATGGACATCCTCTTTCTGTTCCAGGATCCAGTCTAAGGTACCATTTTCCAGTTAGTTGCTATGTCTCACCAGTCTGCTCTGTTCTTTGACAGTTTCTCAGAGAGTTTCCTAATTTTTCCCAGGTAGTACTCAACAGGTTTTCTGCAGAATGAGTCCAGATCTGGGTTTGTCTGAGTTTTTTTTCATGATAGGATCCATATTATGTGCATACTTTTGGAATGAATACCAGAGAGGTGAAGTGCCCTTCTGGTCATGTCATATCAGGGTGTATCTCCATTTTTTAGAACAACTGCTCTAGTCAGCTGTGGTGGAATTGAGCTAGCAGAATCCATCCAGTGTCAGAACGGATTAAAGAAGATGAATATTGGGAATCAGGAGACCACCATGGAGCTCCATCTCTTCCAAAGAAGCCACCTGAATTGAAAGTCAAGAGACGCATGTTCTATTCCAGGATCATCCACTAGCCACCTGTCTCCTGGCGTTAGTTTCTTCACCTGTATACTGTTGAAGTTATCTGAGGCTATTTCTGGTTTTGAATGTATACGATTCCCAAACTCGGGAGTGGGTTTCCATTAGTCAAATATTGTCCACACCTCTCTTTCCTAAGAGGCTGTGTTGTAATGCTGAGCAAGACTACCCAGATATCGAGGTTTCTGCAAAGGGAGACAGTAGGGAGGCCACTCTTTGTCACTGTGCGACATGCATGACCCTTGTATCGTACGGATGTCCAGGATCTGGCCGGAAGAAAACAAATTGCAAAAACTAAGAAGAAAACTCAAGTCATCCTCTCATCTTCGTTCCTGGGACCCCCAGTTATTCCTTCCATTACAGTGGATTAAGGAGTAAACGACATAAATTGTTTTCAAAATGTAAGGAGCGCGCATTGTAGTACTTTTAAAAAGCTTATAATGTTGACCCTTGGCGTAAATCTTACCCGAAATGAGGGACGACTGGCTTGCAGTGTGGGATGTTTCTAAGTTGCCGATCATTTGTACAAGAGCCTGGGATTGCAAAACCACAAAAATTTTCGCAATAGTGAAAACCTCTAATTAAGCATAATAAAATGACAGGGCGGATTTGTTTTAAATACATGGTTGATCACGCTTATTGGTTTAAGGTCAGACACTGAGAAGTCCTCTGGTGGGCTTGGGATAGGTGGGCTGCAAATGGTTTTGCGGAACACTTCTTTACCTCTGCACGTCAAGTCTGACCCAGAACATTTTCCTAATATTGGATCAGGCTCTCGTCTGATGTCATCTGCCTGTGGGAATTGTATTGGCTGTGAAATTAGCTCCTCTTCGTAGCTGTTGGGGAAAAAAAATGTTTAAAAAAAAATCACAATTCTGTGATGCATTTTGAATGACGGAAGCCAGGTTCCTAGGCACTGAGACAAGAAAGAATGTCAAACGGGGCCTTTAATGTGTGTTTATATTTAAACACCAGACCTAACAGAAAACCCTTAAGCTTTATACAATGATTA
Organism: Cnephaeus nilssonii; assembly: GCF_951640355.1. NCBI lineage: Eukaryota > Metazoa > Chordata > Mammalia > Chiroptera > Vespertilionidae > Cnephaeus > Cnephaeus nilssonii. The sequence continues at coordinate 14,840,568 of NC_137088.1, read as the reverse complement.
GAGCCTTGTACGAACCTAATTAATGTATCATCGGGTGAATGGTTGGCCTGGCATGCGAGCTGCTCCGAGGGACGCGAGGGGGCTCAGGTACCTGCTAGGAAGAATAGATTCGGTTGTAGTGATTCAGTGGCCCGTCTGAAAGGGACATGTAAAGGCAGCTTTGTCTGGCGTGCTGCCTTTTCAGACTCACTTGATAATGCTAGTGTCAGTTTCAACTGAAGCGTGTGCCAGATCGCAGATAGCTTGAGCTGGCATTTCAAAGCGGTTAATTGTGAAACTTGAGAAGAAAATGGGCACATTCTTCAGAGGTAGCTATTCAAAAGCAATCTCCACCCCCCTCCTCCACCCGCCCCCCCCTCCAAACACACACATACACACACCCAGCCCCAGCTCCATGGGTCTCACTTTTGTTCTGCTCCCACATAAAATGCACGAGAAACACTGAGCCTTTCCCCTTGGCAGCTCTGATATTGCTGTCTTTGCTGGGACTGTTTTGCCTAGTTAAAATGTGCCCCGTGTATTAAAATGAAATTGTCACTGCTGGGTGGTGCGGCGTAACACGGTTTGACACTAAGCGCCGGCAGCGATAGAAAACAGACTTTTATTGCATTTATTCTTTCAGAGAGGAGAGTCTCTAAAGCCTCACTGTAGACATTGACTTAGTTAAATCTGAATGAAGCTAACGTGAACCATCTAGGCTGCTGTCTTTGTGTTCCTAGAAACAGCCCCCATCCGGCTAGATGTGGCTGTAAAACAGTCTTAAGAAAAGACGGTCATATATAGAGTCTAAAAAGGAAAACTTGAGCCTTTCAAACCAGGGCAGAAATATTTTAGGTCAGTCAACTGGGTTGGCTACTTGATGTTCTTCTTTAGCTATCTCTGGATTCCCTAAAACACATGATACAGAATCAACAAGTGCACACGCACACACACACACACACACACACACACACACACTCTTACTGACCCCCATTAGGTTTTAGTCTTCATTTAGAATCCCATGTCATTTAAAAAAATATATTTTCATTGATTCCAGAGAGGAAGTGAGGAGAGGGAGATAGAAACGTCAGTGATGAGAGAGAATCACTGATCCGCTGCCTCCTGCACACCCCCCACTGGGGATCAAGCTCGCAACCCAGGCATGTGCCCTTGACCAGAATCAAACTTTGGACCCTTCAGTCCTCAGGCCGATGCTCTATCCACTGAGCCAAACCGGCTAGGGCAGAATCCCATGTCATTTTAAGACAAAGAGAAAGGGTTTGATTTGTAGGACTCTTGCAAGCAAGCTTTAGATTCTTAACGGCCTTTTATTGAGATGGGTACCCAGAGAGAGCCTGAATAGGGAAGGGGACTCTGGGGCACAAGATTTTTATTCTGTAGCTCTCCTGGAATAAAAATTCCATAAAGTAACATCTGTAGTCATTAAGGGCTTACATTTTCTCTCCCATTCATGTCTCTGCTAGGAGGGAAGGTTATTTTCCCTAAGAGACAATAGATAGTGGATCCTGTGGGAAGAGAGAAAGAACAAAATTAGAATTCTTTTGTTCCTAGAAATGGAACTTTCCTACTTCAAAAAAAAAGTTGGAAGACTTACTATAAAAGATTCACCAGAAAGGAAACTTAGAGAAGTTAGAAAAATTGTACTTAGCTACTCCAGAATATTTGGAATGAGGAAGGTTTCACCTTGTGTTTCTAATCCAAATGTCTTCTGATTTGGGGGAAATTGTGAGTAAGCAATTAACAAAATGCTGTCTTTATATTTTTAACGTTTAAAGTCGCATGTTATTAAGGTTAAAGAGTTTCTTTTTTGTTTCATTTGGACATAAAATCGGTTCATTCTTGTTGTTTATCAAAATAACACCTATGTTGATCCATTGGACCACCTGATGAATGAATACTAGCCTATTCATGTCACATTAGTTTCCTGCATTTTCTTATCATAGCAGGACCAGCTTTGTAATTTTGGGGACCTAGTAAAATATACAAATGCAAGAACCCTTTCTGGAAAATTATTAAGGATTTTAAGATGTTGAAAACAGAGTGTTAAAACCAAGTGCAGGCTTGGTCTAAGTGTGTAGCTCTGTGGTTCTGCACAGGTCTTGTGCCCATAAAGCCAATCTGATTGGTAGGAAGAGGTTCGTTATGTGTATCAATACAGAAAAATGTGTGTCCTTCGCCTGCCTCGTAGGAATGAATGTACATCAGAAAAGAATTTTTTTTTTTCAATTTAGCACAAAAAAAAAATTAAGGTCCTCAATGGAACATGCTCCTGATACCAACTCCAAATTTTTAATCTGATCATTCAGATGGCCTTGTTTGCATCTCTCAGCTTTTCTCCAGGAGTTTCCCCAGGTAAATCTTTCACTCCAGCCACAGTGATCTGCTCACTCTACCCCATCTAAAAGGCACAGGCCCTCTCGCCTGCCCAGCTCAGGCCCCTGCCCAATTACTTCCTCACAGGCCCTTCTGGCCTCTCTCTCCCCATTTTCCCGGCATTTCCCTGGCTTCTGGAATTCCTCTCACATTTCAGTTCCTATAGCTGTAATAAATGTATAACTTCTTTGTCATTGGCTTACACCTTTTTCCTTGTCTTGTATCCTCTGCATATAATATGGTCAAATAATATGATCCTGAAAACACACATAAGATGTAGAGGTAGAAAAGTTTTACAGCTTGTGTCAAGGGGCTCCATTCCCCGAAAGCTCATATTCATAACAGAGCAGAACATTTAAATTATACTTCGCCTTTTAGACAGATTTCACACATTTCATGTACATCCTTTTATATGGATGTGTTCTGTTTCTTAAATTTATTTTTGTCTCTAGTGTGCTGTTTGTGGGACTTAATTTCCTTTAATCAGAGTAAACCCTTTATTTTTTTATCTGTTCCATCCAATTTTATAAAGTAATAAAGCCCAGATATAGTTAATTACTAAAATTGTTGCCAATACTACTCAGGATATGGTGATACTGCCAATATTGAAATGATGATGGTATAGCTCAAAATGTTCATTCATTAGCTTCTGTGTGAGGTGACAAAATTTGGCACGAGAAACCCAGTTTAGGAACATTGATATCTAGTATAAAAAAACCAAGGTTGTTCAAAATGAAGAAAGTTCAGCACCTGAGGTTTGTATATTTACATTTTCCTCTCACATTACAGACACCAAGTAATTCACTTTTGTATCTTTCACCCAGTGGGTTATCAATGAAAGTGTCATGAAACTGATGATGGCACTACTCTATTAACCATTATTTAGGCTGAAAGAGGTTGAAATAAAGCACATCTCACCAATTTGCTTTGTGAAGTCCCTCAGCAGGATAGCTTAGTAGTTACAGAATGGCTTTGATGTCTCATGGGTCTCAATTAAACTTATTGGCAAGTGTTTCACCTCTCTAAGCCTCAGCACCCTCACTGATATGAAAAGCCATAATGAAGTTTGCTAATTTAGACATTTAACAGGTATTTATGGAGCACTTCTTAAAAAATATTTTTAATGAGAAGAGATAAACCAAAGAATTGATATACTTATATACATAGCCCATGGACTCCGGCAATAGGGTAGTGAAGTCCGGGGTGGGGTGGGGTGGTGGTGGTGGTGGTTAGGTGCTGGGAGGAGGAGGAGGTGAAGGAGAGAAAATGGGAGATAATACTATCAACAATAAAAAATACATTTATAAAATACCTTTTATTGATTTTAAAGAGAGAGAGAAAGGGAGAGGGAGAGATTGATAGAAACATCAGTGAGAGAGAAACATCATCAATCAGCTTCCTCCTGCATGCCCCCTGCTGGGGATTGAGCCACAACCCGGGAATCCAACCCATGACCTCCTGGTGCATAGGTCCACGCTCAACCACTGCGCTATACCAGCCAGGCAAGAGCACATTTATTGGCCTAACATTATTGTATAGATTACATAAGATCATGCCTTAGTACTGCCTCTGGTTGAGGACTCAGCACAGAGCCATCCACATAAACAATACCCTCTCAGCAAAGATGTGTTGGTGATGTCCTGTAGACCTGGTCATGGTGGTCATGGTAACAGCTGACAAATTCTGGTAAAACAAATTGAGCTTTTCCATTTTCCTTTTTGTTTTTATTTATTTTCCTGAATATGCACAAATTCGTGAAAAGTGTATGATCCCCCTTTACTTCTTTTTCCAGAATGGAGTCTACTGAAAAATGTGAAGTGGTAATTCAACATTTTAATGGAAAATATCTGAAAACACCACCTGGCATCCCAGGTAAGACCCATATACCATTAAGTATGATTCAGTAGTGTCTGGGCTTATTGTTAGGATTAGAATGAGTACATGCTAAGGCCTTTAGTGGGTCATTGGGATGGAAAAGGATCCATTGATAAATGTATAATTTTTAATACCATGTAGCAACTCATCTTTCTTAAAACTACCACACACTTTTTGGTGATTCTTCAATGGCCTTTCTTTTGACTCTCTGCTGCTCATTCCCTAAAGTGAATTAGAAGAAAAATATAGCAAAAAGTAGTTAAAGATGCACTCAAAGTGAAGGAAGTTTCTGACTCCTGTCATTCATATTGGTACATTATCTTGATTTTTAATTTATAAATATCTGAACAGTGATATATGCACAAGGCCATAGGTTGATGCCAGTGTCCAAACATATCTTCCCTGTCCATGACAAGAAGAATACAGAAAGTGAGCATAAGCATTTAGAAACTTTCATAGCAATTGGACATTGTCATAAAATCTGGGTGCATAAGTTCATATTTTACAAAAATATCAATTACTGACATACTGAAAAATTTCTTAAAACTGTCCATTCATCAGAGAGAGATTGAGGAGCACCAACCTAGACTGTCCCAGGGCATTTCTCATTTTCCAAAGCAAAATTCTTAGGTCCATATATACTAAAATGATATAACTTTATGCTATTAAGAATTACATTTTAAAAAAGAATTATACTCAAAATTATACATACAAAAGTTGAATCTATCACATGTCAGAGCTTAAGCAGAAATGCCTGCCTTATTTTGATATTAACCTGGTAGTAGCTTATATAGGAGGTATTTAATATTAGGTGAGTACATTTAAAAATATATATCTCACTCACATATGAAAACATTAAAACTTGACAGAGGTGCTAAAAACTGCAATGAATAAATAAATATCTGACTAATGCATGTTGGTTTTATTTGTTGCTCTTTTGTTTTTGGTGATTCTCCGGAATAATGTAACTTCTTCGGCCTTACAATAATTTTCCTTTTGGTCTTTCTAAAAATATATTTATTGTTGAAAGTATTACAGATGTCCCCTTTTTGATCTCTCTAAGCTGAATTTCTATAGTGTTTATAATGTGTGTATTACTTCAAACCCATGGTTAGAAAGTTCAGGGGTTGAACATTTTATTTATTTTTTAAATGTATTTTATTGATTTTTTACAGAGAGGAAGGGAAAGGGATAGAGAGTTAGAAACATTGATGAGAGAGAAACATTGATCAGCTGCCTCCTGAACACCCCCTACTGAGGATGTGCCCGCAACCAAGGTACATGCCCTTGACCGGAATCGAACCTGGGACCCTTCAGTCTGCAGGCTGATGCTCTATCCATTGAGCAAAACCAGTTAGGGCAGGGGGTTGAACATTTTAATTCCTTCAAATATTTTTTGGTTTATACAAGAGGAAGTTTGAACAAAAAGAAATATTTTTTGTGAAGGGGTCAGGGTTCTTTGTGAATTGGTTGGTTTGGGGAGGATGTCAGGAAAGGAGAAGAGCCCTCCAGACTGACACTTGGATGATCTGCAAGATCCAAAGTGGCATCTCTGGTTAACCGGAGAGTCAACACACAGTGAAGCCTGTGCCTCGGTCTGGTTAGCTTCCATGCACAATGTTCCCTTGAGGACTGACTGCATTTGGAACCTATCTGAGACATATGGTGTTGTTAAGAAAAGAGTTAGCAATTTACATCTCAGCATGTAAGCTGCCCTTGCATTTTAGGAGACATACTTTTTATTTATTTTTTATTTTAGCATAAAAAAGCACTTTAAGACACTCTGCTCAGACCCATCATTGAAGAAAGGAGTTGTACTGTTGGAGGATTTTTCCTGTATTTGTCCCATTTTATCCAACAGAGGCCTATCTATATAGAAGGTGTGAGTTATATGGCTATCTAAATAAATTAAGAATGAACAAAGTATATAGAAAGTAGTGTTGATTTAAGTTTTAATACAGGTGTCAGGTTTTTTTTTTTTTAGGTTTCTTCCTTTTCAGAAAAAGACACTGAAATACTTATTGACTTGATTGATTTGAAACTGTTTGATTTGCATTCCCCATAAAAGGTAAAGCTGACTATTTCAACTGAATGCTAAAGACAAAGAGAGTCACTAAAAATCCCCAAATGTCTGGGCATTCTTCCTGAATATGCAGGCTCTGATATCAACCTATCTAATATCATAGCTACACCCAATGGAAACATTGTGAATAGCAAGAACTTAGTTATGAGTTTCTCACTTTTATCTCATGGGAACATGAGAGGCAAAATAATTGTTCTCGGTTATAAAACTCTTAGAGATATAACTTTATGCTTTTGATATTTGCATTCATCCTTAATAGAATGAAATGTACAATATTGATCATAATTGGTATTTGAATTTGCTTATTCATGCATTGGAATTCAGAGTTTAGTAAAGGCTACCAGAGGTATTTAATCTTTGATATTTAAATTTAGTGTTAACAGGACATCATGCAAGATGTGTGTATTTTGGAAGACACAGTAGTAAAATGCCCTCATTGGGTACATTTGGTAAGACAGGTCTAACCAAATTTAGGTGTGTGCGGTTTGCCTTTATTTGTCCTCACTGCTTATTTGTTGTAGAAGGTTGAAATCTCACATGCAGTAACTCCCAACTTAATCCAATTATCTATTCCATTTTGAAAATTGAGTGGAGTGTCACTGTGAGCTCTGATATCAGATTGGAAGCCCTTGCTTTGATCTTTTCAAAAGGAGTGACTGATTTCCTAACTTTTTCAATACTATTGTGGCTTCTGGGTGTCCTAATTAAAACCAACTACTATTGATCCCACCTACCGGCAACTAAAATAGAACTCAAAAATTATTTTAAAAACCCAGACTTCCATATTCTCAATATTTGACATCTTTGAGTTCAGAAGTTTGTGGCTTTATAGAACTCACATTGGTGGTTTCAATATAATGCTTTAAGGCTGTGTGATTGGGGGACCCACAGTGATACAACAATGACCTGAGGTTCTCAGGCCCTATTAAAGCTGTTTAAAAGATTGCATGTTAAGTCAGTTATCTTCTTCTCATACTAGAGCCCTGCTTTTAACCTTCCTTTAAACAAGTAGAGAACAATTGGGCCAAATTCACATTCTTGACTTCTCCATTCAGGAATGACTTGGGAATATGTGCACATGTCATTGAGCAAATATATTGCCATTTTGGCTCCTGTCACTTTTGACAATGATTCCTCTTAAAAGAGATGCAAAGTTAATTTTTTCCCCTCAGAAGATTATCTAGTTTCCCAATCTTCTGTGTCATTTCTGTAAAAGAACCAGGAAAAAAATAACTTCAACCCAAAATTTTGACATTGCTCTGATTTTCAAATTATAAAAACATCATAGTTAAGGATATTTGCAAGGACATGTAACCTGGACTACATTTATATTGCTGTCTCCATTTTGATTTGCATTATTCTAGGAACAATTTATTCATTCAACAGATTTCTGATGATATTTAGTTTTCATTGCTGACAGATTATGTGAGTTGAAAGCAACCTGTGTAGATGCTTCTTTTGACTTATATTTTCTTTCTCTGGGCTCCTCCTGTTTGTTCATAAAAGATCTAATTTTAATGAGTGCATCATGGATCATTAATGCCTATTAGAGTGTCTCAGAACTAGCTCTGTTCATTTTGATTTATAATGTTATCCCAAGATTGTGGTTATTTCAATCAATGAAGCTAAATATACCTGTCAAAAATAAAATTATTTAAATTCTGATACATATATATATATATATGTATACACACACACAGGAAATTAACAAAGATCAGGTGGCTATGTTGCTACTAGCAGCTGGGAAGAAGACAACAAAGGTGTGTACTAAGCAGCGTCAGTCATTGTAGCCATCCTCAGAAAGAGACCATCCAACAAATGTTCTCCCTTCCCTAGAGGGAAACGAAAACACAGTGTTCCATAAATGTTGCATGTCCCACATATCGATCTTGATGTTTCCTGGACAAAATGAAGGACCATTAGTCGCTTGCCTGCCTAACCCCAGACATTTCTTTGTCCTGTAATGAATTGCTCAGCAATGTTGTGTAGCCCCAAAGCGTTCCATTTTCAAACCAAAAGCAAAGGGTAAGTTCCCAGACACTTCAGGGATCTGTAGGGCATGAACTTGAAAGGCTCACTTTCAAAGAGCCCCCAGAGCAGAGTGATGCACCATGTGGAAAAGGCTTCCCCATGTTAGGACACGTATTGATGAAGGGAACGTGCAGGCTAGTTTGTAGAGAAATAAGTCACGTTTTCCTCTCAAACTAGACTTTTGCCTGTAAGCACATGTAGTAGTCTTTTTAGAAGACAATGGCATAACTCTCTGTTAGTATGATTTTCTTATCCTTTGGGTAATTACTTCTAATCCCAAATGAACTCCAAGAAGTAGGGAAGGGTGAGAGAAAGATCAGCACACTCAGATCTTTCGATTTTAACAAATCCTGTAATCAACAGAAATTGGACAGATAATTAAGTGACACAGGAATCATTTTTCTAATTAGTATAAAACTGTGTGCCTTCTTGATGCTTTGATATAATTTTGCTATTGTGTGTTTATGTAAATAAGAAATGTATATGATTGTGGACATGTAGTATATATCATGAGCGCAAGAGAAGAAAAATATTTAAAATATGATAATTTTTAAAGAAACTGAAGAAAGAAAATGTTTGTTAAATTTAAATGTCCCCCAGAGTAAAATGTCAACAATGTACTTATATAAAATTTATGTTTAGAGACATGGTTCAAAATTCTGAGTATTTGAGCAATAGACATATACATTTTTATCAGTGGAAAATGTTGCAGACCCTCACAACCAGAGTTTCCTCTGTGGTATCAGTCTATTAAGTCCACAAATATAACTATAGCTGAGAGCTGAGTAAGAGGCAGCAAATAGAAAAATATTATGGTACAGGTTAGCAAAAATATTCCTTTATTGTTCTACTGAGAAACACTGTCTAATGCTGGCTTATCCATCTTTGTGACACTAAAACATAATTTACATAATAAACTTCGCAAATTCTACAGTCCCCAACTGGGTATTAGTTCAGATTTCTCATTAAGAGGACTTATGAAACAGTGAAGAGCTACCTTCTCTAAAGCCTCTCATCTTTAATGTTAGTGATGCCTTCTAGATTACTTCTGTGTACCAAACACATTGTTGACTCATGAAGCACTATTGGAATACAATCAATGAACTTTACAAGCAGCCTGATAATTTCATGGTCAATATTGTTAGAATCTGTGGGAATTCTATGAACATGGACTTGGCCAGTCATTTCTAAACCTTCTGATGGAGCCATACTCCTGATACTGTGAAAGTAAACACATTATGACTGATTAAAGAAGGGGGAAGGGAGGGAGAGATGAGAAGGAGAATCCAGAAAGAGAAGGTTTCTAGGGAATCAGCTTCCGATTAGAAATGATTGAACTGGGTTTTGTGCCTGTTGCTTCCTCTCCTCTTCCCACGTGTAATTGCAGCTGCAGAGGAGATGGGCAGTCTCCATACACCCTGGAAAGGTCCCATCGCAAGCATCCATGATTCTCGCCACTTTTCTACCTCTATCTAAAAGCTTGCTCAACCTGACATAGGAGTTTTGCAAACTCTGGTGGAGTTATCATTCCAAGAGATAACCCCCATCAATGGACATGGGAGTCACTGTGTAAGATTGGGCCTCTTGTCCTTTGGAGGGACAACTGTGAGTTACAATCAATAGGGTCCCTTAGGGGGTCGCCCATTGTCCTAACAGGTTGAATGAGGCACCTTTTTATTGGCTTTTCTTCCGCACCCCCCCCTTTTTTACTTTTCTATTATATCTGCTTCCTGACATCAGCTCCCAATTAAACTACTTTGTCCCAGGCTCTGATTTGGGGAAACTGAAATTGAGATGTTCCAGGAATGGTGGTGGGGAACATTTTGATTTAAAACTTCTGGCCATAGAGGAAGGTAGACCCAGCTAAAGCAGTGGAATGAATGTCATGGACCAAATGTATTATTTTCATTATTTTTTTTACAGCAGCAATTATGAACCATGTATCAGGGATGATAAAGGCAAATATTAGTGGTAGTAGGCAGATGGTGGACAGGGTTTAAATTTAGCAAGAGAAGTATGGAAGAAGATAAGGACCAGTGACACATGGCTGACATCAGGACAATTGAGCCCATAAAGTGTGGATGGTAGATGAAAATGGAGATGGAATTAGGGACTAGGAAATAGTCATAATGCCAGCAAATGAAGGTGAAGTGTGGGCATAGAAAATTAAGGTCATAGAGAAAGGAATTTGTGATGTTTTGGTTTTAGATCCACGTGGAGTGGTGGACACTGATAATGAACTTCAGGGTGAGACTGCCTGTACTTGGCTGAAGTAAAATAGAGATGATCTTTAATTGACAAATTGGAGGCTTCTGATTAGAATGTTGAAAGGTTTTCAACACTACTGTAGATTTCCTTACTTAATCTCACACTTCCCTTGTTTTTGTCTGAAGTTCTAATCTTCACAGAAGCAGGTTAGGAAGTGTGAATAGTGCTGAGATAATTTTTTATTTATTTGATTCCAAGTAATTGAAACCAGGTTTTGTTTTATTTTATTTTATTTTATTTTATTTTATTTTATTTTATTTTATTTTATTTATTTATTTATTTATTTATTTATTTATTTATATCAATCACTTTAAGGGCTGTTTCTTAGCCCAGTGTAGATTCTCAATAAATATTCCTTGGAGTTGATGCACAATTCCATCAGTTGAATAAACTTCATACTCCTATTTGCTTTTAATGAAATTCCTGAGGATATGTGGGGGATACACATCTCCTGCTAAACAAACATCAACAAACTTGGTGGCAAACATTAAGTGAAAAAAAAATTTTATAATATATTTTATTGATTTTTTACAGATAGGAAGGGAGATGGATAGAGAGTTAGAAATATTAATTAGAGAGAAACATCGATCAGCTGCCTCCTGCACACCCCTTACTGGGGATGTGCCCGCAACCAAGGTACATGCCCTTGACCAGAATCGAACCTGGGACCCTTCAGTCCGCAGGCCGACGCTCTATCCACTGAGCCAAACCGGTTAGGGCGTGAAATCTTTTCTTAATTTTGAAAAAACAAAACAAAAACCACACACCCTCATTTGTATATCTAAATATACAGAAAGAGAAGGAACTAAATATTCACAAGAAAGAGAAACTTAATTTGATGGAAAAAGGTACTAGTTACTTTTAAAATGCCTCATTTCTTTAAGTCTGCTTTTCAGGGGGCTATGCTGGCGGTTTAATTGTTATTTCTTAAAATAACTCATTCCTGGCACAATGATAAATTCTGCTTTCTGACATGTCAAATGATTTCCACTAATTTATATTGAAATAATGTCTAGTCCTTTACTTTTTGTCACTGGATCTAGGTAAGCACTTTCTCCTTTTTCCCTCTTCACATAAAAAATGTGACTATCTTGAGAATAAACAGAAAAGAGAGTTTCTTGGTCTATGCATTTGTCCTGTTTTGCATAACTTGGGAGTTGATTCTCCCTGTCTAGGGGAAGTACTATATTGGCTTATTATTCCTATTATATATAATAGATAGATATAGATTATTTCTGTTATATATACATATATATATAAGTTCCTATTTATATAATAAAATCTATAATGCTTAATTAGCATAATATGGTCAATATGCTTTGCTAACTATATAGTTTCTATAATTATGTATAAGCTTCAATGAGTAATAGCAGAATTTGTCTGGAATCTCTACTTTTCTTTTTTACACAGTCATAATTTCATGAAATAGAGAAGAGGGACAAGGAGGTTTTCTATACATCTCCAGAATTAACAGCCATCTTCATCTATTATTCTAACATAGTAACTACCTTCAGGTCTTCAAAAATTTCTGCATTAAAGATTTCAGGGAGAAAACTTAGGAAATAAATTATTAAACCTTACTTGTATTTCTAAGACAATGTTGGGCTTTGCCTTCTGTCAGCATCACTAATGAATAGTTAAACCATTTAGTGTCTGTCCCGAATAAGTCCTATTAGCAAGAAAAGAGGGTTGAGTGGCTTAAGACCAATTAAGATACAAGCCATGGAAACCAAGCTCTGAATAATTAAGTGCTTAGTGAATTTCCAAATCTAGAAACTCATTTATTAGGATTGATTTAAAACATTCTAGCCAATTTTTGGATGAATGTGTAGTATCCTAAATGAAACACTTGCCACTCTCTCCAAGTAATTGTCAAGAAGCCTGCATGCACACACTCATTATTATCTAATTTTTTTCAGAGTGAAACATCTGAAAAATTTAAGAAAATGCTTTAATAGATATAATGATACCGCTCATTAGGCAAGCTCTGAAGCAGACATCACTTGTTTATCTTAAAACTACTTCCTCTGATTTATTCTTTAAAAAAAATATATTTATTGTTGAAAGTATGTCCTCCTTTCCTCCCCCCTTGACCCCCTGCAACCCACAACCACCCCACCCCCAGCCCCTCACCACCCTATTATCTGTGTCCATGGGTTATACATATATGCATATGAGTTTTTTGGTTGATTACCTCCTGCCCACCCACCCTCCCCAGCCTTCACTCTTTTCCATGCTTCCATGTATCTGGATCCACTCTGTTCATCAGTTTATTTTGTTAATACCTTCTAATACTTTCTAAGAAATTCTGCTCTAATATCAATGCAACATTTTTATGCAGATTTTCCTGATTTTTAACTCCTCTGCTCTTAACCCTCATTATATTACATTAAATTATTTTCTCCTTTATTGGGTATCCATTTGTGATATGTAGTTTTGTATGGCAATTGCTGTATACTTTCCTTATCCCATTGGACCACAGAATTATGCCTTTTAAAAAATTTTTATCTCATATCTCCTCCAATGCCGAGCAATTGAACATAGGAGTTACTTAATATACACAGACTGAACTTATTTAAAAATAGTTAAGCTTAGTTATTGTGGTGTATTTATCAACACTGTCTTAATTCTCTCTTAATAATGCATTTGATTAGTAAATGCTTATAAAGTGAATGCCGATACCATCAACTACGGTGATTCCATATAGAGATACTTTGCATAATATGTTCCTCTTTGTGAATTTTAAAATATTTCAATCTCAAAAGCTTTCTTTGGGATGAAGACAATGATCAAAAGCACAAGAATCCTTTTCTTTCACACAAAGGTTAAATCATCTTTCCATTTCACATTCTTTCTACTGTCTCTAGATTTAAAAAAAAGAAGAAGAAGACATAATGGTCTATGGAAATTAAAAGGAGCAAAAGAAATATAAAATAAATGTGTTGGAACAGCAAACATCCTGTTAGTTGTTACAATTAATTCTAAATAGCAAGTAGACATAACTTCTTTTCCTAATTAAAATCTTTTGAAAACACAGTTCTAGTCTTCACAAAGGTTTCTCTTTCCTAAACCTTCTGCAGGTGTGTCCTTGCAATTCATGGGCTGGAGTGCCCCAGGCAATCAGCAAAATGGATTCATTAATCTTTTTTTGTTTTGTTTTGCTAATCCTTACCAGAGGATATTTTCCCATTAATTCTTAGTGAGAGTGGAAGGGAGGGGGAGAGACAGAGAGAAACATCAATGTGAGAGAGACTGGCACCCTGGCCAGGGCCAGGGATTGGAATTGAACCTGGGACCCTTCATTTTGCGGGCCAACACTCTATACCCTGAGCCAAACCGGCTAGGGATGGATTCATTAATCTTTACATTGATTTGAACTGTAGTTAGAATAAGTATTTATACTCCCTTTCCCTGATGGCTTAATGAAGTCCTATTATCAATAGCACTGAGAGATTCTCCCCTTGACCTTTGTCACCTGTTCGCTCCTAGATTTTTCATCAAGCTGTTTAATTACATTGTTAATCTCTTGCTGCCTTAGTCCAGTTTGGCACAGAAACGTATTCGTCCTGGATTTAGTAGAATTATTTTACACTCTTTCAGCTTCTGTAGAGAAGACAATTTCTGTCTTTGGGTTACCTGTTTTAACTTCAGGATTTAGGCATTTCCAGTTTCTGCACATTTTTATTTTATTTTGTCTGATTATAGAGAATTTCTCTTACTACTCTTCATATGTGATCACTTCAGTTTTAGTTTTGACACCAGTATCTCCTAAAAGATAGAGGGAGCATTGGCTGATGCTATGGTGGTAAGCATTTTGCAGTAGGTACATGTATCAAATCAACACATTGCACACCTTAAACTTAACATTATATGTCAATTATCTATATCATAAAAGGCATGTGGCCGTTACGGTGTCACGACCAAACAACTGGTCACCAGGAGGTGTGGTGCTGTCGGGGGGCAGGGGAGGGCGCAGTGAAGAGGGTGCAGCAAGGCGGGCCTGGGCGTGTGGCGAAGAGGTGGAGAGGGGGAGGTGGCACGCGGGGGAAGGGCATGAGCTGGGAGCATCCATGGAGCGTGCGCGGCATTGCGAGGCAGCGGACATGGCCCTGATGGCAGGCTAGGCCTAGGGGACCCTATACGTGAATGATTTAATGGTGCACTGGGCCTCTAGTATCTCAATATAAAGCTGGGGAGATACAGTTTGCTCCAGGAAATAACTCTGTTCCCCTGTCCCCACGTCCTATCAATGCACACCTTTTTCGTGGGGAGAAAGTGAGAGGTTTACTCTCTGCCTAACATTGTGCTTAGTGCTTCATGGATTATTCTTTCATTCTCAATGGGCACTATTCCATTTTACAGATGAGGAGGCTGAGACTTAACAAAATTTATGTAAATTACTCAGACTCAAGCATAGTTAGTGGACTGATTGATCCCAGAATTTAGTTCTGCCACTTACTAGCTGTGAGACCTTTGGCAAACGACTTAACCTTTCTGTGCCTCAATTTCCTCATTGACAAAATGGAGAAAATCATAGTTCCTTTCTATGCTGGTATTGTGAGGATGGCTGTGAATTAAATGAGTTATATAGTAATGTAAATATATTTTTATCTTAGAACTAGAGGCCCGGTGCATGAATTTGTGCATGGATGGGGTCCGGCCTGCCTGCCCTGATCAGCGGGGAGAGGACGCGGGAAGTTGGTGGGCCGGCCCTGCCCCCGATCAGGCCAGTTGGCCAGCCACAGTGCACATCAAGTGACTGGTCGTTTCAGTTGCTTGGCGTTTATATATATAGATGCTCTTGATTAATACTATTAATACTATTAACGGGACTAAGTTACCCTAAGTCATATATCTTTTTTTGGATGAAGAGGAGAAATACTATAGGAGAAGAAACCAGTGAGACATTTAGTCACACTTCCCAAACTTGGAGGGCGAAGTTTCTTTCTTGCTTGATAAACAGAATGAATATGAATATTCTGTATTGCGTTTAATGTTTTATTCCTCTAGTCCATTCAAAGCTTTCCTCCTTGGGATTCAATTGTTTCCTTCAACACTCATTCTAGTTTTCAGAAGAGTGAAAATATTTGGCCATTACGTGCAGCAAGCCATGCGCTTGGTTTTTCTACTAGTGTTTAATAAATGGTTCTTTTGTTACAAAGGAAAGGTAGCCTATTTATAGAAACTTCCTTTAGAGAAACAGTCTTTCTTCAAAAACTAAGCTGAAGAATGACTTTCTTTTCTATTCTGAATTGTATGTTAAGATTGAGAACCGGGTAGAGAAGAAAAGGCACATTTAAACAGCTTCAATTAGAGGAGTTACAGACTGGTGTTTTTGTTTGTTTGTTTGTTTGTTTGTTTGTTTGTTTGTGTTCCCCTCAATCTCTATGGTATCGTTTCATTGGATGGACCAAAAGGTCATAGACACTAAGTGGCACCTGATAATGCTTTTTATTCCTGGCGTTCCTGAGATAACTGGAGAGAAATGTCTTGCTATCAGTGATGTTTTTAGGCTGAAATGTACCACAGAAATATAATTACCACAGGTACCCAATTCAAAGAACTGAACAGAGTTCCTTCTGTGGTTGTAAAGGGGCTGCAAATCTCAGAGCCATAAAAGAAAGTAATTGTCTACTGGGGTGAATACAATTCCAGCAATCCTAGATTAAGAACTCCCCCAAAAAATCAAATCTTAATAACAAGGTAGAAGATCCATATAGTTCAATATTTGAAGGCACAAAACGTATACTTTAAAATCTAAATTATCTTATGGTAAATCAATGGCCTTTATACTAGTAGACATTTTAATTTGCTCTGGATTTATTCATAAAACACATGGTTTAAATTTGATTGTAAAGTAGACATAGGAATACATTTTAAAAGTGTGGGATAACCATATAGCCGAAGAAGTATAATGGAGAGGCCAGATAATGGTAATAAAAGAGGGATGATCAACTCCACCTACAGGGATCAAGTATTATTCTAAAGGAGGACCCCTTTTTACTGCTGTTCTAGATTTTCATGAGATACAATAATCGTGATAAATAGTTATCAGGTAATTAGCATTTTCAACTATGCAATTAATTCATGTTTGCCTTGCAAGTATATAAAGAACATATTTTTTCCATTGATTTTAGAGAGTGGAAGAGAGAAGGAAAGACAGAGAGAAATATCTATGTGAGAGAAACACATAGATTGGTTGCCTCCTGCACACGCCTTGACCAGGGTCCAGGCTGGGAAGGAGTCTGCAACCAAGGTACATGCCCTTGACTGGAATTGAACCTGGGACACTTCTGATGCTCTATCCACTGAGCCAAACCTGCTAGGGCTACAATACAGCTTTGTAAAATAATATATTCTGAGAAGAAACATTCAGATGTATAGCTCTTAGGTTTAAGAAATCTCTAAAACAGTTTGATTACAAATCTGTTTTCCAGTACGATGTTCCATGGCACCCTTATTTCTTTTTATTTTTGTCACTGATTACAAAGTTGTAAAAATCAAATGTGAAGTGACATCAGATGAGCCTCTGAATGATTAACGTGATAAAAATATCCTGAAATATATACATATAAGAGACCCAGTGCACACATTCATGCTCGGGTGGGTTCTGGCTGGCCTGGCCCCAATTGGGGCAGATCGGGGCTGGGCCTGTCCGGAGGAGGAGACAGCGGGAGGTTGGCCAGCTGGCCCGCCCCAATTGGGACCCAATCTGGACCTGGTCAGCTGGGGGGAGGAGCCATGGGCAATTGGCCAGCAGGCCCTGCCCTTGATTGGGGTAGGGTGGGCTGATTGGGGGTGAGGCCACCCATGGGGAGGGGATATGGGCAGTGGGCCAGCCGGTCCCACCCCCAAATCAGGTGGGGGGATCAATTGGGGGCCAGCAGCCTGGGGGAGGGGCCATGGGTGGTTGGCCGTCCAGCCCTGCCCCTGATCAGAGTGGGGGGGGGCCTATTGGGGGCATAGCTGGCTGGGAGGAGGGGCCATGGGCCGACCAGTGTGGTGGGGGCCCATCGGGGGTGGGGCCAACTTGGGGGAGTTGCTGCAGGCCAATTGGGGTGGGGGGGCCATCACAATTGGGGATGGCTGGGTGGAGGGGCTGCAGGAGGTTGGCCAGCCAGCCCCACCCTCATTTGGGGCGGGGGTGGTGGTGGTAATCAGGGGCAGGGCCGGCTGGGGGGAAGGGTCGAGGGGGGGTTGGCTGGCCACCCTGCCCTTAATTGTGGTGGGAGAGGCCGATCAGGGTAGGGGCCAGGATGTTGGCTGGCCAGCCTCATCCCCAGATTGGGCCAGTTTGCCAGCCGCAGTGGGCATCATAGCAACTGGTCTTTCCAGTTGTTATGGCATTACGGTCGCTGGCTTTTTATATATACTAGAGGCCCAGTGCATGAAATTCGTGCGGGGGGGAGGGGGGTGTCCCTCAGCCTGGCCTGCGCCCTCTTGCAGTCTGGGAGCCCTCAGGGGATGTCCGGCTGATGGCTTAGGCCTGCTTCCGGGCCTAAGCTGGCAGTTGAACATCCTTAGCCCTACTGTGGAGGTGGGAGAGGCTCCCGCCACCACCACTGCGCTCGCCAGACGTGAGCCCAGCTTCTGGCTGAGTAGCGCTCTCCTTGTGGGAGCACACTGAGCACCAGGGGGCAGCTCCTGTGTTGAGCGTCTGCCCCCTGGTGGTCAGTGCGCATCACAGCGACCAGTTGTTCCACCATTTGATCAATTTGCATATTAGCCTTTTATTATATAGGATAGATATTCTAAAGTTATGGATGAAAGATCCTTGCCACACAGAGCAGCTTGCTGCTTTTGGAACCTTGATACTAAAACAATTCCAACCAAGAAGCTTTCCTTTAAATGGATGAGAGCCAATTTGTGCTGGTTAGAACCAGGTGGAAATAGCCAGGAGGAGTCCCTGGAATTGAGCAGAACTAGATGGAGCTGGGTGGTCAGGTTGGGTTGGATTTTAAACTACGTGGGTTACGTCTTATCCAGTTAGATGTTTTAATGGAATGCTTTCTATATTGATATTAAGCATTTTTCTATATTTCTCTGTGTGTTTTTTTAGTTTTCTGTTGAAATTTACTCCCATATTTAAATAGTAATTTAATTACTCTATGACATAAAGCAGGCATCCTCAAACTACAGCCTGCGGGTCACATGCGGGTGTTTTTGCTGTTTTGTTTTTTACTTCAAAATAAGATATGTGCAGTGTGCATAGGAATTTGTTCATAGTTTTTTTGTTTTTTTTTTAAACTATAGCCCGGCCCTCCAACGGTCTGAGGGACAGTGAACTGGCCCCCTGTTTAAAAAGTTTGAGGACCCCTGATATGTTTTCCATTGTACATTTTACAAAATCACATTAAATGTAAGAGATTCATTAGCATTCCCTTCTCCATCTTTTACTTTATGTTTAGCTCTTTAATATATTTGGTATCATCAATAAGTATCTAAATTGATTATTTAACAAGGTATCTCAGCAGCACTTAGAAATTAATCCACTCCTTTCATACTGTTTGATGTCACCTTTTCCTTTACTAATTTAATTACCCATGATAGGTGTGCTTGCTTTGCTGAAGAGTCAAACTGGTACGTTTATCTAATCATTAAAATGCATGTTATCTCACAGAGCTAGTCCCTGCTGTAGATTTTACTTTCAAATTTTTATTTTCAATGTTTAGATATTCTGACTTCTTCCATTTTCCAGATCTGTCACACATTCTCCAAAATGTAAATGGTATATTATTAGGGTGCTATGTCAAGATATAGAATTATTTTCTAAAAACTCCTTCATGCTGCCCCTTTGTGCTCAAACCTTCCCTCCTACTCTTAATCATCAAAAACCATAATTGTGTTTTCCATCCATATAGTTTTGCCTTTTGTAGAATATTATACAAATGGAACCACACACAGTGTGTAGTCCTCTGAATCTTCCTTCCTTCACCTAACATAAGGCATTTAAAAATGCATGCATGTTGTTGAATGTATCTTTAGTCCATCCTTTTTATTTCTGAGTAGTATTTCATTGAATTGTTCTACCTCATTTTGCTTATTCTCCAGTTGAAGGGCATTTCAGTTCTTACTCGTTTTCAGAGAGTGGATATGGTAAAATACCCATTTTTAATGCCAAATCGGTGTCTTTTTTGGTGCTATTAATTGGGAGTGGATCCTGAATTTTATCTAAAAGCTGAGGTAATCATGATCTAATCCTTGACTTGTTGTCTCTTAAGAAACTAAATTTTAAACTATAAAGCCATTTATTTTCTTGGGAAATTTAAAACTTAATTATGATGGATTCTTCTAATGTATTTTCATTTAGTTTATGTTTTGAGGTGATAATATGTGCAGATAGTTGCCAAGTTGAAAAGCTTCACAGTAAAAAGTAGTTTCTCTCTCTTTCCTGTGGTACAGCCACCCTAGTTTTCTCCCTAGAAGGATTAGTAGGAACTTGGCTCGAATTTCCAGAGGCTGTTCCTGAATTCTAAGCACATGTTTATCTTTTTATTCCAATGGGGGCAAATATATACTCTTTTCAACCTTGATTTTTTAGCTTAATAACGTACCTTGAAGATTATTCTTAACAGTATAAGGAAAGCCTTATCTCATTACTTTGGATGGTTGTATAGTATTCCATTGTGTAGAAGAGCAGTACTTTTTTTAAAAATATATTTTATTGATTTATTCACAGAGAGGAAGAGAGGGGGAGAGGGATAGAGAGTCAGAAACATCTATGAGAGAGGAACATCGATCAGCTGCCTCTTGCACACTCCCTACAGGGGATGTGCCCGCAACCAAGGTACATGCCCTTGACCGGAATCGAACCTGGGACCCTTCAGTCCTCAGGCAAGATGCTCTATCCACTGAGACAAACCAGTTAGGGCAAGAGCAGTACTTTTTATACAGATGTTTAAAGTTTCTTACTTATGGATCTCTGGGTGTTTCCAATCATTTTCTATTACAAACAGCACAAAAATGGTTAGCAAGAAAAAAAAATTTTTTTTTGTTTTTTTACATCCATATGTATGGGAACTCTGCATATACTAGTATGAGAGAGTCAGAGATCCCACATTCAGAGATAGAAAGGGAACATGGGTATATAAGACATCCTGAGCTAGGGATGAGGTAGGGAGCCTTGGGGCTTCAAATGGCCATTGCAGGATGATAAGAAGTGCGAATCTTTAATAAATAGAAGTTTGCCCTGCTCTATAGAGAGCTCAGAAGAAGACACTTCTGATAATCTCTTATGGGCAAAGCCTCTAATTCAAATTCTTCTAGGTAGTTAAGGTGGGAGGGGGCAGAAGGTTCTCTTGAGCCTGCAGCTAGAGTTGCCTTTAGCTCAAAACAATCTGCCAACCACAGAGGCATATCTTGGGGGGACTCATTCTGTGCCCAAGATTTGCGTAAAATTGGGTAGGCCCGTGGTCCGCAAACCGCGGCTCGCGAGCCACATGCGGCTCTTTGGCCCCTTGAGTGTGGCTCGTCCACAAAATACCACGGCCTGGGCGAGTCCATTTTGAAGAAGTGGCATCAGAAGAAGTTTAAGTTTAAAAAATTTGGCTCTCAAAAGAAATTTCAACCCTTGTACTGTTGATATTTGGCTCTGTTGACTAATCAGTTTGCCGACCACTGGGGTAGGCCATTATGAGGACTCCATGACACAATTTAACCTTGATGTGGATGGGAAGTATTGATGTATTTTGTGGATTTCAGCCCTATGACTTTTCAAAGAGCATGATTCATTCATGAGTAAGCTGTAACCTATACTCCTTGTATAGTCACTAGAAAACCCTGCCTTGATGATTTTCCTTCGAATATCAAAATTCGCAGAAGTATGCCATTGAAAATGAACCTATACAGATTCCCCAAAATGACCCAAGTGATACTCCCTCCTCCTTTCCTTTCTCTGGTATTTACCAAGTGTTTCACAGGAAGTGATTAAGCATTCAGGAGAATTACTTAATTTTCAAAAGGACTGCTTTTTTATGTCTTGCTTTTTGAGTCAGAGGGATTTTGAAGTTTCAAATACTAAAGATACTGTGTAGCCTCAGTGGTAAAATATTTCTACTTTGATATTGAGTGAAATTTCCCAAATTGCATAATCTTTGAATATAAATTGTATTCACACTTACTTTTCAAAGCTTTTAATTCTTTGTGGACAAAGTCTCCAGACTCTGCACTCCACAGACCTTTGCTGTTTGTTTAGCGTGGGCTCCTCCCTGCCCTGAGTCTCAGCCTTGGGTGGAGACAGGCCAGGAAGGCTGAGTGAGCCCTCCCACCCCAGCCCTTGGTAGAATGTGCACCTATTCCTCTGTAACTTATTCCAAACTGCTTGTAAAATTGTGCAAGGAATCCTGCTTTTAAAGTCACTTTAATATTTTTGTTTGTTTTTTAAAAGCCTCTCAGACATAAGTGGGGTGAATAGGTGAATAACATTGATTTCTTTCAAAGAAGGGTGTTATGTAAATGCCGCCTAGTAGAATTGCATTTCCATTTCCTGCATTGATCTCATCTTAAAGCCTTGAAGTCGATCCTGTTTTTTATGTGTTGCTGTTTTAACAGAAATTCCATGTTGCAAAATGAAAGTGACTGACCAAAGTTGTTGAAATGATGCTTAAAAGCCTCTTATGTATCATCTTTGGAGTTTCAGGGTGTCATTTAAAAATATATGTATGGCAAAGGAACAAATGGCGGTGCACTTTAGCTGACATCATTATTCAAATAGATTCTCAGTGCTTTGTGTGTTTTTTCTTTTTCTCCTAGAAAATCCATTTTTGGAAGATGGCTTTTGAACTAGACCAGTCTATAAGGAATAGATTTTACTGTTTATCATTAAGAGCGGAGGATTTACTTACCTTAGAGATGGTACAGTTGAACCCATCATTAAGTGGCTAGAACTCTCCTCTAGTCCAAACTCCATCTGCTCAGCTAGGAGAACCAGGATACATAGAACCTTCTCCTCTCCTAGGACATCCTGGGGGGTCCACTAAAAGCTGCTTTATGCATAGCCCAGGGGAGATTTCCATTAACAGAGCAGTGAACAGGTATCTCAATGCATTGTGCATTTATATCCCACCATCTTGGGCACATAAATAGGAAACTTGAATTGGCACTAGCATATAAGTTATTCCTGCCTTTAATCATTACCAATTTATTGTTCCCTAAAATGACCAGATTTTCCTTTTAATTAAAGATAATGATACACCTTAATTGCCATACTTATTTTAAATCCTATTGTAGTTCAAGAAATATATTCAGTTGACAGAAACATCAACAAGCTCTACCTTTGAACCAGAATTGTAAAAAAAAAAAAAAAGTTTGGTACATGGAGTAGAATTCATTGTTATATCCTCATAGCTGTTTGCCACACAATGCTATGATTTCTCTTTTGAACCTCTGGACTTCTTAGTCTAAAAGTGGAAGAGAAAATGGATTTCGATCAATATCCAAACCTTGATTTCCCGCTTTGGTTCAAAGTTATTAGGGTTATTTTCATGTCGCAGTTCCAGAAAATAAATACTCAAACCAAATTACACTTCAACCTTCAACTTCTAGCAAAGGAATTCTGTATGTCTTACCATTTCTCATACTCTGTATGAAGTACTTCCTTTGAAATGTAGGGTCCTTCATGCTTTGGCTTCATACTCTAACAATACTTAGAGAATTTTCTAGCACTCACTATCTTCTACCACCATGTGCATGGATCTTTGCTGCTCTAAAGGAAAGTAGCATGAACTGAACTCTGGAACCAGACTGCCTAGATCAGAATCCCAGCTCTACCACCAACTACTTGTAGGCCCTTGGGCAAGGTCCTCATTTGTATAATTAGAACAATCATGGCACCTCCCTCATAGGATTACCACCTTTAGTAAGCACTCAGTATTTGGTATAGTAATAATATTTATCATCACAAAGAGAGGTCAGTATTATTTATTTTCTTCCACCTTGCTTTAACACAGTGGTCGGCAAACTGCAGCTCGCGAGCCACATGCCGCTCTTTGGCCCCTTGAGTTTTTAGCAAAGGCCAGCTTAGAAGTATCCTAATTAAGTTAATAACTATGTACCTACCTATATAGTTTAAGTTTAAAAAATTTGGTTCTCAAAAGAAATTTCAATCGTTGTACTGTTGATATTTGGCTCGGTTGACTAATGAGTTTGCCGACCACTGCTTTAACACATCTTAAATTCTGCCATTAAGACTTTTGGAGTGGGCAATAGCGATTCTTGTTAGCAGCCCTAATTACTTTCTAGAGTAGACAAGACAATTTAGCAAAAACAACATAAAAACAGGAAGATTGTATTTAGGGAAATTGTTTGTGTGAAACTGTGCTGGCATTTATCCCTTTTACGCAACTATTTATTGAGTCTCTACATTAATCAGACACAGTGCAAGGTCCTGAAAATACAGTGTCAACAAAATAGCTATGGTCCCTGAACTCATGAAGTTTAATATCTGAATGGGAGACAGTTAATGATCAAATAACCTTCAAATGATAATTATACATTTTGGTAATTTTATAAAGGCAAAGAACAGAATGCAATGAGAGAGAGTAAGATATAACTTATTTTAGTTATCAAAAAAGGCTTTCTGGAGTTGGCTATTTAACAAGACTGGAAATGGGCATGGACAGGTAAAGAATGGGAGGGAGAAGGTATCTGACATGTGGAAATACCCCAAGGCAGGAAAGGGTGGAGGTGTGGGAGCAGTTGAAAGACGGTGGATGAACTTGGAACACAGGGAGCAAGCAAGAGAGCGGAGCTATACCTCAAGGCTGGAGTGGAGGGCTGGATCTGACCACTCAGGGCCTCAGAGACCTTAAAGTTCAGGGCTGGATTCTAAGTGCATCGGGAAGTTTTTAAGCAGGGAAGTACACAGTCCAATATATATCTTTAAATGATTGTGCTGGTTCATGTGTAAAAACTAAACCAGTACAATCTGAAGAAAAATTAGTAACAACAGGGCAAACGTTAAAAGACTATTGCTGTGCACAAGAGAGAACTAATAATGGCCTATGGGACAGTAGATATGGATGGATCCCAACATATTTACATATTGTTAATTACATTTATCGTTTTGAGGGAGAAGAGGCAGGACCTGGTGAGAGATTGCATGTTAGTTTGGGGGGGAATTAAGATGTCCAGAATGAATGAGGTGACTCTCCATTAATGACGTAAATAACATTACAGATGTTATGTTGTAACATTATAGACATAAACAAATAGCGTCATTATCTATTAAAGTAGAAAAGATGGAGAATGCTTTCAAAGTAGTTGAAGACTCTTATGTACATTTTTGGTTGTGAGTCAGTATAGACGTCTGCTAAAGATTAAACAAACTAATCCACATAAAGAACTCGTAAAATACCAGCACAAGGCAAGTGCTCAGTAAAAATGATGTTCTGATAAGACCTAGGTTTGAAACTGACATCTTTGCTATGACACAAAGAAAGGCCTGTTAGCATCCAAGGCCCTCATTCACTGCGTTTGTCTTGTGATTTGATAGGGCACTTTGATTCCCTGGCAGAGATGAAAGTGCCTTGTTTTGGGGAACACAGTTAATACAAGTGACTGTCTTTCAGTGTTGGCCAAATTGTCTTGCTGATTTACAAGGTACGTAGATCAGAAAGACGTGAGGGAAACACTAGCCTGCAGGTGGATGTTTGAGGACTGACCCTTTTCTTCCCCTTTCTCTAGACACGTGCAAGCAAATGCTTGTCTCATTGGTCCAACAGCTGCTTTTGGAGCCATTGTCTGCACCAGGTGCTGTGCTCAGCCCTGGATGCTGATGCCAGGTGCTCATTGGAAGCCTCTGTCTGGATGATGGTCCCCAAGGGCAGTGTGGCGATCGGCACAGTGTTCTCTAAGAAAAGCTTACTGCCACATGGGAAGCAAATTGTTCCTTAAATCCCTTAAGGATGCTTTAAAAAATGAAAAAGAATTACCTGGAGAAAATATTTTCTCCTTTAAATGATAAGTGAATATATGAGAGGATTTAAAAAGTCAATTATTTTTATTTATTTTGGTTGAGTGAAGGGTGATGAAGGCGAAAACAAGGCCTCCCAATAATGTGTTGTCATCTCTAGGGGTGGTAATAAAGTTCCATGTGCAGAAGAAATCTCTAGAAACCAATAGGTAGGTAGGTAGGTAGGTAGGTAGGTAGGTAGGTAGATAAGTAGATAGATCATAGATAAATGATAGATCAATAGATGGATAGATAATTAGATGATAGATGGTTAAATAGATAGATGGATCATTTCCCTAAGCACTTCTTAGGGTGACAGGACCGAAGTTATGAGTATTCTGTCACTGGGTGTATATTAAACATTTATCTCAAACAGTATTCATTTTACCAAAATGTTTCTGGGAATCCTGATGAACCTTAGTATGTACAATGCTGGCACTGACTCCTCAGCCAGGATTCTCTGACAATGGGCACACTGGACCTCCAGGAGAAGGTAGGCTCACTCCTAAATGCAGCGCCCATTCTCGCCTCGAGGAAGGCCTGCATGGGTTTGCACGTGGCGGCAACGTCCAGCCGCAGCTATGCTTGTGGCTCTTCTATCTTACTTTAAAAATGTATTCCACTTGGAAGTGCACAGTACACACAAGTTTGGCTCATTACAAATGCAGTTCCCTTCAGCTCTCTTTAGCTGGTTGTATCTTCAACCAAACTGATAATCAGATGAGAAGCATAAGCACATTGCATTCTTTGAAGCTCAGTTTGACTAATGTGACTTGTACGCTGGGTTAGAGGTGTGTGGTCATTCTTGGGTCTTGCCTAGTAATGTGTAATCCCACTGAGCCCTCAGATGGTATTGATAGACTGTTCTTATTTAGGTTATTCCTCCGGACTGTCCCCTGAGCCCTTTCCAAGAAGGAGCATCTTAAAACCATCTGATCTGGGCCTTGAGTCCTGGATGTAAATGAATTTCCAGGCCCGGGACTTTGTAGCAATCTGAGTCCACAAGTGAATCATGAGTCTAGGAAGCACTTTCTTGTCCCTGAAGAGATTCTTTGACGGCCCTGAAACATTTTAGCATAGGGGATTCATCAGGTGAATGTATAGATGGCTATGTGCCTGGTATGCAACCACCCATGTGTGATAATGAACAAGGCACAGAGGAAAAAAATCGCTAAAGGAGATGGAGAGAAAAGAATCGATTAAATTCATTTTCTTTCTCAGAGGGCTCTTTTTAAAAAGCATGCATGTCGAATAACTCTCTGCTTCCCGCTCTCCACTCATGAATGCTATTCATTCAAGGCTGCAGGTGTCTGTTGACATGGGCATTTTTAATATTGTTGCTGGACCCCATCGGATTCCCCAGGCTGCATGTGAGTTATCATAGGGAATATTGTTCTACTTGCCGCTTTCATCATTTTAGCTATTGTTTGATGGGGATTAGGAAAGGACAGGGAAAGGGCAGTGAACAAAATGGTATTTGCTGGTACTTTTCTCTTTTTGCCATGATTATAAATGCTTGTCAACAATCCAGGATTTCCTGGGAGAGGAAAAAGAAGATAGATGAACACGTGAGCCCTCACAGAAAGTGGGAGCCTGCATCCCTGTGAAATTCATAGCCTAGCTTGGAAGTACATCAGAGGCAAGCTCCATCCCTGTAAACCTCATGGCTGAGTACTTACTGAAAATGCACCTTTGTATTTTTCTGGTTAACTGCATACACGACAGGCGTGATAAAATGTGCATTTTTCTTTCTTTTCGTGTAATTGTCATCATGCAATTGCGTATCTACTTGATTCGTTTACTAATTAATTCCCATCTCCCTCTTCTTAAGCATCAATTCTATGAGATCAAGACTCTTTGCAGTTTTATTCTTGTTATATCTCCAACCTAAGATTACATAACTAGTAAAAGCTTAATAAAATTAATTAATAGATAAATAGTAGTGGAATTAAATTGTAATCTATAATACATCATTATGAAGTTATATATTATTGAGTACCTTCCTTAAGGTCTCTTGCACTCATCTTTCTCCTCTATACTCCAGGAGGGAGCAGGGTTAAGAGGAACAACTAGATGACCTGCGAATGTCCCTTGCAATGCCAACATTCTCTGCACTATTAGCATGAAAGAATGTTGGGCTGATGCATTGCTTCAGTGATTAAATTGTATAACCCTTACAGTTTGGGATCCTGTTATTATCTTTTTCTGTAACTTCTTTAAGTATTCATCAAATATTACACAGAAAATAATTTTATTGAGAAGTACCATGGAGCCTGGCTGGTGTGGCTCATTTGGTTGAGCATCATTTCATGCACCAAGAGATCAATGGTTGGATTCCTGGTCAGGGCACATACCTGGGTTGCGGGCTCCAACCCCGTAGGGCACATGCAGGAGGCAGCTAATGGATGTTTCTCATCCATGATTTCTCTCTAAAAAAATCAATAAAAACATATTTTTAAAAATTAAAGGAAAAAAAGAAATACCATCGATATACCAATGGGAGCTGCCAATTCCCCTTAAGGAAATAATGGTGAATGTTTCTTACTATCCATAACATAGATGATTTAATGTACTCTGAAACAAGATCACTGAAGAAGTTGCTAGCACAGATGGGAAAGCTATTCAAATAAATATCTAATCCTCTGTCTTCCCCATTCAAATCACCAAATTTCCAAACTGTCAAGCCTTTTACTTATGTCTGAGTGACAGGATATGCTTGGGTCTCCCACATTTCAAAATTTGTCTTCAAATGTAGTTTCTCTGTGCATGATGGGTACTCACACATCAATAAATATCTCTGCAAAGTTCTTAGCACATCAAGACAAACTATGTTAATACTATCCTACTTAATGCCAATGGCACATAAAAAAAAAATTGAAAGGAAGGACTCTTTATCTCAAAGTCAATTTAAAACTTGCTTATCCATTCTAAATATTTCATCGCATTAATTTTTCAAAGCCACAAAACAAACATTCATCAAGTGAAACTAAGCATGACCCCCCTCAGATGGGTACATCTGTTGCTTTCCCGCTGTGTCCTTGAATAATTCATTTTAATACATTTACACTATACACTTCATTAAAATGAGCGACACTCTTTTACATATACAATTTACATTGATGGAAACAAAAATAAAAGCTGCTAGAAAGCTGACCCTGGAATTGCTACTCTTTGTGATTTCTGACTAGCTTGCCTCTGTCTGTTTGCATCTCCATCCCCGTGGGCCCAGTGAGCGCTTTAGTTCTATCAGCAAATACGTGGAAGATGTTAGAATGCTTTGATACCTTTTTCCCACGGCCTGTGTTCCTCGTGAATACCTTTAACAAGATTTGTAGTCACCGCTTGTCCCTTTTAGCTCCCTCTGCTCACATCACATAATAGCTCTACCAGGTATACCGAATGACATCTAGGAATCAAAGCCAACTCAGAGAATACAAATAAGTTTTAACTTCTCAGAAATTAATCAATGTGAGCTCATCTCATGCAGCGCAAGGGGAACAAATCTTCAGTTTTATTTGCTTCTTACCCTTTTGAACTCTGTTAACTGATGAGCTGAATGGTTTTGGAGGGAGGGATAATATTTTTCACCGTAACAGCGTTTTCTCCCTTCCTCCTCCCTACAGTTAGGTCTTAAGCCTAGAAATGTTAAGAAAAGGAAGAAAAGGACACAAACAGAGCTTAGCAAGTAAAGATACAGTGTTGACTCTTCCCTTTCAAGAAAATTGCTTTTTCTGTTTTTTTGTTTTTTTTTAAATAAAAATCTAGCCCGGCCAGTGTAGCTCAGTGGTTGAGCATCAACCCAGGAACCTCACGATTCAATTCCCAGTCAGGGCATATGCCCTAGTTGCAGGCTAGATCCCCAGTAGGGGTTGTGCAGGAGGCAGCCAATCAGAGATTCTCTCTTATCATTATTGTTTCTATCTCTCCCTCTCCCTTCCTCTCTGAAATCAATAATATATATATGTATAATCAATAATATATATATATTATTGATTATACATATATATATATATTTTTTTAAACCTGTTTTCCTATAAGTGTGGCAGATAAAGTTTTAAGGACAGAATCCAAAAAGTAAAGTAATTTACAAGATATTTTCTACGAAAAACTATCACAATGTTGGGCAGTCTCCACTATTCCTATTTATTTGAAAAAAATGTCTCTACATCATGAAAGTATCAGATCTCAAGCGTTATATATAAGAGCTGTACAACACATAGTTTTATCTTAGTAACTAATCATAACAACTCAATTTTAAAACTTTGTAACATTTTCTAAAGAGCCAGAACAATTTGTGTACATTCAGTATTACTCATTTTTAGTAAAAGTAAAGTGTAAAAAACAAAACAACCCCCCAAAAAAATTTGTTTTAATGACTAGTAAACAGTTACTTTATATAAATTGCACTTTGAGACTATAGAGTTTTTTTCATATCACAACATTTTGAGCTAAGATTTGTCAGACTTCTCAAATCCATGGAACACTTTTATCAAGAGAAAAATGCCCTTGAACTCCCTAATTTCTCCCTGTTTACTTGCTCATCTGCCTCTTCTTTTGCCCCCTCCCTCCCAAAAACTGTAACCAAAATAAAAAAAGTAAACAAGGTGTCATAGTCATGCTATTGAAAAATAATATAGACCAGTAAGTATGCTAATGAAGGATACTATAAGCAAGTTTTACAATATTTATCGAAAACCAAATCATAAAGCCAAAGCTTAAATGTTTTTGGCATTAAAACAGCAGTGGAAGTCAGTGCCCAAATCTCTTGGAGATCCCACTGTGGCTCGTTTGTGTTACACGTATACATTAGAAGGATTTTGATCTTACTCATCTTCTTGGTTTTTTTTTAAGGAAAATGCCATGAAGCCACACCAAAACATTTCAGATGGATTTCTCTCTACTATAAAATAAAACAAACAAAACAAAACATGTTTTAGGACAAATTCCTCTCACACTTTTATTTCTATGACACACAATAAGGTATGGTGTGTTAGTTCATGCTACTATGACAGATTACCATGGACTGGGTGGTTTCAACAACAGACATTTCTTTTTCACAGTTCTGGAAGCTGAGAAGTGGGAGATCAGGGTGCCAGCATTGTCAGCATTGCGGGTCCCCGTCATGCTTTACACGTGGCTGTATTCTCGTCATATCCCCACATGGCCAGGAGCAGAGAGAAAAGAAACTCTCTTGTGTCTTTCCTTATAGTAGACTAAGCTCACCAGGAGGGCTCCATCCTCATGACCTGTGACCTAATTACCCCTCCTCCAAGTCTCCATCTCCAAATACCATAACATTGGGGATTAGATTTTCAATATATATATTTTAGGGAATGAAAACATGTAATCTATAACATACGGCCTTCTAGGAGTTTCTGCTTTTTTTTTTTTTTTAATGTCTTGGAGAACATAAATGAAAATATCGTAGGCCTTAAACCTAGTTTACCCTGGGTTCAAATTCTGACTCTTTCCTCATCGGCATTATTACTCACAGAACCAGGTCATTCATATCTATGTTTTGGGTGGTTGTTGTGATGGTTAGAACACATACTTGCATTTAATAAATGGGAGCTGCTCTTGCTCAACTACCATAACCTTACAGGAAGCCCAGGTGTAAGCCAGGAGCCATTCATAAATGTCTATTAGGCATTGGTAAAGGATTTTATGTTATGGGCTATTGTTCGCTTACTACTATTTATCTACCTGACTGGACAGTGACAAAAGGTCACCAACCACAGATTTTCCTCAATGAATTCTTTTAATGTTCTTCTTTTACTTTTTTTACTATTTTTCTTATATTACATTATCAGTGAAGCTGCCGTTTAAGACATAGGGTATTAGATACATACTCAGTTGTATACAGGTATTCCGCTTTTCATGGTAAAAATAAATAATATCCAATTCTTTTATTATTTTGGTAATGGAATTTAAGATGTACTGGACTAGTACAGTACCTACCTAAATATAACCCATTGCCATTATAACATGCATTGTTCAAAGACCATTGTCTGATGAATATTAATTCCCACATGTCAACAAAAGAAGCACTAATTAAATATTGGAGCATATATATCCCCAATCTGTTTGTTCATGATCTATTTATAGCATGCTACTCATTTTACTTTTATACATCAATTTCTGAGTTAGGAGTAAGATTGGCTGAGGATTCCAAACAGAGAAGCAGCAGTTGTCCTGCAGCCTAGTAGAGTTAGGGCAGTTTGATGTGATGGAAAATGGTAGCTAGCATTCACTGAGTTTTCATAATTTATAAAGTGAGTCTGTGACTATTAATACATTTTATTTTTGTCATTAGGAACTTTGTTCCTTGGAGACCCAGCACTGAATGCTAGGTACTGAACATAAACA
Organism: Cnephaeus nilssonii; assembly: GCF_951640355.1. Taxonomy (NCBI): domain Eukaryota; kingdom Metazoa; phylum Chordata; class Mammalia; order Chiroptera; family Vespertilionidae; genus Cnephaeus; species Cnephaeus nilssonii. The sequence goes on along the minus strand of NC_137088.1, from coordinate 14,808,622 downwards.
CTAGTGATTGCGGTAAGGGAGTTAGTGAAGAAGGACAAAAAGGTAGACCTTCTGGAAATATGATCAAGGGTTTTATCTGAAAGCCTCAGTGTTATAGCTCTACCATGTGATGCCATTGGATTCTCACGCCTTTAGGCAGAAAAGATCAATATTCCTGTTGTACAGATGGAGAAAGTGAGGCTCATAGAAAGGAAGTGACATATCCAACATCCTACTAAATCCCTTTCCTTTTTTCTAGTTATAATCATAAAATTCAGTTTCCAGTTGACTCTGTTATTTTCTGTCTTGTGACTTGAGCAAACAGTATTTTCATCTGTACAATACATGACAATATCCCACCGTTCTGCCTGTATTTTCTGTTTTGTTTTTGTTTTTGTTTTTTTTGGGGGGAGGGGACAGTTAGATTTAAATTAGATGATGTAAAGATGCTTTACAAAAACTTCAAAAGTACTGAATAAATATAAGACACTAGAAGCCCGGTGCACGAAATTCTTGCAAGGGGCTCAGCCAGCCCTCGCAGCCCCGGCTTCATCAGAAAGGTCTCCCAGCAGTCATTCTGCTGTTCGGACTAATTACCATAAAGTACCCTGTCCCAAATCACCTCTCACCATAATGTTGAATGAATGGTTTCTATTGAGAGGAAGTTTGTGAGCAAAGGAATGTTGAAGATGAAAGTGGCAATTGATAAGAGCATCCATCACCTGAATGTAATATTTACAGTTTGCAGACTGATTGGCTTTAGTGTTTCTTAGAGCCAAAAAATATATTTCATCAACATGTTGACACAATTCCATATATACAGAAAATAATCTCAAGTTACAGGAAAATTACACGTAAAGAAGAAAGAAGATATTTTTAAAATGTTTGAGGGTAAGTTGTTGACATAGTATAGTCTCAAGAAATTGTAATTATTGTAATTATTATCAAATGAGTAATTATCATTAAGAGTAGAATCACATTTAACTTGGCAGTATTTGTATGTGTAAAAAGTAGACAGTAAGTTATTTCATTCTTATGCATGTATTTTCTACTAAACTATTTCTGATTTTTAATAGAAGTGTATAAGAATCATTAGAGAACACCTACTTCAAAACTGTTACCACAGATAAGGAAATCTATGCCCAATTAATTGATTTGCCCTGGACCATGAGGTTGTATATAAATTACTTCATGTTAGATTTGAGTAAAATTAATCTTACCACTGCTCAAAAAAAAAAAAAAAAAAAAAAGACAAGTCCTTTGTGTCCTTCCTATTTTAAGAGAGTTAGTGATATTCATGTTTGAAGTAAAACTAATTGAGAAGAACATTCTTTCAGAAAAGACACATACAATGGCTTCAACCTGGAAGCCATTAGTTGAGAATCTGTTTTTGACTTGATTAGGGAAATTAATAGAGGAAAACAGGGTCACAGAACAGGCCTGAATAAGTTATAATTAGCTACACAGTATATAGGTATGTTCTATTTGAGTTGATGCTTTTTGATTACATGCCAAGTAATTCTAAGGCAACCCATAGTTTGGTAAATGGGAAGAGAGAAGCCTGAGTCTGTTTTCAGATTAATTACAAAAACTCTACAAATTAGATAAACCATATGCCAATAATTGATATTCAACTCTTTTGTCTTATTACTCTTATGAAGTAGTAAAACCTATGACACAAAAACTGGACTTCCAGTACTCTGAGCTTTATATGTTTTTTAAAGATGCTTCTTTTTCTTGTTGTTTATTTCTAGAAACTCATGGAAAGTCTCTATCTGATTTCTAGCCTGTCAAAAATCTAGTTTGTTCATTTTCAGAGCATGGAATGAAACCTCAATTTGCATTTTGCCTTAGAGAAATGAAAGATGAATCTGTGATGTTTTTCTTCTAACATCTGAATGAAGATGCCAATTGCTTTAACTAGTCTAATTAAAAACATACCTTACTACCATGCATCATTCTTTCTTGGCAAAGACCTGTGTGTGTGTGTGTGTGTGTGGTGTTTATGGTAGGATTGGACTGTCGGATTTCTAAGTATGTAAAAGTGGACAGATATAAAGAGATTATTGTTCCTTCATTCGTATTCAAAGTTGGCTGAACATTCAATCCGTCTTACTTTAACTGCTCTCTAATATCTGTTTTCAGCATTAATTTGCCTGCAAAATGTATAAGGAGTAAGGATGAGCTTGAGAAATAGCCTGTACTTTTTCATTCCACAGTATAATAGTTTTTTTTAAACCATTGCTTTGATCCATGAGCCATATTTCTCTTCTCATGCTGAGAACTGGATACCAACAGACAGAATAAGAACTCCCTCCACCCAACTAAAAAGACCCCAGGAAAAGAAATATCACCATATTTTTAAAAAGCAGAGTTCATTTTTTTTTTTAACCACTCCTGTATTTCCTATCGTTTTGATGGAACCTCATCGCTGTGCTAGTGTTTTAAGCCAGGCCAATGAAGGAATGCTTCGTTCACATTCTCTCCTCTTGTTAATCTAAGTCAATGAAAAAGAACATAGACAAAGGTAGATTTTATGACTGATAATCTGAAAGGCACACACAAAAGTGTGATTTAGAATGTATGATTAGTGAAAGGGTTTTCTTGCAAATTTAGGATGATTTTGCACTTCCTATTAACCAGACCGACTGGCAAAATGTTGATGGATAATGAAGGAAGCCTGCCCAGTTTTTAAACCTGCTTGGGTAATTCTTGTAGTCAAAGACTGAACACAGGGTCCACAGGTAAATGGGAAATTTAATGGAGCGAGAGAGACTTCAGAAATCATGATTGCTTAGTGTCTTCACCATGTCTGTTTCTAGAATCCAGCCTCGTATATCATGGATCATTAATAATTATTGCAAGATAATGTCAGAGTCCTGAACCATGGTGCATTCTCTCTCACTTTATTCAGGTACATTATGCATTCTATTTCTCTCAGCACCTACTGATTATTCTACATTGAGTCTTGAATGTTGGTCAAGAGTTACGCTTTCTAATCTTACTGCCTTTCACAAATTAGGTATTTGCACTTGCTTTTCCAAAAGGATTTGGGATTCTTTTGCAAAGCCATTAGAAGTGAATTTGTTTTTCCAGTTTTATAAATATCTGAGTCCTGAACATCTGTATGAGCCTTCAAATGTCAGAAATCGTCAATTTAGACTATATGCATTATTAAGCTGTAAATTGGGTGTGTGTGAAAATATATGCTTTGATTTGCAAATGGATAATTAAGCAGGAAAACTTTAGAAGCAGAGAAAGAAATGATGTCTTAAGAAGACAGTGTTGTAGAACACCCAAAGGGAGGTGGAACTATAAAAGCACCTGTGAGAAAATAGTAAGATCATAAAGCTGTCCACATCAAGATCGCTTTCCTTCTTATCACAACATGACAAAAATGTTACTATCTTTTTCTACTCTGCGTAAATCTAGCCTTTAAGCTTTCCCAAATCCTTTTTCGAATAAAAGTGGATCCTAATATATTAATAAACACAATAAAATATTATGTATGATCTCTGCCAGATATAAAATCTTATTAGAAGGTATTTTGCACTGTGTATTACATTTTAAAATGAGCATAACCTATGGGCCCTACAATTCTATATGTAGGGCTATGCATACAGATATCTGTACAAAGATATTTACTGCAGCATTATTTGCAATATAAAAATTCAAATGTCTCTCAATAAGAAAATGATTTTTAAAGATTTTTTAAAACTTAAAATGTACAATGGAGTACTATGCAGACATTAAAAAAAAAAGAATAAGATGGCAATGTGATGAGTTGGAAAATGTTCCATAGCATACTGTTACGTGAAACAAGCAGCTTGTAGCTAATAGATGTAACTCGATGGCGCTGTAGAAATAAAATACACTGCAAAGGGGTGTGTGCATGTGTGTGTGTGTATGTGTGATCTAAATATATTGGTCTGGACAATGAGACACATAGTATTTCCCCATTTTCAAATTCTAATCCTTTTTTTTCTCTCCTCTATACCTTAATTACCTGCCACAATGCAGTTTTCCCAAACATTTTAACCCAAAATTTGTCAAAGCTGTTGCAACCCACATGCAACGTTAATATTATTTTTAAATGTGGGTAGATTTGATGTTTCAACACCAGGTTACTACTATAAGGTATAGGAATCCAACTCGCTGTCACTTAACTCTCATTTTCCTTTAAACACAATTAACACTTGATTATCACCATGCTTCAGAATCTCACTGGTTGGGGCTATTTTTTGTTCATTCCCTTTGTTAGCTCTGTCAGCAGATAATATTCATATTTTAATACTCCTGTGGCTTAACATCAAAGCCCCATAACTTTTTCATCCTTTTTCCTTCCTGCCACTTACTCACTGACCTTTTGCAAATTTAATTATTCATACCCAATTTGGCTTCTTCTCCCTTTCTCTTTGCCTGCTAATGTATCAAATGTAGAATTGATATTGTCAACCACGCAATGGAATGTGCTCCAGGAAATCTCTCGCCTTCTAAAGCCAAGTGACAAATGAAAAGGAAAATGCCAAAGGATTTTTGCAATTTGAAACACAGAGTGGCAAAATAAGAATGCATTGTTGAAGTTATGGTGGAACACATCCATTTCCCCCCTGCAGGGAAGAATTTTACACCATACCAGGAGCAGATCTTCTGATCGGCTATTCAGTAAAGCACCCAAGCATAATACTGATAGCCCAACCCCACATTATATAAGTATGAGTTAATAGGTTCGCATCTGCTTGATCCGACTTCTTGTAATAAGACTCTACAATGTGGCTCATTCTGTTACCTGTTTGTCTCTTAGACCTGTTCTATTGTTGGAGAAAAATTAAATTAAAAAGGGAGAAAAGAATAAGAAAATCTTGAAAAATGTGAAGGATCCATATATTGAATAACATTGTTTACAAAGCATTATGATGGTGATAGCAATTGAATGAAGTTAAAACTTTATTTTAAGAATTCCCCGCTGAGCCGAGACCGGTTTGGCTCAGTGGATAGAGCGTCGACCTGCGGACTGAAAGGTCCCGGGTTCGATTCCGGTCAAGGGCATGTACCTTGGTTGCGGGCACATCCCCAGTGGGGGTTGTGCAGGAGGCAGCTGATCGATGTTTCTCTATCATCGATGTTTCTGGCTCTCTGTCCCTCTCTCTTTCTCTCTGTGAAAAATCAATAAAATATATTTTTAAAAAAAAAAAAAAAAAAAAGAATTCCCCGCTGAAACTGGTTTGGCTCAGTGGATAGAGCGTCAGCCTGCGGACTGGAAGGTCCTGGGTTCGATTCCAGTCAAGGGCATGTACCTTGGTTGCGGGCACATCCCCAGTGGGGGGTGTGCAGGAGGCAGCTGATCGATGTTTCTCTCTCATCGATGTTTCTGACTTTCTATCTCTCTCCCTTCCTCTCTGTAAAATATCAATAAAATACATTAAAAAAAATTACTGCTGAATTCTGTTCAATTAAGGACATTAATTAAATGATCAGTGAGGAAACATTGATCTCAAATGTGATTTGATAAAGAGATGGAAAAGGAACCTCAATATGGATTTTCCTTATTTTTCCTTACCTGTGGATGATCCAAAGACCTAGTAAGCACTGATTTACTTATATTTCCTAATAGTTAATGGAGAAGACAAAATAAAAGTTAAAGACCAGAAAATAGAACTCTGTCACTATCTCAGACTTCAAAAGTTGAGAGAGAAAAGTAAGAAAAGAAAGAAAGAGGGAGAAAGTGAGAGAAGGAGGAAGAAGACCAAAACTTTGTTGGTGAACTAATGAAATAAATGAGGAATATAATTTTTTTTTAGAAAAATTCAAGTAATGTTCAGAAATTTACTAGTTGTATATTTTCGTCATAATTTTGAATCACCAGATGTATAAGCTATACTATCTTCTTTCACATTTGTGTTGTCTTCACAAAAACTATGTATATGCTAATGGCACTGACATATCAGAAGTATTTAAAATTTCATTTCTCCACCTAACTTTGAAAAGGCAACAGGGAAGCTGCTCGTTTCAGAGCTCACATCTTTTGTTCTTCACAGATTGTGCCTCTGTTCTCACAGATTTTTTTAGAAATTGTAAACGAGTACTCACTTTCTGGACAGTGCTCTTTTAAGGTTTGATTACAGTGATGATTAATACAATGGACTAATGTTTCCTGTGAAGACAGCAATGTTAGGCTGAAATGCTTTCTAGTAAATGAAGAAAAGAACTTTCATCTCAGGAATTTTGGAGGGAGAAAAGGGGGTACCTAAGCAACATCTGTTTAAAATAAAGATTCCATTACTGCTACCACTCCCTTCTTGGTTCTTAAGATTTCCTTCTGTTACACATTTTCACATTTTGTTTCATTTCATTTCACTACAGTATTAGCATAGTATATTAAGGAATTAGCCTATATTCTTATCCAGAAAACATCATTTTTAATTTGTTAAAATCGGAGTCAAATGGGCGGTTATGGTTAGAGATGTAAAGAAATAGTGTAATTCTAGGATGATAGTGTACACTTAATTAATAGAAGTTTTTTACATTTTAATATCAGTATCTTGATTTGGGTGGATAAGAAAAAGAGACATGCCCAACTGTTGTGGCTCAGTGGTTGAGCGTTGACCTATGCACCAAGAGGTCACTGGTTCAATTCCAGGTCAGGGCACATGCTCCGATTGCTGGCTCCATCGCTAGTAGGGCGTGTGCAGGAGGCAGCCAATTGATGTTTCTATCTCTCTCTGTCCCTTCTCTCTAAAAATCAATAAGAACATTTTTAAAAAAGAACAAGAGACACAATGAGTTAATGTCTCATTAGAGATAGGTGACCTCTTTAGCTTTACCATTCTCTGTATCTCCAGTTATAGTCCTTTTATTCCTAAATTAAAATTAAACTTACTCTGGACCCTTTGTGTTCTCCAGGGAGCATTAGATACTTATTTTTACTTAAGTGAATGGTTGAAATACTCAAACTGTCTTGGAGCTGTTTTGCATTTCACAAGTCTCCTTTCATGACATTTTTATTTTTATTTTTTCCTGACATTTCAAATATACAACACACACACACATACCTATATGTGTGTGTGTGTGTGTGTGTGTGTGTGTATGTTTATGTACATATAACATTTTATTCTCAAATAAGATAATAAGAATTAAAGTAAGCAAATTAACATTTCTCTTATTCTTGAAAGCTTTTTTACTCCCAAATATGAGATACATAATATAATGAGCCTTATCTTTGCTTACTTTTGATTTTTATTACATGCTATTTATTTTAGAAAACAACAGAAAATATACCTAAGTAAAACAAACTTGCCTATAAGAACTTACTACCTATTTTTTGGTGTATATATATTTTTCCAATCTATTTGATAATGAATACTTTTCACATATACACACATATGCATATATGAAAGTGGCTTAATATATGATAGATTGTTAAGTACCTAGGTTTTTGAGCTCAAATATATCACAAACTTTAGATATATAGTCCCATAATGGTTTAATTTGCCATAATATTTAATCCCCTCTCATTGGATATGAATGATGTTTCCAGTTTTCAGTATTATGAATAATGCTGTGATGAACATCCTGTGGCTCTGCCTTAATCTGGGTCCTCAATTATTTGCTTAGGATAAATTTAGCAAAGTCATTCTTTGATTTTAATATAGTTTATGGGTCATCATATAAGCCATGTTATTAAAAGTAGTATTTCTGTAAGATTCTTGGCATAACAGCCAAAAAAGGAATCAGTTAGGATGTCTCTCTAAAATGTATTGATCCCTCAGGAAACCATGTTGTGCTATACAGAAATTCAAAATTGATGTCTAATTTTTTTTTTTTTGTAGAGAAGTTTCTAGTGAAGCCATAAGACCTTAGAAATAACTAATGTTAATTTAGGAAGACAGGTATTTAAGACCCATCTGTCTGTAATGTGCTTCTCCTTGCAGAAAATAAAGTTTCAGAATGAATGTTTCTTGAAAGATCCATCTGACTTTTTAGAAAATAGGTCTGCCTGGTTGCCAATTTAAAATGAAAGCAGGATGACGGTAGGGCCTTGGAAATAAGGCCCTAATATTATATTACATTTTTTTAACATTATAGTTTTAAAATTCCCTTTCATTTACATAATTCTGACTGTAAAAACTTATAATACTCTAAAGTATATAGAGTAAAATATATGTCCAAATATTTTTTCTATGCCAAATTAAATACATACGGATTTGAAACATAAATGGAAATACATTATAAATATTTTTGGCAACTTGATTTTTGATTGACAATATGTAATATAGATCTAACTCATTCTTTTAAATAGTTTCGTAGTATGCAGCTGTATGGATATACCATGATGATTTACTTGATCACCTTCCTATTACTATAATGAAAATAATTAAAATTTGTATTTTAAAAATGTTTATTTATTGAGGGCATAAGGGACTTTATATGTATGATCTCAGATGTGTACTTAAAGAACATCATTACATATGGGGTGAGGCAAAAGTAGGTGTATAGTTGTGAATAACTCTAAACACAGAATTTATTCTTGTAAAATTATGTATTACTGTATTATTTTTCATGTGAACACTGTAACCCTCCTTTCGCCCACCCTGGATACATAATGACTTTTTTTTTTCTATTTTGGTCACTGGGATTGCAAGGTCATAGAGTCAGTGCATTTAACATGTAGGTAGATCATGCTGATTTGTCCCTCAAACTTACAGAAAATCTAAAACTGGAATATTTCATTTCAGAGAAGTTCATTATTTTACAGATAAACATACAGAGGAACTTTTCAGCATCTTTTCATCATTAAAAATTCCTTCCATAAGAACCTTTTAGTCTTGATGCTTCCCAAATGAACCAAAAGGAAATGGCTTCCTGGGGTTGGTTGCACTTCAGCGTTTGGGCCATAACCCTAAGAGCTCTTTTTCTTTTACTCATTGCTCTTACAGTCCACCTGGTCCCAGAGAACATCTTTTTCAAAAGATTTCTAAAGCATTGACTGAATCTCTCTATGAGAATTGGTGTTTGGGAAAAGACATCGTGAGCAGTAGTGAAAAAACAACTCTTGTAATGGCATAAAAAGTCATCCAGGCACAAATGATTCAACATCACTCTCCTTCGTTTCCCATCTCCCCAGCATTCTTCTAAGGGGCCTGGTGTCTCATCTCCAATGGCAGCACAAGCTCAAAGAAGATCTAAATGTCATAGCACTTCACTTTAGAGCAGGAACAAGCCTCAACCCTAGTCACTGAAGTTAATTCCCAGGTTCTTAAGGCCCTTATCTGCACTCTAATTCCCATACTCACCCAAAAGTGAGGTCACCCACTTCAGCCACCCTGCCATACTATTATTTATAGTCTTCTCTTTTCCAACTTGAAACGCTTAAACATTAGTTGTATCTCCCTTCCTTCCCCCTAGCCTCCACATTTCTCCTTAGGAAACAATACACAGTAATGTTTATGAATACGGGCTTGACAGTGACATCTGGTTAGAAGTTGAAGACAATTTATTTTTAATCCCTCTAAGCTTCTGTTTGTTCTTTGTTAGAATAGGGTTAAAATTAAAACAGGGTGTTGTGAGGATTCAGTTAGATAGTGTATTAGCTATTACGGTGGCTATTATTGGTTCCCTGCCATAACTCGGGAAAAATTAAATTTTAGTCATCATAGTCCAGGGTGTAGGGTGTGTGTGTTCTAACCCGTATCCACATCTGGGAGTCCAGGCCTCTTCCACGGTAGGGCTTGGCCATATTTAGGCCTCTGAGTCCTCCACTGGACCCTCTTCTTTCCAGTTAGCAGGCAAAGGAAGAGAGAAAGCACTGCCTGAGTAGCACATCCAAAGCCGTGTGCATCCCTCCCACATTTCATTGGCCAGAACTCCATCCTCTGACGCAACCCTAAACGCACAAGAGCAGGGAAATGTAATCTGTTTGTATGCCCAGGAGAAAGAGAACACAGATGTTGGTGAACGTTTCAGCAAACCTCTGCTGTGATTATCATTTGGATATAAAATCACATTTTTGTTAATTGGCACAACTTCTAAGCATTCCTGTGACCGTTACTTGCTTGGTTGAAATTTAACACAGCCAAGCCCCGAAATCAAAGGTTTGTGTGGTGATTGGAAACCATTTAATACAAAGACATTGTTACAAATGCTCATAATTTACAGTTCTTTTTATTTTTTTCCAAACAAAAAGGGAACCTTTAAGAAATAGTCATTTTCATGCCCAAAAACTTTTGTGAGCTGTAATAATTGGCACAAACTATATGTCATGTTTGGTCCCAGTTGACACCTAAATAGATAGATTTAAAAAATAGATTAAATTGAAAATGAAGCAAATATCAAATATTCGTTTTCTCATTACTCTTGATTTTTTAAATTAAATGTGTTGCCTTTCTAAATTTTTTAAAAGGCACATTTTGGAAGACACAAATTGAATTTAATAATTGTGTGTTCTCTTACATTTTCATTACTTCTGATTGAATCTGAAAGTAGAAGTCAGCATGCATTTGGGAAAGAAAACACGAGGAGCAAGAAATGCTTTTGGTCAGCCTACTTAATATTATAAAGTAGCTTTACTAATACAAATGCTGCCTTCCATTTTGGAAGATGATATTCCTAGTGAGAACTATGTCTATGTAAGCTGATGGGGAAAAAGAATAAGCCATTTGAAATGATTTTTATAAATAAAAAAGAAATAGAGTCATTGTAGATTCAATAGTCTACTTCAGTACTGCTCCTTTTTCCATCCATTCATCTATTCAGCCATGTGGCAAAGACTTAATGCATACCTGTTTTATGTCATACTCTATATTAGGTTAGATCATTTTAGCTTCAATGTTTCAGCAAACTTATGATTTAGGTTTATTTTTATAAGAATAAATTTAGTAATTACTAAATTTTCCCCCAGAGAAATTGTACCAATCTTCTCTTCCACCATATACAGTAGTATTTTTCTATTTTTCTCTTAAGTTACCAGTTTACAATTTCTGCTCATGTAACAGGTAAAGTATAACCCTAATTTTAATTTTTTATAACTGTGAGGTTATGTAGTTTTTTCACAGCCTTTATCCTATGAATCCTTTTTCTCAGTTTTTTCTTACTAATTTATTGATTTTTCTAGTGGACCTTTGATATGAGTTAAACCTACTGATAGAATTTCTCAGTGATTCAGGCTTGCATTTGATATCAGCCATATACTTATAAAAGTTCTGTTCTTGATGATAATCTATAAATATAGATCCTTTGAAAAATGCGAATAATAATCTACTTACTGATTTTCTTCACAGAGATTAGATTGAGATAAGCAAAACACTACTTATTATACTTCAATCAACCAAACATACTATAAACATTGATTAATTTCTTCAGCTATCCAAATCTGATTATTGTAATAATAATCATCATCATCAGTATGCCATTTTTTTGCATTCCCTGGAAATATATTATATGCTCCTTTATTGGCCACATGCTGAATAAGCCTAAATAGGTTATTTTAACTTAGCCATTCAAGGAAAGTGTTTTTTCTATAGTAGCTCCCTCTGCCTTTCTCAAAAATTTGTTGACTTTTACTATCAGAAACCTACATAACTGGAATGCAAAGTAATCTATTTTAAATTAAACTGTACTAAAATTTTCTGGGGGGAAAATTCTAAAACCAGAACATTTTAGTAAAAAACAAAAATGAAATGGATTCTGTTGTCACCCAACAAAATGAAAAAGATGTCAGAAATTTGTACTTGGCGCTTACATTGATGGTGTTGAGCCAATACCAAGTGTTTTAGTCTTGTCTCCTTCCCTGGGGTCAGTCACCCATACTCCTGAGCTAGTGTGTAACCTACCCTCACAGGCCTGGGCCTCCATGTTATTTCAATCTATATTTCACGTTGGTTTCTATATCTACAAATAGTTTACATAGCTGTTTACCATATCCCCATCGTTATGTATGGCAGAGTCAGCAAAGTTTTACTTATAAGAGCCAGGTAGTAAATCTTTTAGCTCGATGGGCCATAAATTCTCTGTCATGACTACTCAACTCTTTCCATAAACAAAATGTAAATTAACGGAGGTAGCTGTATCCCAATAAACATGCATTTATGTAAACAGTGGCAACCCAGGTTTTGGCTCATGGGGCATAGTGGGTCTACCTCTGATATGTAATATTAGCCAGTATATTTTTAAAAGTTTTTGGATAACATAAAAATATATACTCGGCATTTTTTTGTTTTCATTGAACATTATGGCTTTAAAATTTATATTGGTTGGTACATATGGATCTAGTTCATTCATTTGACATGCGATGTAGCGGTGTTTACCTGGTTTTTTAATGATGAGCATTTATTTTGCTTCCAGTTTTCCACTGTTGTCAGCAATGCTTCAGTGATCACCCTTCCGCTTCTCTCCCTGTGCATATGTGCAAATGATTCTCAGTGGCACTGCTTGATATTCAGAAGACTTATCAGGCTCTGCGTGTCTCAGTTAGCAGCTCAGCAGGCAGCCTAGCTGATGAAAATCATGGATAGCAGAGCTATGCAAACTTTTCCGGTGAATCTAGACAGAATCAAAGGGTTGAAGCCATTCTCTGGATCTCTACCCAATTATACTAAATATTAGGTGAAGAAAATGGTGAATTTCAACACTACGGTTTACATATTTGTTATGTTATCAAAACACAAGGGTCTTATCTTTAAAGATAGAAATGTGAATCTTTTCTGGTTGAAAAACACAGATCTTTCCTGCAAATGGAGTTTGATCATTTCCATGCAAATTTTTCAAGTGGTTCAAACAACATTTTATATTTGCTGAACTGTGATTTTATTTTTCTTCTTGTGTTCAGTTCAGCTAGTTGGAAAGATAGTATTTTATTCAAAATAGAACTATTCATAAACACAGAATGCAAGTTTTCTCTTTGGCCTTAAGACATTTTCTATCACCTATTAGGTTTTGATCTGCAAGGTTGTATCATTCCAGGTTCTTTGCCTGTAATTCAGGTAAATTATGAGTGGATAGACAGTGGTGATGTTTTCTAAACTGATCAATGCACATGGTACTGCAAAATTTCAAGAGTACAAAAGAGTTTACAATAAAAAGTAAGTCTCTCTCCAACTAATTCTTTTCCCTGGAAGCAGCCAATATTATGAGATTCTGCAATTCTCTCAAAGGGCTATTCTGTGCCTAGAATAGTGGTGTTTTGTGGTTGGAATAGATTATCTTTCTAAATATGTACAAGTGTAAAATGCATGTTTTTCTACTTCCTCATTGTTTTTCTATCAAAATAATATCCATAATCCAAACAGCCAAGTATATTGCTACTTTCATTGACAATTTTCCACACAATTTGATTTTTCTCTCATTTTTTCCGTAAAATACTGCTTAGAGTAGGAAGAATTCTTGATTCCCTTTCTATACCTTTTTCTATTTTCGATGTCCTGGAATTTTGTACTTACCTCTTTAGTTCATAACCATGAACTCTACTTTGTATAACCTCCTGGGCCTCAATCTGTATTTCAGATTTGTTTCTATACCTAGAGATGGGCTGCGAAGGTATTGGAGAGTAATCAGGGTTGGTTACATGACCCCTGCACAGGACAGGATAACAGTTACTCAGTTCCTAACTATGCAAACCTAGCAGCATAGACTTTTAAAGAAGGCACATAAATTTAGGCACCATTCTGCTTTCAACTAGCTTTATGCTTTCATAATTACAGGATAAGCAAACGACCTGTGAGAGACAACAACCGTTTTTACACTGTGGACTCGAGATATCAGGATAGCTTCCTATAGAATTATTCTCTGGAAAGTACAGCAGAACAATTTTAAAAGAAACCCTGACCATAAGAATATTTTACTATATAAAGAACCTACAAAGTAGACTAGCAACTAAAGCTCATTCTGAGATTTTAAAAAATATATACTATGTTTTTATTGATTTCAGGGAGAGGAAGAGAGAAATAGAAATATTGATTGGCTGCCTCCTGCACATGCCCTACCAGGGATCGATCCCACAACCCGTGCACATGCCCTGACCAGGAATCGCACCAGCAACCTCCTGGTGCACCGGCAATACTCAATCAACTCAGCCACACTGGCCAGGCTTATTCTGAGATTGTGATATCAGAATCACAGGGGGATGTTTGTAGTTATCAGTAAGTTCTTGCTTTATATTTATTTCCTGTTGCTTCTGGCCACAACACATTTTGGTGGAAAGTGTATCCCTTTTTATTGTCATTAGATTATCGAAAGCTAAAAACACATGATCAGATATAGACCATGTCTGGCTGTTTTTCTCAAAACTCACCTGTTACTGGACTTGGAGGGCACATAATCCCACCATTACATGTGATTGTCACTTTACAAAACTACACAAAGGTGATAATCCTTAAGTCACTGGGTTTAAGGCTTTCCTGTTTTTAATCTTTATTGTTGAGAGAGTTACAGAGGTCCCCTTTCCCCCCGGGCCTCCCATTCCCCTCTCTACCTGGTTCCCACCCCACCCCAGTCCTTCACCACCTTGTCTGGGTCCATGGGCAATGCATTAGAGGCATATAAATTCTTTGGTTAATCTCTTCATGCCCCCCTCCCTCTTCCCTCTGAGATTCCTTAGTCTGTTCCAAGTTTCTGTCAGTTTATTTTATTCATTAGATTCCACATATAAATGAGATCCTGTGATATTTGTCTTTCTCTGATTGGCTTATTTCACTTAAGCATAATACTCTCCAGGTCTCTTCTTATGTGTGTTTTGTTAGGCCTGTAGGTACTCTTCTCTGTTTCACATTTTTTCAGACAAACCATTCATCAGAGCATTCTGGGGCATTTGCCACTTCCTAAGCCTGAGTGTGTGACTTCAAGTATTTGAGAGTTTTATTTTTCCCTTCCTTCAGACTAGTAAATGCCTAATTTTAAATGGACTATTTCTGTCAGTTTCCCAGCTTACTCCCTGTTGCCATGATTAAGTAGCCCAAAACATTCTTCAATGATGTCTGAGGCTTTGGAATTTAAAAGTAAATTGCTTCTGGGAAAAACAAATCAAACTTGCATTGCAGACCTACAGAAAGTGCATTAAAACATATTACACTGCACTTTCTTGGTGGAATAAATTGAGAGTCACAGCAATGATTCTTCTAGCAATGTCAGAGTCTGAGACACTTCGATTAATTTTGGCTTGGGATTGAGTTCCTTTCCAACACTCCACTCTCTATTTGATGTGTCTACATTTTTCAATGTATCCAATGACAATTTATGCCATAAATTATTGGCTTTGGGGCCAAAAACTCAGAGTAGAAAGGTAAGACAATATACTGGCAAGAGTGCATGAAGAAGATATGGATTTGACTTGATTTCCCATTACTGGTGTGCTCTGTGACATTAGGTAAACTCTGCAACCTCAGTGGGCCTTTATTTACATCACATTCCTGTCTACCTATGTGATGGTGCCGTGGCTGCCATATTACATTTGAGACATCTTCTGATGCAAGGTGGTAAGAAGGACTCCTAAGTCATCTAGAGTTTCATAGGCACCTTGTGTGCCTGTTAAACTTATAAAGGAAAGCTGAGCAAAGTGTGGTACCTGGAGGAATCCATTGTGTTGTGTTGATTAATTCAAGAAATCAAAGACCTCAATTTTTATTAGCAATGAAGAGTGAATGACTATTTACATTTCCAATTCACATTAAAATTTGTTGCAGCTTCTCTTTTAAAAATCTCTTTAAAGTACAACATCTCTATAGAAAAATGTGCATATTATAAATAGGAAGTTTGATACATTTTTTACAAACTGAACAGAGCCATTTCAGCCAGCATCCTCACCAAGAAGCAAAATGTGACCAGTCCTTCAAATTACTCGTGTTCTCTCCCAGTCACCACCATTCCACCCACTAAGGATAACCACTGTCCTAACTTTTAACACAATAGATGAGTTTCACCTGTTTTTGTAAAATATAAGTGGGAATCTTACCGTCTGCTCTCTTTTGTGTCTGACATTTCAATTAAAAATGTTTGTAAGCAGGGGGCAGGGATGGGAAGAGATAAACCAAGGAACTTACTTACATGCGTAGACCATGGACACAGACAATAGTGTGGTGAAGTTCTGCGGGGGGGTGGTTGGTAGGAACTGGGTGGAGGGGGGCAAAAAGGGGATAGCTGTAATATGGTCAACAATAAAATATATATTTTTAAAGTTTGTAAGATTTACCCATATTATTCCTTAACTAGAGGCCTGATGCATGAAATTTGTGCAAGGGCCTTGGCCCCACTGTTGCAGCGGCCGCCTCGGCCTCAGCACCCGCCTGCCGCGGCTTTGTCCAGAATGAAGGACGTCCAGAAGGACGGTCGGTCTAATTAGCATATTATGCTTTTACTATTATAGATTATTATAGATGTAGTATATTCATTGTATTGATACATAGTATCCTTTTGTGTGAATATGTCACAATTTACTTATTCATTCTAATGTTGACAGACATTTAGGTAGTTTCCAACTTTTGTCTGGTAACTAGCAATGAATGTACTAGGACATACAGTGCAATAGAACTTCTTAAAGTGATAGAAATGTTCCATACCTGCACTGTCCAATATGGCAGCCACTAGCCACATGTGACTATTGAACTCTTCAAATGTGACTAGTGTGATTGAGGAAACAAACCTTTAATTTTAGCTAATTTAATTTATTTAAATGTAAGTAGTCACATTTGGGTAGTGGCTACCTTGCTGGATAGGATATCACAGACTTAAAACATGTCTGTAGGTGATCACGTGTACTTATTTCTATTGGGAACGATTTCTGTCATACCGAGTTGTGGAATCACTTGGTCATAAAATGCAAGTGTTCAACTTTATTGCATGCATATTGCCGAGCAGTTTTCTACCTGTGGTGTTCAGTTGAGCTTATTTATATTCCCAGCAATGTAGGAGAGTTCCACTTTCTTCCCTTCCTTGATAATACTTGGACATTAATGGCTTGACATTGTAGTTGCCTCCATAGTCTTCCCATACTTCCATTCTTGGCTTCTTCCAATCTAGTCTTCACAAAAGAATCTGATCTTTTAAAAAATACAAATCAGATCATAGTAACTCCTTGTTTTAAATATTACCAACTTCCTACTGTCTTTAGCATAAAAGCCAGATTTTTATGAAAGTGGTATGTCCCTGGTCGAAAGCTATTCTTCATTTTCCTTTCCCAGCCTTTCCTGGCTCTATCTTGTCTGCAGTTCACATGACACCAGTCTCCTTCCTCAACTCTCAGTTTCAATATCATCTCTTCATTGATGCCTCCCTGACTATCTATTCAGGGTTTCCCCTTCCATATTTTAACAGCTCATCTGGTTTATTTCTTTCTCAATTGTTATCACTACTTATAATCATTCATTTGGCTATTTGTTTACTTGTCTTACCTGTATCTCCCCCTCACCCCCACTGAACTATAAACTCTGTGATGGTAAGGACATGCCACTTTCAATCATGGCTGTAGTGAGCAGAAGAAAGGTCCCCAAAGACATCCAAGTCCTCATCCCCAGAACTTGTGAAGATGTCATGTTAAGTGGCAAAGGGGAATTAAGGTTGCAGACAAAATTAAGGTTGCTAATCAGATGATCTTCAATAGGGAAATTATTCTGGATTATCTGCGTTGGCCCAGTGTAATCACATGGTTTATTAAAAGGAGAAACGGACGGCCAAAGACAAGGTCAGAGTGATGTGCTCTGAGGAGGTTCTGACCCACTGTGGCTGGCTTGGAAAATGGAGGAATGGGGACAGGAACCTGGGAATGTAGGTCGCCTCTAGATTGCAAAAATGTCCAGGAACTGGATTCTCTCTTAGAGCCTCTAGAAAATAAAGCAGCCCTGGTGGCACCTGGATTTTAGCTCCGTGAGCCCTGCGCCAGACTCCTGACCACAGAGCTATAAGATAATGAATTTGTGTTGTTTTAAGCCCCTCAGTGTATAGTAATTTTTTATGCCAATACAAAAACCAACACAGCGTCTAACTAGAATATTTAGAGTTAAAAGTGGAAAAAGGACACGAGAGTGATATTGAAATGAGGGAGAGTGCCTATTAGATGGGAAGAGCAGGGAAGTTCTGGTGGAGAGTCACACTTGATGCAGTGCTAAAGGAGGAGTTACACTTGATGCAGTGCTGAAGGAGGAGCTGGATTTCGTCTTGGAGAGATACATAGCAGGAACCTTCCAAGCCAAAGATACAGCGTGTGCGATGACTGGACAGGAAGACACATGAGATGTCCAGATGAACAATGGCTACAGGAGACTCATGGCTGCGAAGGTGAAAGTTGCAGCCAGCATTTTAACTAACGTTGCGATTGCAAATGAAAGTGTCTGCAGTAATAACTAAAACCAGAACTCATCATTACAGCCATCTAATCTCTGAGATTGACACCATCAATATGCAGCACTGACAAGCCAGTTGGGGCCTTAATGACCAAACTGACTGATACCCAAATGGAAGAAGAGCATTTATCTTTCAAAAATCTTCAAGAGCATCATAATAGCACGATTAAGAGGAAGAACATGCAGAAGAAAAATCAGAAGAAACATTTGAGGCTTACTATGTGTAAGAGACATAGTTCTTTTCTTTCTAAACATTTTGGTACTTAATCTTCAGAACTCATTGAAATGGATATGATTCTTAGTCCCATCTGTAAACTAATAATAATACTTAATCTTAGAACAGTTAAGTGAATGGTGTGAAGTCTTACAGATGGTAAGTGGCAGAGCAGGGATTTGAACTACAGGATGTTGAAAGGCAAGTTCTTAGCCAGTAAATATATCTCATGTTTAACAGATCAAAAATGAATGATACAATTTATCTTAATTTTAAAAAACTGTTTGCAGACTCTTGGGCAATGAAAAAGATCTTAGTTTACTATCTTCCAACTGACTGAAATTTAATAAAGTGTGTTTAGTTCATATTTCTTTGGATTGTGGTTTAAGAAAACCTAGTAATGTGAAGGGACAGCTCATTTCGGTCAGAATAAAAGATAAACCAGAGAAACTGGATTGTGCTTCCAGTATTTTCACACCATCTTGCCAAAGGGGGCTTTCCCAGACCTGCTGTTCTTACTTTCAAATTTTACATTAGATCTAGAATCTTGTAAATTTATTTCATGTCGTCAAACTTGATCATAATTTCCATCCTCAGAGGCCAATTTAAGATCTCAAGACAATTTGCTTTAATGGATAAATTAGAGGGAACTTAGTAAGAATTTTACATTTTGCAGATGAATAAATGGTTTTGTGTGGAGTGGAATTACTTCCCAGGTTGCCCACTTACCTTCACATTGTGCTAAATGCTGGAGCTACTGATGCAAATTAGGCTGGGGATTGTCTTCAAGATCCTTGCATTGCTGTTGACCCTGGGAGGTCGTCCTTTTTAGAATAAGCTAGAGAATTTTAGCCTCAGCTATTAGATGCAAATAATTCTCCCCTATTAGATGTATAACCCCTATACTGGACTATAAGAGGACCTGATGACATCTTTAATAGAGCCTGTTGGTGCCCCTACCCAGAGCCTTATTACCAGGCTGGAGCACTCCTCAGCCAGCCTCGGTGGGTTCTGACAGTTCTCACTTGTGCCGGTCTCCTAAAAATGACCTGTAGCAACAGGGAACTACTTTGCCAAGAAATTCCTTGGAAGTTACTCCCACATTCTAGAGGCAGTCAACATCTAGCGACTGACAGATGTAAGGTCAGAAGACCAGCCCTTTTGCTGCAAGGAGGGAATTACTTAATGGTGTCATTTCTGCTTCCTTGCTCCCTTTGGAATCAGGCTGAGACTAGACTCCAGACTGAGATAATATCCTTGCTTAGCTTCCTCCCCTGCTCTACCCTGCTTTCCTCATTTCCTTATTGGTTTCCCTAAAGCTCTCACTTGCTCCAGGTTTCTTAGGAAACCCACCTAAGTCAATGTCACATTTCTATAATTTTGTTGCATGACCTCCAGATACAACCTTTTTGAGAAGGACCCAGATCCTTTCACTTGTTCTAGAGAAAGGACACTGCCATGTCTCTAAACACGCTTCTCCAGGCCTAGCACACTCTGGAGGAAGATATAAAACTGAATGAGTTCTATCAGAAACCATGGGGAAAGCCTCTTGGGCATCTGGATAGCTGTAGATTTTCAAGATTAATGGAGAGCAACTAGATCAATGGTCTCCCGGTCCAGCCCTTTCCTCAGCGTACTAGATGCCTCTCTGCACATTGTTGTTAGTATTTAGAGTGATTCTTTACATAGCTCTGAATAAAATGGTTTACATGGTAAGAAAGACCATTGCTGAACTCTTTCCAAGCTCTTGGAACAAGGATATAGGAACCAGAAAACTCTGCCCATTAAGCACTGTCCCCAGTCAGAGACTGAAATTGTTCCCAATCGAAATTATGCTACAGCAACATGACTTTTCTCTTCAGGGATGTGCACTGGCCAGAGTACAAATGAAAAGATACAGCCTCTTCTCTTGAAAGGATGGATACATGAGTGACTGGATAGCTGGCTGGCTGCCTGAATGGATGAATAAGAATCAGTGAAAGAAGGTGTGAGTGAATACACTTGCTGCAGTTTCCTTGAAGATTAATTTTTTGCTTTGGTCTGTTTTTCAATTCAAAAAAGTTATTACTAAAAATAACTCAAAATGAGAAAGAGAAAGACAAGCTAGTATATATATATTTTTTTCTTTTTACTCTCTACTTTCTCATAAATGTGTTAAAAATAATATGTTATTATTTGGGATATTCATTAAGGAAAATATTATGCTGGGACTCATTCTCTTCTCAATATACCTAGTGGTTTCTAATAAATCAATTTACATTAGTTTCTTCAGAGACATGAGCTTTTTAAAATGTAACAAGTTTGAGAAGAAAGCTTTTCCAGCTTCCCAGAATTATCTTTGAGCAGTATATTTTATTTAAAACGTGGTACAAATAAAATGTGTTGATTTCTTTATATGTAAAAATGACCATTGCATTCTCTACTTCAATATCAGTCTTTAAGGTGGAATGTGGGTCAGTCTTTAAGGTGGAATGTCAGTCTTTAAGGTGGAATGTGGGTATGAGGATAGTTTCCAAAGGACAGAGAACAGAGGACAAGGTGGGAAGGAACATGGAGAGGAGACGGCTTCTGCTAACAGGAAAATTCTACTTAGACTGCATTTCAGCCCCATTTCTCGAGCTTGGATCTCTCACGTGTATGGTTCTAACTTGCAGAATTAATGTGAAGCTTTCTGTCCCTCTTCACTACTTTAGTCAAGGGAATTGATCAAAAAAAGTTGCTTCATTTTGAACTGATGTGAATGTCTCCGTATTTCAGTTCAACAGAAGTCTGTTTTCTCAGCAAGATGTGCTATTTCTTTGGGCTACA
The DNA here is from genome assembly GCF_951640355.1 of Cnephaeus nilssonii. NCBI lineage: Eukaryota > Metazoa > Chordata > Mammalia > Chiroptera > Vespertilionidae > Cnephaeus > Cnephaeus nilssonii. The sequence goes on along the minus strand of NC_137088.1, from coordinate 14,787,298 downwards.
TTTATATTTGTGTATCAACTAATTATATTGTGCAGGTATTTTTGGTAAGGTGACAATCTTTTTTTCTCCACTTGTTTCTTTTCTCTTAGAGCATTTTTCAAATGCTGGGGGAGACTTAAAAATAATTGTTGTTTATATTACATTCTTTAAACAATTGGATTAAACAATTAAGGTGGATCAGTGGTTGAGCATCGACCTATGGACCAGGAGGTCATAGTTCGATTCCTGGTCAGGGCATATGTTTGAGTTGTGGGCTCAATCCCCAGTTATGCAGGAGGCAGCTGATCAATGGTTCTCTCTTATCATTGATGTTTCTCTCTCTCTCCCTCTCCCCTCCTCTCTGAAATCAATAAATATATTTTTAAAAAATGCAGCAGGGCTCATGAAACTAAAGTTAAAGGTTTAACTCAAGAATGGAACATTAGGTTTCTGCAGAGAAAAACTTTGTTCTGGAGCAGATATCAAGCAGACAGCCCCTGAATACCATCTTCTTTGATCACATGCTATGCTTATCTGACAGAGAAACTCAGGAGTGCAAGTGATGGAAGCTAAGATGCAGAGCAGGAGAAACAAAGGGACGAATTTTAAAACCCAGTCCTGGTGGTGGTCAGCAGTCCACTTTGTTCATAAAGCTTGGAGGAAATATAATACATAGAGTGCTTGCGGATGTAATATACACGCAGGTCCCAAAAGCCCCCTGGGGAATTTTCCTTGATGAGAATTTTAGTACTTAACTGGAAATTATGGCTTTCGGACCTTTTCGTTTTTATTTCTGGTGAGCACATCGAATACAAAGGCAACGTGTTTAGCTAGCACATTGCAGGTCAGACTCTTTGCAACTCGTGGATTCATTTCCAGCGGTTTGCAATACCAATTGATCTTAACCAGCCAACAGAAAATAGAGGCACAGGGAGCTAGAATATTACCTCAATAAGCGTAGACAAGCAAGAAGTAAATTGACCTTCAACTTCAGATTTCTCTGTCCTTCCGTCAGGTAGGGATATTCAGAGGTGCTAAGTTGATTTATGTTAAGTTAAAGCCATTTCAGGAAAGCAATGACCTTGTACCAATACATGTTTAAATGTCTAGTTCTTTGGGGATCAGGGGGGGGAAATACCATTCTTAAAATAACACACTCTGTGAAAGCTTTTTACTGCCAGAGAATTTACTCTGAGTGCATTTAAACAAACAACCTCCCAATAGGAACAAACTAAAATACGGCCACTACATGATTTTTACTTTAACTTTTATTTATGGTTTGAATGGTGCCACGGATAAATGAAAAAGGAGAACACTAGAGAGCCAGATATATTTGTTAGCTCGTAATATACTGATGAAATTCTCATTATGAGGACTGAGAAGTCATGGGCATGGATTCCAGTCCCACTTCTTAAAGTTACCTTGGACAGCATCCCTCATGGTGGAACTTCTTTGTACTTCGCTTTTCTTGGCCACAAAATAAAAGTAGAGAGAAAAGAAATGATGTGCAAGATCGTTTCGAGCTTTGGATGTTCTGGATTTATAGCTCAAACAAATTTTGGAATGACCATAATTCAAGCCACACATACGATCACATCTTTATTACAGGCAATTTGAAACCACAGAAAAGGAATATAAATTAAATATATAAATAATCTTTGGTTCATATAGTTAATGTAGTTAATTATTAGAATTCACTCAAAACTTGCTGACATAGAAAGTAAAATAGATATTTCAAAATCCCTCAAATACCTTTACTAAGAAAAAGCAGAAATGACTAATAAGTCTGTTAGAGGAGTTACTTCCCTTTAAAATTCTATATAAGATCTTGATTTGTCAATGGCTACTTGATTTATTTGTTTTTTGCCTCTTGTTTTTCTAGGGAGTAAATTGATATAGTTTTTAAAGAGCATTAACCCTTTTTCTTTTATTCATTCATCCTGAAAGTAAACATTAACCTTAATTAACAAGGTGAGAGAATTGGCCCAAAGAGATGTAACATTTCATATCTGATAAAGGTCGTCCCAGATCAGCTCTGGTTGGGAATGGTGAATCACTAGTTCAGTAGTTAAGACTTGTTCCAGAATGCAGGACTGAATTTCTCGGTGCCATCTAAATGCCAGTAGGTCAGAAATTTCCTATTTCAGTCCAAGTGCTACCTTTTTCCTAGAAGCCTTCCCTGGGGCCTCATTCTTGGTCTTCAGCCTTCACTCAGAGAGTTCCTGCTTGCGCCCTGCCAGCACTATATTCAGGCTCTCCCCAAAGATGCTACTCCATGGCCAGCCTGGCTGAGTTCTGTTTCTTCTCAGTGCGGTCATGGCTTTCATGTTCTTTTGTGCCTTCTGGATTATTGCTCCTCCTTTTTTGTAAACACTGCTTTTCTAAAAGCTCCTGCAAGCTGTCAAGATCACCCTCTCTACCTATCACCTACTGGCCTCCGTAATTTGCTCTCACTGAAGACTTTTGGCATCTGGATAAGTTTTTGGTCCTAACCCAGTCTCTGCCATCACCTTCAGTATTTTCAACAACCATTTCTTATATTGAATCACTGTGCGTTGAATTGGTGTGTTGACTGCCCCACAGCATGACTTCTCAATTTCTTTATCTCATGATCTGTAATAACTTCCTCTTCAGTTTCTTCTAACCATTCACTCTTGGAGTTAAACTCAAGACCATACAACCTAATGAAACTGCTCTTTCTGCAAAATCATGAAATCAACATCTTACTCTCATCCCCAAACCTTCTATTTTCCAGTTCAGTTGTTCAATTAATGATCTTTCTCCAGCCTCTTGGCAATGTCCAATCCATTGGCTCCTCTTTCCTTGCCCTGTCCATTAGTGTTGATTCATCATCCTTTGTGTCCCATGTCTGATTAAAGTGCAACCTTGGATGAGCTCAGCTTCCTGCCTGCTCTGTGTCTTCACGTAAATCATAGGTAAAGAAAATCAAAAAGAGAGAAACAGATTGCTTCACTATGATCAACAGCATCAGCTGTGTCTCTGGAATTTCCTGTAAAATCCTACTACTTTTCTTGGTTACCTCATTCTCCAATTTTTGATGGCCATTACAAACCACCTTCTCCCTTCTGAAATTGCTGCCTCCCTACCTCTCCAGACACTCAGCAAATGACATCCCTTTTCACTTAATTTAGAAGATAGCAGTCATGAGATAGGAACTCCCTCTGTCTGATACCATTAGACTTAAAAATCTATTATCAGAACACAGCTTGCCTTCTTCCCTCCTGTTGCAGTAAAGCCAAATAAAAGTGGAGACATAGAGGTATGTCTTTTTACCAAGGAATATTTACCAAGAACGAGATTTTTTGTCTTTCTAATACCATGTTAAATACTTAAAATGAAAATAATTTTTTTCTCGTTGATTCACACACTATTTAATCTTGGTTTTATAGAGTAAAAACTACTAGATTTGAAATAAGCTTAGAATTCTGACTTCTATGTTTATCAATAACTTTAGTCAGGTTACTTAATCTCTCCCACCCTCAGTTTTCCTATTTATAAAATGAGAAGAATGTTATTAGAATAATTAATTGCCCCAAATGTCTTCTACCCCCACCACTCATCAACTATATGCTTTCCTTTATTTTAATATTCATACTAATAATTTTACAAGACCTCACATTAAAATAATACAGGGAATATATTTCTTCAAAAATGGTGAAGCAAGGACAAGTTAAAATTGGAGGAAAATAATGTCTTTACTTACCCTGAAATAATATTAAAACTAAAACTGATGAGTACAACCAAAATAATATCTGTTAGGCTTAGATATGAAATTTATTGATATAATTCACTACAAAGAAATCTGTAGAGAAATTATTATAATGACCCTGCTCCTAGTAGCCACAAGACCTTCTATAAATAACCTCAGTCTCCTCAGCTGGAAAAAGGAGGATAAAATATTCCTCATAAGGTATTGGTAAAGATTAAATGAGATAATGCACATAATGCATTTGCACTGTGCTTGACATATAGAAGTGCTCAATAAATGCTATTAGTGAGTTGAGAGAGAGAGAGAGAGAGAGAGAGAGAGAAAGAAATGGGACTTGTGATATATTTTTATCTGATGCAAGTTCTTTATCATGGCCAAGTAATAAATTTATTAAACTCTAATTGATCAATTTATATAAGATGAAGAACTAGCCTATACTTTTAGACCTGAACAAGTTGCTGGGTCTTTGTCCTCCCACTAACTCGGTTGATGGTGACCTTGACATTGAGGGGGTGCAGAAGCAAGAGACATGACCTTTCCAAGTCCAGTCTCAGTATCTAACCTTTGAACAGTGATGTCCTCCAATGATGGTTTTCAGTACATTGGAAGACTGGGCCAATCATCACTAATGCAAAAAGCTTTAGTTACGTAATTTTTTGTCTCCACGCTATGATGATAGTTCTAACACAGGTGATTCTCCTCCAAAATCATAGTGATTTTTTTTTCTTTCCAATTTTTTTTATTAAGGTATTATATGTGTACATATCTTACCATTGCCCCCTCCCACCCCACTCCCATATATGCCCTCACCCCCCAGAGTTTTGCGTCCATTGGTTATGCTTATATGCATGCATACAAGTCCTTTGATTGATCTCTTATCTCCCCCATCTCTCCCTAACCTTCCCCCTGTAATTTGACAGTCTGTTTGATGCTTTACTGTCTCTGTATCTATCTTTTTGTTCAATTTTATAATGTTCTTTATCCATAAATGAGTGAGATCATGTGGTATTTTTCTTTCATTGACTGATTACAAGTCTGTTTGAAGTTATAGTCAGTCTAGTGAGCATGGAGTAATGTTTTTGTTAACTCTTTTTCTATTGTTGCTTTAATATTTCTTAAGCACTATAGTTACTATGGTTTTATTGTGGATTTTATATATTATGTCTTGGGTGTTCAGGTTTAATTTCCTTGTTTTTCTTCTTTATACTTTAATTGTAATTGGTATATATTTGGAACATTAAACTCTGATTGCCATTTTATTCAATAAAGCTTGTCAAACTTCCCAAGCTTTTTACCCCTGGGTCCTTCTTATGTGTAGATATGAATCAATAAATCTAAATCAAAGTTGTATGAAGTGTTGTATTCCCTCCCCTAACCTGGTGTGAGCCGTTCATGCATTTAATTAATGTCACTAGTGAATGGTATCTTTGTTCCAGGAAAGAAAATAAAATCGGTGTAATGGAGATTTCTTCTTCTGTATTGTATGAGGTCAAGTTAGAATAGTTATTTAATGTCTTCATCCTCAGAATTGTCCTCCCAACTTTTGTCAACAAAGCAATGCACATTTAGTTTAAAGGAAATGTGAAATCTGAAGCCATGATGATAGTGACTTTTGACATCAAGACCAAATTAGCATTTTTGTGAACCCTGCTAAGAAATGTTGGTTTTGTGTCTCACTGGTCACATGTGCCTGCTGGCTATATCTAGTGAATAATTTTCCTTTAGATATACTAGTAATCCTCCCACATTCCTTCACATTGCCAGAGGCCTTTCAAGTTATAAACACAGGAAAGTACTATAGAACTCTGATGAAGGCATTGCTTCCCACAGGCTTCCCTGCAATGTGTGAGAAGTGCCAAATTATCATGTTCTAAGCTTATGTCCCAGAGTTGGCTTTTTTCAGCCCTCAGTCCTAATCCTTCCTTCTGAATACTTGATGTTAAACAGGTCACTTTGTAAAAATAGAACGAATACTTCCTACTACAAATTTATCCATTATTCATCAATAACACTTTGATCTAGGGTAAGACCACCTGACTCCTTAAGTATTAATAGGTTCTTCAATGTCTTATTGATTTCGGCCCAACCTGAATAGGATATTTCAAATATAAGTATTGTGTTAAATTGGAAAACAATAAAAGAAGTCTAACTGATAACAGTAAGAAATATATTACATTGTGAATTTCCAAATTTTTCCAAACATGTTTTGACATATTTTCTTTCATAAATCCATATTTTTTTCTAACTAAGCCATTTTACTGTACCTTAACATTGAGTGGTCTTAAGTATTGGCTATTTGCTGAATCTGGAATGGTCAATTATCTTTTAGTTCAATTGTCAATTTATTCATCTTGGTTTTATGAATAATAAAATCAATTAAGCAGAAGAAATGAATATAAATACAGGTATCCATTAGTGTCAAGCTGATAGTTCCTTTTTTGTTAAATAACATTTTAAAATGTATCACAAAAGTTATCAGTTTAGCACAGGGAACTTTTCAATAGAAAATATGAACTATTTAACACACATAACATATCAGATTGATTCAGATATTTTGCCATTTTATTCTGTTCTCATATGAAATATTTTGGACTATGTGGTTCTTTATTTTTTCCAGTTATATTGAGCTACTAGAGGCTTGGTGCACAAAATTCATGCATGGGTAGGGTCCCTAGGCCTGGCTGGCAATCAGGGCCAATCAGGGCCTTCCGGCTGCCGGCCGGGTCCTCCTTCCCAGGGTGCTGGCTGCTGGCCCAGGCCTTTCTTCGTTCTACACCACCCCCTGGTGGTCAGTGCACATCATAGTGAGCAATAGAACTCCCTGTCTCCCAATTGAACTCCCACAGGGATACTTTGTATATTAGCCTTTTACATATATAGATAATCTATAATAATAAAAGCATAATATGCTAATTAGACCAGACATCCTTCCAGACATCCATCCGGACAACCTTCTGGACAAAGCTGGGGCTGCAAGGGAAGCCTGGGTCCTGGGTGCCTACCAGTGGCCTGAGGGAAGCTCGAGTCTCGGGTGCCTGCCAGTAGCCAGAAGGAAGCCCGGGTGCTGGAGGGAAGCTGATGCCAGCAGCCTGGAGAAGGAAGGCCTACTCTTACATGAATTTCATGCATTGGGCCTCTAGTTGACATATATCGCTATGTGAGTTTAAGGTGTACGTATAATGGTTTGACTTACATATATGTCGTGAAATGATGACCACAATAAGTTTAGTTAGCATCCATTATCTCATACAGTTACAATGAAAAGAAAAGGGGAAAAAAGAAGAAAATGTATTTTTCCTTGTGATGAGAACTCTTAGGGTTTACTCAAGTTTAAATTTTATTGTCATCTAGGAAGTTTTTGCTTGAAACACGTCTAAAAAATAAGTTTATAAATTCTGTGAGTTTGGGTTCCCCTCGGGTAGATCTCAGAATATAGGTATAATCAAAGACAAGTAGAATATTTGAGATTCACTAATCTCTGTTAATGAGCATTGTTATCATGGCTGCCAGGGGGACAACTTTTATTAGAATTCTCTTTTGTGAGTCCTCCTCATTACGGAAAAAGGTCTTACTAAAAGTGAATAATTATCCTTCATTCCAGAACTACAATGTCAACTGGAAATGAGTAGATCTGTTAATACCTCCTTGTAGGTAGCCCAAGTCCTTCATCTGTAGCCATCGGTTTGGTGACAGCCAGTCATTATTTTAACTGGCCCCTGATGCTGCAATGCACAGATGGCTTTCTTCCTGCGTGGCCCCGGGGCCACTTCTAAATTTCTGAGAGGCATCTGTCCCTCCCCGAACAGCTTCCTGACAGCAATGACATGTGGCCTAATCATCAAGTCACAGGCTTCTCTGCAGTGGCTCTCCTAGTCAGAAAAGCTCCTGTTGTCTTAGAGCCACAGCTACCAACATCTGCTGCCGATATCTCGCTTGAAGTGTCTTAACTTCTCTTTAAAAAAATAAAGAGCCCTCCCTTTTATGCCTTTAGGTTATTTTCCTGGAAATAATACCAAACTCTTAGGAGGTTTCATAGTGTTACACTTCTCAAAATTATTAATGAGGAAATATTGTAAAGACATAATTGGAATAGCACTGAAAATGTTTATAACATGTTACCTAAAAAGCAATAAAAATAAACTCACTTTTTATTTCATGAATAATTCAACTATTATAGAAAAGTACTTTTTAAAAAAGTACACCAAAATGATAACAATTATTGGTCTCAGGTAGGGGTGGAAGTTAAAGATTTCTTCTTTGTGTATTGTATTTTGCAAATAATATAAAATAATTACTAATTTGAAAAAAAATTTGTTTAAAGTGCTAAAATAATTGTGCTATAGGTAGACAATAAACATAAAAAAGTTACAAAAATATTTTTTCAAAGATTATTACCATATAATATTACTCTAATAATTTTGTCTGTGACATTTACACATGCTACTGTTTAGCATACTTTGAGAATTATGTTGGAATGCATTTTACTGCATCATATAGGGATTAAAACTGACAATTTAAGTAATATTTATTAATTCATTAAAAATAATAATAAAACCATTAAATATTACTCTAAATAACATTTCTGAAAATAACCCTATTTCCCAAACAAATAAAAAAGAATTAATTAGAGGGGTGTAATTATTTTACATCTTTGAAAAATTCTTTAATTTTCAGCTAATAGGACACAGCTGAATTTTTGTATCTGGTAATTCGTTTGCCACATTACACGTCATGTAGCCTTCAAAACAGCTACACTGTGCCTATTGAGAATGAGGACTAAAAATACTAGTAGAGTAAAAAGTTCACCTTAGTATTATTATGAAATCGTTTTGACCTTGTGAACTTATTGAAAGGTCTCTGAAACATAGATCACACATTGAGAACTGTAAGCCTAGAATAGACACTTTATTTTTGTAGCTGTATAGTATTCCATTTTAGTGAATGCATTGTTTGTATAAACTGCTTGGCAAATGATATTTGTATTGCCTTGAGTTTTTTTCTTACAAACAATGCTGCCATGAATATTTTTATAGATATACAGTTCTTCACATGGATGGATGGATGTAAAGATGGCTATTTTAAAGTGAATCACTGTGTCAAAAGTTGTGCAGATTTTAAAGTATATGGTGTCCCTCTAAGAAAAAGATTTTATTAAAAGTGTAATTTAATCAACACAAGTTTCTTTTTCTAACTGTAAAATACTGGGAAAGAATAAATTTTGCTCTTGTATCCATCATAAATATTTTCCCCAATCAATACATTCACAATTTTTATTGATCTTCCTCAATCTGATGATTAGGAATTTGAGTACTTCTCCAATTCTATAGACTATGCTCCTCCTTCAGGGTTTTTAACATTTCAGAGCTTCTAGTTCTGATGTTAATTAAATACTCCTTTTCTGCACCTCAATTTACTGAAAACCCCCAATTTAATGAATTTAGATATGTAATTTTTTTAAGATTAAAGATAATGTTAATCACTTCTATTTATTTATTAAAGTATAGTTGTCATAAAATATTATATTGGTTTCAGATGTAGACATGGAAATACTTTAAAACTAATCTGTAGTTTTGAGAAGTTCATCAGGAAATGATGGTTTCTATAATTGGAGCAATGTATCAAAATAAATGAATTCCAAAATTATATTAATTCCTGAAATTGTCTTCAGGCAAAATTTGTTCTACTTTCATAAGTGTTTCCATTTTCTTGTTAGGAAGAAGAGAGACAGTCTGAAATCCAACTCTTAATTTTCCCATAGGCATAAAAGAGAAGTCCTTAGTAATTACTTATCTTTTCATCTAATCATTTAGTGTCTTTTTTCCTTATATTTGCCAATAAATGAAAAAAAAATAATGAAGATCCCCATAAGGAGAAAATGTTCTCTTAGAATGACTGTTTTTAGGCCTGCAGTTTTACTTTTATACCGCTGACTCATTCTTTGCAATATTTCACATCTTAGCACAGTAAAAAAAAAAAAAAATTAAAAAAATGCTCTTTTTGCACATATTGTTTTGAATTAGCCTTTTTTTTCCTGTGCACCGTCCATGTTATGTTATGATTAAATGCATACCTGGACCAAATATAATTTTTGAGTGTTTTTCTTGTATTCTGAAGAAATTTAATTAACAAACCTTTTAAAAGACTGTTCAGAATACTACTTGTTTCTTAATATTAACTCTGAGCATCCAGCTATAGACAAGCTATCAGCACCTGAATACATGACCAATGTAGCTAATTTAGGCTCACTATTTTAAAGTGTGTCTATCACGAACCAGACCTTATTTGATATGATTTAATGGCTCAAATATATAGTATTTGCTGAATTAATAATTGCTATTATTATTATTATTAGTAGTACTATTATTATTATTAAACCAATATTTGCAAGTCTTCCATCTTTTCTTCCTTTTATTTCTTTCCCTCTGTGGTAGGCTGAATAATAGAACCCAGCAATCTCCATGACCCAATCCCCGGAACCTATAAATATATCACCTTACCTAGTAAAAGTGATTGTGCAGATGTGATTAAGTAAAATATCTTGCAATGGGAAGGTTATCCTGGATTTTTATGCTGGGCCCAATGTAATTATAAGACTCCTTGCTAGAGGGATGCTGGAAGTTCAGAGTTAATATTAGGAAACCTGACAACAGAAGCAAGATTATTTAGTCATGTGAGGGAGGAATCAAAAGCCAAGGAATGCAGACAGCTTCTAGAAGTCAAAATGTCAATGAAACAAACTCTTTTGAGACCTCCCAAAAGGACACAGCCCTACTAACTCCTTGATTTTAGAGTTCTGATCCCCAGAAATGTGAGAGAATAAATTTGTATAGTTTTAAGCCACTGAGTTTGTGGAAATTTGTTAAAGCTCCCTTTAGAATCTAATCCACTCTTTTTACTCCCATTTCTTTCTTTATTTTATGCCATTAAATGCTGTCTCTAGAACCAAGCAGCTGTGGTCCAGGACTTAGACTGGATGATGTGTAGAGTTCACATTGAAGTTCAACCCCTTTGACATAGCGGGTAGGCTTCTACAGTTTGTATAGAGAGTACCCTGTGACTTCTATCAGCTCAAAGGCCTTTCCTGTCTCAGTCACATGAATGAAAACACATTCAAATAAAACTGTGCAATCTTTCTTCAGAAAAACAAGTTGCGTTTGAACCTTGTACTTGCAGAACCCCATCTCTTTACTGAAAAGTAATATTAAATTTAGTTTGAAATTTAACGATGCTGTAGATAAGCAATACAGGACACCAGTGATTTTTGTGTTACCAGCAAAGGAGTGATCTTAAAATATGGAAATTTTTAAATGATGTTCATAGGTATATATTTACCTTCTAGTTGCTTATTCCATGAAGCCATTGGGGTATATTTCATTGGTCACAATCTATAACCAAGATCCTTTTGCTATAATATACAAATAATTTATTAAGTACGTGGACATTAACAAGGGTTTTTGTTTTATTCCATCATTAATAGAAAAGGAATTCCATCTGCTATTGTTTGTCTTATGCATCTTGGAGTATAAAGAACCAAATGGTAAAGATCAGTCTCAATTATTCTGTTTATAGAAAGGATAATTTATGCTTCTGGATGTGTATGTGGGGGCTGGGGGGGAAACCATGGATTGTAACACTTGGCTTCATTCTTCCTTTGGTTCATATTAAAAATATATAGGTTTACATTTTCTGCTCTTGGTAGTAATTCTGTCTATACCAGGAAGAATGCAAATAGATGTGGTACAAATTCCCTGATTAAATAAATATTATTCTAACTGTAAAATAACTGACCACTTTCACAGAGATGGGCTGAGAAGGTTCTTTACATTGCTTTCCCCATAATTAATTCCCCTGGGGACCTGCACAATCCATGATTTCTGATAAAATGGACAGCAATGGGGAATTTACAAATTATCAAGCAATTATGAGTGGACTATTCAATAAAATTTTACAATCAGTTATTAGAGTTTGTGTTTAAGGTTTGTTAGGGAGCACAGGGTACAGAAATGTTGCCATAAATGAATGTGTAATTTGGTCATACTTCTTGGTAAGACAATAAGACTTTTAGTTGTCCTTTAATTTAGACTTTCTCTAAGAGGTTATACAACATAAGGCAATATGATTAATATCATTATTGAATATTTAAAATTATGTCCTGTGAAAGAATGACTCTCACTAATGGGACTGAATACAATTTTCAGTGGATGGTTCATGCTTTGGATTCAGATGGGCTGGTGTTTTCAACCATTTATTAATTATGTAATTTTTAGTGATTTATTTATATTACTAAGGCTTATGTAAATAGTATGTAAAATGAGGTAATAAGGCACCTCAATGACCTGTTTAGGAAGTAAATGAGATGCTGTATTTGAATTGGTCTGAATAGCATTTAGTGGTAATAAAGAAATTCTCAAATATCAGTGGCTTAACTCGTAAAAAAAATGTTATACTCTGTTCATTCTCTAGAGCAGTGGTCGGCAAACTCATTAGTCAACAGAGCCAAATATCAACAGTACAACGATTGAAATTTCTTTTGAGAGCCGAAAACCGACTTCTGCGCATGGGCCACGAAGTTTCAATCGCACTGTACATGCACGCCCGCACGTGGTATTTTGTGGAAGAGCCACACTCAAGGGGCCAAAGAGCCACATGTGGCTCTCAAGCCGCAGTTTGCCGACCACTGCTCTAGAGCAAGCATGTAAAACTCAAAGGCTAATATGGGCCAAATAAACAAGGCATGTGGCCCGTGGGCCGCGAGTTTGACATGCTTGCTCTAGAGTTACGATGTTGGGGGTTCTGCTGTACACAGTCACTCAGAGACCAGGTGAAAGGAGACCGCACCACCTATAAAACACAGTCTCCCAGGACATGATGGCAGGGGATCAGAGATGGGAGAGGCACACCAGCCCTGGAGACGTGCATCAGAAGTGACATATGTCATGTTTGTTAGTTTATAGGCCAGGGAGACTTGGAAACATAAGGAAGGCCGGGAACATGGATATGTGTAGGTATGGTCTTTCCCACAACATCTAAAATGCTTAGCAAGTGCCTGGTACATAATTAGCTCAATAAATGTTAGTGACTGTCTTTACTATCATCGTCATCATGATCATTTTAGAGGCAGAATAGTTTATAGCTGAGAGTTCACATCTACCTCCATGACTTTGGGCAAACTTTTAAAACTCTCTATTTCTTCCATTGTAGAGTTAGCTCACCTCATCAGATTGTTATAGGGACTAAATGTAATAGTATTGCCAGGTAGTATTTCCTCCAAAAAAAAGATGGTGTTTTTGTTGTTACTATATATATTTTACTCTTCATTTTATCTATCAGTTGATTAAAACCAATTAAATGCCTATATGTGTGTGCTTTTAATCTAGTGGTGTTAAGATTTCTTTATTCATTTTAGCTTTATAAACTAATAAAATAGTGCTTTTTTTCTATTTGTGTCAGGTATATACAATTATTATTTCATCCTACATGTATTTATTAAGTGTCTACTGTATTCTAGAGGCTAGGTATAAGCCATAAAAAAGACCAGCAAGATTGTTGCTTTCATGGAATTTAGATTCTGGGTCAGTGAAGAGGGAAACAGGCAATAATCAAGCCAAAATAATCAACTATGTAATTTCAGATGATGATAATTCCTATGACTTCACGGAAACAGAAGGGTTTGGTAAAGACTGTCTGGTGAATATTTAATTTTGTACCGTCAGGGTTGGCCTCTCTGAAGAAGCAACATTTCAGCTGAGGTTTGAGTGACACAAAGGTATTTGGGGGAAGAGCATTCTTGGCAGAATTTCAAGTGCAAAAGCCCACAAGCAAAAGTTAATCTTGACTCTTCAAATGTAATTAGAGCAGAGTGAGCAGTAGGCCCGGTGGTTAGAAATGAGGCCATGGAGATAAGTAGGGACTTTTGTCTGTGAAAAGAACTTGATATATATTTTGTATGATTGATGACAAACTATTGGAGGTTTTCAAGCAGGAGAGTACATGCCACGAGTTTTACTTTAGAAAGATCACTATTGACGGTGAAAAACCAATAGCAGGGGCTATTGCAGAATCCCAGAAAGAGATGGGGGCTCACTTTTGAACAAATGAGGTAGGGTAGGAGGTAGACAAAAGTGGAAAGATTTAGGATATGTTTTGAAAGTAAAATCAAAAGTAAAGGTTAGGATGTGGAGGTAAAGAAAGATTTGGGACCTGAGCAATTGGGTGGATGGTACTGAAATATAGAAGGCTTGGGAAAGAATGTATAGCTTACGGCATATTGAGAATTATACTTTTAGTTTAGGATTGTACCTATTTTTGGATTACTGTTGTGAGTGCAATTCAGTAATGAGATGAATCAGTATCTTTCTTTTTATGTGCTCCGTTGCAAAAAAGTTCTAAACTCAATTTAGAAGTTCATAATGTCCTCTAAGGAAACATCTGATGGAATTTACAAAGAGAGACATCAATCCAGGCAAATAAATTTTACTTGAGGGTCAAAAACAAAAAAATTATTTTCCATTAAAGTTTTATCCAAGGTTCATATGAATTGATTAACCAGGAAGAAAGAGTAGTTTTAACTCATAATAGGCTTATATAGCTTCCTTATTTTATAAAGAACTATGTTGTTTTTTTGCTAATGAAATGAAATATTAGGCTAGAATTTTGAGTCAATTAATTAGTTTGCTGTAGCTTACCACTTCCATGCCCATCTGATGTAGTATGAAAGAAAAAGTGAAAGATACAAGAGGCCATATTTTGTGACATACAGGATAACAAGTAGCATAGAGTAAATACATTTGTCATTTCAGGGATGTTCTTACCTGACACAATCTTGGGAAAGCCTGCGTTTTGAGAGATAAATGGATGAAGTCATTTAGAATTGTGAATTAAACCTGCCTTTTATCTTTTCAACCATGTCCAATTAAGTAGTTTAAATTGAATAAGAGTTCCTACCTTCCCTGATCTAAAATACAATGTCATAGAAGATGCACATTGTATGGAAAAATAATCTGATCCATGTTTGTTTATTTGTAACTCCTGCAAGTTCTGGAATCTTTTTTTTTTTTTTTTTTTTGCACTTATTCGTTATGACTTTGTATCTCAGGGTCAGAGTTCCAATTTCAGCACACAAAGCCCTTGCCTGTGGCAGCTGAAGGCCTGTTATTATGGGCAGAGATTAAAATTACCCTGGTTCAAGATCTATAATTTTGTATATTAAGTCTTGGACCAGTGCCATAATGCTAGGAAAGTGAGGTATCAGTACAGTGGCTCATTTAAAATTATTTTTCTCATGAAGCAATCAGACTAGTAATTTTAAACCCAGTAAAGGGGATAAATTTGGACCATGCTAGCTTGGTGTTTTAAATAAAACACTATGAACCCACATGGTGGGATGTGGCTTTCCCATTCGTATTTTGTAGAGTCAGGACACCTGTTCTCAATACAGGACAGAAATAACTCTTCGTTCACCTTTTTCTTAGATGTCCCCTTAGGTCTGTGATAATGAAGGAGCTTACTGTATGTTTCTCGGTCGCTGATTTGGCCATTTAAGGAGGGAGAGGACAGCTCAGAGAAGTCCTTCCCTCCAAGGCAGCCATAGGGCTTACACAGCGCTCACGGACAGCTGTCAGGGATGCATTCACAGGATCTTTCTCCTGTACGCCAGCCACTTATCTTCCTATGCCTGTATTTTATGAACTGTGCTATTTTGCTGATGAAGTCCTATTCTGTTATAATCCATATTTAATAGAAGCCCAGAGGTGCCTATTTTGTCTTTTCTTTGACTTAGAGCTTATGCATGTAGTTGTAATATGTTGTAGATTTTGCTCAGGGATAAATATAAGTTCTAGAGCTACTGTTGAACTTGGAAAATCCCAGGGAAGTCCAAAGACCTAAAGAATAATCTTGGGCTTTTATATAAAAGAATTTGCATATTCTATGAATTTCCTAAAAATACTTTTGGCTAAAAAAGAGATGGGAATATTTAGAAAACCATATCAGGATTTGATAGTTGTTGAAATGGGGTGAAAAGACTATGGAGATTTCATTATACTATCCTATTCTATGTGTGTTTGAAAATTTCCTTAAAGAGAAGTTTGTTTGTTTTTTTAAAAAAGACAAAGCAGGTGTACAGGGATGCAAGAGTAGTTTTCTTTGTTTGTTTTTGTTTTTTTACAAATATTTGAGAGGTTTTATGCCATTGGTAAGTCAGGCTTACAAATATGCGGGACAATCAAAAACGTAAGTGGAGACTAAGGGGGGGGAATGTTATAACTCTCAGGACATTGTTCAATCTCAGAGAAAGTGGAAAGGGAGAGGGATACTTATTAATGGGATATTCTTGGTACTGTATATATATATTTTTAAAGATAGTGGGATAGATTTGAATTGCTTTTTTAATGTTTTATTGTTTTTCTTTGCACTTGATTCCATGCTGAGACTGGACCATGATGGAGACAAGTTGTATTAGAGTAACATAATCATTTACAAAACATTTGATCTACTTCTCTTGTTATTGATCACTGAAGGTATAGGAATAAATGCCCCCAGAAGAAGCTTTCTTATTTTTCCACTTCCCACCTTTCTTCCATGAAAACTCGGGTTCCTTTGAGATTACATTATTGTTTCTTTCCTCAACTCCTTTGAGCCTCACTGAAGGAAATGTCTATCTTGGTCCCTGTTGAGAATCGGAAGCCCAGCCCTGATAGAATGAAGATGGCCTCTCTTCCGACACTCTTATGTAAATATGCAAACATTTATTCCATAGTGGGATTTGCCATCTTTACAAAGAAACAAAACCCAAATCTTTAGGTTTGGCAGTGGAAGTATCTCCACATAATGAGAAACAGTGATCCCTTGAAACTCAGTTCTCACCCCATGAGATGGGTCTTCCTCCTGCGGATTCTTTGCTTCCACCCTCTTGAGGTACCCAATTCCCTTTTGGCACAAAAGGGGATCAACAGTAGAACCCTACTAGCTCTTTGATCTCCTCCATCACCTTCCTCCTCCCTCAACTCAAGTCCCACACTTCATTGCCATTTTTCCAAAGAGCCAAGCACACACATACCTCTGGGCACTTATTTTCTGTCCCTTTTCCTGGAATACCTTTCTTCCACATATCTCCAAAGCTCTCTCCTTTCTTTTATTTAGGTCTTTGTCTAGGTCTTTCCAGATTTCTAGATCTAAAATATCACCACCTCCCCTGTCATCCTCTGCCCCTTACATTGCCTTGGCTATTTCTTCCCAGAACTCAACACAAAGGAAATAATATTTTTGTATTTGCCTATTTATTGGCTGTCTCTCTTTAATACAATATAATGTCTGTGACAGCAGGGACTTAGTTTTCACTAGTTTAGTCTGCAGGACCTATAATTGTGGCAGATAGTGCTCAATAAATAATTGTTGAATGAATAAATACCCTTCGTGTTCTCCTACTGTTGAGAAAAGGCTATAATTATTTAAGATTGTGTAAATTGTGATATGTAAGAAGGAGAGGACAATATGATATGGAATGAATTGTAGAGTATCAAAGACCTGTGATTAAATCCTGGCTCTGACATTTGTTATCTGTGTATACTTGCTCAATTTGCCTAAACTCTCTGATCTGTAGTTTTTCACCTCACAAAAAATGGATTTCAATTCACAAGCAGGTTGTTTGAAGAATAAATATGATAGTTCTCTAAAGCATCTAACACAATGTCAAACACAAAAGAGAGGCTTTATTTCAAAATTGGTAAATATATAGTTCACCTTAAAAAACACACACATTCATCTGTTCTTTAGAACTTACAGTTTATATCAAATCTTAAATTGAAATGTACTCTTTTTCCATTTTTTATATTTACCAGCCAGGAGAATATTCT
Source organism: Cnephaeus nilssonii (assembly GCF_951640355.1). NCBI lineage: Eukaryota > Metazoa > Chordata > Mammalia > Chiroptera > Vespertilionidae > Cnephaeus > Cnephaeus nilssonii. Next base: position 14,769,736 of record NC_137088.1, on the reverse strand, counting down.
GATATATGTGTTCTCATTATATTTTTTTAAAAAAGGCAAGGGGTTCTTCCTCCTGACCATCTAAAACCAGACTTCTCAGAACCAACTTCCCATATGAGAAAGCAAGTGATTGATTTTAAGGTATGGATATTCTGCTTAGAACCAGCTACCCAGGTGAACAACCATATGACTGATTCTAGATGCCCTCCCCCTTCCAAAAATGGCCTCTCCTCCTCTAAAGGCCTCAGATTTAGAAAGGTTCCAATGTGATGTGCCCAGGACCAAGACTGGAGCAGTTCACCAAAGCGAGTAAGAAGATTGTTTTCTTTCATTTTCATGGAGAGAGCAAGACAGATGTTGGTTTGAGGTTAGCTCACTTTCTTTAAGAGCCTTCCCAATGGAAAAAGTAGAGAATGGAAAAGTACTTTGTCCTTTCTATTATCTGACAACTTTGACAGGGTCTCTCACAGGCTGTGTCTACAAGAGTGAAACAAAGCAGAGTGGTTTACAGTGATGTAGCGAAGTTTGGTCTTTTTACAAAGTTGACCCAGGCAAAAGAGATCATAATCCATGTAAAAAGGACACTCTCCTCTCACCCTTTTAAGTTTTCCAGGTTAAAATAGGACCTTGGAGCACTCATCACTTCTGAAATTTATCAGTGGGATGACTGTAGAGTTTAAGGACTATTTTCAACCGCCTGTACAATTCCTATGGTGGGAATAAAAGTAGAACTACTTCAAAAGTAGTGCTGGTTATATGTTCCCCAACAATATTAACAAATACCTGATGTTTTTGTGTGTGCTTCATGGTTCATAAAAGCAATTCTCTGGTCTATGTTATGTAATGGCCACATAATAACTCCCCATAATTTATTCAACAGGCATTTACTATATGTTACGGCTGAATGTAAAGTCACATGATCCCGTGAGTTAGGAGGCAGCCACAATTTATAAGTAAGTTCCAGGTATTTAAAGGTGGCTGATCCAAGGTCTTATAATGAATAAATGGTAAAATTGAGATATGAAAATAAAACTAATTATTAGCGAAATTATCCTATAAATCATACCTTTTTATCCTCAGTTTTCGAGAGCTGGGTCAAATATAACTTACTCCTTTTTAGAAAGGCTTTTCTGAATTCCTGGTTGGTGACTGCTTCTACATGTGTTAGGTCTAATCACCATGCCCAGGAAATACATGCTGTATTCAACACCAAACACTCCTCTGATTATGTTTACTTTTAAATAAAAATAGAGCACGTTGCCAAACTGCAATTACTTAAGACTGTGTCCAAGATGTGACTAGCAGAATTTGTGATATTTAGGAGATAGGGAAAATGTTTCCAGTGCCTACTTTATTTTATTTTTTTTATCCTCATCTGAGGATATTTTCCCATTGATTTTTGGAGAGTGGAAGAGAGAGGGAAAGACAGTGAGAAATATCGATGTGAGAGAAACACATCACTTGGTTGCCTCCTGCACGCTCCTACACATGCCTTTGACTGGAATCGAACCTGGGACACTCTATGCACTGAGCCAAACTAGCTAGGGCTCCAGTGCCTATTTTAAATAAGAAGGCCTTCTTTGTAAATGTATCAAACATTCAATGATTCATTAAGAAATCTAAAGAATCTCTTTATGCAGACATATGTTAAAGCTTCACAGATATGTATACTACCCAACTGGGTTCAACTGCAGTCTTGGCTTATTCAGCTGAGTCGATGCAAAATGAGTAATCCCAGTGTGTTCTGCTGTTTTCAAGCCATAGGACAATTTTTGGCGTGTCTTCTTCTCTGGAAAAAAGAGTTTGCCAGAAAAGTGTGTGTGTGTGTGTGTGTGTGTGTGTGTGTGTGTGTGAACTGTTAGTTCCAGGAACTACATTATGCTTTGGGAATACAAAGATGAGTTGTGCAGGGACCCTACCCTCAAGAGCCTTTTAAGTTAGTAGAGAAAGCCATCTGAACAAGAATGAGCTGAGGTGTTGTACACATACCAAGTTAGATGTCTCCATGATAGATGCGTAAAAGAAGAGATTGGAATTGACTTGTGATTTTCTAATTGCTAGTGTAATGTCTGCTTTGCTATCAGAATGAAAATTCTTCAAGGGCTAGGCCTGTATCCATTTGAATTCACTGATTGAAACTTCCATGGACAGCACAATACGCGGTCTATGGCACCGTGTTTCAAATTAACTTCGAATGAACCTCAGGCAAGGATGAATAAATAAATGAAATGAATGTATTAAAAATTAATTAATGGTAAGTTCACTGTATGAGAACTTGGAAGGAAGCGAGGGCTGGGGGAAAAAAAATCAGGCAGGATTCTATGAAAGTGATTAACTGGGAAAGAGGGAAGGCAGCCCGGACAGAAAGAGCAGTATAAGCAAATCGGAAGCTGTGGATGGTGGCTGTCCTTTCTGAGTAATCCTGTAAGAGGAAAGGGAGAGGTGTATATTTACGTTGATGTTGGATGGTGTTTTGTGCTAAGGAGCCTGGATTTTATCCTGCAGGTAAACATGCAGGGGATTAACATGATAAAGTTTGCCTTTTAGGAAGACCTATTGGCAATTGGAATCCATATAACAGACCTTTAATGTTCAGTCCCAGTGGAGGAATAGGTACCTATCTAAGAAAAATGGATTTAGGACAGTTACTGAAACCTTCCCCTGAGGTAGTCTAGCCCTAAGCTCTTTAATCCCTTCGTTGCTATAGCAAGAACGAATGGGTATTTCATTTGAGAGCCATCTGTATGCATTGTTTTTGCAGTAAACTCCTCCATAGGTGGGGGCTGCCAAGCTATTTGCTTAATTTTTTTACGACTCAGATTAATTTATCCATAGATGTTTACAGCACATATGTGGTCTTTAACACCTCTCTGAAAAACTCAATTTTTAGTATCTGGATTAAATTTATGTAGTATTGATGGGTAAGTGATTTAGGCTACAGAAGCACTCTTCAAATTGTCGCAATTTCGGTACCTTGGCTCTTGAATTAGAAAAGATCAGTTCCATGCCATTGCCCCGGTAAATCCTTCCCCCACTGAAGGGAAGGTTCTCATCCACTGATACCGCCAGCCTGTTAACTGATACCTACAGTGTAATATACAACTTTCACTTTGAAACTGGAATTATATTTATTTCTACTAACTCAGTTCACTGCATTTGGGGAATTCTTTCAGCCTCTAGCACAGGAAATATATGCTTAGAAACAGCATGTGAGAAATTGAGATATGTTTTCTTGACCTGAACTTGAGTTCAGTTTGGGGGTGCATATGTGTTTTTTTCATTGGTGGTGGACTGTAAGTAGATACTGGGAAGAATCCTGATGTTTTTAATTTAATTTAATTTTTTATGTATTTATTGTCTAAAGTTTTACATATGTCTCCTTTTCCCCTGATTGACCCTCCCCCCCCCCACCTCAGCCATTCCCACCCTGGGCAAGCTCCCACCGCCCCAGTGTCTGTATCCATTGGTTATGCTAATACCTGATGTTTTTTTATTAAGAGATTCGTCCCTATCTTTTCCTCACCATTTGTTTTTACCTATAGCAGTTAATGTGAGAACCATATGAAATCAGTGTTACACCTGGGATTAGGACTTGGAATTCTTTTTTTGTTTTGTTTTGTTGTTTTTCTTTTTCAAATACACTTGCTAGTTATATTTAAATATAAAAATTATGGGACTCTTATGCTCTCTTAAAGAGGAAAATAGTTGTGCCCTTGCTCTTTAATCCTTTAAAATTTAATTAATAGAAGGAATCTTAAGAAATTATTCTGTCTATCTGCCTGAATTTATTTAGTAATTTGATCAACAGATAATGAAATGTGCATTAACCCTCAGCCACTTGGAGAGGCCACGGGGGCGGATGCTAAACAAAAGTGGACAGGACCCAGCTCCTGACTTCAGTCAAATCAAATTCTCTTAATAGTGGAGAAGAACATGGAAATGCATGATGGAAATTTAATAAGATTTAGCTGATCCCCTATTGATGGGCATTTATAAATTACTAGAGGCCCAGTGCATGAAATTCATGTACTCAGGGAGTAGGGGGGGGTGTCCCTCAGCCCAGCCTGTGCCCTCTCACAGTCTGGGAGCCCTCGGTGGGTATCCAACTGATTGCTTAGGCCCACTGTCTGTGGCAGTTGGACATCTTTAGCACTGCTGCGGAGGTGGGAGAGGCTCCCGCCACCACTGCTGTGCTTGCCAGCCGTGAGCCCGGCTTCTGGCTGAGCGGCGCTCCCCCTGTGAGAGCACACTGATCACCAGGGGCAGCTCCTGTGTTGAGCGTCTGCCCCCTCTTGGTCAGTGCATGTCATAGCAACCGGTTGTTCCGCCATTTGGTCGGTTTGCATATTAGCTTTTTATTATATAGGATGGTACATGATAACTATGCTACCACACTGAGCAGCATTTTAAAAGGGTGATATAAGGTAATAGGGAAAATTCTTTATGTAGAATTAAGGTAAACAAAGAACAAAGCTCACCTATGAAGCAATAGTACCCTTTTGCAATTAATAAAAAAAGAAAGAATTAGATAAATGGACTAGTAGATACATATTTATGCATTTTCCTGGAAGGAATTATTAGAAAAGGGAGGAGAGTAGTTGAGAAGAGGTCTTATACTTTTTGTTTTTAATTTTTAGAAAGTTTGAATTTACTAACTTTATATGTGTCCTTCTTCCATTTGTTTATGTATTTGCTTCTTTATTTATTTTAATATCAAAGGGATAACTGCACTATAAGATTATAGCTGTATTTTTTCTTCTTTGTATCGTTTTTTCCTGGAAAAATGTGTATTGTTACATACAGTATGTAATAATCTATAAACATTATATATAGTATGCAAGGAGTTTAACAGAGGCCAGTACACTGATGAAATGCAGAAGACGGAGGAATGAGGCAAGACCAGACAGTGGTCCATCTTGGTCAATAAATGAGATTCTTTTATTTTTAAAGACTCTTTATCTCAGGAGTCTTTTCCTTGATATTTTGTCTTCCGATCATACAACATTCCTCAATTTGTAGTTGGGTACATAAGTCAGTCGGGTGTAGGGTAAGTCAGTTAATGCTTCTTGGGACTACTGGTACTTGCCACTTTCTTGGTATCAAACCATGTCTTCATTCAGCACAGATAATATTTCAATCATATTCCCCATAAAGTCAGCCGAACTTAACCTTTAACCTTTGCATTCTATCTACTAGAAAATATTAGTTTTCTCTGTTAACGTTATTCCCCTGATGTGCTTTGTTTTTTCTTTAAAAAATAATCTTTTCCTACATGAAAAAGAATTATCAGAGAATTGTTAAATGAAAAATGGCATTTTAATACTTAAAGCAGAGAGGTGAATTTGAGGTAATTACAGAGACCATAACATTATTTATCAAGCAGTGGCTTTCTCTGACATGTGTCTAAGCAAACTGTTGTTCTCTGCTTTTAACATCGCTATGGGGCGTTTTATATTTGAAACTAAATATAAGCATTAGTCCATTACTGTGGGGTAATATTAGGAATGCACATGCAAATTACACCTTCTTTGAAGTATGTCCTTAACTTTTATTTCCACTTTTTAGAGTTGACATTGTTGTGCATGTTTTGGCCTAAATGGTAGGGGTAAACATGTGTCTGACACTTGTAAATATAACCCATGAAATGTGTCTGTCCTGTGAAAATGAACTATTATTAGAGTGGCAATGGTAGCAGATCTCATCGGTTGTTTAGTTAGAGTTTCTAATTTCAACCTGTGGGCAGAGAACCACTGTAATCAGATCTTAATGTACATTAAATCTTTTTCTTCCATCCCCGAACTATGAAGTCAACCACAAGAACTACATAAAACTCATTTCCTTTTACCTCCAGTGATAAAGGAAGGTAACATGTAAGCAGTTGGAGGGCAAAATGTAGAGAACAGAGTTCTGGGTGTTACTTTCCCACCAGCTACCCCAATATAGCTGGGAATTCATTTATTGACAAAATCAAGGGTTTGAATTAAATACATTTTAGGATCATATGACAGAGGCTATATAGAAGTTGAAAGGGAATGGAACCAAATAGCTCACTCTACCAAATATAATAATTCTGTGTCATAACCTTCATGGAGTGTTTTTCAGGGAAATTGTGGTTTAAATGTGGAACTTGCTAGCTCTGTATCTAGAAAGATATATAAGATAGATGATAGACAAATAACACACGCGCGCGCACACACACACACACACACACATACCTATATACATAAGTCTATCATGTATAGAGCATATGTGGGAGAGAATATAACAAATCATTTGCAGACAAATCGGGGACTTGACAAAACTGGATATACTAGAAACAAGTTATTTTGGAATACGTGTGGAAAAGTAAGAACATGGTTCTAATATAGAATTAGCAAGAAATACACTTATGTTTTTTCATTTTTACCCCAAATCAGTATAGGCTACTTCTGTCCACACAGGGAGGGAAATGAGTAATACCGGTTAGGCATAAGACAGCAGGAAGGTTAGGACTTCGGCGAATTACAGCAATGAGCTAAAAGGAATTCACATCCATTGTGAGGCTGCCAGGTTCCAACTTCAGGTCTCGGTGGCCCAGGTGCTCTAAAGGTATTTCCGCTAAATCCTGTCATTGTGTCGCCTGGTTCACTCATCGTTTCCTTCAGCAAACCTGTGGTTAAAGCCTGTTCTTCAGCCAGACTGTGTAATACTTGGCATCAGCCCTTCGTGTGCTCGACTGTGACCCGGCAGTTGGTGCAGGGGGAGCTGTGCATGGAAATTGTGACGTTTCAAAACTCCCTGTGGTACTGGACATGATTTCTAAATGAGAGGATATTGTAGGACTGCAGTGCCAGAAGATGATATCCACCCTGTGCTTCCGAAATACCTATTCATATCTCTGCGATAGCGTCCACCGCCATCTACTAGTGCCTTTTACTTGTCTTTCTGCCCCTCGAGATTGTGACCACTTAGCCAGGTGCAAAGTCCAGGGTCGGGCAGCAGATATCGTATGTGGAGGAAATTTGAGTTTGGTTTTTCTTAATGCATGAATATGCTAAAATATTTGAGTTTGATTAACGTCCTTCAATATAAGTCATTGTTTAATCATTAGTATGAGCATATTTTTAATATGCAACTTATCCGGAAAAGCACAGAGGTAGTTTGTGGATTTTTAAAATGTGTTTTGGTTTTTTTTTTAATGTGAAGAATCTTTACTCCAGCATTTCTACTCATAAGTATCCTAAAAACATACTCGCTTCTGTATACATATACATACAAGGGTGTTTACTGCAGCTTTGTTTTCACAACAGTAAAACATTAAAAATAAACTGGTACATTTATACTTGACTAAAAAATAGCCATTGTAATATATATGAATTAGATCTATATACTGAAAAGAAAGATCTCCAAGACATACTGTTAAGTAAAAAAAACAAACAGAAAATTAATTCACATGCACATAAAAAGGCAGTCCCTAGATGGAAATTGTATTGCATTTTAAATTATAGTTCTTGATTTTTTTAAATTTCTTTACCTCATCCCTCTACTTTTACTCTGAGGTTTTATAAGTCCATCTCCAATAAAATGCTTCTGTTGTCATTAGTTATCTTCACCATCCATCTCCTCCCACTCTACCTTTATTCTTTATTTTTTCTGAAATAAGATTTATAATCTATCTGAGGTGAGGAATTTTTAAATTTAATATTTACACCAGCAGACCTGTAACTTATGATAATAGAGAGGTGCAGTAACACCATCATCACAATCTACACTAATAAAAAAGCAGGATGCAATTTGACCATACCTTCATGACGCCCACCAGCCAATCAGGAGTGAGTATGCAAATTAGCCCAACAAAGATGGTGGGTTAATTTGCATACACAGGCACCGAGCAGTCGGGGGTGCTCCAGGCCTCTGGGCAGCGTGGGAAGGCGGAAAGGCGACTTCGCGCTAGAGTGAAAAGGCAGCTCTGGCCAGAGTGAAGGCGGTTCTGGCTGCCAGGGGAAGGAAGGCCCATTCTTGCACGAATCTTCTTGCATCGGGCCTCTAGTCTATTATAAATAGTAGAATTTTTTAATTGAATGATAAAAATAAAAAATGTTCAACTTCTCTAAAGGGCAGTAGAAATTCTGCTATTGATATGTATTAGTTCAAATCAATGTCAATATCGACTTGTAGAATATGACGTTAGAGAACATTCTTAGTGGTTCATAAAACTGAAGACATGTTAAGTTTCAATAGACAATCAAAATTTAAAAATTTACATTAATTTTGCTGAGCAAAGTATTTGCTGTTGTTTTGTTTGTTTGCTTAAAACAGCAAGTCCTAGAAATCATTAGACTATATCTTTATCAATTTATGCATTGGATGTTTCACATTTAATACAAAGTTTAGAAGAATAGAAGAACTCCACTAAGCAAGCAAACAGTAATTACTCCTTCATAATTACCGTGCAACTTTATTGCTATGCATTGTTATAATTGTATTTTAAATACTCCCCACTTACATGATAGACCATAATGTCTGCTAGCACATTGCAATCTGTGGCTTTTAACTGCGACGCACTTCCACAAAGGCGTCTTTTTTCATTTAGTCTCTATTTTAACTACTGCTAAAAGAGACTAACCAAAATTAATTGGCAACAATACCATAAGGAAATCATAGACAATATGATATTTCTGTGCTGCTGAAATCATCTCATTACTCAGAGGATTCCTGTTTGATATCTAAGAAGTATTCCTTCTTCTGTTAGGGAGGCAGTCATAATCAAATCCCTATTTTTCAAACTTCAGTGTTCTCACCAGTCACCTGGGGATCTGGCTCAAATGCAGGTTTGATTCAGTAGATCTGGGAAGGGCCCAAGACTCTGCATTCAGAAATCAACAGGCTCCTGGTGTTGTTGATATGGTGCTGCTGGTCCTTGGACTACACTTTGAGTAGCATCACTTTAGAGCAGTGATGGGCAACCTTTTGAGCTTGGTATGTCAAACTTCGCCAAAACACTGAGCATAACTCGGGTAGTGTGTCACTTTGAGGAAAAAACATTATTTCGCAAATGTCTCATCCTCAGGAGCAGCAAATGTTTCATCCTTGGCATGTGGCCGCCTCAGAATTGAACCTGGGACCTTTCAGTGCTGACACGCATGTCATAGATTTCGCCATCACTGCTTTAGAGTATTATGTATACCTATGTGTAACATGCTATTAACAACTAGAGGCCCAGTGCACGAAATTCGTGCACGGGGGTGGGGGGTGTCCCTCAGCCCAGCTTGCACCCTCTCCAATCTGGGACCCCTTGAGGGATGTCCGACTGCCTGTTTAGGCCTGATCCCACCAGACATCCCTCTGACAATCCAGGACTGCTGGCTCCCAACTGCTTGCCTGCCTGCCTTCCTGATTTCCCCTAACTGCTTCTGCCTGCCAGCCTGATCACCCCCTAACCACTCCCATGCCAGCCTGATTGATATCTAACTGCTCCCCTGCCAGCCTGTTTGCCCCCAACTTCCCTCCTCTGCCGGCCTGGTCACCCCTAACTGCCCTCCTCTGCAGGGTTGATCGCCTCCAACTGCCCTCCCTTGCAGGCCTGGTCCCTCTCAACTGCCCTCCCTTGCAGGCCTGGTGCCTCCCAACTGCCCTCCCCTGCTGGCCATCTTGCGGTGGCCATCTGTGTCCACATGGGGGCAGGATCTTTGACCACATAGGGGCAGCTATCTTGATCTTGTGTGTTGGAGTGATGGTCAATCTGCATATTACTCTTTTATTAGATAAGATAGAGGCCTGGTGCATGGGTGGGGACCAGCTGGTTTGCCCTGAAGGGTGTCCTGGATCAGGGTGTGGTTCCCTTGGGGCGTGGAGAGGCCTGGGCGAGGGGCCTGTGGTGGTTTGAAGGCCAGCCACGCCCCTGGTGACCCAAGCAGAGGCCCTGGTATCTGGAATTTATTTACCTTCTACAATTGAAACTTTGTAGCCTGGAGCAGAGCCAAGCCTCCTGCTCCATCCGTGGCTGCTGTTTGGATTTATTTACCTTCTATAATTGAAACTTTGTATCCTTGAGTGGAGGCCTGGGCCCGCCAGAGTGTGTGGAAAGCTTGGCTTCCGCTGTTGCCGGGGAAACCCAAGCCTCCCTTCTGGTAGCCATCTTGGTTGGGGTTAATTTGCATACTCACCCTGATTGGGTGGTGGGTGTGGCTTGGCTGGTGGGCATGGCTTATGTAGCGGAGTGATGGTTAATTTGCATATTACTCTTTTATTAGAGAGGATACCCGCACACACGTGTATATAAACTACACCCTGACCTCAGCTAGCATCATTACTTTTCACCCTCAACCCTGGAAATTAATTGCTACTGTCAGAGAACTTAACACAAACAAAAACAGCATTCAACCTGGGAAAGTCTGCCAAGTAAGCACTAGGCAGTTTCACTCTGAAGTCAAGTCAATGGAGGCTTCCCTAAGTAGGTGACATTGGAGCTACATTCTGAAGGTTGATTAGTAATTTAGTTTGCCAATGAAGGGTTTGTGTGTGGGGGTGGGGTAGGGTGGGGTGGGTGGATGGTGGGAGCTAGTGGGGAGGGAAGCTGGGAAAAGAAATCCTAGGCAAGAGGAAGGGCATTCAGAGGTGAGACAACTGTAAACCACTCAGGCCTGGGAGGAGCATAGTGAAAGATAAGATTAAGAGGACAAATTCTCCTCTTCTAATCAAGGAGTTTGAATTTTATCTTGCAATCTATTTAGGAGTCACCTAATCACTAGGAGAGTATGTGTTATTTTAATTCACCTAATTTACTAATGTTATCTCTTCCACTCAATGAAATAGACCTCTCCTCCCACCCTACCCACCCCAAGCTAAAAATCAAAATTATATTCCTGGAATTCAAGGATAATATTATGGATATATTCATCTTTTTTTTAAGTGACACCCTTAAAAATTTGTTTTTGGGATTTTATTTTTCATTTAGTAACTCATTGGGGTCCTATCCTACCCCCCCCCCATCATAATCATCTTCAAATTAGTAAGTAACAGCAGTTGTTTCAATTTAGCAACATCGGGAAATAGAAATAAGTCATTATTAAAATCCAGAGCTTATTGAAGAGTCTCAAATATCAGGTGGCTAAGATTTGAGGCTTCTAAGACGCTGTAAAAGACAATTCACAAAGACATCTCAGTTGGAAGTTAAGAAAGTCTCACTCCATGACTTTTTAAGTTTCTCTTAGCGATAAATAATTTTTTGAAAAGGGAATTATGGAGCTGGGTGGAAAAGGTGAAAGGATTGAGAAATACAAATTGGTAATTACAAAACAGTCTCAGGGATGTGAAGTACAGCATAGGGAATATGGTCAATAATATTGTAATAACTGTGTCTGGTGTCAGAAGGGCACTAGACATATAAATGTCTAATCACCGTGCTTAAACTAATATAATATTGAATGTCAACTGTAATAGAAAAAGTATTTAATTGAAAAAAAAAATGGAAAACTTCAAGATAGGTTTCAAATCCAGAGTCTCATAGTCTGTCTATATGTGATCCTTAGCAAATTAGAATATTGTCATTTGGTAATTTCGTGGCAAGGATGCTTCTGCAAAATTTTTTGATGCCAGTGTGAAGAAATCCCAAAGTTAACAATTTATTCAGTGCCTTTTGTTTTCCTGCCAACACTGCCCCCAAGGTTGCACCAAAAAAGGCTTTTAAATATGTATGTATGTGTGTGCACATATGTGTACATATGTGCACATGTGTGCACACATACACAGATATATCAATTCTCTTCTTTATATAAATGTATGCCTTATATATTTGTTACATATTTAATAACATACATTTAAACTAAAGAATTGGGAAAACTCTGGCTTTTTAGATCTGTAAATATAGGTATACTAGAGGCCTGATGCACAGATTCGTGCACCAGTGGGGTCCCTTGGCCTGGCCTGCAGGAATCAGGCAAAAAATGGCTCTCTGACATCCCCCAAGGAGTCCCAGATTGTGAGAGGGCGGTCCTCGGGTGAAGCATCCCGGAATCGGGCTCCCTCCTCTCTGGTTCTGGGTGTGTCACCCAAGAACCACAGCTGCCAAGTCACCGCAGTTCAGCAGCTCCTGCATTGAGTGTCTGCCCCCTGGTGGTCAGTGCCTGTCATAGCTACCAGCCGTCAGCCTGTGAGCAGGTTGCTTAGGCTTGAGTTGCCCCCTGGTGGTCAGTGCACTCCCACAGTGGGAGCATGGCTCAGCTGAAAGACAAATGCCAGAGGCCAGGCTCATGGCTGGTGAGCGCAGCTCAGGCAGCGTGAGCCTCTCCTGCCTCCAAGGCAGCACTACCAGGCGTAGCAGCACGGGATGAGCCAAAGCGGTGCCATGCCCAGTCTGGGCATGGGCTCCTCCCCAGCACACTGCTACATCCTTCGAGGTATGTTGGACTGCTGGTTTCACCCCAAGGGATCCCAGATTGCAAAAGGGCGCAGGCCAGGCTGAGGGACCCCACCAGTGCACGAATTCACGCACCAGGCCTCTAGTATATGATAATTGTTTTTTGGAGGACAAACTAAAGGTAGAGATGATCTCTTTCAACAAAGAAAAATTTCCTAGAACTTGGTTCTAGCACAGTTATTATCAAACATTTTAATATGGGATTTGTGGGAAAGAAAACTCAATGAAACCCATTGCTCTGTGGGTGGCCTGGTACTTTTTCTAGTAGTAAAATACAGCTTTGATGGATTCAGACATCAATAGATCTTTTGCCATTGAGTCACACAATAATAATAATAACAATTTAAAAAGGAAAAAGAAAAAGGAACATTCATTAGGCAATTGCATTTTAACATACATAAGAGCAACATGACCTGCCTCATATGGGGAGGGAGGGGGGTGGATAAAAATGGAAGCCAGACTTTGGTGCTGACTCAAGAGAGGGAACTGGCTGCAGTGGCCAGATGGTCCAGTGACAAGCTTAGTCAGCTAGAACCATTTGGGAAACACAGATCCTCTCCATGAGCAAATCTTTTTGTCATTCCTGGAGAACAGTCATGTTCTGTGGCCAAACCACCGTGGAGTTAGAATGGAACCGGGCTGATGAAAATTAAGCCCAGTTGATTAAACACTCTGAACTCTGACTCTGACAAGTGATCAGCTTTCACAGCTGAAAACTGGCAGTGGCTAACAGAGATGCTAAGAGATATTGATAGTTGCAGCCAACATGGATTTAGTGTTTATTTTATGTACTGTGCATTGTTTTAAGCCCTTTGCAGGCATTAATTCATTTAATTCTCACAACAGCTCTTTGAGGTAAATAACAATATCATCCCCATCTCATACATGAGGAAAATGAGTCACAGAAATGTTTAATTTAAAAAATAATAATAATGCCCATTGTCTTGTAACTAGTAAGTCAGGAAACTAGGTCTCAAACCCAGGAAGCAGACAAGAAACACGAACAAGTCTATAGAAACATGGAAAACCAGAAGAGAAGCCATTGTCATAGTCTATAAGAGTCTGTTTTAGGAGACACAGATTACAATGAGTCTTGCTTCAGACCGTAGAAAGTATGACTCATGAAAGTCATTATCCAAAGAAGCATAAAGGGTGGAATCTACAATTCTATATAAGCAGGAGACTTAAGGTTTTTATAGATTTGGTGGTCTAGAAATTGGTGTTACTGCCAGTGATAAACTCACATGTTAGCATGACCATACCATTTGAATGGATGAATGGATGGATGTGAGGAATATATATGTACTTTTGAAACCTCACAGGAAATTTTCTTATGCATAGAGTTTGAGGTCCGGTGATTGCATTTACCCTTTTGGGTTTCATCTGGAGAAAGCATTTAGATAAATTCCATAATAATATTTTGCTTCAGCTAGATTAGTAAATGCAAGTAAGCTAACGGAGTGAAAAAGAGGTAGAATGGCTTTTGGCATTATCTATTCAGATAATAATGCTACATATCATTTTCTAAATCTTAGTGCACGAAACAGTAAAGATTTAATAAAGATGTCTGGGATGGCCTTGACTGAACTTACCTGGGCTTATACATTTTTCTGTGGTCAATTGCACATTATCTATGTACCCCTGCTGATCTTAGACAAGCTCACTCAAATGTGGGTGGGTGCTGGCCATTGGATGATCTAGTTTGGCCTTGGCTGGAATGGTAGGGATGACTCATCTCTATTTGTAGCTCATCTTCCAGCAGGTCAGGCTGGGCATATTCAAGTAGTTATGCAGAGAAGCAAACCCCAATGCTTAAAAATATTTTGTATCATTTGCTAATATCTCATTGGCCAAAACAACTTATATGAGGTCAGACCAAGAGTCAGATTGCGAGAACTCAACAATACTACATGGCAAAAGGAAAGGATATGGAGAGGAGTAAATAAGTAGAACCATTAGTACAATTAATTTCTAGTGGAACACATTTTCCCCCCAGAGTATGGGGCGAGGAAGAAAGGGTTCATTTTGATTTTCAGACTGTAAACTTGCAAATTGATATTTGGTTTGTGCTCAGACAAATAAACTAACAAAAAACCCTCCCAGGCATGTTAGTGCATTGATCAGGTTTGTTAGGCCAATATGGCTTTTTAAAAATTCATTCATTTTTAAACATGTTTGTAGTAATAACAAGCAGCAATTTTCACAGTCAAGTAAGGATGTGGAGGTGGCGCCAATTCACAAAGAATACTTTTTGGCCCGGTTACATTTTCAAAAGATGATCATTTTGCAGTGTAATTGCAGAAGAGGAGTTCTGTCAGACTTTAGTTTGGGTCACTTCTTAGGAACTAAGTGTACATAAGTCACTGAGGACCATATTTCCCCCCATCATCCGTGATTCGTTTGTTAGGGCCATATTCTTTGGCTATATTTTCTCATGTGGGTTCACTTAATATTCAAATCATTAGTCCCTCTGGGATTCTGACTAGATTTTACTGGGATATTGGAGTGAAAGGGGTTGGATGAACAATCAATTTCCAGTCTTTATGAAATTGTAGGGGATAATGAGAAAAAAATAGCTAATTTGGTTGTAATTAGCAAAATAGCCCCCTTTGTAGAAAGAAGCTCCTAAGTACCTCTTTCGAAAATAGAATTTGACAGTTTCTACAGTGAAAACAGAGTTGATTTGAGGGAAAAATATTTATTCAAACACGAATACTGGTTATGAATGTTTCTAACGTAACTGGAAGGGGTCGACACTGGCTGGCCTCTTTACTTCTAAGGCAAGTACACATTCTGCTTCAGCTGATTATTTTTTCAACAATATTTGTTATATGCTTTTATGGTCTGCCAGGACTTTTTTGAAGCCCAGTTAGATCAGCAGCCAACAGAGCTGAGACTAAAAGGGGGCCAAATATCTCCCCAGAAGCAAGACTACTTCAAAAGATATGCGTTACAAAGCCCTACTGTGACTCAAATAATCACTTATTTCTTAGGGGGATTTGCTAATGTAGGATTGGTTTCTTATCTTCCCAGCCCCTAGTGAGCCTTTACTGTGCAAATTCGCTGATGGAGGACAAAAGAAGAGACAGAATCAAAGCAAATACACCCAGAATGGAAGGCCTTGGCCCAGGGAAGGAGAGGTGAGTCCCAACTGGCTTATGCTCAGAAACTTGGCAGCAGACATCCCTCAGAAGAGGGGCAACACAGACGTTTTGGGGTCTCGAGGAAATCAGGTCCCATGGAAAACCAAATGGCTTCTCAGGGGGCACATGAGCAGGCCTGTGTTAATATGCTCAGGATAAAATTTCTTGAGAAAGAGCTAGGACTTCAACATTGACCTCAGTTCTGCACTACAGTAAGTCTTCTGTCTTTGAACTTGAACTCCATAGGCACTCACAGAAAGACGTATTCACAAGAATTGATCTGTAATTGTATAATGGCTAAAAAAATGAGGGTATGATTACTTAAGAAAATAATTTTTGGTGAAATCAAAAGTGAGAGTTGAATGTGTTTTGAAACAAGCAAACAAAGATTTAGATTTGAGGTGTTCTACTTGCACACATATGTGTATCTATGCATATGCCCAGATGTTCATAAATGTGTTGATATGTGTTATGTATGTTTATATATCAGTATGAAATATAACATTTTCTGTTGGCTAAGGAGAAAGAAAAGTCGATACGCACAGGGTTTTGTTTTCCACAACAAGGAGGAAAACATGTAACTATTAATTACCCATTTACCCTGGTAACACAAAATGGTAGAAAAGCAAGCCTATGGATCCAATTCCACTTGGAATGATTTCTTTTGGTTATTTTTTTCTTGTAAGAAAACAAAGAAAAGGTGTCTGGGCTTCTAAGAG
The DNA here is from genome assembly GCF_951640355.1 of Cnephaeus nilssonii. Classification (NCBI taxonomy): domain Eukaryota; kingdom Metazoa; phylum Chordata; class Mammalia; order Chiroptera; family Vespertilionidae; genus Cnephaeus; species Cnephaeus nilssonii. Next base: position 14,753,498 of record NC_137088.1, on the reverse strand, counting down.
GTCTTTTTATTCTTTGTGAAAGGAATGAAGTTGTTTGAATGACTTGAATAAATGCCATTTTGTACCAAGGCCATAATTTCAACAGAAGAGCTTTATTTAGCATTTCTATTCAAAGCACCTACTTCACCCATTTATCATTTAAGAGGCATCCTATTTGATGCAGCATTTTACACTCTCAGCACTGAGAGGACATTTGTAAGGAAAGAAAAGGGGGGTATTTTTCTCAGCCAATCCTTTAGCCATTTTTCAGTTTCTAAGACTCAGTTTTGAGTATTTTCATGCAGGTCTCAAAGCCTCTCTTAAAGAGTATACTTATATCCAAGTACTGTATAATCTATAACTCATTACCTGCAGACATGAAAAAGAGAATCACCATGAAGTGCCTAAAGCTATTTTTAAAATGGCAAGAGTCCCAATATTCTCAACTTTAGAAAAGCTGAATGACCCATGCAGTTGAATGCTCAGTGGGTAGCCCCACTGCCCCCAGCAGACAGCTGATTTCTGATAGCGCTCATTCTCACATTGGGCCCATACCAAACATCCAGAGTCTAGAACGATTCACTTGATCTTTTAAAATGTGGCTGGGTCAAATGCCTGCCGAGTAGAAAGATTTCTGGATCCAAACTGTAACCCAAAAGCCTCAAGGCTGAATTAGGTAGCTTAGCACTAATGACTGAAAGTTCCGTTCTAGTCTTCTCAAGAACCTATAATATTACAGTTGCAGTGCAGAATTGTGATGCCAATTGCAGCAACATGCCTGGCCTGAGTCTACATTTCATAGAACCAAACCAATCAACATAAAAGAAATGCAGAATTAGAGCTGCCACCCTCGTACGATGTACAGAATCTGAGCTTCTGGTTTAGAGTATGATATGAAAGAGCGTTTGTGCTCTTGGCCTGGAAACATTGTGGTGTCCAGTTTAGGACCCAGAGCCCCTTATAATTCAAATGTAGGTTTTAAAAGTATATTCCTAACCTCTGTTTTCAAAAGCTACTTTTTAAGAGCTATACATTTTCCTTTTGAATTATGAAAATCAAGAGACCTTAATAAATTTATCTGTGACCAATACAAATATATTCCAAGGCTGTAGACACATTCAGAGGAAAGACGTCAGAAAAAGAAATGGCATGCACTAAAAATATGCTTATCAAATATATTGGTTTTGAGGTGAGCATGTTAATTTTTACAATTTTATTGTGGTCTTAGAAGTTGACACACCAAGCATGTTAGATAACTTTGTGTGTCCATCATTAAATATTTTTGTGTCTGTTTCCCCTTGCATTGTACTTGCTAGAGTGAAGAATATTAGTATGATTGATAAAGTGTGGCATAAAATACATTAATCCCTGATAAGCAGTATTTAATTTTATATACCAGTAAATTCTAATTACTATATTTCATTGTTTCTAAGTCACACATTTTTGTTGTTTTTTCACATTTTAACACTTCTGAAATTGGTTTCCCTCATATCATCAATGTCATCATTACAAGATAATTTGTGTTTGCTCCTGTTAGTCACCTGGGTGTATTACCTACATTCTCTCTTTAAGGTCTATGACCACACTGATTGCATGAATTGAAGCTTTAATCAAAGCAAGAACAGAGGGTCAGATTCTTAGGGGAAATTATTTTTTGTCCCCTTGCTTTATCCATTGCTAAGATTGAGACCTGCAGCTCCCTTGAAGTTTGTTTCTGATGGGTGGTGGTGTTTTTCATTTACCTGGTAGCCCTTTGACATCCCAGCTTCATAAGGAAGCCATTTTGGATGTTGGCTTTTGCTTGTGTGTTTGTTTTGTTATACAGTTGACCTTGAACAGCAGGCATTTAAACTTGACAAGTTCACTTACATGTGTGTGTATTTTTTAAATATGTTTTTATTGATTTTTTAGAAAGAGAGAGGAAGGAATAGGGATAGAGTGATAATGAGAGAGAAACATCATCGATCAGCTGCCTCCTGCATGCCTCATACTGGGGATTGAGCCTGCAAACTGGGCATGTGCTCTGAACAGGGAATCAAACCGGTGACCTCTTTGTTCATCGGCCAGTGCTCAACCACTGAGCAACACCAGCCTGGCTGCACATATTTTTTTTTAATAAGTATAGAGTTGGCCCTTCATATCCCCTGGTTTCCCATTCACAGTTTCAAACAACTGCAGACAAGAAGCAGTTATCAATCTGCAGTTGGGAATCTGCAGATGCTGAGAGCCAACTATATTCATCGTTCTACCCCATTTTATATCAGGGACTTGAGCTTCTGTGTATTTTGATATCTGGTTTGGGGAGGATCCTGGAACTAATCCTACATAGATACTTAGTTAAATTTGCGGGAATTTACATTAAAAGTTACATGTGAATTTTCAACTGCATGGGGTTGGCATTCAATCTCTGTGTTGTTCAAGGGTAAACTGTATACAATAATGGTAGACCTTTCAATCATCATTACCTTAGATAAAGTGAAGGATAATTTAAATTCTGCTGCTTCAGAATTTGAGATAATAGCACAAATTGAGGCTGTTTACTTTCTTCCTTTTGAAAATCAGTTAAAAATGTTAGTGTGAAAAGCATTTCTGATGAAATGCTGAAAATACAAAGCCATTGAATTGCAAGCATCTTAGAAGTATCTTAAACATGACAATTTATAGGCTAATTAAAATTTTAATTTGTTATATAAACCTATTTTCTTCTGGGCGGCATTTTGATAATAGTTCTTTTAGCATAGTTTAGTGAAATGCATTTTTTTTACTCCAAAAAATCCAATACTGAAAACTTTGTACACATAACTTAGTGAAGTTTTGAAGTATAAACATACGCTGGTACATATTTTTGCATTAGAGGAAAACAAAGGAATATTTTAAAGTTATTATAAGCTCTCAAGTGACAAATGAAACTCTGAGCAGAATGATTAGAGGTTGAGGCTATTTGGCCTTTCTTTCCCCGTGCTCCACAGATCTTATTGCTTTATTTCTTAAAGCAGCAGTTCTCAAATTCTTGGTCTCAAATAATTTTTATACTCTTAAAAATTATTATTTATTACTTCATTAAAAAGAAATAATAAACCCATCTCATTATCAAAAATGGTATATTTTGTTGAAAGTACTATATTTTTCACAGCAAAGACAATTATTTTTGAGAATAATGACACTGCTTTACATTTTTGCAAATCATTTAATGTCTGACTTAGTAAAAGATGACCGGATTTGCATATCTGCTTCAGCGTGCATGTTGCAATATTCTGTTTGGTGTGCGCATACAAAGTCCAGCTTACCGTAGACATGTCATTGAACAAGGCAGGAACTATGGGTGTCCCAAAGGGATCTCAAGAACCCTTAGGTATCATAGGCCACATTTTGAGAACCATTGTCCTAGAGAACCTTGAGCCACGGACAGGGCTGATATTCCACTTCCACATGCCAGAAGGACCATGCAGCTTGTTAAAATATTAAAATGTATCTGTAGCATTTGATACATGACTACTGGCAATGATCCATCAGTGCGACTCCATTGCCTCTTCCACCCTGGTGCCTCCTTGAAGACCTCTCATGATCCAGCAAAAATGAGGTTCTGGCTGGCATAGCAGGAGTTCCCCAGGATCCTACTTAAGCATTTAGATTCTGACTGGCCAGTGCTTATGCCAAACTACAGGTAAAATGTTTTAAGGTCACCCCTAGCTCAGAAATGGTCTCACTTTGTCATCTCTATGACTCTCAAAATATTACATTGGCCATATATTTGATTTTATCTAACATCATATTCTCAGTTCTTACTTCAGGCAATATGTTGCCCAAATTGATCTTGTTAGTGTTCCCCCAAAGGATTAGTCTGGACTCAGGAATGCATAAAACTAGTCCAAAAATATACCAGCTACGTGAAGAGAAAAATCCTGTTGGGTCTTTCTATATTTCTCAAGAATATATTTTCAATGACTACCAAAAAGCCACCAAATTTGTTTGTACTCTTTGCCCCAAATAATAGCTGATCAAAAAACATTCAACTATTTTGTAAAAATGATTGAATCAAATCAAAGGATGGATGTTTCTACTATGATAATGAAAGTCTCTAAAATTTTGAAGTTGTTTTATATTGACTCTTGTGACTGTTCTTTGGATTTCCTTCAGAATTTTCAAATATCAATAAATGCTAAGTTTCAGATCACAGAAGATAAGGCCATTTCTCCAAAATTTTATGCTGGGATATTACCGTTAAGTAATTGAAATGCTATAAACAAATTATTTTCACTGGCTTCAAAACTCTAATCTAGCTTTTATAAAATCTTCCCAAGCCCTCTACTAATTGAGTCATTAAATGTCACTGATAATGATTGCTTTGGGAATTGTACTTCTAAGAAATAATGTTTTGGCCATGGATACAAACAAGAGATATGCCGATTGAACAAATAAAGAAACCAACAAAATACTCATACATCTAGTGGGAAAAAAAAAAAAGCTAAGCTTTTATTACAAAAACTAAAATCAATGAAATTACATGTATTGCCTTTATCTTCTTCACAGTTCTCTGCTAGAGTCAATTTAAAAGCAATGAATAATATTTTGTCTTTGATGCTCTGAAGAAATTTTTTTTTTTACTGCGGAAACACTTAACAAGATTATCTTCAGAGTCTCAATATTCAAATGAACTAATGGAACTAATTAGCAATCAACAGGTTTCCAGGAATAGTTTTTAGGTTATGTTGAAGAGAAAAGCAAATACATTTTTTTGGTGTGTGCACTCTAGGAATACTAATGTTTGGAATTTCTCACTTATTTCCAATTAAAGAGCAAGTTTTAGATGAGACATCAGATGATACATTATTTCTTGAAGACATTATTTAAATGCATTTGGAGTTGCACAAAGGGCAGGAGTACAGGATAGGCCCTGCATAATACCAGGGGGTGCCATTCACACAAACCAGAAATGGCATCCCTTAGCACAATAAAATGCTATGGCTTTGCCTGGACATGTTAGTTTCAAAACCTTTTATGAGATGAAATAAACTGGCATAGTGTTCTTTAATGTCCTTAAGTTAATAGATCCCATTAATCCACTCACAAAGTCCCCTATTAGTGACTGAAAGCTAAAGTTATCAGTTTTATCACAGTCAACTTAAGCTAAGTGATCTGATATAACCTATAACCTAGATAATGTTATCCATTGTCAGACCTGAAATAAACTGTTTTCAATGATGGATAAAAAAAAAAAAACTTCTCCTGTGCTGTAAAGTTCTATAACTTTGGTCCATGTAGAGTTACTATTAATAGTCTCTTTGGTGCCAGTAAGTGAATGAAGACTTGCAAAGTTTACATGGGAAAATGGGATTGCTCATGCTATTATAAAGTCCATAGCCAAGTGCAGGCAAAGTTGATAAACCTGATTTCCAATACCCACCCTGCTACCTGTTGTGCCTCAAGGCATTAGGAGTAATTATTCATTTTGTCTACATCCACTCATGATTGAGGCAAAAATGTCTTTTTAGATTTCTGAATTGGCAGATAATAATTCTCAACTCAATAGTTACACCCTTTGTTCCAATTCTAGATAAGTAAACATTTTCTTTGAGGGATATGTTCTAATTTTTTGTTGTTTTTTACTTTTCAATTTTTTTGAAAAATTCTAATACAGACAAATTTCGATTTTAACTGTGTCTTCATCACCATCATCATTGGTGCCCTTGCATGACTAATACTTTATGCTGTGTCCTGAGGACACAATGAGGTATAAGGTATGATTTCTGCCCTTAGCATATATTAGATATAAACATACAGAGTAAGAACCCCTCTAACCTCCCTGTGTTTCCAATTTGCTTTCTTATCTTTTACACAAATGTTCTTTTTGAGACAATAATTGTATTTGGAAGAGATTTTTTTAAGGCAACATTGAAGAAGAAGCAGCTTAAGCAAAAAGCAGTCCGTGAGCACGTGTTGAGTGTCTGTTGTGCAGGAGGCATGAGATTGCATGCTATGGACATGATGTCAACACATAGACAGATTCCCACCTCCTTGGAGCCTAAAATGGCAAAGGTCTTCTCTGTCTGTAAAGTAGGAGATTAAAAGTGGAATGGAATAGTATTTAGTGCTATAGAAATAAAACCAATGACTATAACTGACTTCATACCTATATAATAGTGACAGAAAACCAAGCTGAAATAATAAGAAAAATCACAACAGAAAGAAACAGCAGCCGCAAGAACATTAGTTCACATTAGTCCTGTTGCTAAGCATTAATTGCTTGTTTGGGTATTTGTTTTTCAGGGTAGATAACTGAGAAATTTATTTATAAACCAGAAATTCTCTTGAGTTGGAAAGTTCCACCTTGTCACCTGGCTGATAGAGGCCTCTATGCCCTTGAGTGCTGGCTGAGTGGCACAGAGAGAATTCTGATGAGAGAAGCAACTTGAACTTTGGGGATGTTATTTAGTATATCTTGAGTCCTTCCCTAATACACCTATTGAGAATAGTACTTCTTTCTGAATTCTAAGGAATTGTGTATGTCAACATCTGTTTGCTTTTCTTCATAATTTATAAGGCACTTTAGTGGTTAAGGGAGAAAACTCTAGAATTTAAATCACAAATCTACAGCTTGTGAGCTGAGTGACAACACAGCAGATTTTTCAGTCTGTAAGTTTCCTTTCCCTCATCAGTAGAATGAGGATGGTCAAAAGTGTATATTTTGTAATTGGAAGGATTAAATGAGGAGGTGAAGGTAAAGTACGGAGCACGGTGCCTGGAAAATTAGAATTGCTCACGTATCAGCTGTTATTATAACTGTCATAATATCATTAGCACAGCCCAGGGCTTTTTAATCTGAAAGCCAGCTTTGCTATGTGTTTCTTATGACTCAAATGTTTAATTCCTTGTTTTCCAATTTTATGCCATGTCTATATTTATTTTCCGAATTGGAATTATTTAAAATTATTTCTTTAAAAGAAAATTTGCTGCCATTATAATTTTCTAGCTGAATTTTTTACTTATTTTTATAAAACATCATATGAAATAAGTCAAAATTATTTTAACTTTGATCCATATTTTATTAATGTTTTTATAAGATCACATTCCAAATCATAAAGCATTAATTAGCACTGAAACATTAGGTGTTTTTGAAATTTCTGGCCAACTTTCCCTTGAAGGTCATGTAATCATAAAAGCCAAGTGCTGGCAAAAATAGGGGGATTAGATGGAGAAGATGAAAGAAAAAGAAAAAAAAAAGACAAGTAAAAGAGAAAACATGAACTATTGCTGGATATCAAGAAAAAGGTTGAGTTGAGCTAATATTGAAAACTGATAAATAACATGGTTGGTGTGTTTAAGGGGAAAGATGATGAATTATTAACCTACCCATTCTGGCAAATATAATGGTAATTAATTTTGGATACCAAAGGTTCTTATGCAACCTTGTGGCCATGAAAAGGACTTCTCATTCTCAAGTACTTTCCTCAAACCAACTGTCTTTGACAGAAAAAGCATTCTAATACTATAATTGATGACTTATTAGATAGAACAAAAATTCAGGAAACGGGAATCTTCTTATATGTGCTATGGCTCCCTAGTGCTGAATGTAAATAATTTTTAAGCTTCCACATTCTAATCTATTCAAAGGTGATGTTACCAAATTCTGTGTAAGGAAATTTTTGAATCCTTATAAGTACTAGTAGTGGTATTAATGACGTCTATAAAACTCACTTCTGTTCGCTGAAAGACTCAGACTCACAAAATTATCACTTTGAAAAAAGATACAGGTGACCCTCACTATTTGTTGGCTCCATATTTGAAAATGTACCTACTGGCTAAATTTTATTTGTAACCCCAGAATCATTACTCATAGTGCCTTCATGGACACTCACAGATGTGCAGAGCAGTGAAAAATTTGAGTCACCCAACAGGCACGCTGCAAGCTGAGGTTGAAATACATGACGCTCTCTCTTCCTTCTGTTTAGCTCTCATACTGTAAACAGTGTTCTTTACTTGGTTCCTTTACTAGTAGGGCCACATTTTTTACATTTTGTGCTTTATGTTGGTGAATTTGCTGTTTAAAATGGCCCTCAAGTGTATTGCTGAAGTGCTATCTGAGGTTTCTAAGTGCAATAAATCTATGATGTGCCCTATGAAGAAAATCTGGGTCGGTGGGAAAGTAGAGATAAGTTTTGTTCAGACATGACTTGTAGTGCTGTTGGCTGGGAGTTCAATGTTCATGAATCAACAATATGCAGTCATTTCTCTCTATCCACAGAAGATTGGTTCTAAGACTAGTATCTTTATGAAATTATTATAGCCAACTGGTCATTGTGGATATCAAAATCCACAGTTGCTCAAGTCTCTTATATAAAAGTGTCTTATTTACAAATAATCTATATTTTCATATAGGTTTTAGCAGGGTATGCCTACATATAACTTCATTTGTATGGATTCAGCTTAGCGCTTGGAGCTTGGCAAATTCAAATTTTGCCTTTTGGAATTTTCTATAATCATTTTTATCCAAATGTCTTTGATGCATGGTTGGTTGAATCTATGGATGCAAAATCCACAGATTCAAAGAGTTGACTTTATATTAAATAAGATGTCTTTAGACAGAAATACACATAAACAACCATTATGTATTGATCAGTTGGTCAATGTGTTGACCAGGGGCTCACAGGAACCTAACCTTGTATTTCCTTTAGGAGCTATGATTCAATATTCACTAATTCAGCATTCATGGTGACTTGACAGAATATAATTACTGCAAATAACAAGAATCAACTGTATCTTGTTTTATGATTGTTATCAGGTGAGATCCAGTCTATCAGTTAAGTTTATGATGCTTTTGTTGAAGTAAAAAACAATTTACATGGGCATCAAAAGTAACTTCATGAGCCAATTTTCCTTTAGAGGAGTTGTGTCACATCCAATTTTTAATGGTTGTGGATTTAAAGACAATAATAGTTCTTACTCTACTCAACCAACAAGTGGTAAAACTGCCTAAGGAATTTGGGGAAAGCCCTGATTCTCTTTTTATTATTTTAATGCACAGTTGGCTTATAATCCTATATAATAAAAGGCTAATATGCAAATTGTCTCCTCACCCAGGAGTTCGATCAGGGGGCAGGGCTGGCCAGCCAACCACCCGTGGCCCTCTCCTGGGTCGGCCTCACCCCTGATCACCCCTTCCCCCAACCCCAATCAGGGGCAGGGCCAGCTGGCCAACCACCTGTGGCCCGGCCCCGTCCCCGATTGCTCCCCCTCACTTCGATCGGGGGCAGGGCCCGTGTATGAATTCATGCACCGGGCCTCTAGTCATTTAATAAAGATAATTAAACATTTGACCCAATGTATAAAGATTCACATACCTTTCTTAGCAAGAAAGAGTCCTTCATCTAACACAATGATTTATTTCTATAATCATTTATAGCATTCTTAATTACCTATCTGCATAAGAGTAGAAAGCTCTTAGCCCTTTATGAACCAAAATGGGTCACATTTATATGGAAAATATTGCTTTAAAGGACATAAAGGGTGACTATGGAAGTAATAGCAAACATGCTACATAAAATCTGGAGAGAAAGATTATCTGTCCCTATGGTCACCATTCATAGGAAAGCTTCTCAACAGAAAATTTTGTTGTGTTTCTTAAAAGCATGTGGCTGTCACTAACTATGATCAGTGCACATACTTTGAGATATTCTTAGCAGTGAGGAAGACAAGATGTTACTCAAACAAGTGGCCTCCTTGCCTTCAGTTTGATCTCCTCAGAATAAGAATAACCCTTTTACAAACTATTTGATTAATCACCAGTCAACATCCTTCTTATTAAGAACAACCTGATAATGAGGTTCAAGAATATATTATTTCTATTAACCTTGAAGCCATACTGACTGCAATCTAATTTTATAATACTGAACATTAGAAATTTTATGTTTCAGAGATAGGGAATTTAAGTACTGCCCAATGAGCTACTAAAAATTAAAGTACTTTGAGAAGAAACCTTATATCTAAAGAATTAGTATATCCGTATAGTAAATAGAAATAGTATATCTAAAGAATACTTTAGAAACTTACTAAAACATGTAGATTCTGGATATCTCTGATTATATTTCAGGAAAGTCGAAACATCATCTATCTAGTTTACTACTATTTTTTGCGTATATCACAGTGCATGATAATTAGTTGTCTAATTATTTTCTTTAATAAGACCTTGGGAAAAAATTAAGATATATCTATTAACATTGCCAGGTTCTGCAAAGTCTTTTTAACCTTGAACTGAAGGAGAGTCCTTACTTTTGACTGTTATGGTGAATGCCAGCACTTGCAAGTTGGGTTTGTCAGCCAGCCCACCAGATGTAATTTTTATTTATTTCATGTGCTTTACCTGTAATTTAGAGAGCAGACACAAAATGAAGACCCTTTTAATCTCTAAAGAAATTTTCTCATTGGCACAAGAACTTGAATTCTCAGTAATTCAGTATGAAAACTTTCTTACTCAGTTAAGTGTTCTTATTTTAAAGTTGCTGGGCCCAATACTCACTAACCTATGATCACTAAAGATAAAAAGTAAATCTTATAAATTCCTTAATAGTGTAATTTTGCATATAATATGATTAATGATGAGTGCCAGTCCTCTGTCTAGTCTCCATTCTCAAGAAACAGGATGGGGTAATATACTTATATTGTTGGAGCAGAGCTATGAATGGGAGTTTAGGAGGGACATAAGGCTGGGAAGATGACGGAAGTAATTATAAGGAGAAAGACTGATGATTTATCTCCAGGTCCCCTATATTCCCTTGACCAAGTCTCAATGGGTCAAGGCAGCTAAATGGGGCATCAGCCAACTGGGAAATTACTGGAGTTGTCATTGTTTGGCAGTCCTAGCCTTCCACAAGACTCAGAATGGTCCCCATCAATATTTAAGCCATAGCTTCCAACCTCCAAGTAACATCAAACTGAAGTTGGGACCTGAATGAATATGGACCAATTAACCAGATACCTGGGACTTTCACCTATCTAGTTGCACAGATTGCCCTGTTAGCAACATCAGCATTTCACATTTTTCACCTTGTAGACATCCTATTATTGGTTCCAAGACACCATCAATTAAAGATGGAATATTATTTTAAATGTCACTAAAAAAGAGGAGACAATTGCCAAACTATCAAATGCCATCAATTATGTCAGTACCGATTTCACAGATATTAATATGTGAAATAAAAGCGACATAAAAACGACGTCTTAGTATCGATGAGTTTTAGTTATTTAGACTAAGATAAAAGCAGAAGTTCATACATAAAACATAATAATGTTCTCTTATTTTCTTTTATGGTTATCGATCAAGGCTTAATTTAATTTCAGTTTTAATGACAAACTAGGACTTCTTTTTCCTTCAAGACTTTGAGAACCTTAGCAAGCTACATCATACAATGCTCGTATGCTTTTTCTTCTGCTTCCTTTTTAACAATGCTTTTTCTGTGCAGCCATAGGCTTTCTCAGCCGTCCAGTCTTCATTCTGTCTGCATCTTTCTAACTTGTTCTTCTCTGTTGCTATATAAGAGAGAAGTTCTCTATCTGACAAGAAGGCTTTTAGTAAATGCCAGAAAGGAGAAATTCCATGGTGGCATAGTGTATAAACAACAGCACGACTCCCCTTGATGTTTTTCTTTTCCACACATAAAGAGGTGAAATTTTCTCTGTTTATTGACTTATTTTTTTGCTATTTTTTTAAAGTGATAAATTTTTTGCATCTCATTTGCTTGCAGATGTTGAGGTTACTTTTAATTAACAGTCCTCTGCTCCTCACTCTTGGTCAGTGACTTGGAGAAGAGGGGCTTCCTTCTCCTAGGTTCCTACTCATGATCTGTCTCAGGTACACTGGCTTCCCTGCTCATGGGAAAGGTCTCTGAGCAACTCCAACACTCGTCTTGTTTCCCTCTATCTCTACTGACCAATCAAAGGCTGAACCATTTTCTTTAGAAGTTTAATTGAGTTCAGTGGAAGTTTTGAAGAGTAAAGTTTACTAATAAAATAAGGGAAACTTAAACACACTCAAATTCCTTTTTCAAATACAAATTTAACTGAAGTCCAAATTCAAAATAGTCTTTAAGTCAATTAGGTATTCATTAACTTATTTAATAAACATTTATGGAGTCCCTATTATGTTCCAAACACTTATGGACACAGGCAAGACTCTAGTTGAAACACACATGACAATGTGTAGTCATATTAGCTCCCATCTTCAATCACGGGGACAGAACAAAGGCGGCAGTTAATGCTACAAGGAGAGACAGAGATGGCTTTAAGCGTCTGGGATGTCTAGTTTGAGGCTGAAAGACTAGAATTTTCAATTTCCCCACAGACAGTGATGCAAAGTTTCCAGCCAAAAACTTACAGCAGCAAAAGCCCCAGAGGCTCAGGGCAGGGTGAGTGTATGTCTGAGTTTGGTGAAGAACGGGGTCTACTGGTAAAATTGCACAGCATGATTATGGACGTCAGTCGGTGAATAAAGACTTGATCATGAAGGGCTCTGTGAGGCATGTTTTATTTAGAAAATAACAGTATGTCACTAAAAGAAGAATCATTATATGGTCAGATTTGCCTCTCTTAAGAGCAGTCCTCGAGCACAACGGTGTGGCTGATGGATTAGAAAAAGATTGCAAGCAAAAGTAGGAGAAGCTGTTATGAACAAAGGATATTAGTGAACACCCAAACAAGAAATGATAACTTCATAAGAGATCCTGACCATACTTCAAACGTACTAATCTAACTTGGCAATAAATGTTTGGAACTCAGGATAGGTACTTGAGTTTGAGATGAAGATTCAAGAATCACCCAGACATAAATAATAGTTGGAATCAGAAGGTGAATGTCATCACCGTACAGAAGGGAGGTGAAAGGTGAACCCTGGCCCTGAGTGCTGGCATCTCAAAGGCAGATAGAACACGTAACACCAAAGCAGAAATTGCTCTCTGAGCGGTCAGAAGAAAACTAGGGGATGAGCTCACAGAAGCCAAAGGAAAGGAGTTTTGAAAGAAAACAATCACTGATTAAATTATGCAAATTAACCAAGTATAATTTGGAGTAAAACTATTCCTTGAATTCATATATTATGAAAACTAGGGAGTGTAGTGAGAGCTATTTCACAGGTTGGTGGGCATTGTCTTTTTTTTTTTTTTTAACCTTTTGCACTCGGATGTCGAATGTGACTCGACACGGTTAGCATTAGAATAAAGGAATCGAGAAAAAAGCAAGCGAGTGCAAAGGGTTAATCTTTATTGTTGAGATTATTACAGATGTCCCTCTTTCTCCCCCTCCCCCATAGCTCCCCTCCACCCGGTTCGCACCCCACCCCAGGCCCTCATTACCCTCTTGTCTGTATCCATAGGTAATGCATACATGCATATAAGATCTTTGTCTAATATCTTCCCTAACGGACGATTAGCTAGGATATTGCTGTCTTATCTCAGGGCCATGCAGTGTAGTCTACCTTTTGTAGACTTCGACAATTTCTTTGTTGACTGTCTCATTTGTCCCTCATCTTCTCTTCAGAGAGGCGGTGGCTACACATTGCCCAGGGGATGTTCTTTCCGCAGGTGAGAGCAGACACCTACTTTACTTGGCTGACTGCCCCTGCCCAGAGAAAGAAAGCATTCAATAGTCACCTGGCCATGGCAGAACCATTCCCGGGTAGAACCCTACCCTTTGCCTCATAAGAAGGCCAGGATTTCATTCTCTCACATCCCCTTTCTGTAAGGGCTCCAGTAGCCTGCCCTCAGCTTGGCCCCTTGTGTATGTTTCCTAGGATTAGTTCTCTTAACAGGAAGTAGGGTAAAAGCTCTTTTCCTTTGGACAAAAGATTTACTTGGTATCAATCATGTTGTGGTTTTCTGGTGATATTTATTGGTTGATGACTATCTTGGGTACCCACACTTCTGGTGTCACATAGGAAACTCCATTTCTCAGCCCGTATGGCTCTTTGGATTTATGAATTCTAGCTTCCACTAGAAAAGAAACACTGTACCATGAACTCTGAAGTTTCGGTCTTTATTCTTGACCCTCCTGCCCAGTCTCACCTTGATCCTTCTGGATGTAGTAACCCCACCCTCCCCAGCTCGTCTGTATTTCATTGACCCAGCAAAACTAAACATCTTCTGACATCTCCAAGCATATTTCTGAATCAGGCCTCTGCTCAATAGTTCTTTTACATATGACATGCCTTTTTTCCCCTTCCTAAATTTTAAACAAGTTGTAAAGTACATAATGTGTTGTTGTTTTATAAGAAAAGAAGTTTGTTCGCCATTATAAAAGTAATTCTCATTATATACAACTTAAAAGAGTCAGAAAAAAAATATATGAAAGGAAAAACTGTCATTTATAGTCATATGCCCCAGCACTTTCACATTTACCCTTGTTGAAATTAATGTTTTATTTTATTTCTAGTCAGAGATTTAAATTTTTTAAATTTTACTTGTTGACACATATGTACACATAATTTTGTATCGTGACTTCTTCACTAAAAGGTACTATGTTTTCTAAAGAGAAATACTGATAAATATAAACCAAGTGAGACTTTGCTATAGAAGCAGTACCTAAACATGTATAACACATTTTTCAAGCCCCTTTACACACACCACCTTTTAAGTCATCTTATTTTATTTAGTGATTTGACCATTACCAACCAACAGTTGTAAATATTGTTAAAATTGGTTACAAGAAATAAACTCTTTAAAGATGACATCAAGAAAATTTCTTCTTTGCCTTCCTGAACTCATCTCGTGGTAATTTGGTACCCAGTATTTACTAAAATATATAATATTCACCACATATTTACTGAAGTGTTGCTTTAAAGCTGATCACAGAAGATTGGAAATCCTTGGGATTATTCATCGGTAACTCATCCAATTTTGATGACTCATGTGTCAGGGCAGAATTTAGAAAAAGGAGAAATATTAGGCTATTAGTAAAACATTAATGTTTCGGTTTTCAAGAATTTCAGTGCGTATCTGTCTGTATGAAGTTTACTGCCTCAAACTTTTTTATCCCTGTTCACATTACAGAGTAAAAATAACTTGAAAAGTGATCAAAACAATTCTACCAGCCTACCTTTTCATTGGCTTTGTTAAAGCCAATGATCCTCTGCTTTGTATTTCTATATTTCTTACCTCTTCATTTAACCTGTTAATTATTTAAAGTTATGAATATCACATGTTTAGCTCCAAAGTCAATCTAATGTGTCTTAATGAATTTCCTATAATATTAAAAATTATTATGAAACCCTAATTTCTCCAATAAGCCATATTTTTATATTTCTTCCAAAATATTTAGCTCTTTAGTATAGACTCTATAAGGTAGCACTAGACATATTCTATTATGGTCAAAATACTAAGCCAAAATTCATCTACTGCTGAAAAATGACAAAAATGCCCCTTTTTGTTTTAAATAAATTATAATCGCCTCTAGCACACAAAAATGTGAACTTTGAGAAATGGAAGTTATTTGTTAATCTAAAAGCCTTTAAAAAAAGATTGACAGGATTAAATATCAGTTTTATGCATATGTAGTGTGACATTTTCACTTTGTTCCAAGTTATTTTATTTTTGTGTGACTCCAGAGTTTGTAAACATGCCATAAAATTTGGCAATTACATAATGATGATTTCATGGTTCTAGCTTAGTATAAAGGTAGCTAGACAGAGCAGCAAAATTGATTTTCTTTTTTACCTTAATGGAAAAAAACAAAAGGAAATTGAATGCAAAATCTGCATTAAGACCATCCTAGAATTATAATTCAGCAACCTATTACACATAAAATGAAAACCAGGTCAGGTGTTCGCTGTTGTGTTATGATGTTCAGCCAACAGATGAAGTTCAAACAACCTTCTGTTGAACCCATGCCTTGTTTTGTTACCCAAAATGTTCCAAATGCATATGACTTGATGCTATCTCTTGTTGTCTCCTCTTACCAAAGGTACTGAGAGGCAGGACTGTCCCTAGGCAAAATCATGAAGTAGGTGAAACTTGTTTTTATTCCCTACCCTTTTGCAACGACAGTCTCGCCTTAGATTCTTTCTACTTCCCTGTCCCCAAGTGCCTATTCCCATTGCTCATTGCTTTGGATTTACCCTGTTTTCCAGGAGGCTCCTACTGTTTCTTGTTGTCCAGTCCCTCTTTGACTGTATAATTTTCTTGCTCAAAAATGTTCAGTGGCTCCCCAAGAGGAGCCAGGCAGTCAAGATGGTCCCTCCATTCCTTTGGAGTCTTACTTCCCACTGCTCCCCTCCAGGGTTCTACTGCAGGTGGGTGACTCACTTTGCCCTTTTAATTTACACACTGTTTTCCATACTACTCCTTTTGCTTGAGCAGGCCTTCACCACTCATCTCCATTCGTGGAAATCCTAATAATCTTTCAAGGCTTCACACAGTTGTACCTACTCCAAGTATCATCCCTAATCACCCTGCGCCTCTCTCTTCCACACCTCATCTGTACCACTCATATGACACTTACCACTTCTAGCTTTGTAGTATAATATTTATGTGTATGTCTTATCTCCAGGCACTGTGCTGAGTCTTTTACAAACATAATCTCATTTACATTTCACAACAATCTGATGAGGTAGGTGTTACTCTACCACTTAACAGCTAAGGAAACTACTGAGGCTCAAGTAGGTTAAATAATTTGCCCAAGGCCACACTGCTAGAAAGTAACAGAGCAAAGACCTAAACCCAGATCCAAAACATATATTTTTTCCACTGAACCATGTTGCCATTTTTCAGTTCTTGCCCATCTTCTGAAAGATGGATGGAGCTGTAAGATGGAGGAAGAGGCCAACTTAGCCTTTCTAATGGTCAAATATGTATTCAACAAATAGAATGTATTAGTAATTACTGTATTCCTAGGTAGAACTTATTGGTTAATGACAATCCATGAGGAATTCAATTAAAATATGAAAGAAAATAAAAAAATCCATATCTAGAGTTGCCAGAATAAACACAGCATAAGAAGAGAATGTTCAAGAAATTTTATAATTCAAGAAAGGCTAGAAAGCATTGGATTTGAGCACTACTGGGAAATAAGTACAAGGAAAAGAAGTAAAGGTGGGGTTGACTAGGAAAGGCTTCTGATAAGTCCCCTAGGATTTTAACCATTTGGGGTGGTTAGGCGACTGAAGCTATGCTGATCACTCTTAATCTCTTGTGAACTGACAATATCTCTATTGAGTATAAAGCCTATTTTTGTCATTCTGCCCTGGTGTGGCATCTTGGGTAAGTTAGGGGAAAGAAGCTTAGTGCTTTTAAGAGAGAAGTCTCGTCCCAAATGGGCTGCTTTTACGACTGTCCCCAATAGCATCCAGGACCAAGGAGTTTCAGCTCACCTAGACCTCTCCATCCTGGGAAGTCTTCAAGCTGGGACCTTCCTCTTGCCAGTCACAAAGCAGAGGCCCCATCCCTGGAAAGAATTTAAACTTTGGATCAGCCGAAACCGGTTTGGCTCAGTGGATAGAGCGTCGGCCTGCGGACTCCAGGGTCCCGGGTTCGATTCCGGTCAGGGGCATGTACCTTGGTTGCGGGCACATCCCCAGTAGGGGGTGTGCAGGAGGCAGCTGATCAATGTTTCTCTCTCATCGATGTTTCTAACTCTCTATCCCTCTCTCTTCCTCTCTGTAAAAAATCAATAAAATATAAACTTTGGATCTCTATGTGTTTGCACCAGAGGCAAAAAAAAACCAAAAACAAACAAATAAAAAAATCTGCCTTTGTTTCTCCTCTTTTATTCTTATCTCATTTCCCATTCCCCCCTGCTTGTCATATTATCGGTTGTCTGTTTCTTTAATGTGAGTAAGATACAGTTATCATTAAACATGTGTACTCAATGCTCCTCTATTAACTCCTGAGTCATTCAATGTTGTTTGCAATCTCCGTTTCAATTTATGCATGCTCGCTGTATGCTAATCCCATTCATATTTGGCTCTACAGGTTTGTTCCTCATACCAATCTTAGTAATAATTTAAAAATTATTATATAGGGGAAATAATGCATATAATCTAAGCTTGACTGTAGCATGTCATACCAGACTTCAGGTCCTACCCTAGAAAGCCAGAGGATTTATGTTTCAGTTATGTGCTAAATCTGAGGAATTCAGCAAGCCTAACAGGAAAACCACCTTCATCCAACTGGAAGAAACTCTAAAACAAAAGCTCTTTCTTCTTTTCTTTCAAGTTTTAATGATTTTTCTTATTCTCTAAAAAAAAGTCCTCAAAGATCGTTTACATTTTTTGTCTTTTAATTTTGAAATAGTTATAGATTCACAGAAATTACTAAAGAAATAAAAAGGGAGGTTTTGTATACCCCTCACCTCATTTCACCCAATGGTTACATCTTTCGTAATTATAGGTAACTAACAAAGGAAGGGAATCGACATTGGTCTAATTCACTTTTAAATTTCAAAACATGAAAAAAAAAACAACCTAGTCAGTTTTAAATTTCATTCTATATTCTCTTCTGCTCACACTGATGCAGTCCTGGGAAACAAAGGGTGGTCTGCCCATAGGACCACAGAGAAAGTTCCCGCACATCTTTAGAGATGATCCTCAGATCTCATTCAGTTCCTAGGTCAAGGTTACAGCAGAGCCCACATCTGAAGGCTTTGGTTGGAATCAGGTTCTGCCACCAAACATGTGACCTTGAGCAAGTCACTTGACCTCTCCAAGCTTCAGGGTTTTCAAATATAATAAAATGGAGAAAATATTCTCCTGCCTACTTACTGGGTTTTGTGAGGATCAAGTGTGATGATGTGTAGGATGGGATGAGGTAAGCTATGAATCAGCAATCATGAAAGTTTATATTCTTTTCTCAAAATATTGCCAGTTATCAAAGTGTAGTTTTTAGAGGTAGTTTTCTTCTTAGAAACAGAATAAAACCACTTCCTTATTAGCCACGAGGCCAAGAATTTCCATCAGGTGCAAATGACCTTCCTTTTCTACCACTCTTAGTAGGACAGGTACTTGCAATGTATTGGACAAGCACTCTGTGGCTCATTACCTACATACCCCTGAGGCATGCGATCTATTTTAAAATAAATATTTCTTAACATTTTTTTCTAAAAGGTCTAATGCGTTTTAAGAAGCTTTTATTTTTGTTCTGACCACAGGATTCAGCCTTACTTTTTTTTTTTTAATGCCATGAGATGTACAATAGGTGGTTTTGACAATAGTGAGGAATTATAAGGATACCAGATTAGACAGCAGATGGTTTATGAAGCAGAAATGGAAATCCTCCAAGCTGCATTGTGCCTTGGTTTGTCTGGATGTATAATATAAACTCCCCAACTCACTGGTGGGTTCTGGTGTATGGATAGTAAAAATGCTTGTCTTGTCAATGGAGAAATATGTAGGAGAAAATAAACTTAAATCAAGGAAAGTAAAGATAAAAGTCTTTGTGTGAAGTGAAAGTTTGGGCCACCACAATAAAAATGTTAAGATCTGTTTTCTCTCCTCTCCCTCTTCTATGCAGGCTGGCATGGCTCTGACCTATGACCCCACAGCTGCCATACAAAATGGGTAAGTAACCCACATTTTCTCTACTCTAATTGCTAAGATGTCTTTGAGCTCTGAAATCAGTACGGAAGAAAAATGCTCAAATCTGTCTTTTGTTTTAAATCTCCAAACAAAAATGACAAACCAAACATTCCTCGCCATTGTATTTTAGAGCCTCTCCCATGTCACCCAGTCTCACAATGCCTCTGCCCGCATTAGACGCTGTATGTTTTCTCTGGAACTGTCCTTATGTATCACAAACTGAAAGGGGAAAGGGTGAAGTTTCAGCTCCCAGTCTGAGCAGCCAAAGGTGAACTCAGGGCGGTGCCATGTTTGAGGCAGTGAGGGCTGCCTGGAAGAAAAGGAACATTTCTCCCTTCTCCTGCCGGTCACCACCTCTGTGCCCTGTTGCCATAGACTGAAATGGATCTCTTCATCTTCGATCGCCTGCTATGTGATGTGTCTCTATCTGTGTCTTCTCTTAACAGTATAATGTTGGATTCCTTGAACTATTTCAACAGTTGCCGGTTATTAGATACTTACAATGATGAATATTTCCCTCATGAAACAAATTTTATTTAAGATGCTGAAGATACCCATTGATTTCATCTACTCTCTTCTGATACAGAACATATTTCCATCAATCCATCCCTGCCTTCAATACCTTCCTGTACAATGTACACTGATGCCCTCAATGATCTCTGAATTTTCCATTTGCAACTGTAACTTTTTTAGCCTTCTATTTGAAATCTTGCCTCAGTTGGCATATTTTTAAACCATTTATACCTTCCTGAAATTTTTCACTTGGATCCCACAACTCCTTCCTTTGCTGATCCTCTTTGCTCCCCACTCTTACTGGTCTTTCAGTATCTTCTTATTCCACCTCTTCTGCTCACTTTTGCTCATCTTTCTCAGAGCTTAGCCTTTTTTTCACTGTCTTCTCTCTGGTGATCTCATCCACTGCTCTTGCTCTTAGGAACTGAAGACTCCCAGGTCTGGTCTTAAAGTTCATAACCAGATGCACAGCTTTATAACCTGTGTTTCTAACAGCTTATTAGGTATAGCTACTAGATATCTTTACATGTCCCAAATAGGTCATTTCCCTTATCAACTCTTCATAATATAAACCAAACTAATGCAAATGAAAAACAAATATCAAATTGGTTTTTTTAATTCATTCTAAAATCATTTAGACTGATAACTCCAGTTCTCTGTTTTTTTCTCCAACATTCTTCATGATCTAATTGGTCGTTAAGACTTACTCAATATATCTTTGAACTATAGCTTCAACACTCAGCCCATCCCCCTGCTACTTGAGTTCATTCATTCACCATTCTCTACCTGTGCTAAACTTTTACCTGCCTCTACCATAACTCTCCTCCAAACCATTTTCACATTGCTTTTTCAGTAATTTTTAAAAGCAAAATATGATCTTAGGAATCATCTACCTGCCAGATTTAAAGTATTTGGTAGACTTTACTATCTGCAGAACAAATTTAGAGCTTCCAAGAATGGCACAAAGAGAACTACATGGTTTGGTTCTGAAACTGAACTGGACCTTCTGCGATTCTCAGAATATCTCACAACTTGACTTCTCTGTGTCTTGTTGTTCATGGAATTCTGTCTGCCTGGGTCTCAGGCATGGTAATCAATCTCAATATCTCTCTCTCTCTCTCTCTCTCTCTCTCTCTCTCTCTCTCTCTCTCCCTCCCTCCCTTCCCTCCCTCCCTCCCTCCCTCCCTCCCTCCTTCCCTCCCTCCCTCCCTCCCTCCCTCCCTCCCTCCTTCCCTCCTTCCCTCCTTCCCTCCTTCCTTCCCTCTCCTCCTCCCTGTCTTCTCTCCTCCCTCCCTCCCTCCCTCCCTCCCTCTCTCCCCCTCTCCCCCTCTCCCTCCCTTTCTCCTTCACTCCCTCCCTCCTTTTCTTTTTTTCTTTCTTTCTCTCTCTCTTTGTATACAGCTCTCATTTAAAGAACAACATCACATCATACCTGGCAGAGCTGGTTACATAATTAGGCATAAGAGAAGCAGTATAAGCAGTGGTTAAGAGTATAGACTCCAGAACCAGCCTGCCCAAATATGCATCCAAATGCTGTCACTCACCAGAAGTGGGCAAGTTGTTTGTCTTCCTCCTCTGTGAAAGAGGAGACAACAGTAACAGTACCTTTTCCTAAGACTTGGTAAGGATTAAAGGCACCCTGAATGGTATAATGTAATCATTAGTGAAAATGTGGATGCTACCATTGCACTATATTTGATGTTCCCATGATACATTTGAGTCTTTTTATTATGCAGCCATTGACCCTGGCATTTATTTCCCTACTGGACTATTAATGAAGGCAGGTCCCATGTCTTATTCATCTTTATAGACTGTTTAATCTAGCATTGTGCATGCCAACTCAGAAATAGAAATGTAGCTGATGACATCTGTTTGGCTCCAGCAAGTTGGCATTAGAACCATTTCCCTTCCCGACATCAACCCACTCTGTCCCCAAGTAATGCCTTAATCTGATTCTCCTTAAATACAACCTCTAGTTTCACTCAAAACATCCAAACTGCCCATGACTTTCTCATATCCTAGATTAAGAATGAAGTTTTGGAAGCCTTAGACTATCCATTGTGACAAGAAGATAAATATGTTATATAGTAAAATTGAAAAAGGGGATGATAGTAGCTAATTAATATTATTCATTTCATACTTCATATAGATGATTTTAAAATGTTTTGCTCATCTTTGGTTTTATTATCTATTTATAAAATTTCCAAAAAAGAAACTAGTAGAACAATCATTTCTATGCATGTAAGATGTCAAAATAACCACAAATATATTCTTAATATACTGTCCCTTGAGTTAACATTAGTGCATGCCTTTTAGAGGTATAGAATCTGATTTAGATAAGTTAATTTATTGAGGAATCTAGCATGAATCCAGAATAAAGTATTTTATTCCCTATTCATATTGCTGTATTCCATCTAGCATTTAAACCTTCCTCACAGAGCAGTAACCTAACAGAGATAGAAATATTTATTACTGTAGGAATGAAACTGGTCCCATTTTACATAGAACAAATGGTATCCAACATTACAGTTGCAACTCATTCTTACCCAGTTAATATTATTAAATACTTCTTCATGCTGTCTCAGTTCAGTTTAACAAACTTTTTTTCTTTAGAATATCTATCTGTTGCTCTATTTAAAATCATTTGACGACACATATTTGGAAAAAAAATTTGCATCATATCAAGGACAATGGACATGTAGACAATTCTAATATAAGATATAATGGAAATGGCATTGTGATAGAATCATGGAGTAGTATGAGATTTAGATATAGGTTAATTTTATATGTATAAAATACTTCTGAAAGGGTACACAAGAAATGGTGAGAGCAGTTCTCTGGGGAAAGCCAGTGGAAATAGGAGTGATAGGGAGTTAATTTTCACTGTTTGTGTTTTTATATTCTTTTCAAAAAGAAAAAAATTAAGGCCATAAGACCACAGAGAATAGGCATTCTAACGAGGGATTAGAAAGCTTCTTCATGGGACATAGCACTGTCTTTTTCTCTTGTAGATGCCCCATGTCATAGCTAGAGCACCTATTTGATGACTGCATGGTATCCCGTAGCTGTGCACTCAGCCATAGGGTTTTATGAGTATCATAAGCAAATGTGTGCCTGGGTCCTCGCTAGTAGCTACACAAATTGTCTGAAGAGTTAAATGTTCTGAATTCCATACCCCCCACATTAATAAGCAATATGAAGCTGAAATAAATACTCCCACATTTAGCTTGATTTTTTTAGCCAATGAAAAACATACATTTGTAAACGTGGACCATGGTGAATCTGTGCTATTTGCATTCGGGCAATAGAACATGTCAGTTTTGTCATCTGCTTGGATCTATCCAAAATATTACTTTAAAAAAGTTAGTTCAATGTCCCTTCTTTCTAAGGCTTTGACAGTTATAGTGAAGAAGTGTCTGGGTCACAATGGAAAAGTAAAAACCATAGTATGTTTTTTTCAGAGGTGAACATAAGAGAATAATAATAATAATAATAATAATAATAATAATAAAAAAGTTCCTGCTTTTTCAAAGCTATTCAGTATAACGCCATAATTTGTTATTACTGTTGCCCTCTTGCTTTTTTAGCAGTCCTGTATCAAATTCTATCACTTTCACATATGAGTGTGGGAGGTGGGAAATGATCCATCCCTCTATTCAAAATCTCATCCTCCCTGTGCCTTTTTATTAGGGCTCTTGGATCATCTTACTTGAATAAAATGCATTCTTGGGAGAGATATGGGAAATACTGTGTTCTATAGCATTGGTTTGCCGGCTATTTTATATGGGCATTTGATATTAAGTGATGCAGAAACCTTATCTTATTACACTAGCACAGAAATCAAATGTGAAGGGTACATTGGCATTACAGTAAAAATGACCAATAACTTATTAATCTTATGCTACAGTATTACCCTGAGGACAGTATTTGCGGTTCTAACAGTATTGCCTGTAGACAGAAAAGACAAGCCAGTGCTGTTTATTTCAGTGTGCAAATAGGATTTGGTGTGATTTTTCTACTGTAAAAGACATTCTACCCTGGAGTTATTGATATATTCATGTTACTTTTATTGTCAGTGCACTAAGATTTCCCCATATTCCTACTGACTGCCAAATCCCCTGAAGATGACTTTCCTGCAGACAGGATAATGTCCTATTAGTGACTTGCATTTTCTGGAACTTGTAGAGGCCCCTTGCCTTAAATGCCAGGGAACCAAGTAACTCTTTGCATTCCTTTAAAAATATTCCATTTTTGAATGCCCCAGCTTAGAGTTCCATAGACAGACAGACAGATCGTACTTAGTTACCTTCTTTGAGCCACTTTGGCATCTGGTATTTTGTTCATGTGAAACCTCTCTGGAAGTAACTCGTTCTTATTCCTAAGCAGGGTTTCTCAGCCTCAGCACGATTGACATTGTGATCAGATAAGTGGTCATGTGGGAGCTGCCCTGTGCCTAGTAGGATGTTTAGCAGCACTGCAGACCTCTACATATTAGGCGCCAGTAGCAGCCTCCCCCTCCCAACCTAGTTGTGACAACCAAAAATGTCTCTAGATCCTGCCAAGCGTCCCCTGGGGAGCAAAATCACTTCCAAATTAGAACCACTGGGCACAGTATAAAAGGAATGCTTGTCATACACAAAATGTTATGTGAATTTTAGCCAAGAAATATCTCGTAAGAGAGTCAACTGTTCCCAAGAAATTAGTTTGTTAAAGAATTCATTCCCAGTATTCTCTACTAGCCTTCACAAAGCAGAATGCATATGTAGCAGATACAAAGAGCATAAAGTCACGTTATGCTTAGAATTCTACAAAGCAGAATGCATATGTAGCAGATACAAAGACCATAAAATCATATTATGGTTAGAATGACCTTCATTTTGTTGTTATGGCTAACAGGTTCTGTTGGGTTTCTCTTTCCTGTTCTTCAGGAACAGAACAGCTATACTTGATGTTTTATTTGGATTTTTTTTTTAATGTGCTGGTTATGGGAAAGTCATTTTAAATCATGACAGGTACATGGCAGGGACTGAGAAAGAAGAGTGAGGAGGTTGAGAAACTCATTCTGCAGTTTTCTTTTTGGAGCCTGGTCCTGTGTATTTTCTTTTAGCTGCTGTATCTCTAAGCCTTAGATGCAGTTACAGCCTCTCTTGTGATGGTGTAAGCAAGGGTTTCTTGTACATTCATCTGGTTTATGTTTGGACTTGGGAAGAGCTTCTACTAGAATACCAGAATTAGGGGATCAAGACGGTGTGCTGATTCCTTCTTCCCAGGATATTTTCTGGGAAGATATACTCTCTGACTTTAGCAGCAGTTTTGGAACTTGTGAAATATTCTTGCTGGATGGCTAGGATTAGAGCAGATAGAATAAAAATGCATTCAATTTACCCCCCAAGGGTTCCCTGTGTTAGTATCAATTTCCTTGGCTGGTTTCTTTATGTGTCTGCCCTCTGTTTTTCCCCATAGAATTTTCCGTAAACTCTGCCTGTCTATCCAATCCTTATTGCTTTCCTTTTTAATACTCCGATTGGTACGTTTTACAAAATAAACCAGCCATACTAAAATGCGATGCACAGTGTACTTCGTTGGCGTAAGAGGCTGAAACTGGGTTTTTAATAGAAGTTAATCACCACGTGGGGTGCCTCTCATGTCATTATGAGCCCAAAATACATATTTCTGTTCACTGCCTCATAAGTAAGACTTGCTAAAGATAAGAGCTAAAGGAGATTTTTAAATGCAAACCATGATTTCTGTGGGAAAAGGACTGTTTTCCCTAGTTACTAAGACCTGTGCATGCTTAGGAAGCATGTATTAGTTAAGTTTCCAAGAAGCATTTATAAATATGTGATGCTGGTCTATCTTCTTGGGGTTCTCTCCCTGTTTCCTACAGGTTTAGGGGCCCATCTCCTATTCTCCCATCATCTTGGCACCGGCCATCCTGTCCTATACTAGTAATCATTACTGATTTCCCAAGCTGCTCTGTATTCATTTGTTCATTTAACCTATAGTTATGTATCTACTCTGTCTCAGTCCCTGTTCTAGACAACAAAGTTAGTGTGTCCTCAACATTCTTGAAGCTGTCAGACTAGAGGGAAAAATAGTCAATGCATGCATTGTATTAATCAGCTCGGCTTCCATAACAAAATACCATTAATTGGATGGCTCTAAACAACAGAAATTTATTTTCTCACAGTTCTGGAGGCTAGAAGTCCAAGATCAAGGTCTGGCAGATTCTGTTTCTGATGAGGACTCTATTCCTGGCTTGTAGATGGCTGCCTTCTCACTGTGCCTTCACATGGCATTTCCTCCATGCATATGTGTGGAGAGAGAGAGAGATATACAGAGACTGGAGTGGGGGAGAGAGAGAGAGAGAGAGAGAGAGAGAGAGAGAGAGAGAGAGAGAGAGAACGAACTCTGTAGTGTCTTTTCTTTTTTTAAAAAAAAATATATTTTATTGATTTTCCACAGAGAAAGGGAGAGGAATAGAGAGCTAGAAACATCGATGAGAGAGAAACATCCATCAGCTGCCTCCTGCACACTCCCCACCGGGTATGTGCCTGCAACCACAGTACATGCCCTTGACCGGAATCAAACCTGGGACTCTTGAGTCCGCAGGCTGACACTCCATCCACTGAGCCAAACCGGTTAGGGCTGTAGTGTCTTTTCTTATAAGGACACTAATCCTTTCAGATCAGGGCCCCTCTCTCTTGAGCTCATTTAAACTTAATTGCTTCCTTACAGGCTCCATCTCCAAGTATAACCACACTGGGAGTTAGGATGTCAATATGAATTTTGGAGGGACACTCACATTCAGCCCATAAGATACATCTAATTGGTTTTTAATTACTAGTTCAGATAGTGATAAGAGCAATGAAAAGAATCAGTAAGAGGAAAGGAATAGAGAACAATGGGGACAGAGATGGTGGCTACTACTTTAGCACAGGCCTCTCTGAAGAAGTGAGAGTTGAGTGATACCCATAATGAGTTAAAGGTAACGGAGATTTAGGGAAGTGAACATTCTAGGTAGAGGGAATTGTAAGGTCAGTTATCCAAGATGGGAGTGAGAATGACAGGACCATGAGACAAAAGAAGGTTTGTACAGTTGGATCCTAATTGGCTAGGGCAGTGATGGCGAACCTATGACACGCGTGTCAGCACGTGAAGGATGAAACATTTGCTGCTCCTGAGGATGAAACATTTGCGAAATAATGTTTTTTCCTCAAAGTGACACACTACCCGAGTTATGCTCAGTTTTTTGGTGAAGTTTGACACACCAAGCTCAAAAGGTTGCCCATCACTGGGCTAGGGGGAGAGGAGTAAGAGAAAGTAGTAGAGAGGGAGGTAGATTCATTGTGCTAGCCCAGTGGTCGGCAAACTCATTAGTCAACAGAGCCAAGTATCAACAGTACGATTGAAATTTCTTTTGAGAGCCAAATTTTTTAAATTTAAACTTCTTCTAATGCCACTTCTTCCAAATAGACTCGCCCAGGCCGTGGTATTTTGTGGAAGAGCCACACTCAAGGGGCCAAAGAGCCGCATGTGGCTCGCGAGCCGCAGTTTGCTGACCACGGTGCTAGCCAATACTAGGAATTCAACTTTTATTCTCATTGCAATGGAAAGCTATTGGAGGGTTTTAGAATGATTCATGTACAGATAAGATTCGATTTAAATGTTTAAATAGAGAAACTCTAAGGAATGTTTTAGAGTCTTCCCCATCTTTGGTACACATAGTATATGCTCAATAAAATTTTTTAAACATGGAAGTGTGGATGTTTTCTTACATAGTAATTGACTTCTTTTAAACATCAGATTTATTAGGTATTATTTACATAGAATATATATTCATTCTTTGTAGTGTACAATTCAATGAGTTCTGGCAAACACATAGTCATTCAAGCACCAAACAATCAAGATATAGAAGAATTACATCACTTCCCCAAACTCCCTCATGTGTCATTGTAGTCAACCCCATCCCCCAACCCCAGCCTTTGGCATCCACTGATCTATTTTCTGCCTTTATGGTTATGCATTTTCTATATTGTGATAAAAATGGAATTATAAAATATTGAGTCGTTTGAGTCTGACTTCTTTTATTTAGCATAATTCACTCAAGATTCATCATATTAGATGAATCAGTAGTTCTTTCCTTTTTATTGCTGAATAGCTGTCCAATATACAGATGTACCAGTTTGTTTATTGACTCAGTTAAAGGATATTTGGCTTGTTTCCAGCCTTTGGGAAGTATCAGTAAACCTGCTATAAACATTTGCATTAAGGATTTTGTGCAGACATATGTTTTCATTTATCTTTAGTTAATATCTACCAGTGGGGTTGTTGGATTATATGTGATGTGCATGTTTAACTTATAAGAAACTTCCAACCTGTTTTTCACAATGGCTGTACCATTCTGCATTTCCACCAGCAATGAACGAGAGTTATACTTTCTCTGATTGCTTGCTACCACTAGTATTGTCATTTTATTATAAATTATCCATTCTAATAGGTATGTAGTCAATAGATTTTTTTCAAACTGCACAACTACAAATTTAGAGGTCTGGTGGGTATGAATAGAAAGGATGTAATGTGTAAGGTATAGTTTTTAGCTATATTTTAACCAAAATAATATGATGTTATAATTCTTATTGCGAGTTAGTAAAGTAAATTTGACACTATAGTTCCACAATACTTGCTTGGAGACTTTTATAGAATATAAGCTCAAAGAATTTACTGCTTGAAGTCTAGCCTTCCTCTATTTAATGTGAGGTCTTGTGGAATGCATCCTTAGAAAGGTAACCCATGAGATTTTCTCTATTAAAATGTCGGGGACTCCTGAGGTGTGATGAAGCTTTTGTCCCCAAAAGTCCAACCTCAGTACTTTTTTTAAAAATTTAAAGCAGTAGTTGACTTTTACTAACAGTATGGCAAAGTAAAATACTGATTTCATTATCCCTGATACTGGTACACATTTTCCCAATATATCTTCCCATCAGTGAAATATTCCATCATAGGCAACCTGGTTTTGTCTGTTCTCAGTCTGGCCACTCCAGCATTTCACTTACCAGGGAGACATGAAGGAGGAAACATGATTTTAAATCTGGCTGAGGAATTTGAGCATTGGGTACCTTGTGGACTCTAGGGTGACAGCTGAGCAAAGATGGGTATGTCACTGATCTCAGTGTCTAGAATCTGTTCTTCAGTAGGTCCCTGGAAGGACAATCTTCCTCTGATTTGAGAAGTCCTGATTTGCTCAGTATCATTCTACAATTGTTCAATGAAGGACTAGAAAACTCAATGCTTTTTACAGAGTCTACAGGAGTATATCACATACATCCAGAATCTCCACCAACACCATGACTGAATCTCTACCTAGACACAAATCGTCCACTTCTCTTCTCACAGAGAAAGTATTTAGCTTAGATTTTGCATGAGGGTATGATCACGTACCTCACACAACTTATCCAAAGCTCTTGGAGCCGATTCTGTTTCTTCAGTGAAAAGATACAGATGCAATTTGTGTCTAAGTAACACCAGCCTCCTTTAGAAAGCTTGGTACTATCATTTTGCCTTTCTTTCCAAAGAGCTTTAAAATGGCATCGCCTTTTCAAAACAAAACAGTGCCTGTTGCTTTTCTCCCCCTGTTGGTTAAAACACACTGTTACACTCGCCCGGCATAAGAGATTTTGTGTGGCCGATTTTATGAGATGACTCCAAGTTGTCACGTCTGTTCAGAACGACTTGACTTCTCTTAGTGGAATCCAATACAACAGACCTCCTAGATGCTCCTGTTCCGAGTTGGTGGGCAAACGTGAGGGTGGAACTCTGTCTTCCCTAGAAATGCTTGGTAGCATTTGCTGAGCAGCCAGGCATTCGGCAGCTGTATGAATCTTCTTCTTTTGTTGTTGTTTTCTGTTTGCAGATTTTATTCTTCACCGTACAGTATTGCAACCAACCGCATGATTCCACAGACATCTATCACGCCATTCATTGCTGCTTCCCCTGTCTCCACATACCAGGTATGTCCGATTTCCCCGCCCCTCAGGAGAGATCTCTCTTGCCAGTGATAATGGCCATAGAGGCCAAGACACAGTAGAACTTTTAAAAATTGCCCTCGCACACTTGACTCACGTCCTGATGTGGTAATACTCAAGTCACCGATTAGTCTACCCTTTCAAGGGCTTGTTCGCATCTATTTCACTGAATAATAAAATCCACCGTGCTTTTCATTCTTCTGAGAGAACACCTGCTGAGTTTTCATGATTATGCTACTTCCCAGACAACTTTAGTACCGCTATCTTTCTTACCACTGAGAAATGATTTTGTTTGCTGTCTGTTATTTTGGTTGTCACGCTTCCTAGTGTGTTTTTTCTAAGAGCACATTTCTCGCATCCCCTGCCCTTTCTCCGGCATGTTTTACCATTGTCATCTCTTTTTGTCACAGTTGTCCTGTGTATCCATGTAAAACTACATGGACTGATGTCCAGTCATTTCCCCCCAGGAAATAGAAAAGATTATCAAAGTGGTAAAGAGTGATTCCTCCGGTCTGTTCTGACTTCGTTCTCAGTTCCTAATGACCCAAAGGAGACCTCAGGGGTTCCACATGTTGAAACACAAGAAAACCCGAGAATCGGTGTGTGTCTTAAACCAGATGTTGTAGCCAGTTAACTCTGTGTACACAGGTGGATTGAAATAGTCATACTTCTCCCTTAAAAACGACTTCTTATCTTATTTCTTTTGAGTTATCCACGATGTGATACCACTCTCTGCTTCTCTTTCCCTCATATTGTTCCTCAGACAGTTCTTCTAATTCTAAAAAGAAATCGCTATCCATGTTACATAGAGTCTCTAGTGTCATTTTGTAAAACTCTGGAGAAAGAGAAAAGAGCGAGAGAGAGTGCACGAGCACGCATGCCATGTGTTTCTCTGTATTGTGCAGATGGTGGGGGTGGGGGTGGGGGTTTTACAATGGGTAACGCTCTGATGCTGCTGACGGCTACTAATTCAGTTAAGCGTCACCTTATTCAGCCACTACATACTTCATCTCAGGATGCCCCAGCTGTCAGAGCATCAAACTTGAGACTATGCACATTTTTCCTTAGCGGATCCCCCCCCCTGACGCAGTTCATTTTCATTCATTTCCTGCACTTAGATTCTTCATACACGTTGGTGGGCGAACAGAATAGACTTTCGTGTGGATTGCATCCGCGGGTCTCTGAATGGCTGATTTCCTAATTGCCTTTCCCTGGGACCCCTGAGGCTCTGTGCAGGTGCTGTTCCCTTTTTGTTCCTCACGCAGGCCTGCCTGGTTGTAATGTGTATTGGGGGCTTTTTTTTAACCTTCCCCCCCCCCCTAATCTTGGCCTCTGTTTCAGCCAAGACCACCCATTGAGCCCCAGTGTGGAGCACTTTGGTGACATGAATAAAACATCCACAGAAAAGTGACTTTACTTGGGAGGGCTCCTAAGTGGAATTTAACCCCAGCTCTCTTTTCTCATAAAAGGAATTAGAGCAATTTCCTATGTTGTTGATTCTTGCCTTTCAACACTTTGTCCTTTTTTTTTTTTTTTAATCTAAATGGCATTGGCAATTTTGCTTGTGTGAGTATACTGAAAACAAAATCTTTAAGGTTCTTTATGTGACAAACAGCTCTTCAAGTTGACGTTCGCATTTGGCTGACAAGGCCCATTTCAGAACAGTTGGCTCAAATACTCATTTTTATTTACATACCAGTTACTACGAAAGAAAAAAATTACAAACTTGCTTAACTTGGGTTTATCCCAGAGCGTTTTCCCCAATTTTTGGTTGATCTATTTAACTCTTACCCCAACTTTTACCACTTGGACTTATTTCCAAAATGAGAATCACTTGAGAATTTGAAGTTCAAACAAATGTCAGGGGGAAAAAAGGAAGTCTTAGCATAAACACTTGCTTCCTTAGTATTTGCCTGGGTATCCCTGGGAGTTGACCTCTAAATAGGAGGTCCCGGAGGCTGCCTGATACTTTAGTCGCTAACACCATCCTCAAAATATGCTCCAGGTCCCAGCCTGGTCCATGTGGGCACTGCAGCCAGCTCCAATGAAGTAGGAATTTGCTTTACATTTTATCATGTATCAGGGACCAAATGAATCAGGTACAAGAATGTGCTTTCTATCCTTAGTTTTGAGCACTAATTAGCTGTAAAATCAGATGGACTCCACTTTTTTTATGATCTAGTGTGACTCCACTGAATGCAAGAACCAAGTTCTCTCTGTGATTGCTTTGTGCTAATAAATGCTGTTTGATGCATAGGTCCAGAGTACTTCATGGATGCCTCATCCGCCATACGTTATGCAACCAACAGTAAGTGTTCTCAGTCACCTGAGGCTAAATATTTCTATTATCCAAGTGCAAGCTTTTGTAATGCATAGAAGCTTTGGGGTAAAATTTTTGTTATATTTTATACCTCTTTCAGGCAGCCATATTTTCCAGATAAAAGCTGTTCCTGAAATTCTACAAAAGCATATACATTAGATAGAGATAGAGATAGAGATAGAGGTAGAGATAGAGATAGAGATAGAGATAGAGAGATAAACTTGCTTGGAGGAAGTATCAGTCATAACAGTCAATCTCAAAAATTGATGTCTACTATTTGTTATGAATAGGGAATTTCTACTTCATGCAGGAACTCTGAGCTCTAAACAAGTAAATCCATTATTGGAAAAAAAGCCTGTTTTCCTTCTCCTTCTCCTGTAATGCTTTGTTTTCTTCAAATGCAATTTGGTGTGCTTTGGGAGTGAGTTTCAGTATCACGGCCAAGTGTTAACTCAAAGCAATATATTTAAAATAGGAAGTTAGTTGTCTATTACTAGATGGAAATATATAGATAGATAGCGATGTTGCTAGGTAATTTTTATGTTAACTAACTAGAGGCCTTCTCTTCTTTTTTGTGGAAAGTTATCTTCCAAAAAATATCCAAACTCTATTATCTACTTGCTAGATTTTCCATTTTGTGGAACAATACTACATCAGTCCCAAGTGAAAAATATTACATATTCCATTAGAATCTAGACTGAAGGCTAATGTTTTCATTTGTCTTTGTCTAGTTCTCCCAGGTTTTCTAGCTCTATAGAAGTGCAAGATAGATTTCGATAGCAATACACTCATGAGAGTATGAGGTAGGGGAGGAGCCCGAGACTGAGAGCTGTGTGACACGGTCTCTGGCATACTCTCCTGGGTAGGCCCACCTTTGTGCCTTTGTTTCCTTACCTGCCACTGTACTTGGCAGGGTGTGGGGGAGAATCAAATAAGAGCATATGTGAAAATAACGTTTTAAGTATGACATGGTATATATTACTATTACCATTATCCTTATTATTATTAGATCTATATGTTGTACAAAGAAGAAGCAATGCTATTTTTAACTCTTTTACAAATTAAGTTAAATATGAGTAAGGTAGCACATATTAAGGACCAGGAAGCTAAATGCACAGGCATCCATTTCCTGGACTCAAAGGATCACAGCACCTGGTTTTCATACTTGAACGTCCTCCACTTTTTAAAAATAAGGAACATTCCATGTTGCTCCTAATGTTTTGATAGTTTGGTTTGTTTGTTTTTTATGTAAAGGATAAAATATACGTAGCCTACTACAGCAGAACTTTTAGACCATATTTTGCAAATCTTTGTCTTTGCTCTTATTTCCACGCCTTGAGGGCTTCCTGAGTTCATCTGGCCTAAGTTCTATAAATCCTACCAACATACAATGAATCCAAGATACACTTTTCTGTCCAAGTCTTGAGGTAGAATTCAATATATGCTGCCAAACCAATGTATAGTACAGACCGAGCCAACACAGGAAAAGAGAAGATGTCCTGCCAAGTTCTAAAGAGTAGACTTTTGAGAAGGAAACAACTACCTTCTAAAAAAAAATAGTGTGTGCATCTATAGAGCACTAATGCTAGCTTAGTCCTCACACTGAGGTTAAGTATCATCTCACTGTGGCCAAAAGGAATGCACATCTGGCAAGAAAATCTGAATATTTTGCCAGATGTCAAAGTATGTGAGACTTTACAGTATTTCTAGAGCTGTGAGGAGAAGAGAAGATGTTTGTATGTGTCTATTTCAACTATCACTCAGGACCTTAGAAATTTTTCATTACCACCTCTTCACCCCAGCATAGCTTCAGCCCCATTTTTGAATGCGTTAATTTCTTATGCATCTTACTCTAGCAATCAGGGTGTGTGTGTGTGTGTGTGTGTGTGTGTTCGTTTGTTCATTTGTTCATTCGCCCCCTTGGATCTGTCTTGCTATGGATCAGTGATATCTTATCACTCCCCATGACCAGACTGTGCATCATGTTTGAGCTTAGGTTACTTGGTTTAAAATGTAATGTCTGTGGCTGGGGCAGATTCCTAGAAAAAGGAGTGGCTGGGCCACCCACGACTTTGTTGTCTTTAACATGGAAAAATGGGCTGAACATTGTCATGGAAACATAGAGTTTATACCACAATATTTGCCCAGCAACAGTCTTGCTGGTTGTCTAGATTGTATAAATCGTCCAACTGGTCGTAGCTTGATCATCAAAGTGAGTGTTAAGTTAATCACTCTATGATACCAAAGTACAAAAGTGCTTAAGCAACCTAAGGCAATGAAACAAAATACCTGAATCTAAAAATCTATTTATTTATATGAATAGACTGCACATTATGCCTTAGATTAGCCCAATTAAACAAAATGAGTATTAGTCTAGAAATAAAATTAAGAATACACTATGATCACCTATTTCTACCACATTCATACTAGGTATTTACTTTACTAATGAGTTTGGTGGAGACAACCTCTGTGGTTATACAGAAGACAAATTGCTTAGATTGGAACTTCATTAACTTACTGAACCATTCAACACCTGACACTTTAAAAAAAGGCCCATGGCACTAGCTGGTTTGGCTCAGTGGATAGAGCGTCGGCCTGTGGACTGAAGGGTCCCAGGTTTGATTCTGGTCAAGGGCACATGCCCGGGTTGCAGGCTCGATCCCCAGTAGGGGTGTGCAGGAGACAGCCAACCAATGATTCTCTCTCATCATTGATGTCTCTATCTCTCTCTCCCTCTCCCTTTCTCTCTGAAATCAATAAAAATAAAATTAAATTAAAAAGGCCCATTGACCCCTGGCTGGTTGCTCAGTGGTTAGAGCATCAGCCCTTGGACCAAAGGTCTCAGGTTCAATTCCAAGTCAAGAGCACGTACCTCGGTTGCAGGTTTAATCCCCACCCCAGTTGGGTGTGTGCAGGAGGCAACCAGTCAATGTGTCTCTCCTGCATCGATATTTCTCTCTCCTTCCCTCCGTTCCACTCTCTCTCCCTAAAGATCAATGGAAAATACATATCCTCAGGTGACGATTTTTTTTCCCCAAAAAGGCCCATTGAGTACCTCTTGAAATCTACCAATATATTCAAAGTGTCAGTATCAACAGCTCTCAAATATGTTGCCCTAATTCAGATTCGCTTCCAGCTTTTCTCTTCTCTTACATTTTCTCTTCCACTGTTCTGAGAAAAATCTCATGTATAAGCGCTAAGTGTTACAGGCATATTTTCCCGCCATCACTAGGAATGCGACTTCCTCATTGGAGCCCGAAGCCTTGCAGGTTCTTGTTTAGTCTGGACTCGAAGGACTCTGAGATCTTAACCAGGTTTCTGGGTGCTTGCGGAAAGTTTTAAAGCAGAGCACTGTGCCTCTGGTCTTCGTCAGGGCCAAAAAGGAGTAGCAACCTCTGTAAGGGAGAAATAAAATGATGTAAAGAAGGAGAGGGGTAGGCAGTACAGGGATGAGAGGAGAATAGAAAGCATAGCATAGAACTGAAGTTTGCCATTTAAGTTTCCTTCTTTGGAGACTGAATTTTCTAAGTTGCATGTAATGTTCTTTTAGCAATAAGATGCTGAGAGGCTTTTTACGTTTGTGAAAGAGGGGACAAGTCTCCTTGGCTGCATTACAACTGTCACACTGGTGTTGGTGCAAGAAAACAAGTTCTCTGTCAGTTACTGGCCTCTGATCAGGTCCTGTGGAAAGTTGTCAGACCCCACTTAGGGCAGCAAGAGTGTTTCTGTTTGCACTTTGTTGAATTTCACCTGAGCAGACACTGAGGAGAGAGCACTGTTAGAGGCAATTAGGAATTTGCTTTTTGCTGCAAGGAACTAAAAATGCTGACTTTGTCAACGCCATCAGCTATTTGTCCCTGCTTCTCCGAGCAGGATTCTGTACTATACTCTTACACTGACAGAATTTTAATAGATGATGGATTGCACCCAGTATCTGCTCTGCATAGCAGCATGCCACAGTGGAATCTCATATGGATTCACAATTGAAATTCCTGTGTTGCAATACATCGGATATTTTGTTAAAGCTGTGCTGACAAGGAGAAAAGATGAGAGTTCCCAAGAAGGAGCATGGATCCATCTTTTAAAATTTTATTTAGGTTCACGTGAGTCATAAATCTTCTGTTCTTCACCTGGGCAGCATTACTTCATCTTAAGGAGAAAGGTCAGCTTTCATTGTTACTCAATTTCAAATTGGTTATCTAATTACAGCATTGTAAGAAATTCTGGATGCCCTCATTGAATCATTGCATGATTTGTTGCTCTGCATGGCTAAATAATGATTTTTAATAAACCATAAGTTTACAGCTAAAGAGTAAATACAAACTCTACAACAAGGCTGTGCAAGGAAGCTCCAGAATACTTGATTTTTGGTCATTTTCCCCTGCAAACTAGTAAGACCTGAGGCTTAATTTTAGAGGTTATATCACCCAAATTGGCAGGTGTATGTTCTATAAAAACACATCACCAAATTTGGAAAAGAATATTTAAATCCTTAGAATTCTTTTCAGAAAGCAAAGTTTTTGATACTATCCTTTTACACCAACACATGAGCTGAGCAAAAATCCTAACCCTCATACTGTCATTATCAAAGTCAATGCTTTTGCTATCTAAGTAGTTAACCAGGAAAACATATCTCCAGGCCAGGTTGTGTTTTTTTTAAGTACGCAGCAAAAACAAAACGATATCAACTCTAACCCATATGTACCATCGTAGTAACAGAAGATAATTCAAATGAGTGAGCATAAACTTAGGAGGAGCAGCTTCTTTTGAGTATCACCTCTTTTTAAGGTGGGATAAAGCGAACTTGAACAAATCATTTCCACAGAAAGTCTCCTAGACATCTTAACTACTGTAAACAAACAAACAAACAAACAAACACAAAAACAACAGTGCTGGCTTTGCCGTTGTTAAATGTGGCTTCCAAATTTTGCAATAAGTTTTCAAAAATAATCTAAAGTGACTTTAGAAAAAAATACTTTAAACAATGAAGATCCAGGTTCATCACTCAAAAGTGCATAGAGCACAAAGGACTTTCTATTCATCAGTGCTACCCTCCAGAAGTAAACTTGGCAACAAATCTGTATGTCACCATCCAGTTTTTGTATGGCTATGAAAGGATATGTATGCATCTGGATATATACAAGATTAATATATAGATATTGTATTACAATGTAATAG
Source organism: Cnephaeus nilssonii (assembly GCF_951640355.1). Taxonomy (NCBI): domain Eukaryota; kingdom Metazoa; phylum Chordata; class Mammalia; order Chiroptera; family Vespertilionidae; genus Cnephaeus; species Cnephaeus nilssonii. The sequence goes on along the minus strand of NC_137088.1, from coordinate 14,715,934 downwards.
AATGTCCTGAATGCCATTACATGATTTACATATAGGCCTATGTCATTTTTTAAAAATTTCATACTATGCAGTTATATAAATGCACCAAAAGGAATTTAATCAATTTCCTAGTCATAGTCATTAAGTTGCTTCTAGTAATTGCTCAATAAACTCAAGATTAATATGGAGCACTTATGAGAAAATATAGGATAAATTGATAGTATAAAAGGTATGTGCGCTTTAAATTTGTTATACATTATTGTCAACTTGCACTACGAGTGAGAGTATTTGCTTCCCTGTGACCTCAATTAACACTGTGTAATCTCAAGTTTCACATACCCAGTTAATGTGATACATAGTGAATGGTATCGTATTAATGTTGGTTAGACTCTTTAAGATTAAAAACAGGTTATTTTTATTTCTCTGAGTCCTAGAAGACTTAAGTTGCTTTTTATATGTCTATTGACTGATTTTTTTTTTCTTTTTCTCTGAGCTCCAAGTTCCTTTAGTTTGCTCTTTTATCTTCTAGGATATTGAGCTCCTCTTATTTTTTAAAAGATCTTATTACAATTAGTAAGTTAACATTGTCATGGACAATCTAGATATTTTCTTAGTTTGCTTTGAATTTAATTTTATAGTGTTCATCATACAGAACTTCAATATTTAGAATATACTTAGTATTTGCCAGTTGTTCCCTTTAGAGCAAGGTCAAGAACCCTTTTCTGTAAGGAGCCAAACCACAAATATTTTCAGTTTTGTGACCCATATGGTCTCTCTGTCACACCTAGGCATTTTTGTGGCTGTAGTGTGAAAGCAGCCATAGATAATGCATAAATAAATAGGCATGGCTGAGTTCCAATAAAACTTTATTTACAGAAACAGATGAGGGCCACATTTGGCTCCTAAACTCTATTTTGCCAGTCCCTACTTTAGAACATCTGGACTCCATGCAAAATACCTTATTAACTACAATGATTTAAAACACCATATGGTTTTGTTTGTTTGGCGGTTTTTATTGTTGTTGCTTTTCTGTTTTAAGTTCAGTAAAGTTTTAAAAATTGAGATGTAATTGACATACAACAATGCATCATATGTTTTATTATTGTGTTCATAGTATATTTTATTTTAAATTTTTGTTTCTCTTGAGGAGTTTATTTGTATTATGGGATGAGAGTATGATCCAACTCTCCTCCCCAAATGAGTTATGGATTATCATAAACAACTTGTACCATATACATCATCTATGTTTTTCCACTGATATAAAATTTTATGCCAAATTTTTCATAGAATAAATCTCTTTATATCTTTGGTTGTATTTTTTTCACTGTATTCTATTATGTTGATCTATTTTTTATCATTACTCTGCTATTGTAATACCATATGTGTGGACAGGACTTGTCCCAATATTGCTGTTTTCTTATTTCTCAGTAATTTTCTAGCTATGTTTTCTTTCTCAATAATTCTACCTATTTCAAATTTCCAGAATAACTTTAGTAGTAGCTGTGAAGTTAAAAAAAACTCCAGTAAAATTTTTATTGGGATCACTTTGAATTTATATATTAACTTGTGATAAACTTAAGAATATGACATTTACAGCATTCAATTTTTCTAAGAGAAAATGTCTTTGCATTTACTCATGATTTTTCTAACTTTATTGAGGCATAATTGACAAATAAAAATGTCAGATACTTAAGTGTACATCATTGTGATTGGATACATTGTGAAAGAATTCCCACCATGTAGGTAATTAGTACATCCATCATTTCACTTACTTTGTGTCTGTGTTTGTATGTATGTGTGAGTGGGAGAGAGAGAGAGAGAGAGAGAGAGCCCATTCAATTCTACACTTTTAGCAAATTTCAAATATATAATACAGTGTTTACAACTATAGTCACCATAATTTACATTAGATACTCAGATCTTACTAATCTTATAGCTGAAAATTGGTATCCTTTTACCAACTTCTCCCTATTTCTCTTTCCCAGTCCCCAACACCTGGCAACCACTTTTCTACTCTCTGTTTCTATGAGTTTGAATTTATGTATTTATGTATTCATTCATTTTAGTTTCCACATATAAGTGATACCATGCAGTATTTGTCTTTCTCTGCCAAACTTATTTCACTTAGCATAATGCCTTTAAAGTCCATCCATGTCATCACAAATGGCAGGATTTTCCTCTTTCTTTTGGCTGAATAATAGATCCATTATATTTATTTATATATATCACTTTGGAATCCTGTCTTCATTTCCTTGTATATAAACCCAGAAATAGGATCCTGGATCATATGGTGGTTATATTTTTAATTTTTTGAGGAACCTTCACACTGTTTTCCATAGTGGCTGCATCAATTCACATCCCCATCAACATTGCACAAGGGTTTTCTTTCTCCACACCCTTGTCAATACTTGTTATCTCTTGACTTTTTGATAATAGCCATTCTCCTGGTGTGATGTGATATCTCACTGCAGTTTTGATTTGCATTTACACCACTGATTAATGATGTTGAGCACCTTTTCATGTACCTATTGGCCATTTTTATGTCTTTGGGAAAATGCCTATTTAATTTCTCTGACCATTTTAAAAATCAAATTGGGTTTTGGTTTTTTGTTGTGTTTTTTTGTTTTGTTTTGTGTGTTTGTTTTTGCTATTAAGTGGTATGACTTCTTTATATACTTCGGATATTAACCCCTTATAAGATATATAACTTGAAAATATTTTCTCTCACTTAATGAGTTGTCTTTTAATTTTGTTGATGGTTTCCTTTGCTATGCAGAGGCTTATTAGTTTGGTGTAGTCCCATTTGTTTATTATGCTTCTGTTGCCTTTGGGGTTTTTACTGTTGTTGTTGGTTTGTTTGTTTTTTCTGGGTTTTTTTGTTTGTTTGTTTGTTTGTTTTTTTGGTGTCAAATCCAAAAAAATCATTGCCAAGACCAATGTCAAGTTTACTCCTTATGTTTTCTTCTAAGAGTTTTGCAGTTGCAGGTCTAATGTTTAAGTCTTTAATTCATTTTGAGTTTATTTTTGTGTCCAGTAAAAGATAGAGATTTGGTTTCATTCTTTTCATGTGATTATCCAGTTTCCCTATCTGTTTATTGAATATTCTTATATCCTTTGTTTTAAATTAATTGATCATATATTTGTGGGTTTATTTCCTGGTCTCTTTATTCTGTTTCATTCATCTCTATGTCTGCTTTAATGCCAATACCATATTATTTTGATTACTATAGCTTTGTAGTATAGTTTGAAATCAGGGAGTATATGGCTCCAACTATGTTCTTTTTCAAGATTGCTTTGACTATTTAGGGGCTTTTTTGGCTCCATACAAATTTTAGGATTGCTTTTTCTATTTCTGTGAAAAGTGCCATAGAAATTTTGATAGGGATTACATTGAATACGTGGATTCCTTTGGGTAGTATGGTTATTTTAACAATATTAATTTCTTCCAATCCATGAGCACAGGATAGCTTCCTCTTTATTTGTGCCTTCCTCAATTTTTTTATCCCTGTTTATGTATATATATGCATATGTTATTTATTTTTTTTGATAAAACTATAAGTGGCATTGTTTTCTTAATTTCTATTTCTGATAGTTAATATAAACACAGTATATGTAAATATAATTAAAGTTTGCATATTGAGTCTGTATCCTGCAACTTGACTGAATTTGTTTATTGGTTCTATCAGTTTTTTGGTGGACTCTAGGGTTATATATATATATATATATATATATATATATATATATATATATATATATATTAGAGGCCCAATGAATGAAGATTCATGCAAGTATAGGCCTTCCTTCCCCTGGCTGCTGGCACCACCTTCCTACCTTCACTCAGGCCAGAGCCGCCTTCCCGCCTCTCATCATGTCAATTTGCATATCCCTTCCTTGTCACGTCAATTTGCATATACCCTCCTTATTGGCTGTGGGAGCCACCATCTTTGTCATGGAGTTACAGTCAGTTTGCATATTTTGTCTTTATTAGATAGGATCATGTCATCTATAAATTGTGACAGTTTTCCTTCTTCCTTTTCATTTTAGATGTGTTTTATTTCTTTCCTTTTCTTTTCTTTTCTTTTCTTTTCTTTCTTTTTTTTTTTTTTTTTGCCTACTAGCTCCGGCTAGGATTTCCAGTACTCTGTTGAATAAAGGTGACAAGAGTAAGCATTCCTAGCAGTTCATTTTAGGAAATTGAGAAGCTTGAGTTCAGTGAAAAAACTATTAAGTGATGAAAATATTCTTAAGCATCCAATATGTACAGAAGATTCTTTTACTCATGGGAAATGTGGGAGGGAAAGAAAGAAATAATGACCTGAAAAAACATACAAAGTAATTGTGGAATTGTGGAAATAATTTTTATGTGCTTAGGGTGATAATACTTAAAAATTTACATCAGAAAATATGTCAGATGGTTAGCAATTATACAACATTAGAAATGACTAGAAAGAGGGCACTTTATGTGAAAAGACCACAAAAAAAGTATATGTTGGGTTTCAAGTTATTTCAGGGCTCAGAGAGTAAAATAACCTGTATTAAAGGAAATGTTTGTGTTAAGGAATAAGAGAAAGATTTGTTTGGAAAGGTAAATTTTGGTCTATTGAAGTACAACTTTTATTAGTAAATCTGACACACTTTACTACACTTTTTTTTATTAGCTTGATAGTCCAAAAGCAGTTGTCTAGAATTTAGGTTTACTTTGGAAAATGCAAAACAGAAAAGCTAAATTCTGTCACTGATATGTGTTAAAAAGTCATAATTTCCAGTAGAGTAATAGATGAATCGATCATAAATGGAAAATTTTAAATTTGGCCGCATTATAAAAGTGACGTTATCCAAAGGCTTTGCACATAAAGTCATTTTCTATCCACAGAAATATTTTTGGAAGTAATATTCATATTTTAAGCAGAGCTTTTGAAGGCTTATAGGAGAGAACATTTCCTGATGCCTAAGATCCCTGCTTCCTAAATGCAGGAATGGCTAAAATAAATGGTGAATCGGGAGTCTTTTGAAATCCAACTGTGTGCCTATAGTCTATATTTTGGCATGCAATTTTGTGTTATTTTACTATGGACCTTAAAAAAGAAAGACTAGCTCAAGAAATAGTAATGTATTACTTTTTAGAACTTCAGGCACAGCATTCTGAAGATAAGACTGAAAAAGCTCTTAAGAGTAAAGGTTCCAATCATGCATGACTCTTAATGTATTCTTAGGTAGTACTTAACAGGGGTCCTCAAACTTTTTAAACAGGGGGCCAGTTCACTGTCTCTCAGACCGTTGGAGGGCCGGACTATAGTTTTCAAAAAAACTATGAACAAATTCCTATGCACACTGCACATATCTTATTTTGAAGTAAAAAAACAAAAAACGGCAAAAACACCCGCATGTGGCCCGCGGGCCGTAGTTTGAGGACGCCTGACTTAGAATTTCTTTATCATCACTTCATCAGTAAACCAGAACATGCCAGTTCCTTTGTAAAGACATTGACATTGCATTATTAATAGTTATTTAGCACATTAAATATAATTAAATGGAAACACAATATTAGGTATCCAAGCTATTAAAGCCTTATTTTCTATGGGTTATCTCTAGAGAAAGCAAGTATGAAGCGAAAATAAAATCCATGTCAAACTATCTAGAGAATAGCAAGTTACCAGGGCAACACAATCATACAGCAATAGGGTAAATCATTTATTTTATAAGTGTTGCTAGGGCAACAGAAACTACTAAGAAATTACTGAAGGCTTGAGGATAAGGGTACAAATAGTCTATGAAACTACTTGTTCTTCATAGCACATTGGAAGAAAATGTCCATACATATCTAGAACTTTAACAGTTATGTGAAGTATGTAGGCATTCAATTAAACAAATAGTTATTCAATGGGTTCAAATATTGAGAGTATTTCCTTTTTTTAAAAAAAATCTTTATTGCTGAAAGTATTATAAATGGCCTCCTTTTTCCCTCATTGACTTCTAGCCTACCCCAACTCCCCGCCCCAGGCCTTCACCACCCTATTGTCTGTGTCCTTGGGTTATGCATATATGCATATAAATTCTTTGGTTGATCTCATCCCACCCCAAGAACCATATGATTTCACTCATATGTGGGATATAAAACTGAAACTCTGGACACAAACAGCAATGTGGTCATTGCCAGAGGGAAGGGGATGGGAGTTTGGGAGATAAAGGGGGCCTAGTGTATGGTGACAGATGATGATTTGACTTTGGATGGTGGATATACAGTGCAGTATACAGACCTTGTATCATAGAAATGCACACTTGAAACCTACATGATCCTATTAACCAATGACACCACAATCTATTTAATAAAAAATATATTATTCTCCATTTTTGCCTCTCAGAATGTCATTGGGACACTTTATTTGGCTTTAAAGATTAACCTCTGGTAGGATAGCCCAGGTGACCCTAGTTATTTCTATGTAGGTGCTATGTTATAATTCAGGATCATGGTTAATGGTGTTGACTACCGTAGGTTTCATCAGACAACCAATTCGGGTGTACCTGAGTTGGGAGGGGGCAGATTACATATATCTGTATCTATATTCATATCTATATAAAATCAGGTATGCTTTAAGAAAATATTTGTTATTTTATTGTTCATAAAAATATAAGAAGTGATATAATTTAGAGTAATATTTTCAAAATGCTAACACAAATACCAGTGAAGTACCTTCAGACTTTTCTATTGCTTAAGAGGAATATTTACAAGAGGCAGGACTTAAATTTACATTTTTTCTCTGTTTGAATACACTTTGTTTCCCTCTTGATCAGATCCCCTGTCATAAATACTTGTAATAATTTAGCTCAGTATTAAGTTCCAGATTGCAGTGTTTGTAATATTGTTTTGCATTTGTTGGTCATGGTTGATCATTATAGGCAAAGCCTATAGGTAGTGAAGATTATTTTTGCCATTCTCTTCTCAATCCTGTTTTCCTTTCTAAAAAATCTAAAGAATTAGTACACCTACTTGTTAGGACAAGCAGCAACCCTTGTTTTCACTACAATCAAGGAAATCTTCTCAGATTGAATAAAAGAACCACTTTGGAAAATGCAGTGTGATATTTGAACAAGTTCAGTTTTCACTTCCTGTGTGACCTATGCTTTTACCAGTAAACCTTTTTTAAAATATATATAACTACTCATTTGCATTAAAAAGGAATATCCACCACCTTTGGACCCAAGGAGAATGAGTGATAAGGGTTTCTACCTCACCTGCTCTTAGAAAGAAATTGAGACATACAATTAAAGATATACCTCAAAAGACAGCTAAATTAAGGGAAATAAAAATCAGATTGTAGAGAAAATAAATTTGTTAAAAATTTAGGCTCTGAGTAGTTTACTACAATAGGACACTAAAATTTTGTCTTGTGTTTTCAAAAGCCAATACCAAAATGGTTAAAAAGAATTGAGTATATTGTTTTATTCTTTGGCAAAGGGGAGCATATCAGATGGCCAGAAGATGATGTTTATTTTTTTCACTGCTGTTATATTCTAGAAAAAATATCATTCTATAATGTTATTTACCATCCTGACGCCTTAGATAACAGTTATACATGTAGACAGAAACATTTTTCTTGTGGTTATTTCTTTTATTAACTCTCAATTAAAAAAAAAGCAAATGTTAACTTTTAATTTTGTTATGAAATGTCTACAGCAGCTAGGTTAATATTCGACAGATATATATGTTCCTCATGATCTAGCTTGATATAACAATGACACTTTGTAAATCCAACTGACTGGCACGTAGCTTGTTCAGTATTCTAGATTCCCTTAGTCTCAGCCAAGATTTTATAAAGGCATTACCATCTGACTTAGCGTTATCATCCAGATAAAGGCCATTTTACCTCCTCATTGAAGGAGGCTGCAAGATAGATGATCAGCAATTTGTGCCAGAATTCTCCTCAAGAAATGTCTTTGTGAAGAATCTGAACTCTTTGAGTTCCTGTACTTCTGTGCCTTTGATTATTGAGAGACGAATTGCGCCTAAAACATTGTTGGTAGGTGTGGGACCAATTAGCCATCCTCACTCAGTGGCTCATGAAGTACTCATGGTTTTTAGCAGTACTGGAGCCTGATATAGTTGCCAAGATGAGTCTGGTGCAAAATGAAGTTGTTGGTAGTAAACTGAACAAACAGAATGGACTTACTTGGTATGGACTTGGAGAATTTTAAAGAATATCTACATACATTGATGATTTGGCTTCAGACCTAGCAAATACCTGTTACATCATACAGTAATTATTCAACAAGGTCAGCTTACTCTGAAAGCTGCACTTGAGAAGTGACAGCAAAACCATAACATCAGCAGAGACAACTTATTTTCCTGCTGAATTGGGCAGGTAGATGTGCAAATAATTTAGTTGGCATCACACTGTTCATGTATTTTTTTAAAAAATAGTATGGTGCCTGTTTCTTTTTATTTCACATAACATAAGCATAACTTTGTGGCACATAATGGAAGCTAGGAACAAGCTGGGGAAACTGAAAGCAAATTTCAAGTAAGAGGATTAATCCCTATCCATGTTAAAACAAGTATGGTGTTCGTGGCTTTTTAATTCCCATTTAGTACAGAGGAAATCAGCCTAATTATCAAGTTGAGTTCTGAACAATAATCTTAAAACTTCTATTCAGAAGAGAGACCTTTTATCAAAGAGTTATCCTTAAAGGGTTTTTAATCAATACACATTAGAACTATTTCTGCATAACAATGGTGTATGTGAAAAATTGATTCTTACTTTCCTATAAAGCCTTTTATCTCTTCAGTCTTGTATCTCAAGTGTTTTCAGCCAATACTGAAAAATCATTAGGATGCTAAGTTTGTGTTACATGCTACATGTACAAATCCTTAGATTCTAATGTCACACTTCAAAGTTATTTCTTCCTACCTTTCTGAGCTGTGTTTACAAAATTTCTTTCAAGGAATAATTTCTATTATACATGGCATGGACAAATGGGTGACTAGATGGATGGATACCATGTATATATTGCCATCCACATATGCTGATCTCCAACGTAGGTATTATTTAGCCAAAACGCTGATCTATACATTTTATACAAATATATGTTTATGTGAGGATGTTCAATGTCTTGTTATGATTTAAAAAGACTAAACACTGTTGATATTCATGGTATAAATTAGAATGAAAGGAGAAAGAATGACAGGTATGAAGGAGTTGAAATAGAAAAATTGAGAAAGAGAAATGATAAGGAGGATGAATGGGTCAAATCTGACTCTAGCAGTTAGCCTTAGGTGGCTAGGTAGAAGGTAATGTCCTTAAACTGAATTAATATGTGAAAGAGAAGGAATAAATTCAAGATCAGGGACATAGAGTTCCTTTGGGGCACATCAAGTTTGTGGAACCAGATAAAGATTTTTAATATGTAGTCTGAAATAGAGTTTTGGCATACAAAAGTGTCAGTGATAGACTTGGGAGTCATTTCTTCCCATTGGAGAGAATGGATGGGATTCCTAGCAGTGCATTTACTTTTCACTCATAATTACCATGCTTGATATATGCAACAGCCCCTAGACCTAGGAATATGAAATAATATGCATATGATAACATTATATTAAGTGTACTAGTCTTAAGTGCACTAAATCAGGTGCTTGCTTATGCCCCTTGCAAGCAAGATTATTTAGCAACTTGATTATACTTTTGCTTATACCTATAAATTTAAGGCTAATTATATATTGTACAATATAGGCCTTTTTGAATCAGCCAAAGCATATGCACCTGATGTTTCCACTTAAGGAACTGACTACAGTGATAAATTGGAAAATAGAGATAGATGCTTTAAATTATAAGAAATCTTATTTAGGCCATTTAGTCCCACCCCTTTTCAAGTTTAGGAGTTGATATAAAAGTGTGAGAAATTGCCTTACATGTTCATGGAAAACTCTTTCATTCCAATCCTGCATAATATTTCAGAAAGGTATTTTATTCATTAAATTTCCTTTCCTCTATAGCCACTAATGTAGGGAGAGGAAGAGCAACAAAATATGAAAACACAGCAGCAACCGCTTGCCTGGTACAAACCAAGGAAGCAACCAGCTCCTTTGTCAAGCCCATAGGAACCCCCAAAGAGGCACCTGTATATTTAGATTTATTTAACTCATTATAGATCATGGTAAATGCAAGGGACTCTATAAACCCTAAACCATGATCTCTGAAAGGTTCCTACCATTTGTAGAATAGGATGGTCTCTTCTTTATGTTTCTGAAAATTTTACTTATTTTTATTTACTTTGCTTTATTGACAAGGATAGATTATTTCATGCTTTTCTAGATTACCCCATCCTTGGTTGGCACTGAGGGCTTTCAAGTGTATTTTCCTCTAATGTTATGGTTGATGCTGGTAATAAGAACCACTTTGACTTATCATCAAAGTCTGAGCTCCGAATGACTCCATCATTCCAGTGTTTCAAGTAGCCAACTTGAAAAGGCTCCACAGGGGGGCGGGGATGTGGGGGGGGCGGTGCGTGGGAGTGTGGGGGTGAATGGGGGATGTAAGATCTAAATTATCGAAAAACATCATCTTTTCCTGTGGGATTTTCCCATGCCCTGAGGATTTTGGATTTTATACACATTATTTCTTGGGTTTTCTCTCCTTCCTCTTTGACATTTTAAAGACTAGAAAGTAAGTTTCCCAAGAATCCTTGAATGTATGTCTATAGCTCTAGACAACTGTTTACAAATTAGATGGTGGCTCAAAGATTTAACTTTCCTTCTCTATGTCTTTAATTTAAAAATAAGGTTCAGTGTGAAACTGAACTGGTGAGAATGATGCTTCATTGGCAGACAATCAGCAGCCGGGTCCTTTAAGGGAATATCCGTAATACAACAGGATTAAATGTTTCAAATATAAACCTTTCATCGGTAGGCTATAATGACTGACATCTGAACAGTTTTAAAGATTTTTGGCAATTTTTTTTCTTTCACAATTCTATCAACAACAACAAAAACCAGAGACACTTAATTCTGTACCTAGAGCAAACTGTTAAAGATCATGTAGCTTTAGTCTCCTCGGAGATTGAGTAGGCTGTGTTCCCAGTATTTATGATCCTGATTTGCCATGGTTCAGCAAGGCTGCCCTGTTAGTAGCAATTACCCTTGCTTATGAAGTTATGTAGACAGTCCCACGTAAATCAGAAAGATCCAATCATTTGATCATGTCCATTTCTATTAGACCTGGCCAGGCATATGGTGAGAAATGTTCTGGCTGACACAATTTCTTCTTACACCTGTCCTAGAAAATGAAATAAATTGTTATAGCATTGATTTCCTAACAAAGTCAAAAGTATGCAAGAATGAAAGTCTATTTTTACCTGTATTCCTGTAATCTCTAATAGATCTTTCTCTTTTTTATTTTCTTTCGATTGGTCTTATACAGATTAAATTCATTAGACAATTATTAAATCTCACAGCACTTGTTTAGGGTGTATCTTCTCTTCTTTCTATGTTAAGTTTAATAAACTCCAGTGAATATTCATTAAAAGCACATTCTTTTTTGTTTTGAATTATTAAACCTCTCAAAAATTATGATTTTTGAACCCAGCTGAAAGTTGTTGGATATTCCTTATATTGCTTTCATTAGAAATGTACTTATTGGTTGGTCAAAAGAAGCACATGTTTCTCCTAAAGTGGGCTTTTAGTTTTTATTTGTTTTAATCCTTATTGTTGAAAGTATTACATATGTCTCCTTTATTCCACATTGACTTCTTCTAGCCTGCCCCCACCCTCCTAAAGTAGGCTTTTAATTACCACATAAGTCTGACTACAGTTGTGATAGAACACTAAACATGTAAATGAATCAGAAACGCATGGGTTATATTTCCATAAAAATATGTGTGCATTTGAAAATTAATGATATACCTTAGGGGAATAAAATGAGTTTTAAATTTTATTAATCTCAAGGTATTTAAGAACCCTCCAAAAGGAGATTCAAGAACTTCAAATTATGATTATTGTATAATTAATTAACTTCTGGAATATTTCCAGTAGAATCAGAAAACTTCTGTTGTCTCTATCTTGGACGAATGATAGCAATAAAAAGTAGATATTTTTATCCAGTCTTTTTCCCCCCATTACACTAACAATGTTAGATTAAGTCATTTATTCATGCATTTATTCATTCATTCAATAAACATTTATAGGTGTCTGGGCCAGGCACAATTCTAGGCACTTAGAATACAAAACTGATCATAACAGGTTCTTTCCTTTATGGGATTTACATTCCAATAGGGGAAATATTAATTAAGTATTAAAAATATGCCAATAAACCATGTTCATATTTGAGGTTAGATTTTGATGAAATTGTCAGGAAGGTAAAAGTTGTCTTTAGGAAACTCAGCCATTATTTTCAACTTCCTTCACTTCTCCCCCACAATGCTCTTTCTTCAAGACACTTAAATCCAAAAGCTCATTCTTTCTCTCTTTTGCTTTTTCATTTAAACAATATTTATAGAGAAGCCACTGTGTGCCAGATGCTGTGTGTTGTTCCATGTTCAGGCATATGGTGCAGAGTAAACAGGGCCAGCCCTGCCCTCGTGAAACCTATGGTGTATTGGAGAAGAAAGAGATAAACAGATGAGTATATTAGGGAATATGTATTTTGTTAAATTTTGTTAAAGAAAGATTTATGGGATTCTGGTTGCACATATCTGCAGGCCCAGACAGAGAGAGAGAGAGAGAGAGAGAGAGAGAGAGAGAGAGAGAGGAGAGTGTGTGTGTGTGTGTGTGTGTGTGTGTGTGTGTGTGTTGGGAGCCTGGAGAGGGACCAGAGGAAATAGAACATAGCCTTTCCATCAAACTAATGGTGTGTGTGCTTCTCTCAAAACCTCCTCTGAAGAATTTGATCTGGCCATTAGTATCTTAGTGTGCATGAAGTTGTCACTGAATAGACTTAAGCATGTGCATTTTTTTTTCCTGTTACTATTTAATGAAAAGTTTGTGACCTTCTAGAGAATTCTAGGCATCAGCACGGTGAATTGATCTTTTCAATGCACAGTTTTCTATCTCTGGAATAATGCTCTGCTTATTTAGGTTATGTAAAGGTCCTTTTCTCGCTGTCTTATGGTAATATTACATATGTTATCACAAAATATAAACCTGAATATTATAGGATAATGTCCTATGGATGAAGGAAATGATTCAGAGAGGTTAATTGCCTTTTCTGATACCACACAAATTGATGTCAGATCTGAAACAGGTATGTTTCAATCCAATTAACACCAATTTCATTTCATTATATATGACTTGATTCTTCATTAAATTTTTATATATCAGGTTATATAATTTAACCCAGAGTAAATTAAGTTGACAGATTAACAAAAAAATTATAATTGGGTCCTTTTGTACATAGAATACAAAATATTAGTAAGTTATCTTTTGTCCATTAATGCTGATTTGATTAGTATAAGAAGTAAGATATGTTTTCATCTTTTAGCAATCCCATCATTATATTTTAAGTGGAAAGGAATTCATATGATTGAGTTAAAAGCTTTCATTCTGACCGGCACATTCAACCAAATAGTATCAGAATTTAATTCTTATTGTCTCAAAATTGTATAATGCTAGATGATGTCTGAGGTAAATATACCTTACTTTTAATGTGCACAGTCATTGATAATGGCCCATAAATACTATAGACCTTTATCAGGTTATCCATTTAATGACACTTTTTGCATTTTAAAACAGATGGATTAGATAAAGCATGTAACAAATCACAATAAGAAAATTCCATAAAAACATATTACAAAAAAGTGTTGTATTTTCTTTAAACCTATGTCAACTAGAGCTTTGTCTGAAACTATATGCTGAAATACTTTATGATTTTTCCACACATAAGGTAGTTTATTACTGAAGGATGTAAGTAATTTGGGCATTGTATAATAATTTTGATTCAATTTTGTATTGAAGACCAGATTCTTACTTTTTTTCAAGCCCCATTTACTAATTCATAAAGATCAACTAGTTTGAATTAAACCCAAATCGAATTAAGGAATGATATTTTGTCATTTTCCTTATATTAAATAGTATCTATTGCATAAAGTAAAAATAAAAATAGTTATTAAACATAAAACCAAAAAAAGATAATCCTTTGTTTTCTCTTTTCATGTAGGCCTATTTTTAAATGAAAAAAAAAAAAAGTATTTCATTTTTAAGGTTTTTTCCTGATGAATTTTTAACTACTTAGGAGGGTTTGCATAAAATCCAATCCTATCTAATAAAAGAGTAATATGCAAATTGACCATCACTCCAACACACAAGATGGCTGCCCCCATGTGGTCAAAGATGGCTACCTCCGTGTGGACATAAGATGGCCGCCACAAGATGGCCAGCAGGGGAGGGCAGTTGAGAGGGACCAAGCCTGCAAGGGAGGGCAGTTGAGGGTGATCAGGCCAGCAGGGGAGGGAAGTTAGGGGTGACCATGCCGGCAGAGGAGGGAAGTTGGGGGTGATCGGGCCTGCAGGAGAGGGCAGTAGGGGGGGCACCCAGGCCTGCAGGGGAGGGCAGTTAGGGGTGACCAGGCCTGCAGGGGAGGGCAGTTAGGGGCAAATAGGCTGGCAGGGGAGCAGTTAGACATCAGTCTGGATGGCAGGGGAGTGGTTAGGGGGTGATCAGGCTGGCAGGCAGAAGCGGTTAGGGGCAATCAGGAAGGCAGGCAGGCGAGCAGTTGGGAGACAGCAGTCCTGGATTGTGAGATGTCCAACTACCCGTTTAGGCCTGATCCTACTGTAATCTGGCCTAAACGGGCAATTGGACATCCCTCGAGGGGTCCCAGATTGGAGAGGGTGCAGGCTGGGCTGAGGGACACACACACACACACACACACACACACACACCGTGCACGAATTTTGTGCACCGGGCCTCTAATACTAATATAAAGACTTTAAGAATAATTTGCCAAACACAGAAATGTTAATAATACAGAAAACAAATTCAGTGGGTTTCATTGACCTTCTTCTGACTCACTAAAGGTGAAAGATAAAGATAGGTATCAGGCTACTCTTTTGGGGACATAAAATCAATACTGAATTTACATGGCACATTGCATCCTTCATTCCAAAGAAATCAGAGATAGGTAAAATAAAGGGTGAGAGAAAGAATTTACCAGAGAAGTAAAATGAAGGAATAAAGCTTTCTTAGGAGGAAAATGCAGCTGTCAGAACTCTAGAACCTCTGCCTCAGATCTGCAAATCATCACAGCTACTTTGCAAATAGATGAGTGTAACACCTGCTTAATGCGCAGTTTGTAGAGTCATTAATTGCTACAGTTGCTAATCCCAGTTATAATTTTTTTCAATGGTTTCTCTCTACATTTGCATTGCAGTTCCTTGCCTCTTAGTGGTTATAATCAAAATAGGCAGGTTTTGATGCCGTTTTATTTTGATAACTTTGGATGCCTCCCTGGAGCAGGTTTGGGGAATCCCTACAGAGTTGCCAGCAACACCAGGTCCTTGTAGGCGA
This sequence comes from Cnephaeus nilssonii, assembly GCF_951640355.1. Taxonomy (NCBI): domain Eukaryota; kingdom Metazoa; phylum Chordata; class Mammalia; order Chiroptera; family Vespertilionidae; genus Cnephaeus; species Cnephaeus nilssonii. Next base: position 14,700,465 of record NC_137088.1, on the reverse strand, counting down.
CATCTCCCTATCAAACAGGGCCCCAGCTTTATGATGCTAAAGTCATTGCCTGAGACACTGCCATCTGCTTCCTAAAACTCTGTAGATCATCAGCTTTTCTGCCACGATATTCACAAACTTTGTTTCCACTGAATCATCTCCCTGCTTCTCTCCACTCCCAGATTCCAGGAAAAAAAAACTAATTTGGTTGATTTGACATGATTTTGGTATGTTAGCTCTAGATCACACCAGAAAGCCTGGTTGTTCCATTATTGACCTCTCTCATTTTTTTAACCTTTTGCACTCGGATGTCAAGTGTGACTTGACAAGGTTAGCATTAGAATAAAGAAATCGAGAAAAAAGCAAGCGAGTGCAAAGGGTTAAACACACCTATCTGAAAAATGTTCCATAGCTCTGGAGATCTGATTTGCAAATTAGGTCATGTATGGCAGTTGTAAGGGTAAGCTGCTCACTGGCCTACTGAAAGTCAACCACACAGGTTAAAATCAAGCCATATTTTTTTTTTTTTAAAAAAATTGGGCTGTCATTCACTTTTGCTGATAAGTTGTGGTATTTGAAATGAAACAGCATATCTCTTAAGTCCTCTGTACCTGAGGAGACTCATTTATACTTAGGCTTTTGAAAAATTTGTGGTGTGAGCAAATTGGCAAGTATGATTACTTGTCTTCACAATTTAGGTGTTTAAAGAATGCTAAATTAAGCATTGCATTTAGTTGTTCTTAAAAAGCATGGTAAATCAAAACTAATTTTCTATTCTGATTTTTCCCCTGAAATTCTTACATACTACCTTTTTGCGTACTACCTTCATCCCAATTTATCTTAAAAATATCATTTTACCCTTCTGAGTCCACAATATTGTTGAACCAAGCAGTATGGGGCAAAATCACCCCATCTAATAAAGAGGGAATGTGCTAATTGACCATCACTACATCACAAAGATGGCTGCATCCACAGCTGAGGCCAAGTTCCCATAAGGAGCCTTAATGAGCAGTCAGCAGGGACCTGAGGCTACTCCCTCCCCTGCCCCTGTGGGGCTTGACAAGGGACCTCAGGCCGTGTCCCCCACCCAACAGGCTTGACAGGGGATCTCAGGCCGTGCCCCCCCACCCTGCAGGGCTTGCCAGGGAACCTCAAGGTGCACTTCCCATACTGGTGCTGGGCTAGGGGACCTCAAGCTGCCCCCCCCCCCGCCCCACGCCAGGCCGGGGGACCTCAGGCCATGCCCCCCACCAGGTGGGGCTTGACAGGGGACTTCAGGCCACGCCCCCACCCCAGCACCAGGCTGGGAGACCTCAGACCACACCCCCTGCTCCGTGGGGTTTGACGGGGGACCTGAGGCTGCGCCCCCCCTGCTGGTGGAGTTTACGGGGGACCTGAGGCTGCACCCCCTCCTGGTGCTGGGCCGGGGGACCTGAGGCTGCACCCCCCCCACCTGGTGGGGCTTGACAGGGGACCTCAGGCCATGCCCCCCACCCAGCGGGGCTTGACAGGGCATCTCAGGCCATGTTCCCCACCTGGTGGGGCTTGACAGAGGACCTCAAGGTACTCCCCCTGCCCCGGTCTGAGCTGGGGGACCTCAGGCCACACCCCTCATCCTGGTGCCAGGCCAGTAGACCTGAGGCTATGCCCCCTGACCGGCAGGGCTTGACAAGGGTGGGACTGGCCGGGTCTGGATCTAGCCCAGTGGGGGGGGCAGCCAGATCTGGGTCTCACGCGATTTTGAGGTGCATGTGGGTGGGTGGGGACTTGACTCTGGGTCCCGTGGTGAGCCCCAGACTCTGACAGGAGGAAGGTTTTCATATACATTTTACTAATTTTCTTTCATCTCTGACACTTCTATTATAGAGAAAGAGCAAATAGCAACATTACATTATTTCCTCTAATTAATCCCCTTTTAATGTGCACGAATTTCATGCACCAGGTCACTAGTTTTTTTATATGGATGAATTCTTAGAATACAATTTTTATTTTTAACTTTGATCACTTATTCCCTGATTCATAATAACCCCCCATGAAAGTTATGCAAAAAATGGTAGTTTAAAAACCCACAGAAACTATTATGAACCAATTAAGTTGTATTATTTTTAATTAAGTTTGAATTTGTACAATGGGTAAAAAAAATTTTTTTTAAAGTTAACCTTATTCCAAGACCATTGGATATTACTATTTATTAGGTCTATCCTATGAGGAACCCATGGAATTGTAATTAGATTTTTGAGGATTTTTTCATTTTATAAAATATCCCACCATAGTCAGAATAGGTTGCTACATGGAATGTGTGGGTTAGCTGTGTTTACTACTCCATTGCCATGCAAATACTAAAAGGCACTAATTAAACGTTATTTCTGGGGTGAATGCAGAAATCTTAAGAGGAATGACACAATAAACTACTACCCTTAATTAACAAGTGGGTTGACAGTTGGCATCAATGAAAGAGCTAAGGAGAGCAGAGGCTCTCCATAAGTGAGTTATGATTGACATCTATAATTACTGCTAACTCTTCTTCAGAGATGAACCATCCCTCCCTTGAGACTTCAGACCTCTGCCTATAAAGGCATTTTTATTCTGATAACTAAGATAAGTTTTAAAAAATATATTCTAAACTCCAAATATCAACCAAATACCTTTTTAAAAGTTTTTAAGGCTTTAACATTTCAGACAGTTGGCATGTATACCATAATTTTAGCAGCCCCATCAATATTAGAAAGTGATATCATTCTTTCTACTAAAAGTTTTGCTTTGTCAATTTCAAGCAAGCCAATATAAGCCTTCTTAAAAAGCAGATTAATTTTTGTCCCTAAAATATATTCTAACATCAGGGTATAATTCCACCACAGAACAATTTCAGTTAATTGTCTATCCATTTAAGAAAGATGTTATAGTCTCGTCACAGTATTTCAAAGAGCTGGATGAGTTTGGTGGTGTAAACATTTCCTCGTGGGAACGTTATACAATCAAAAGAAAAGAAGTGATTGATGGATGCATACTCCAGCTAATTGAAGTGGTTCGGAGCCTACCAGATGTTTTCAGCTGAATCATGCCCCCAGATGCTATTGCTTCATGATTCCTTAATCTAGGGATTACCCCGATTGGCTAGCTTGGTGACATTTGAGTGTTTCAAATAAGTTTGCCTCTCTTTTGTTGCATCCTTTGCAAAGAGCTCATGTCTAAAGCTGGCCTATCTTCTGCCCTGGAAATGTTTTCAAGGAAGTTATCAGGGCTGTTTGTTTTTCCTGCTCTTGGATGTGGTTTTTGGTGAGGTCAGAAGAATGGAACGAGAGCTGCCACAGATGACACCGGAGCTATTTCCACAGCTGGCTGCAGAGAGTGGGTAGTCCCTTACAGATGAGTTCGCATGTGGAGGTAGATGATATAAAACATCTGTCACAAAGGGAATAAGCAAAAACAATGTCCCTTTGAAGATTGCCTTTTAATGATGAGGTGGGGGGTTCTGTCTCCATAACGGGAGTGAAGGATGTAGTTGTTGGCAGGCAGATGGCTTCAGACTTGCTCTTGCATGAAATAAAGCAAAAGTATATGTTGAAAACCTCTGATGCTAGTCAACTGCCTGATTTTGCTGAACATTCATTTCCCCACATATAATCTGTGCAAAAGGGAAGGCGTGCTAAAAGCGAAGGGTGGGAGAAAAACTATGAGGGAAAAAAAACTGATTCTGAATATTTTTCTCTTGACTAACTTTAATGCAATAGCATAATTTCAACTGGTGGTTAAAAAGTCAGAAAGAGCTTTTTTTTACAATAAGTTTAATGTGTTTGTAGCTCCATGTTATTTTTCATAGATGTTTCAAGTAGTAATATGAAAAGGGTATGTCATCATTGCCACATGAGGATAAACACTTCAAAATTTGAATACCAGTTAGTAGACATAAAGTCATATTTGTTTCCCTTCAATGAGCAGTAGGACATAATAAAAATACTTAGTGAACAATTGTAAGAGAATGATAGTAGTTTAGTTTCTCATTCCATCTACCTTAAAAAGTAAAATAAATGAAATTAGCATATATTTTTACTTCATAATTTGTATAGAAAGAAAAATCTTGACAATAGCTTCACTGGTAGCAGATAAATGCTGAATGTTAGCCAACAGTAACCTTCTAGATCTCCTGTTACAAGAGCCAAAAGGGTGGCACTGTCACCCTCTGCCCCCAGTCGCATTGTTGCAAACCATGGGATCCTGCTACTTCTGCCACCTCTTGGCCAGTAAAGTGAATGCCACATGCCCTGCCCACCTGTTATGCTAAACTCTCTTCCAAATCTAAGTCCTTTGCAGGTGCTTCTGGTTAGCGGAAGCCATATTTCTCTAGCAGCAAGGGAGTCTAGGAAATGTAGGGTTTTTCCAATTCTATTTTGAAAAGGCAGGGTTCACTTTGTGTGAAACCGATAACATATGGAGAGAGAATCCTCTATAATAAAAGCCTAATATGCAAATTGACCGAACAGCCGAACAACTGGTCACTATGCCGCTCACTGACCACCAGGGGTCAGATGCTCAACACAGGAGCTGCCCCCAGCCTGCAGGCCCCAGGTCAGCCAAGGCGGGTGCGAGCGGAACCTACCCCTCCCCTCCCCCCCGATCGCCCTGCTGGTCGCCCCACAGAGGGAAGCGACTGGCCAGGGGCGGGCGGTGCCAAGCTGGCCACGGTGGGTGCCAGCAGGGGTCCCCCAACCACCCGACAGGTTGCCCCACAGATTGGCCATGATCGCTGGCCAGGCCTAGGGATCTTTCCTGCATTAATTTTGTGCACCAGGCCTCTAGTTAAAACATAAATGTCTTCAGCCATGACTGAGAGAGATACACCAAAGGAAGTAATTGGATTAATCCTAATGAGAGAGTAAAGTGCTCAACAGAGCCAGTCTCACTTGAAAGGAAGACAGACAGGATTTGGATACATTTCAGATGTAGCACTGACAACCCTGGACTATGGGTTTGTTATAAATGATGAGAGAGAAGGAGAAGGCAAGGATGACCTGGAATTTTCCATACTATTCCAATAATCAAATATAGGAGAAAGAATAGAGGATAGAAGGAGAACGAAAATATTCAGAATGGGACATAGTTGTTTTGAGATGTCTGAGATGCTAAATTCAGTGATCAGTTGCAAATTTGGGTCAGGAGTGCAGACAAAAGGTCAAGACAACAAAAATCTTTCATTTTTAAACTAACTTCAGCACTTTTGATTGCTTTCATGAGGGCCTAGCAAGCAGCAATATTTTGCAGTTTTATTTCTAACATCATACTAGCACCATATGTGTGTGTGTGTGTGTATGTATATGGTATGTATGTAGATGTTGAGTCTTACTATTTTATACCTCTTAACCCTTTGCACTCGCTTGCTTTTTTCTCGATTCCTTTATTCTACTCGGGATTTAATTTTTTAAATACCCCAGATTTTACAAAGTGCGGCAGTAGAATAAAAAACTGGAGTTTCTTTTCATACAAACTTATTTATTTGGATTTTTTTGGAAACATTCTACATACGAGCTGCTACCGATGCTAACTGTGTCGAGTCACACTCGACATCCAAGTGCAAAAGGTTAATACTTATAACACCTTTTCTAAATCTGGACCATAATAGACATTTCAAACTCATTTGGTGAATATTTGGAAAGAATGGAAGTTTTAGTTTAAGGGTTACCCTGAAAACGTCTCATAGGACATGAAATTTTGGGGAGGTGGGTAAAGGACATTTTATAGATAAAGGCAGATACCCTATGGAGACTCTTCAGGAACTGAACTAAATATCCAGTTGTTTGTAGTTATATTTGTGAGAGGCATATTAATGTTGCTATGATTATTTGAAGCTGCTTGGCCCTCCAATAGGAACTGGAAAAGAAATTAAGAAAAGTGATTAAGAAACAAACCAAGAATCTCTTTAAAAACAATGCAGTATAAAATGTACTCAGAGCCATGGCAGACATTAAAAAAAGAAGAAGAAGAAATTAAGCAAGTTTTCTCAAACTTGACCTTAAATATGACTTACCTGGGGATCTTATTGAACTGCAGATTCTGATGCAGTGGGGCCGGGGTTGGACCTGAGATTCTGTATCAGGCTCCCAGATGATTCTACTGGTCCTGGACCACACGTTGAGGAACAAGGTACTAGAGAGTTTACAGCCATTCTATTAAACTTAGAAAAAGTCACAATTGCTACTGTAGCATTACTATTTAGGAGAAAGGGCAATAAAATCTAAGTGAAATAAAAGATGTTTTTATGTATAAGTTTCTTCAATAAATAGGACACTGAAGAAAAACAGAAAATTGGCTTTCATCTCATCTACTGGACAACTTTATGTACATGAATTGACATGTCACAGGCCTCAGATTAGATCTTGGTTGGATGCTAATATAATGTAAATTTTACCTTAGGACATGGCCATTGCATCAGGACATATTTTATGTCAGCGTCACATTTCAAACCATCTCATCAGTAGTATATATACTGAGTGTGAGACATGTTAGTGACAAATGTACTAATAGAAAGTGTACTTTAAAGGGAGTGAATTAGTTTTTTTAATTGGGTCTTGACTTCACACCTGTATCCTTCGGTCTAGTTGAGTTGCCAGCTATAACCAGGCAAATTTCTAAAAATGTCTTAAAAGAGAAAACGAATAGCCCAGAAATGTTCTCCGAGGGACCACAAAATAAAGTCCATTTTGCAGCAAATTGCAGGACAAGGAATAGCTGCTTTCCTAGTAATAGCCAGAATCAAGGTGCCTTGTGACATATTTAGGCAATTTGCACTATAAACAATGGCCATAAGTAGAACAGCCAGCTTTTCCTCTTGATCACCCCTGGGGTTTGAGAAGTAATTTCCCAGGCCCATTCACCAATAGAATCCTGCAAGGCCTTGGAAATGATCTGCAGCCGGGTTTGGGGGCCTATTTGTCAGTAGGGAGAAGTTTTTAATGAGAGGCTTTATGACAGCTCACCGTCCTGAGTGCTAGTTAAAGCGAGATAAACCTTTTACCAGACAAAAGACGCTGCCCATAAATATTCAGACATCTGCTGGGAACCCTATTTGCCTTATCATTTGGAAAAAGACTGGCCTGAAATACCGCTTAGGACGTGCATTTTAAACTTCCTGTACGTTGAAAACCTACTTGGAGGTATACAAAGTGATGGCTGTGTAAGTGAGTAAAGCACTTTTTCCCTCTTATCGCATGGCGAGGTTTGACAAGAACCTGAGCAGATATGTGACTGTTAAAACGGTTTGTGGCATGGGAAAGCCCTAAAGAAAAAGTTTACACTGTAGTTGTGTCAGTGTCTTAGCTGTAATACATGAAGGGAATGTTGTACCATGTCATGGGGTATGTATAAGTCTTCCATAGGATGGAAATTATGTAGTGAACTCAAACATTAAAGTTCCTTGGGTAGTATGTGGCCCTTCGAAGACCAGGAATTCTCATACTAAATGACAAAGACATCATGCTGGCAGTTGTCAGACAGGGGCACTGTTAAAGGAAAGCAAAGCCATTGAATGAATGGATTTTTAAGACCATCCTATTGTCCAATCAAGGGATTGCTTCTGTTTTTTTTTTAATTGAATCCTCTTATCCAGTGTCAGCATGGAGTTGCTGTTGAGTTTACATCCCTTTAAAGTCAGGGGTACCCTGGCTGATAAGCAAGTGCCATCACTCATTTAGTCATTCAGCACCATTACTACCTCTTTCATAATAGACACTGTGCTAGGTTGTAGAACCATTGGAAAATGAATAAACATCATGAACAGCACAGTGGACTTAGAATCCAGCATGATCATGTTCAAGGTGTGTGACACATAGCATGAGAGAAGAGAGAATCAAATGACCACCATCCTGGGTCAGACACAGGAAACGTTTCCTAGAATGTAGCATTTGATCTACACACATGCAAACCTGCTGTAGATGCCGAAAACTCCGGGCAGAGACAGCAAGGGCAAGAGAGAAAGATGGGTCAGAGAAGGATGAGGAGTTCAGTGGGTAGGAGGAGAGACCTTATGTGGATAGTCTTGGAGAATTAGACCAAAGGGTAAATGGGAAGCCATGGGCTCTTTATAAAGCACGTGTGCTATGCTAAAGAGGCCAGCCTAGATCTACCTGTAAGAACCTTCTTTTGGAGATGTCATGTGGAACTAAAATAGAAAGGCATGGTCTCATGGGTGATCCTACTGCTGATTCCATCTAAATGATTTCTGGACAGACAAGCAGGCATGGAAAATATTTTGATCCCATCACTGAATGTCTTATGTGCCCTTAAACTCCTCCAATACATTAACTTACAACAGCCATTGGCTTAACAGTGCCCATGTCCTTAATATGTGACATTTCCACTATGAAATAATATCTGTCATGATGCTAACTCAGCTATAAAATGTGATCTATGCTGTACTTTGGTAGAGAAGGTAGTTTAACATGGCCTCTTTTATATTCCCTCTTGGAATGAAAAAGAAGGAAAATTAGTTCTGCTTATCTTTAAAGGGATGTGCATATTTTTAGGGTTATCTTAAAGGTAGGAAAATGGTAAGGAGCTGTTCTCCATATCTCTAATATAATTTTTAATTTTGTAATATATTTTATTGGTAGATATCAGTAGTTTACTTTGTATCTTAAAAAGTAGGGAATATAGTGAAATATATTATGACCAACCCATTCATTTGGCAAGTGTTATAGCTTAATGGTCTTTAATCTCTTTCTTCTTAAATCTCTTTCTTCTTAAATATCTTCAAACTAATTTTGGAACTATATGCATGTGTGAGGAAGGCATATACCAGTGATGGGAAACCTTTTGAGCTCAGTGTTTCAAACTTCGCCAAAAAACTGAGCATAACTCGGGTAGTGTGTCCCTTTGAGGAAAAAACATTATTTTGCGATATTTATAGTTTAAATAACATAAATGTTTCATCCTCGGCATGCGGCCGCCTCAGTGGCCGCGTGTCATCAGAAATGGCACTGACACGCGTGTCAGAGGTTCGCCATCACTGGCATATACCATGAGTTCTGCAAAGTAAAGACAAAGGACTTAGGTTTGCACTATTAGTTTTTCCACACAAACTGTGTGAGTCCTTCATATCTTCAGAACACACCATGTGGATTTTCATAACACACGTTTGTGCTGAGAGCCACACTTGATTAAATTATAGAATTAGAATGGGAAGCTAATGGACATACATTCACCCTCTGTTGCTGAAGTCATTAGAAGCTCACTGAAGTACTGGGATCCTTCTATGCATACTTCATATTTCTATTGGCTCTGCAACTATGATTTCATTAAGTAGAAAAACAAAAGGAAAGGAATATAGTAACCCACCTGCATAATTTATTTCCTTTCACAATTTTAACAAGTTTAATGATTAAAAAACTAATTGTTGTATTGAACTTTAGTCTACAAAAACATTTTGACCGGTGGGACCCATGTCTTCAAGTTTTTAGGTCTCCCTCAGTAATGTAACATATTTACATTTTGATCTATTCAAGTTCTAAAGAAGCTGTTAAAAACATCAAAGTCACTGCCAAACAGATTTCTTTAGTTTTAAGAAAAAAATTTTAAGGGATTTAATAAAGCATTGTTGAGAATCCTAATTATCTAAGTACCTGCTTTGGTAAGAAATACTTCAATGTGACATACTTATATTCTTATTCAAAATGACATTATTTTATAAATAGGTACTTAACCAATCATTGAAACCATTATTCACAGTTGAATAGGCATGGCATTTAATTAGGATTCCTTTAAAGGAGACTCCATGGTTAAAACTAATTTGGTTTTAGTGTCTTTTAATATTGCATAGTTTTTAAAAATTTTGTCATTGATTGTGAGAGAGAGAAAGGGAGAGGGAGAGAGAGAGAAACATTAATTGGCTGCCTCCTACAAGCCCCTGACCTGGGATTGAACCTTCAACCCAGGCATGTGCCCTGACCATCAATAGAACCAGCAACCCTTCAGTGCATGAGATGATGCCCAACCAACTGAGCCACATTGGCCAGGGCTAATATTACATATTTTTAAAACAATTCCAATCAATGAAAACTAAATAAAAAAGCAACACAAAATTAAGAATATTTAAGAGAAAAAGAAAAAAATAACTTTTTACAGCTAATAGCTTTTCTCTTTTTGGATAAATTATATACATAACTGTTCTAAAATTATCTGCTTGTAAACTTCATACCCTTAGCCCACAATGACACATTCAAGGTAGCAGCCCAAATATTATAGCAATTGAATCTAAGTCATCTAAACTTAGAAGAGAGAAAACAACTCTAGTTAGCCATATCTCTAAAATAAATAGAAATAGAAATTTGTGTGTGGGGGGGGTTGTTTGTTTTTTTTAGAAATAGAAATTTGAACTAAAAAAATAATCATATAGCCAATTAAAGTCACATACCAGTCTTGCCTCCTTTCATTGATAAATTATAGGATTTAGGCAGTTGGTTTAGATGTCAAGTCTTTTAGAAACTTGTTTATATCATTATTGTAATTTTGGTGCAGGAGCTAAGAGTTGCTGTTAGTTGCTGAGAGGGGAGAGTTGAATAGGTACTTGGTGCCATTTTCTAATTACTGCAGCTTCAGATCTTTCTCATTTTGTATAAATGGAGCTTACAAATATTTGTCTGCATATGCCAGGTTTTCTGAACCTCAGCGCTAATGATGTTTGTGGCTGGATAATTCTCTGCTGTAGGGTTGTGTCCTGTGTGTTGTAGGATGGCTTCTACTATCAATGGCCTCTACCCACCACATGTCAGTAGCAGTCCTTCCCCAAATGTCTCCTGATATTGTCAAATGTCCCTTCTAGATTAAGCAGCACACTTTTAATTTTAATAATGTCCACAGATATGCTGTGGTGGTATTCATAGAACTTTTTTACATCAGGTGAATATCAGATCTCATTCTTAAGAATATGGTGATTGAAGATATATTAATAAGTTCACAAATATGTGCGCTGCCCCTTGTGAAAAGGAGTTTTCTCAAAAGCTTTGGAATGCTCCATTTTGACTAGTACTCTCAAACTTGCATTTTTAAATTTTTACCTTTTGATTTGGAATTTTGTTCTTTCGTCATTCCGCCCGCCAATATTTATGAAGCATTTGACAGTGGTGAACAAGCTGACATGATTCAGGCCCTCTTAGTGTGATCATCCCAAATAAAAAATGTTGCTAAGTGTCAGCCATGTTTCATTTCACTGAATAATTAGAGGCAGAGATAGAGAAAAGTAAGTCACAAAAACTGTTTTGAATATCTACTTCCTGAAATTCCTATTCATTGGGATTACAAAAGATGTGTGAACAGAACCCTTGCCCTCTTGGAAGGTATAATACTGAAAGAAGCAATTAGAGAACAACAAGGGGAAGGAAGGGATGAAGTGCTCAGATGGAGTCCTAGGGGCAGTGCGGATTCCTGCTTGCCACGGTGATTGATCTTTCTGCCATACGGCCAGTGTTTGTCAGGGATCATTCCAAAATGCTTCCAAAGTCGAAGTCATATCTGCCAGCTCGGCTGCAGCTTTTGGGATTTCAAACATAATTTGTTTTAAAGTCAGACTGCCCTCTACAAGTTGGTTGGAGATTTATCAAGGTAGTTGAGGATTCATGACTGTTTCTAAGGAGGGGAGGCTCTCTGCTCCATTTTTTTCTCTTCCCACAGGAGCAGCTCTTAACAACCCCCTTTGCTAAAAATGAAAAACAAAAACAAAAAAAAATTTTAAACCACCTATGCAAAGATCACAAATGAAAAAGATTAAATATCTCTGCATATCCGGCAAGGAATGTTGCACAGAAATATTGCTGGATACTGCATTTGGATAGCTGTTCCCCAGATTAAATAAACTACCTTTATGCCATTTATATTATTACATCATCCTTCCTATTAGAAAATCATTTGCACTCACTGATTTACTTGTAAGCCCTTATCATTCTCTGTACTCCATTTTACTAGGGCTAAAGATAGTCTGATGTACACAAACTCAATTCAATTATTTTCTAACTAGATTAGAAATATTAAAAAATTGACAGAGAGGCAGAAAACCATACAGATGAGAAAAAAGACAAATGACCTTAAACAATATCATTTTAATTTCAATTTTTTTATTGTTGACACTAATTCTGATTCCTCCCCCCCCCCCCCTTTGTCCACCTCCACCCAACCTTCAGCCCCCTCCCTCGGCCATCCCCACACTAATGCCTGTGTCCATGGGGCTACTTATATATGTTCTTTAGCTAATCCCTTCATTTTCCTTTATCCAGCCTCCCAACCCCCCTCCCTTCTGACATTTGTCAGTCTGTTCCATGCATCCATGCCTCTGGCTCTATTTTAAGTTGTGTTAAATAATTACTATAAAAAAATCCCTAAAAGTCATGGTAGGAAAAGAGTTTAATATGGACCACAAACATTTTGACAATAAGGCACCTAGATACAAAGAGAGGGGAAAGGAGAGTGACATTTCTTTTCTCTTTTTTACTTATATTATCCAAATAATTTCTCCCCTCTTTTACATCCTGATGATTTCAAATTCTGGCCTGACCGAAATTTCAAATAGGAAGAATTCTCACACTGGCAACAACACAAGGGAGACGGAGCAAATGGAAACACGGCAGGTCATCAGGCAGACCCCTGAATTATTCAGACAGTTGCCCATTTCAGCTCATCAAAAATGTAGGCTTGGCCTCTTTGCATATTTAAACAAAATATAATGGGATTATTGCTATAAAGACTCATGCCCTATCACAAGGCTGGTCTACACTAAATAATTGAGAAACAGTATAAATAAAATAAAACCAATTGTTGGTATTTAAGAACTATAACATGTGTTTATACAATAGCAATTTATAGACAAAGCAAGCTTCTCAAACTTTAGGGTACATCACAGTATCTGGAGATATTAAACCCAGATTTGAAGACACAAAGCCAAGAGACTCTGATTTTGATTCTAATCCTTAGTTTGTTGCTGCAGGTCCACAGATCGTAAGTTGGAATGTCACTAGTTGGACTAGAGTACGGATAGCCGCAGGAATATGCATGTAGGTGTTCTTCTCACTGTAGTCCATGTCCTGGTTTTAATAGAGGTTATTTTTCTTTTGTTTTTGGTGTGTGTGGTTTTTTTTTTTTTTACATTTCTCTATTCTTTATTTACACAAATTACAATTTTCCTTTCTGCTAATACTCATCTTTAAATATGAACAATACATTCTGATTAAAGCATACTAATGATAATGATGTGTATCATGTATGATGCCTTCCACATTGTTGGCCAGATATTGTAACAAACTCTACAGGGCATGATTGCCTCATATAACAGTCCAAGGATAGGGCCATCACTAGGCAAGGCTTGAATTAGATGCTCAAAGGATGTCATTTGAAGACCTGGTTTTGAAATTTTGACTTAATCTACAGGCCAGGACATCCCCTCTGAGAGAGAAACTGAAGAAGGGAAGAGGGGTTGAGTAGAGACATTTGAGCAGATGATCTGGGGGAAAGGCATTCCAGGTGAAGGGGAATCACATGCAAAATTGATGAAGGAAGGAAAATATTTGAGAAATAGCCAGGAGGCTAGTGTGCTTGCAAAGTGAATCACACAGAAAATGGTAAGAGAGAAAATCAGAGAAGGAGCAAAAGGGCAATTAATCTCGGGCTTTGTTGGGGCCCTGCACTGATACTGGCTTTTGCCCTGAGTAAGAGGAATAGCCATTGGAGGATTTGGAGCAAAGGAGTTGAGACTCCAGTGTGAACTGTTAGGTTCGTTGTCTCCAGAAGTCGAGGAGTGAATTCAGGGACAAGGGAACAGTAAGCAAAGGGAAGTGAAGTTTACTCCAGTGAAAGTAACAAATCTCTTGGCACACCAGAGGGGTCCCAAAAAGGGTTGCTCAGAAGTTCACTAGTCTAGGGGTTTATATTTTCCTGCTCTTGCCCTCTATTGGCTCTTTCAAAAAAAAGAACACCACCCAGTCTCTTTTTTCCCTCTCTCCCTGCTTTTAGTTCCCGCTCTTGTGTTCAGGGGAGGGCAGCTCTATAGTTGACTGGTACATTCTGCCTGTCTTGTTCACATCCTGACCACCTGGCTCATCTCCTCCTCTTTTTATTTTTTTAGCTTTAATTCATCTTTTATTTTTAAATCTTTATTGTTCAAAGTATTAAATATGTCCCCCTTCTCCCCCCATTGACCTCTTCTAGCCACCTTCTCCACCCCAGACCTTAGCTACCATCTTCTCTTCCTGGAGCCCTTGTCCTAAACTGCCTAAGCCCATCTAACCCCTCAGAGTGACAGGATCTGACTTATATTTTCAAAGGATCACTCTGGTTGCTGTGTTGAACTAGACCAGTGGTTGGCAAACTCATTAGTCAACAGAGCGGCAAACCGCGGCTCGCAAGCCGCATGTGGCTCGCAAGCCGCAGTTTGCCGACCACTGAACTAGACCAAGAGGAAATAAGAGAAAGCAGGGAAGCTGATCAGCAAATTTGCAATAGTTTCATACGGCTTTTGAGCCAGCTATGTGTGCTCTTGTTGGAGGAGAGCCTGCCCACATTTCCCCTATTTGCCAATCATCTTATATTTCATTTGGGAAATTAAAATATTGATGAACTCTCCAAGACTTGAAATTTCTTTCAACTATTGGCAGAAGGTTAACAACGCAGATGCTTTTCTGGCCTTAGGTCAGCTGTGTTTACTCCACATCAATGATCTTTGGAAACTTTATCCAAATTACTGTTGAAATTGTTTATTTCAGAACTAGGGCGACCAGATCGGCCCTCCATCTCTTGAGCGTGAGCAGCTTTGTTTTGCAGAGGCAGTGGCTAAAACAGACCAGACATTTCCATCAGCTGTTTGGTCATTGTGCTTTTTAGTGGAATTACAGCATGTTACAGTATTTTTCTTTGCAGGCTTAAACATTGAGCAAACCCAGACATCCGGAGATGCTAAAATGAAAAATCTGTTTCCTTTTGCCTTGCCATTTGCCAAGCAAACTCCATCAGACAGCACATTCTATACATTTCGAGAAAATGAAATTACCCTTAATGTGTTGGCAACATCTGTCACAAAACACTCTTCAGTCTATGGCTTAAATGCATTGGGTAGAAATGGATTTGACAGTATATTTAATGAGACACAATTATAGGTGAGGGCACTAGTTTGGCCTTAACAACCATTGGTTTTTCTTTTCCTTTTTTGTTATTTTTCTTTTCCTATTTTGTTCTTCTTCTTTCTTTTCTCTCTTCTTTGGAAATGTCATGTACAATACAAAGGACATTCTTTGATGAGGAAAGTGACTAGCAAACACCATTCTTTGTTGTAAATAGCCAGCACTTCAAATTCTTTAAGTTTCCTTCCCTGATAAAGGGTCATCAAGAAAATGTGTTTCTCCAAGAGGTTCCTGCCTACTATTTCCACCTTACTCACTGATTGTAAAGTTATTCCACCCCTTAAGACAGCTACGAAATTAATGTTCTTAATAATTTGTGGGAATCCTCTTTTCATGGAACATCTTTACTGAATATGAATAAGAATGTATGTTCTTACCAGGCCTCCCCCAAGAATTACTATTTTCTTGTTCATTTATTTGTAATAGCTGGTCTAGGTAGGGAAAGAATGTTTCCCTTACATTGTTTCACACTCCTTGCCTAGTGCTGCTAGTTACAATTCCAAAGGATGACAAGTCCCTTTCCACTCTTTCCTTTGATTGTCAGGTGTTTGGTTTATACACAGAAGCAGAGCTTGCTCTGTGGCATCTGTAATCAAATGTGTCCCCAAACACTTTCTGAGAAAGGATGTTTTAAAGAGACCAGACAATCCTTCCTAAATTAGTTCCAAATGCAGGCATTCAATCCTTCTATTCTTATCATGCATGGATTTTGATTCATCTGTCACATACTCACATATCTCATTTGCATATTGCCTTCCAAACAAAGACTCAAGTCTGCCTCTGCCACACTGGGGAATGAGGTCACCCCCTAGGGTGCTGAAAAGAAATTCTTCTACCAAACACAATTTGGTCTTTATCTCTGATTTATGACAAACAATCTTTATGTGACTCGCGCAGGCTGATTAAATTGAGGGGTTTCCAAGACTGTGACAGTTTAGCTGTATGATAGAATCTCTAGGGGCAAATATTCTGAAAAGGTAGACTAAGTCTCAAGTTCAAGAAGAGTATTGAAGTCTTGCACCTGCTAAGGATTAAAATATTGTGCAAGTGCCACTTTGGGGTTGGAAAAAAAAAAAGCTTTAGAACTTGTCTTAACTCTGAGGTTATTCTATATGGTTTTTCTTTAAGTGATTTAAAAACTTTCGTTCTTCTTAAATGAAGGCCAGTAAGTGATTTTTGTTTTTAATATCAAGTAAAGATGGTTTTGTTAAAGCAACTCAGACAGCAGGAAGAAACTGTGATGTGTCTCTGAATTACAAGTAAAAGTTTTATCATGTTTCTCATTCAAGAAGCATCCTGATGAACCACAATTCACAGAAGCATCACAAAATTCAAACAACACAAATCCACAACTGTGTATATTTCCAAGCTAAAGACCTTTAAAATAACATATATTTTCTGATTGAATCTTGCTCAAAAGCCTTTTGGAGCAAAGTTGAATCTGTATAGTAAGCATTTCCAAATATTTGGCTCAATTGCTATTCTTCCTCCATATTCATGGAGAGGAGTTCATAAAAAAAGGCTGAGTGATAGCCTGATCTTTTAACACCTACAGTTGGGAAGTTGGATTTGGATAGTAACATGAGGAATTAATCATCCTGAGCAAAAGTGTTTTAGGAAACATTTGCCTGTGGGTAATCAGTTTGGGGTCTGAGAGCCTGTCATCTACGTGGATCTGTCCTAGTTTTATTTCTTCAAAATGTTTACTTACAGATATGGAGAAAAAGCCACGCCGTGAAAAAATAATGTTTATAGGAAAAAATAGCATTCAGATACCTATCATGTTCTTACCATGGAACGTTTAAATGAGCTGTTATAAGCATGAGCTTCTGCCTTTATCATCATCTTTAAAATGAAACAGTGGGATAATATAATATCAAAGATTCCATCCAACCCTAGATTTTCAATTTTTAAAAAATATTTTTCCATTGTCTAAGTTAGTCAATTAAGGTATAAAAGTAGGATAGAGGAAAAGGAAAGAGAGTATGTGGCCTGGCTCTGTACTTCAATAGCCATGCGACACTTTATATATGGACAGAAGTGTTTTTTTAAAATATCTAGTATTTCTTACATTCCAATAGTTATAATAAATAAAAAAGCATATTCTAAAAGTAGGTTTTTCCTAACACCTGATTAAACAATTGACATTTTTACATTTTTAGAAAATTATAGCAATGTTGCATTTGACTAGCATTTAACAGTTTAGTATCTTCTGTCAAAAGCATAGACACAAAGAAAGTAGGTCAAAATATTCAAATTTTAAAACATGGGAAATAGTAACTTGAATTTTTATAACATTTATATTAGATTTTAGTATGTCCAAAGAGATCCAGTGAAGGAACCCATCTGGACCAGTGTTATTACCACAGTGGTAGATTGTATTGAGGTGATCAAAATCTGTCCATAGAAATCATAGATAAATGTTGTAAACCAAAAGTCTTATTCAGTATCAATAAAAACTAGAGAATTTCCATTATACTTGTATATTTTTAATTAATTGAAGTTAGTATTTAGAACAATGAGAGAGGGCATATATATGATATCTTGGAATACATTCTACATTAAATATTAGAATTATAAATAACAGGCATTTAAAATACATCACAGATAAATCACATTGGAGGAAAGGAAGCCACTAATGCTATCTATTTAGATGAACAGAAAATGTCATGGATGGATGTAAAAATTATACATGGTTGAATTTAGCCTTTTCAGTAAAGTAAACATGTTGGATGTTAACGCAGTCTACTGTGTTTATGTGTTTTAAGTTTCCTGTGGAACGTATTTTCAGATGGACATTGTGTGTGCTTCTAGGGTGCTGTGATTACGCCGACAATGGACCATCCAATGTCAATGCAGCCAGCAAACATGATGGGCCCCCTGACACAACAGATGAACCATCTTTCGTTGGGCACAACAGGAACGGTGAGTTGAAAAGTTTGTTTTGTTCTGTTTTCTTGGATTTCTTCGACAAGATGAAATACTCTCTTTTCACTGGCATTGTCAGCAAAACTGGCTCTGTACCATTGACTAACACCTTTCAGGTTCCAGTATGAACAAGCTGCCTTCTGCCTGCTTATTCCATTCTGGGACACATTTTACTCATATTGACAGAGCTGAAGGCTATATTGTGTTGCATTTAAATTTGAGTTACTTCCTGTTCTTGAGACAAAATGCACCAAGTATAATGTCTGATTTTGGAAAAGTGTCTTTATGCATGTACCTGCAAATCTAGACCTTGTAACTTAATACACTTGAGCCTGTTTTTCTTTTCCCAGATGCTTACCACTTCAGCTAATATATCATTCCCAGGTTACTTACAGTGAGGGACCAACCTTGACTATGACTAATATACAGGGTTTTTTATTCAGTTTCCATGTTTAAGTCAGTAAAAAGTAATTGAGAACCTGACATAATCGAGTTCTTTTCATCTTTCTTTTGACTATATTGACATAGATGATGTTGAAAAATGGGAAAGGACTCTAACGTACTTAATCTTTTTTTTTTTTATAAGTTGGGATATTTTCGTCTAGCCATTATTTTTCCTTGGGGAACAAAAGTACATCAAAAATTTCCCATTGCAGCCTTGATTTTATATCAGGGAGGCCTTTGAAATCATTTGCAATACTTTGTGTTAGTTTTTAAATCCATACAAAGGCAATTCCCCAAATAGTCAAGAAGGCAAATGTTTTAATACAACCTGGAATACTGCAACTTTGTTAATTACCATTATAGAGAACAGTGAAAGACATCAAAGTCAACCTCTCATGTGACACCATTGCTAAGAGTTTTTAATTTTTCATTTTTAAAGATGTAGAAAGAGAAATATATTTTCTTTTTACAGAAGCAGCTTAAGTATTATAGAAAGAACACTGGACTTGAAGTTAGGAATTCTAGCCTCAAATCTTGATTGAGCCCTATTGTTTCTATCTGTCCAGTCTCAATTTCTCTCTCTGTCTAGTTGAAGTATTGAACATGATATATGGGGCTCCTTTGACTACGTGCCTTTATGTCTTTAAGGCTATATGTCTCATAGTCACCACTTCTGTGATTGTTCACAATTATGCTAGCATCATCTCCAAATATCTTCATATACTATGTGCACTAGTTATATATTGGAAATTTTGCCTTAAAGCAATGGTTTTCTTGATATATAGGCTTTTTTGGAATATAAGATGTTTCTGATATGTCCACTGAGGCCTCAATAATCTGCTCTAAATAGGAAGAAAGTCCAGATAGCTAATGAAAAGAGTTGCTTTGTTTCAATAAAGAAGTTTAATTTTATTAACATAAACAAAGTACCTATCTCTAAGACTTCAGTTTCTGATCCTATAAAAAGCAGTTGATGATACTTTACCTGTCTGAAGGCTGGACTGGGTTGAATGATTTTTTTGGTCTCTGACCTAGACTTTTAAAAGTCGTGTCTAAGGCGACATTTAACTCTACACTGTGGCACAGCTAATTTTCATCAGGGAGATAAAATTTGAAGATAATATTTCTGGAGCTTTTAGTACTGTGTTAAGGATTATTTGTCATTGCTTTGCTCATTTACCAGCAAAACAGACTCCATGAAGTGTTGGGAGGCCTCAAGTTCCTCATGTGCCCACTATTGATTTCCCTTCATGTCAGCCTTAATCTCCTTGAGGGATCATAAATTCTCAATAAGTGAAGTATTGCGATCTTATTATATTGAATAACAATCTGGAATCTGATAAAAGAGGGAGTTATAATGCAAAGCCCAGCAAGAAACACTTTATAAATCCTAGTCATTTGAATCAAAAGCAAAGCCAGCTGACTTGCTGAAGTTCAAATTTGCAAACTAGAAAAAAAACATAAGAGCTAAGTTTAATTGAGATTATGACTGGATACTTTAGGGAATTGAAAAATAAACTAAAGCATGAAGAACAGGTTTAGGATTATAATAGTTATTGACTCAATAACATATATTATGAAGCATTATGAAGTATTGGAGCATTTTCAACAAGAACACACTTATATATAAGATCACTATTTTTACCTAGCTGGAAATGGGCAAATTATTTAAGAATGATATACCTCCCATCCCTTTCTCAGCAAAAGTTTGAACTATGTAGTTTATTTTTAATACCAAATATTCTGTAGCTTTCCCCCCCATTTTTTCTCCCTTCACATTTGTACTAAAAAAAAAAAATGCTTATGTATATTATAAACTCTGTATAAATTGATGTTTTGCAAAGGTTTGAAATTTCATAAGGTTCTGGAAAAGCAGAAAGAAAACAATATTACTTTGTTGATTTATTCAACAAAATATCAATGTATTTAGTGTCCAGAATACTGGTATACATTTTTCTTGAACTGTCACTCTTGTACTTCAACATGCCATCATAGATTCATTTTACGTGAATTTTTGATTGGCATGTGGAGTGGCTATCAGATTTTCCCACCTATTGCTTCTTTTCAATATATTTTATTATTGCTGGGAAGATTGCCTGTTGTCACGGGAAAAAAAAGTGGATGTTGGGATCAAACTTGAGTTTACAGTCCAGCTCAGCCCCTTATTAGCTATGCACGTTTAGGCAGGTTATTAACCTCTCTGAACTTTTATTTCCTCTTCTACAAAGTAGAAAAATAATATTTAACATCCCCGGGGAGTTGCCAGCGTTAAATGCAATGATATATGTGACATTCCTAATACAGTGTGAAATCTAGCAGATAGATGCTTATCAAACGAGCCGTCCTTAACCCCACTACATCCAGTGGCTTCAACTGGCGGGAATCTAGTCCAAGTCATCAGAAGGGATGTAGGAAATTAACAAGTTCACAGCACAACACACTGGCCTACTCTGTTTCGTTTGGCATAACTTATTTCTTTCTCACGTTTCCACTTCCTTAGCGTCTAACATACTCTTCCAAGGTTGTAAACCCCAAAATTCTAGAGGCCAGCCAAGTCACATTAATGAATCAAGTTGGCTGATTTAAGCAAAAAACCCTAGAAGTACAGAATCAAATTTGGTCTACATTTACCACTCATGTACTATAAATATACTTGACAGTGGAGGTTACATTTTAAATTAGAGATGTTTTTAATGCAATACTAATAATTTCTCTGCCCGAGAGTTAGGTGAACAGTAGTGGGA
The DNA here is from genome assembly GCF_951640355.1 of Cnephaeus nilssonii. Classification (NCBI taxonomy): domain Eukaryota; kingdom Metazoa; phylum Chordata; class Mammalia; order Chiroptera; family Vespertilionidae; genus Cnephaeus; species Cnephaeus nilssonii. The sequence continues at coordinate 14,679,221 of NC_137088.1, read as the reverse complement.
GGTGCCACTCTTGGCAGCCTGGAACATGATGTTGCCTCTAAAGAAGGCAGCCTCTACTCAACTCCAGGTCGCTTTTGCTTCAGAGGCATACAGACCTAGGGTGGCCTCACCTTCCAATTTTTTAAGATAAATTAAATATTTAAATCTTAATGGAACATTTCCCTGTATTTTAATATTGAACCCAGTTTGCCCAAAAAGCTCTCAGATTGTGACTCCTGCCCAGGGATTTCCTAGGTCTCCTCTAACTTTCCTGGCCATTGCTTCTTCTGTTCTTTCACAGGCTGCTCAGACAGGGTTTCATTTTTTAACTTCGCATTAATACATGATTTTCCCTTAAGCCATGCCATCTACTCTCATGGTTTTGAACTCTGCTTGCTATGCCGAAGACTCTTAAATCTGAGTCCTCAGTGCTAACCTCATCTTACGTTTTTAGACCCATTTTTCCAGCTATTTGCTAACTGTCTCATGTAAATCTCCCTCTGATGTCTCAAAGTCAGCATGACCCAAACTAATCGCATTAGCTTCCCCAGGCTTCCTCCCCACTGATGCCCTTCCGCTTCCACAAGCCATATCCATGCCCTTTTGCTTCCTCTCAAGCCATATCCATGCCCTTTTGCTCTGGTAGTCAAATGCTAATCCTAGGACTCAGTCTAGACTCTTTCCTTCTCCCTCACCACTATATACAATTACTTTTCAAGTCCCATCAATTTAGTCTCATAGACATTTGTCAAATACATCCCTTCCACCACACTTCTAGACTCTGCCCTGGGTCTCATTTGATTACTTATAATAGTCTCCTAACTGCTCTTCCTGCTTCCTGTCTCAGTGGGCTCCAATCCATTCTCCAGCATGTTGCCACAGCCAGTCAATCTAAAATTATCTGATCATGTGTCTCTCTTGCCAGTAACTTTCCAGAGGCTTTCAGACATCTGAGCTCACTGAAATTCTACAAACAAGATGTGAGCAGTGACGAGTCAAGATAAAGATAGGAGCCTCAATCCAGAAAAAGATAGGCTCCAGGGGAAGAGCAGGGAGAGATCAGTGAATGATCTACAGTAGGCAGTGGTCCGGGGCTAATGGGGAGTTGGAGCTAGATTGGAATTTTCCAGTATTAGAAGGGGGGGCTTAGGCCATAGGCCACATCCCACTTTCCTTTCTAAGATCCCTGGGTAAGGAAGTTTATTGAGATGCCTCTTTTTCATCTTCATAAAAGTAGGTATATTTGGTCCCTTGTAACCCCCAATTTTGAAATGGAAGCCAGGTAGTTTAACCTTTCTCTACCATTTGCCATCTCAAATGTTTATTGTTCAATTCTCTACCTATTTTTAAGCCAGACAGAATCTCCCAGACTTAAAAGAAATAAAATAACTGTTCTATTCCAGGGCTGTGCTGACCTTGGAGAATTTTCTAGCTTTTCCACCTTTTTTATTTTATTTTATTTTTTTTGTCATAGGAATCCCTGCATAGAACCAAAGCCCTGTTAACCACCATTTCTTATCACTGTATTGTGTTAGCAGAAATCACTGGGGATTTTACTGTGTTATGAGAACCTCCAAATTGCATGACAATCTTGTTTTACAAGTTTCTTATCTCCTTTTCATTTGTTCAGTTGGTGGTCACCAGTGGCTTACAATGTCACCGGAATCTGTTGAAAGAAATAAAAGTTTTTGTTCTGCAGGCTCCTTATCTGCAGTTCTGTTTGTGTCCTCCAAACCACTGGTGATTTGTGACATCATTGGATTCCATGGTGTAACCATAGCCACTCACAAAGATAATCTTGTAATTTTACTTCATTTGTGCACGTAGTTCTCCAACATTTTTTCAGTCATACCATTTTTCCTTTGTTACTCTAAAATGTTGACGGTATCAGGTGAAATTCCTGAATTACTTATTTTGCTCAGAGATTACCTTTTTAAATTATTACATATCAGTATCAGGACTAAGAGTAATAAAGAACAACACATAGAGTTAAATGGGCTCGTGACTAGAAAATAATATCGTAAATTCACAAATGGCAATGAGTATATCTCCTTAAATGGTTTTTGAGGAAAAAGTGTCAATTAATTAAAAACGGTCAAATGTAAGACTGAAAATATAGATAAAAGGGAATAATTGTGTGTTTTTTTTTAATTTGTTTAGTCTTATTCTAAGATAAATGAACTTTGAAGGTAGTCTTTAAACAAAAAGCAAATAGGCAGTAAGTGAAAATCTAGTATTATGAAAGTTTAATTGCAAATATTAAGTTTTTGCTGCTTAAAAATGTATTCTGACTTCAAATTAATTAGCAACAAAATACAAGAGCCCAATACATAAAGACAGTGTGAATGTATACTTGGTAAAAGAGGAAATAGAATGCCAAAAAACATGAAAAAATAATAAATAGTAATTTAATCAAATACATACAGAGACATACACACATAACCCATTAAATAAAGGTATAAAAATAATATGCATTGCTGATGAAGGTGTGAGGAATAAACATTCTCATTATGTGATGACAGGGATCTAAATTTGTAAAAGTCCCAGTTGGATAGCAAGGTGGACAGTCAAGACATTTTAAAACAGTTCTACTGACTGACCAATAAGTTTTAGTTTTAGAAGCTATTTTATGGAAATATTCTAAAGTAACAGTAAAGTCTTTATACCTCAAAAGTGTTCAAGCTAGTGTTTGTTATAATGTCTAATGAAGAAGAATGATTAAACCATAAGCCACCCACAGATCAGAATGTAATACTACATGGAATTATAAGAAATTAAACCAAGTAGGAAAAGGATGAACTATCATTATGAGCAGGATGTAAATGTGCACATGTAACAAACATGAAAAATATTTATGAAATAAGGCTATATAAATACAAAACAAGTATGGTTATTTCTGGGTGATGGGATTAGGGATCATTCCTATTTTAATCATATTAGTATACATTCTGCAAGTATACAACAATAAGCATGATTTACTTTTATTTATTTTTAATATAAATGTATTTGTGGAAAAATGACTAGTGGCATGGTCTTAAAATTAACTTTTTGTTTGTTTGTTTGTAGTAATGTGTGATTGCAGTTTTTAAAAAGGAACTAGGAATTACTACCACTATTTAAGAACATATTTGGAGACCCTATAAAAATGTTTCTACTTATTCTAGCTTTGGTGATGATAATCAACTCACTAGTTCACATACCCGTTGCGAGAAGCAAAATGACTCATGCCTAAGGTGTTTATTTGCTTTTGAATCTTTGGTCAATATTTTTATCTGTCTTCTCATGAGAAAGTGATTAACATTGTCCTTTTGTGGCAAGGAGATTAAATGGAGAAATGTCTGATGGTCCAAATGAAGTTTTTAAGTCAATGGGAACAAAGGAAGTTTGGGATTTTAGTTTTTTAAAGAAATAATGATCATATAAATGGAATAAGGGTCTCACAGAACATCTATGTAACTGTGTTTTGGCAGTTTATTTGAATGTGAGCAATATTTGGTCTTTTTACACAGTTTACCCCTCCAAGGGAAATTGGGGCTAGATTAGAACTTTCCATTTTTAAAGGGGAGGTGAGGGGCCTTGGGCCATAGACCAGGTCCAACTTTTCCTTTTCAGATCTCTGGCTAAAGAAATTTACAAATTTTGAAATGGATGCCATGTAGTTTAATTAGTCTTTCCCTAATATTCGCTACCTCCAATGTGACAACACTTAGAAGATAGACAGCAATCATCGTTGAATAGATTCTTCTACTTGTCTCTGCTCTCACTGCTCCAGCAGGCAAAGCTCCTTGGTCTTGACTGACAACCATTAGGATCAGAGTCAGAGCTGAGGGATCAAAATGTGTCAGCCCCCATAGAGTATGGGAATGTGCACATTTTTTTATTGATCTCTTAAATTTTCCATTCTTTATTTTTTTTCCCCTCCAGGACTTTGTTTCATATTGTGCTCTGGGCCCCTTCTAGATGGGCTGCCTTGTAGAACTTTTGGGTCAGTCAGAGAGGGTACAGATTTCACATTGATACCCCATAGAAGTGACCAAAGTAATGGCAGACCGAGGAAGACGACAATGTTCTGGGACAGAATGTACTGTCCTAGCAGGTGGAGCCTAACAAACACCATGTACAGTGTGGTGGTTATGGGGACTATTGTAACAACTGTAAACTAGGTGGGGGTCCTAGTGCCTGAAGAACTTGGAGGTAGGGGGGTTAGGCAACCACCTGACATACAGTGAGTGGGCACTTCCAAGATGTAGAGCTAAGATTCTGTTTTATTTTCTTTTGTACTTCATTGCATTCTTTCTCATGCTCTTTTCATTCAAAGATTCAGTCCCAAGACAGGATTATGATACTCCACCAGCTGTTGTGTCAGGTAGGAAAATTCTAATTCCTTTCAGACTTGATTGGTGGGGAGAGATGGAAGTTGCCTGGTTTTCTCCAAAACTCTTTAAAGCAGTGATTCTCAATGGGGCTGGGTGCAAGGAACTTAAATTTCAGTTCCGGGGTCGGGGGTTGAGTGGGGCAAGGGAATGGGAAGAGCATGGTTCAAAAATGTATTTAATAGTTCAGTCCAGTTTTGTGTATGAGAAACAAATATGTTGCTTCTATAATAAAAAGTAAAAGCTCAAAGACATTTGATCTATGAAGGATACGCAGAACGTAGGGTCTGTCTATGTTCTGTGTATCAGAGGTTCTCAGTGTGGGAGGGTTCATCACAATTTCTGAGAAGTGGGAGAGGATATTTATGTTTATCAAAGGAGGGCACAAATTAATAAAAATGTAGTTTGAGAAGCACTGCTTTGGAGACCAGAATTCTTCTGAAATCAGAAAGTCATCCCATTGTGCTTGCTCCACACCCAGCGTAGTGTCTCACCCATAGCAGGTGCTCAATGTAATTGTTTGTTGAATGAATCAAAACTTCAGATCTGTTCCAAAAATGGTGTTTTGGCGATGGAAAGAGAAGCTGCCAATGTTCCACTTGTACCGCAAAGTGGCAGAGGTTGATCCGGGAGTCCGTTAGGATCTTGAGGATTTTTATTAGCAATATTTAAGTTGTTTCATAAACTTCGGTGGTGCAGTTTATAATAGGGTATGCGTGTGTGAAAAGGTGGGTTTTTGTTTTGAATTGCACAGATCTTGTGCTTTCTTAACTTTGAATTTTGGTTTCTTGCAAAGAGGATAATGGGCATAATTTTTCGCTTTTGTTGATTTGCTTTTAAACTAAATAAAAGACTGGCAGCCTAAAGAGCTTTGAACCCTTTGATCCTTTCACGTGTTAGATGATGAGGACATACCATCTAAAGCAAGAGATGAAGGCCAGGAGAGCCCATCAGTGGGTAGGGCCTGGCCACTGAGCGGTGGTTTTCACATAGAGAACAGCATGCTCTTGGCCACTGGGTTTGCCTGACCTAGCATCTGAAGGGTAATCCTTTCCTCATGTCTGATGGACTTGTGTGATGGTGCTCATGGCTGAATATTCATCTTACAAACAAGTTCAATTGAGAAACAATGAGTTAGCTTTCAGTTGTGAAGTCACTTTTTTTTTCAATCCTCACCCCAAGGAGTGAGGATATTTTTTCCATTGATCTTTGACAGAGAGAAACATTGATGTGAGAGATACACATCCATTGGTTGCCTCCCACACTCGCCCTGACTGGTGGGGGAGAGAGGGGCGGGTACTGAACCTGCAACCCAGGTATGTGCCCTGGACCAGGAATCAATGGTGCACAGGCTGGCACTCTAACCACTGACCCACACCAGCCAGGACCACTTTGCTTCTTTTGGAGAGCTCTATAAATTGTCATTAATTAGAACATCACTTATCGTTCCCCAAAGTGTGTATCCTATCATATCATAATGTGTTTCATTTAGCTTACTTTGTTTAATGTAATGTAGCCTTTACTTGGTTTCATATATGGCATCTTTGTTTAACAAGAGGCACCTATTCTTGAAAATTCACCAATATTAGTAATGAGGAAAGACAGAAACTGAAACTTTCCTTCTACTAGGTTTCCTGATTCCACTTTTAAGAACACACACAGAGACACACAAAAGCAATGAAAACATCAAAAGCACTTACTAGATATCAGCCATGGGTCTGGATCAATGCATATGAATTGAAGCAGAGCATCTGGCTTGGAGTTCCCACCTAATTCCACAGACAGCTGCCACTGAAAGTCCTTGAGCTGAGAAATGACTCAATTAAAGTAGAGCCTTAAGAAACGTAATCTGGCATTTTTGTGTGTGCTTAAGCAACAAGAAACAGTAATCACATAGGACAGTTAGAAAGCCCTGGTATTGATATCATTAATATTTTTTTTAAAGTGCTAAGATCCCATCAGTGGAATACAAAAGAAGGCACTAATATAGGAGTGACAGGAACAAGAACAATTTACAGGACTTTACAGTTGTTTTCCCCTGATAAGATTTAATTGGTGGTTTGACATCTGATTAAATTTGCACAGAGTTCTTCGGCCTCTTTGGTCTACCTGTAAAGGAAAATAAATTTACCTTTTAAAAATGTTTATAAATTGTCTGGTGGGCACAACTTGAGTGACTTTTGAAAAATGGAATATCCTTTGCCCAACCCTGGGGAAAATCAGGAAAGTGAAGCAGGCAAAGGTGTTGTAATATTTCCTTCTCATATCTCCCAGTATGTCAACATTGGGCAACCCAGATAGTAATCAATTCTTTGTCAGTGTAGTAACTAAATGGATATCAAGATAGAAGGAGAGAGAAGAGTTAAGTTCCTGTCAATTCAATGGCTTGATATGTCATTTTCAAGGATCTAATCCAGAGGAAAGGCATGCTGACTCCATCCCCCATAGGCAGGTTATCCCCTAAATTCTAAAGAACCCCAGAAGACTTGCATCCAGGGAAGCAGTGGGCAGTGGCATCTCATTGTGAGCTAATCCCCTGAGCATGTCTCCAAGACCCCCTTTAATTAAAACCAGAGGGAAACGGCCAAGTTCAGTATTGTACATGTTGAGTTCGAAGTATCTGTGAGACATCCAAATGGAGATAACAAATATTTTGGATGTGTGTGTGTCTGGAGGTCAGAAGATAGCTCTTAGCTACAGGTGGATATTGGAGTTATCATCTTGGAATTAAGTCATGTCACCCAGGGAATGTGCTTAGAACAAAGGCAAGTAGGCGGATCCTTGAAAAAAAAATGGCCACCTCCCAAAAAAGAAATTTAAGAACAAGGAGCCTAAAATGAAGATTGGAAAAGATAACTATAGGCATAGCAGGAAAACCAAGAATATGTTGTTTCAAAAGAAGCCGAAGAGAGAGAGAGTATTTCAAGAGAAGCCTGTTTAGTAAGATGAGTCCTGAAAAGAAGCCACTGGATTTAGTTACAGAGAGATCACTGGTCAATCTGATGGTGCAGTTTTTTTTGTTTGTTTGTTTTTTGTGTGTTTTTTTAAAAATATATTTTATTGATTTTTTAAAGAGAGGAAGAGAGAGGGATAGAGAGTTAGAAACATCGATGAGAGAGAAACACCCATCAGCTACCTCCTGCACACCCCCCACTGGGGATGTGCCCGCAACCAAGGTACATGCCCTTGACCGGAATCGAACCTGGGACCCTTGAGTCCGCAGGCCGACGCTCTATCCACTGAGCCAAACCGGTTTCGGCTGATGGTGCAGTTTTAAGGGGAAGGGTGAAGACAGTGAATGGGCTGTAAGGAAGTGGATGTAACAAATGCCAGAAATGTAACCATTTTGGCTTTCAAGAAGAGTAGAAAAAAACAAATGGACAACGGAACGGATTGATTTACTACTTTTTAAGATGGGAAATATTTGGTCATAATAGGAAGAAGCCAGGAAGGAGTTCTAAAATATGAAGATGTAATTCATGGAGGGGTGACTCATAGAGCAAGGTCACTGAGGAAGCCAGATACTTCTAGGAATGTGGGAGGACAAAAGAAGGGGATGGAATATGTGCATGCAAGTTTGTAAATGTAGGAATAGGAAATCAAAGAATTTCCTACATGATAAATACTATTTTTTATGGCACATATTAAGTGACATCTGAGAATGAATGGAAGATGTCATGGAGAACAGAATTTGGGGAAACTATGGAGTAAGAAAGCCAACTAGCAATACATAGAAAGTTTGAAAGGCAGTACTGGGTGTCCATTTGAAGCTACAGATTACGAATTTTTGTGATACCAATCTGTGAAGATGTTTTAATTTTCCACAGTAGCGATCAGTAGCCAGAAAGGCATTCAGGTGGATTAATCCTCAGCTAAGGTTGTACTGAGTAGAGTGAGAAAAAGGGCAATGTGTGATGACAGTATTGTCAAAAGAGTGATTGACAAATTCAATCAATACTATACTTTCCAGGATGAACAGAATGAGAAAAGAGGGCCATAGGCAAGGGAGCTGGGGAGAAAGTGGAAAGATCGAGAAGAGGTATGAATGAAATGTATGAAGTGGTCTGGAGAAAATACTAGGATTAAAGATTTTGGATAATAAACTATTTCTTGGCAAAGTCAAGGTCATGGGAGCAGGTGGCCAAAGTGGACTGGAGGTGAAGGTGACAAAGATTAAAGAAATTAAGCTGCTATTTAAATGGGGGTATTTTTATGTCTGGAATTGTCTTATGTTATTTGGTTTTTGACCTTAATAAGATATGGGCTAATTATCAGGGAGAATGTCCCAAATATAGGGGATCACTAACAGCATACTTTCGAAACCTGTTACAAAACCTATGAAGAATTTTTAAGAACAAAGTTCTTTCCAGAACACTTGGAATATAGATTTAATTAAAGGCAGAAAAGTGTTTCAGATCAGTGTTTTCCAGGGTGTGATTTGTGTATCACTTTGATACTTAAAGTTAATTTATGAGTACAGGAACCCAAACTTTTTATTTTTATTTCAGCAGCTATATAGTTACTTTTATGTAAATTTGAATAACAGAATAAGTTCACCAAAAGCATGACTTAAGGAATACTTTGCTTAGGAAAAGTCTAAGAGAACTAGTTAAACAGTAAATACATTTTAAAAAATAATAATTCAGAAAGGATATAGAGCAAGGCCATAGTGGTGATGTCCAAAAGAAAGTGGCTGAAGTTTGGGAAATGGGAGTCTTTGATTTATTTCACTGGTGTTACCTCTCCTTGTCAAAGTCCCTGCTACACCTTATCCAGCTCATTTCAAGAACACAGGACAGAGGTTGGAACTACCTACATTTTCATGCAAAATCAAGAGTCTGTTGTCTTTTTGTTTTTTCTTTTCCACAGCAGTTACAACTCTTTAAAAGATCTTCCTATTTTAAGCAAATTTGTTTTTAAAAAATCTTGAAGTCATCTTTTTTTTTTCCTCTTCATAGCTGGATTTGACGTGGCACATATGAAAACTAAAAATAATATGCTGTCAAAATTGTATCTCAGTTGCTTTAAGCTTAATTCCCTTGAAGGGTGTCATCCTGAAATCAAGCAAAAACTATTGACAGAGAACCAAAGTAGAACCAAAATTTGTTCACCTTTTCTAAAAAGCTTAGAGTTCAAAATTTGAATCTGTTTTTGGAAAAGACAAGAAATGAGAAAAGTGCCCCCAAAATGCATGAGAAGAATCCAGCAAACATCTGGAACATATATTTATTCTCTGGCATATCCTTCACGCACACCAGCTAAAATAGGTTGAAAATATTCAATGTTATCAATACAACTTCATGACAAGATTTCACAGAAAAAGCATACCTAAGTCATGATACAGATTCACTCAGTGTGGTTGAATTTGAAGTCCTTCAGTGTCATAGTCAGGAAATTATGCTCTGCAAATGAAGTCCTTTACAGAGGTATTTGCCCAAATTAGGGCAAAATTCACTGTTAAAATAGTAGGCAGTTTTTCCATATTGTTTTTGCTAGTCGATAGCATCACTTTGCATTGGAAAGCCTCATTAATTTGGAATTGGTGATGCTCTACCAAAGATTTGGTTGAAGTTTATCTTTATACTGCCTCTTCTCAGGTGGGAATTACTTTATAAAACTCTAATAATTGGGATGGGCGGGGGTGTTTAAAATACTTCAAAGAACGAAACTATTTTTTCAGCTCTAAACAACATCTGTTTTCATGGATACCATGTGCTAATTACAAATGATTTCCATCTCTTAATTAAACATTAGGACCATTAGTACCTCCAATTAGCAACAATTAGCCATTAAATTGTATTTACTGTAAAAGACCTGACACAGAGTTATTTGTTCCCACCAGCCATGCATGAAAATTGGTTTCATTTCTTTGCTCAAATACTGTGCATCTACTTTGATTACAAAACTGCATTTGTTTAAGTGTGCTAATTAATTGATTTTTTTTCTTTCCAATAAGTTCTAATAAGGGAGACTTTGTTCTACTTACTATGCATTCATCCAACTGGTATTTTCTGAGCTCCTGTAGTGCTACAAAGAACCAAGGCTATAGATCACAGATGCATTCCTTGCCTACAAAGAGCATAGGATCTAACAGAAAATAGGGTTACAAAGAACTGTTATAAAACACAGAACGGGACTTTGTACATGATATTTATACAAATATCTGACAAACAGGCATGTGCATGCTGTTTTTGTGTTCTTGCTGGTACACTCATATCGATCCGTCCATTACCAAAATGAAGTCTGATTTTTCCTGAGGGACCACAATTTTCATTGCTCCATTCAAGTAACTGATAACCAAAGAGGGGTTAAGCAAATAGACTGTTCTGGTGTATAAACATCACTGTTATTTAGCCCATTTTTATGTGGGGTGGTGATGGGGAGTTGGGCAAGGAGGATACAAAATTTTATGTCTATTTTCTAATCAAGCAGTTTTATTTCTGTAAAGATCCAGATAGAAAATATTTCAGGTTTTGCCAGCCATACGGTCTATGTCATGACTACTCAGCTCAGTCTTTTAGGGCGAAAGCCACCACAGACCATGTATGAATAAATGAGCATGGCTATGTTCCAATAAAGCTTTACTTATTAAAATTGGCAGCAAGTTGAATTTGGCTTATGGACTGTAGTTGGCTCACTCCTATTTCTAATCAATTTATTTTCATAAATATTCCAAATCAATACTGTTACCAACACTCTTTTTTTGTTCTTTTTTTTTAAATTTTATTTATTTATTTTAAAATCTTTATTGTTAAGAGTATTACAGTTGTCCCTCTTAGTCCCCTCATTTCCTATCTCCACCCAGTTCCCTCCCCACCCCAGGCCTTCACCACTCTATTGTCTGCCCATAGGTAATGCATATCTATAATAATAAAAGCATAACATGCTAATTAGACAAGACATCCTTCTGGACGTCCTTCTAGACAACCTTCCAGATGAAGCCAGAGCTCCGAGGGAAGCCCGGGTCCCGGGTGCCTGCCGGTGGCCAAAGGGAAACCCATGTCCTGGGTGCCCACTGGCGGCCTGAGGGAAGCCCGGGTCCTGGGTGCTGGAGGGAAGCTGGTGCCGGCAGCTGGGGGAAAGAAGGCCTGCACTTGCATGAATTTCATGCATCGGGCTTCTAGTATGCATATAAGATCTTTGGTTAATCTCTCCCCGCCCCGCCTCCCCTCTACCTTATGAGATTTGTCGGTCTTTTTCATGTTTCCAGGCCTCTGATTCTATTTTAATCACCAGTTTATTTTGTTTATTAGATTTTGATTTTTAGATTCGATTGTTGATACATATGTATTTATTGCCATTTCATTGTTCATATTTTTATCTTTTTCTTCTTCCTCTTCCTCTTCCTCTTTTTAAAGAATACCCTTCAACATTTCATGTAATACTGGTTTGGTGGTGATGAATTCCTTTCGCTTTTCCTTGTTTATGAAGCTCTTTATCTGACCCACAATTCTAAATGATAACTTTGCTAGGTAGAGTAATCTTGGTTGTAGGTCCTTGCTATTTATCACTTTGAATATTTCTTGCCACTTCCTTCTGTCCTGCAAAGTTTCTGTTGAGAAATCAGCTGACAGTCATATAGCACTCCCTTGTAGGTAACTAACTGCTTTTCTCTTGCTGCTTTTAAGATTCTCTTATTGTCTTTAACCCTTGACATTTTAATTATAGTATATCTTGGGTCTCTTTGGGACTCTCTGTGCTTCCTGGACTTGCAAGTCAATTTCTTTCATCAGGTAGGGGAAGTTTTCTGTCATTATTTCTTCAAAAAGGTTTTCAATATTTTGCTCTCTCTCTTTTCCTTCTGGCACTGCCACAATGCAAATGTTGATATACTTGAAGTTGTCCAAGAGGCTCCTTACACTATCTTCATATTTTTTCATTCATTTTTCTTTTTGCTCTTTAGATTGGGTATTTTTGCTTCCTCATATTCCAAATTGTTTATTTGGTTCTCGGAATCCTCTACTATTTAATACCTGTAAATTATTCTTTATTTCAGTTAGTGTATGCTTAATTTCTGACTGGTCCTTTTTCATGTCTTTGAAATTCTCACTAAGATCCTTGAAAGTCTCACTAAGTCCCTTGAACTCTGTATCCAGCAGTTTGCTTGCTTCCATTTATTTATGACATGTTTCTTTGTCTCCACATTTTGGATTTTCCCTGTGTCTGTTTCTATATATTAGGTAGAGCAGCTACATCTCCTGGAATTGGTAGAGTGGCCTTGTGTAGTAGGTCTCCTGTAGGGCCCAGTAGCTCAGCCTCCCCAGTCACCTGAGCTGGGCATTCTAGGTGTGCCCCTGTGTGGGCTGTGTGCACAGTAGTTGAGCCTTGATTGCTGTTGGCAGTCACTGAGAGGAATTGACCTCCAGGCCAATTGGCTATGAGGACCAGCTACAACTACAGTGGGAAAGCAGCTATATAGGAGACACCCCTATGGAGCAGGACTTGCTTCAGTGGTGCTCACTGAGAATGCCCCTTGAGTGTGTCACTTGTGGATGTATAGAATTATATTCTGGTATGGTCTGAATCTTTCCACTGGGTGCACTGGCTCTGGGACCTTTGGGGATGTGCAAAGTCAGCCACTGCCTGGGGCCACCCAACAGTAACTACAAAGACGTCTGCAGCTGCTACTTGTATTGGGCTTAGAAGTGCCCAGGCAAGGCCCTGCTGTGAAGCAAGGCAGGCTGGTGCTGGTGCCTGGGCTTGGGCTTTTTACTGATAGGTTTGGGGCATGCTGACACCAGCTGCTGCTTGTTTGAGAGATTTTTGTAAAGTTTAAAGCCTGAGCCAGGCCTGGCCATTCATATGGAAAAGCTGCTGCAAACAGCTTGAGTAGGGCTGCCAACTGGATGGGGTGGGGGTTTTAGGGAATCATCAGGATGGAGCCAACAGTGTGAGCCAGGCTCATGGAGATTCAGATATGGCTGCCTGTCAGCTCTGCAACAGGGGAGGTCTCAACAAAGGAACAATGATCCCTGAGAGCACCCCTGTCTGGGAGAAAGCCACCCCCCGAGTTCCTGCCCCTATGCCAGACAATCCAGTTCCTTCCTGTATGTCCCTGGATTCCCCAAAAGCAGCCCAGCGATGGAGCTCAGGGGGATCGAATCCGAGTATGTTCTTGCGCCGGCCCTTTATAAAGGAACACTGGGTCTCCAGCAGCTTCTGTGTCACTCAGCCCCAACCCCCGCTGGTTTTTACAGCCTGAAGTTACGGGGACTTCTCTTCCCAGCTCTGGAACCCTGGGCTAGGAGTCTGATATGGAGCTGGGACCCCTTGCTCCTCATGTGCAGCCTCTGTAGCTGAGATATTTTTAAAAAACTGCACACGTGGGTACCAGTCCAGCCCGTTCCTCACCTCTGCCCTTCCTACCAGTCTCAATGTGCTTTCTTCTTTACTTCTCTAGTTGTAGGATTTCCATTCAGCCAGCTTTCAGATGGTTCTGAATGATGGTTGTTCTGTATTTTAGTTGTAATTTTGATGTGGTTGTGGGAGGCAAATACCGGTGTTTACCTACGTCACCATCTTACCAACGTACTTTTCCTTTATAGTCAGCATTTTTGTGGTTCTTATTTTTTTTATTTAATTTTATTGTTTAAAGTATTACAAATAGTACTACATATGTATTTTTGTGGTTTTTAAACATTTATTGAAAAGCCGACGAAATATCAGAAAAACAGAGGCGGAAGAGATTGAGATGAAGATTGAGACATTTCTTAGTATTTTAGATTGTACAGCATGAGTGATTGTAGTACTGTAGTATTAAAACACTTTAAGTCTATTTATACTTTTTACATGCTCATATACTGGTTTCCTGGGATTTATTTGAAGGTACCCGGCAACAGAGAATTATCAATCCAGAAGACAAAATATGTATCCTGTTTAACATTTCCTTGCCAGCCTTTAGAATTCTTTACTTTGAGAAATTTAGAGAAAAGGCAAGAGATTCATCCTCTCAGCAGATTTGTAGTAAAATATATTTTGCATCTTTGTCACCCTACATGGGCTGGTATTTTTGTTGTGGTGGTTGGTTAGTGTCCACGGAAGTTATTCTTGATGGACCAGTTATCCCCTGGGCAACTGCTTCTGAGTACTGTTTTTGTTTTTGTTTTTGTTTTGTTTTTTTGCTCTGCACTAAGAAGGTGAAAGGAAACTTTCTTGGTTTTGTCTAAAGACCAAATACTGCACAGGACAGGCCTGGGATGGCTGGAGATATGACTGCCCTTCTGCAGCAAAGTCAGAGCGAAATTCCACTTGGTGATGCAACACACACATCAAAGGGAAAGCAGCATCCCAGCGAATCTGCCCTAGAATCCCTCCATGAGTGGCAGCCATGGCTTAGCGACACAGCAGCAGCACCTGGTGTCACTTAGTACTTCAATCATCTAAAGGGCAGTGTCCCCATAATGCAACAGAGGGCAAGAGCCTTTTCAGGATAACAGTCGGTTTTAATGGAAGCTAATTGTATGGCAGGAATCAGCATATGTGGTACTGACTGCACAGGGTTCCCTTTTTTAATCAGCAGCACAAAGTGGGCACTTGAGGTTCCCATCAGAGAATCCAGTCATGAATGGACTATGGTTCCGCACTTGGCAAAGGCATGCTAGAGACATCCGATACTGGAGAGATGCTGCCTGACAGACAGGCTAACATTTCTCTAGACTCTGTGTCAAATTAGTTTATCAGACAGCAAAACACCTGAACCGTAAGATTGCCTGTCCCTCTAGAAATGCTTTCTCAGAGTTAAAATGTAATGTTTTAACCTCTTGTGTCTTAGACAGGTAGCATATGACACAAACACTTAAACAACGCTACGATTTTTTGAGATGCCAGAGTGGAAGTAATTGTCCATTATTTTACTCCACGTCCCTCATATAAAGAAGCAAGTGATGAATTGCTCCTTGAGTTCAGTGCCTAGGCAAGAATCTTCCCCAGATGAACGGGTATACTTCTTTTGACCTGACAATGTAAAATACATAACTCAATTCATTTCCTCTTGGCCTTGGTTATCAAGACAGGCGGAGTCAGGCATAGTGCACTGCAAATGTTCCCGGTGGCATGTGCTCTCTATTGCTCTCAACCGTGCATTGATGCGCTGGTGTGTGTGTGTGTGTGTGTGTGTGTGTGTGTGTGTGTGTGTGTGTGTGCGCTTTTTAATATAGTGCTGAATTTTGGAAACCCTGCACAAATTCAGTTTGGGAAAACAAAAGCTCTAATTCCTATGATATATAAATAAATAAATACATACATACATATATACATACATACATGCTAAGGGGCTCAGGGAAGTTTGTGTGCTCTAAGGTCTCATTGGAAAGATAAAATGAGAGATGATTGTGATTATGTGTTCATCTGATCTAAAAATGCGCAGGCAGGGACTGTTTTTATTCATCCACACACATGCAACTCTGAATAGACATAAGTATGGTGTGATAATTGGAAACGGCTTTTAGAGTCAAGAGGATATTCATGATTCCTAGTCCCATTATTTAATAATTATTTCACAATGACAGCCACCTAAATTTTTTGAAGCCTGCCTTTTCTTTTCTTAGGTATAGATAATAATAATGCATTAGCAGCTCCATCTGCATACTAATACGAGGATTAATTGAGATGGCATATGTAAAATACCTAGTAAGTGCTTGACTTGTCATAGGTAGTAAATAATTGGGGCTTCCTTTTCTCTCTTTCCCCACATTCAGGCATTCAGAGAAGTATGTTAGAACTTTTGAAGTATCATTAACCTTATGTTTGCCATGATAGATTGACTGAACCAAAGTAGTGATTTAAAATAGAGTTTCCTAACCCACTATCTAAAAATAGGAGAACTATTAAGGGAATTCATTACATGTCTTCTCTATTGGCTAACAATTATACTATTTTAGGTGAATTAATATAAATATTAAAGCTTTTTTTAACAACATGAAAAGTAATATTTATAAATGTGAAGTGAAAAAAAGTGACAAAATTAAACAATCATTGTGATTCTGAGTTCTAAAGCATGCACACGAAAAGAAACTAAAAGAGACTGCATTAAGTGATTATCCTGTGTCTTTAATTTCTTTTTTCAACACTTTTTGATGTGTTGCTTTGGAACTTATATAATTTACTAAAATTTTAGTGGCACAGCCTTTGAATATACATAATTGTGGGGAATCTATATATAGAAGAAAAAGATGAGTGTATTAATACCAAGATGATAATGATGACTACGATGATTATATTGTGGTAATGGTAGCAGTGATGGCCTCTAAAATTTTCCCCACTTCCTTTCATTATGTCTCAACACTAGGGCATTGAAGGCAAAATTAAGAGAAGCTTCTCTCTCTATAGAAGTAGCATAGCCGAAACTGGTTTGGCTCAGTGGATAGAGCGTCGGTCTGCGGACTGAAGGGTCCCAGGTTCGATTCCGGTCAAGGGCATGTACATTGCTTGCGGGCACGTCCCCAATGGGGGATGTGCAGGAGGCAGCTGGTCGATGTTTCTCTCTCATCGATGTTTCTGGCTTTCTATCCCTCTCCCTTCCTCTCTGTAAAAAATCAATAATAAAATAAAATAAATAAATAATAAGAAGTAGCATATATCTTTGAGTGATTTTGTCATCTAAAGTCACTCTTCATTTATGTGAGTTTACTGCCCACCTACCAGAAGGCGGACAATAAACCACAACCACTTGGCTGTTGCTTTTCACAGTTTTCATAATGAAATCACATTTCAAATAATATATTCTGCTTCTTTCATTCAGCACTTGGAACAGTCTGAAAATCTTCCCAGTTTCCTTAATGTGAGACTTCTAGTTTCTTAGGTTTATGGAATTGATCTAACACATTTGAAATTGGGACCATACGTAATATACTTTAATGACATTGATATTGTGTAACTTCCATGATATATATTATATATGTAATATTAACTCATTATATATATTATATTATATATAATATTATGATTATATTATATTTTATAATGTATGTGTTTCCCCAAGCTGTAGATCACAAAATATTTGTTCCTACCAAAATGATGATATTGTTTCAAAGTCCATTGCCATCCAAGATATTGCCTGTTCTTCCTTCTTTTCCAACATTAACTTTAATTATATTGATAATGTGAAATATAACATAAATGACATATTATTTATTATCACACCGGATTTTATAAAATTTTCACTTGTCTGAACTGTGCACTTTGGTGTACTCAACTGTGATTTAGTTTTGGTAAAATATTGATTGAAAAGCCTTCAGCTACCTGATCCAGATACTGCATATCAAAACTGTAATCATGTCACATCAAATTTCCTTAAAAAGGAAACAAAAATTGAAAAAAAAATTAAACCAGTGGTGCCCTTTAGTTTATATGCAATGGATATTTCATTTGGCAGAAAAATCATACTGGGTTCAGAGTAATGGATTGCAGGCCCCTGTAAGGCATAAATTTAATTACTCTATGTGCCTGCTCTGAGTCCAGCCATCTACCCAAGAGACTCAAATCTGGGAAAGCATAGGACTCGAGATTCAAGAAATGGGAATTTCATTCATAATTGAGCAGATATTTTAGCAAAGCAAGAATATAGTGTTGGTAAAAAGTAAAAATTATTTTCTTAAGATACTTGTTCTAGAAGGTTAAAGTCTACCAGTCAAAGAAGACCAGAAACCAACTGTAGTCAAATAAAATTTGGTTTACTAGCTTACGGAAAGAAAGAAGTTACATCAGGTGAACCATGGAGCATCTAAGAAGTTTAAGAGGCTTATTACAGGATTTGAGCTCATGTAGTGTGACTTTGGTAAGGACCTAAGTGAGGGTTTATTTTGCATTGGGGCTCTCAGGCAGTGAGGGGAGGTTGATGATTGGTGTCTTACTAAGTCTAGTAGGTGAGCACAACAGAACATAGAGTTGTCTTTGCTAACGATGGAGCAGTCACTCATAGACGGAAAGTGGGGATGCGTCTTCCAGGTTGGCAGAACGTCCTTGCTTCTCTCTCTCTTTTATCCATCACAGTCATCAAGTTCTTGTCTGATACCATCTTCAAATTGTTTAATTGGGAATACTATGCCCTTCCTAATAGCTACCAGCTAATTAAAGACAATTTGAATGGTATTTTATTAATCCTTTCCTTACCTAACAGGCAATTTTTAATGTTGGTTGACAAAAATATAGCTGAACCTTGAATCACCTTGATAAAATGTAAATACAAACATGGGATAGGTCAAAATGTATTTTATTCATCACATGCAGTGAGTGTATATGGAAGGTACAGTGAAGGCAAAGATAATTTTATATACACAAAACACTATATTCAAGATGCTGTGCCAAGTGCTTTATGCGGATTGATTTGTTACATGTAATTGTCACAACCAATGAGTAAGGAAGTTTCTGTGTCCTCTACATATTGGTTCTTTATAAGTCTAGCTGGACCCTCACTCATATTTATGGTCCCTTTGGTTGTTTTAAACTTTTCAATCTTCTCAAGTTACAAACAGGAGTCCTGCCATTTATGCTCGGAAAATGGCTGCCTTGTCCTTTATGAGAAATGGATACCATAATTGATCTGTCTCCCACAAGTATTTTCTCTTTTCTTCAAATGTCTGCTTCTTCATTTTCCTCTCTTCTAGTCTCCTGTGTTTGTAAAGTGTGCCACTCTTTTTGACAATGTTAACCCTCTCTTCTATGTTTTTTATTTCATGTCTTTACCTTTTTGATGGTCTTAGCATGACTACTCTCTATTCCATAGGCACCTTCTTCAGTATATATTTATCCATTGATCAATGTTCCACTGCTTAAAAAAAAAAAGATATAAATCCATTTTATCTTGTTTTTCAGGGAGCTGGTCACTTTGCTTTATTTTCATTCTCTTTCCAGGGAAGTCATCTGCTCTCTTGGTTTTAACTCATATAAATGACTTCCAAATCTGTATTGCCCATTCTATCCTCTTCCTCAAATTCCATGCCTATGTTTCTGCCAGCCTCTTAGATGTCCCCCATCTCCTCCCACTACCCTTGGCTGGCTCCATGGAAGTTCAAACCTCATATCCATAATTTAAGTCTAACACTCCTTCTTCCCAATTCGGTTTCTTCTGCAGACTTTCCCAGGATTCAAACGAACCTCTATAAATATTATTTCTGTAAGCCAAGATTTTACAAGTAAGTGTAGTTATATGGTTAGGATTGTTACAGCCTTTGACAGTGGCTTGGAGTATAGTTCTTTTTTTGGGGGGGTGAGAACCATATGATTTAATATTCAATTGAGCTTGGAGTAGGATAGAAAATCTCTTATAAATTGATGAGGCATTTTTCTCCCAGGCAGTTTTGCTTACAGCCTCAGAGACATTTTGGCTTTCTCTACACCCTATAGGAACTTTCTTTTTTGTCTTACTTCTACCTCTACAATATACTTTGGATCTGTTCTCCCCATTCCATTATTTTACCCCAGTTCCGGTTGGATCCTTGCTACCTTTCATTTTATTATTACAGTGTCTTCCTAGTGCCAACACCTGGCCCTGCCCGTTCTTATTCAGCCTTCACATAAATGCCTGAATAAATTTTAGATTAACACTGTTTAAACTTTATCTGCAACAATAGAGTCTTCATATAACAATTGGGAGTTACCTTAGTAAGTAACTACCCACCATATGAGTACAGCCAGAAGTGGATTAAATTAGATCTCTGAATCTAAACTCATTGTTTCTAATAGCAACCCTCTGACTTACATGCCTACATCTACCAGGAATGCGACACTACACAAAGCTGTGAGCGGCTTACAGATGATACTCTACAGCTGTGTCACCCTGTAGGACCACAGGGTGGTGATTGCTCACGGGTCTCTGTGTGAGAACAGACCTAAAATTTTTCTGAGAAGAATCGTATGCTTCCTGCAGCTAACCTCCAAATACAGGGGGTTCCTTTTGGGTGGAGCGGGTGGGTTCTCTTGAATTCTTTTTAGCTTGCTCAATTCAACACTATCTGTCCAATGCCAAGTTCGGTTGATGGTTAAAACAGAGGCCTGTGTGTGTGTAACCAGCAGCAAAGAAAGCTACATTTCAAGTCCTTGTCAAGAAGTATAACAATTCCAAAGTCACAGTTACTCATACCTTTCAGAAACTTGGCTAAAACAAAATAATTTTTTTTGGAGAAATATTTGGAGAATATGCAGTATATCTATTCTCTTTGGTTATTCT
Organism: Cnephaeus nilssonii; assembly: GCF_951640355.1. Taxonomy (NCBI): domain Eukaryota; kingdom Metazoa; phylum Chordata; class Mammalia; order Chiroptera; family Vespertilionidae; genus Cnephaeus; species Cnephaeus nilssonii. The sequence continues at coordinate 14,658,704 of NC_137088.1, read as the reverse complement.
AAATTATATCCTGGATTAATCTCAGAAAGCTGTCTTACCTGGATGACTGTGTCTCACTGAGCCCCTGAAAAATAGCTTTTCCTGAAGTATGCATTGGCACAATGCCATTCACTTACGTTTGAAGGACACTATAATAAATAGCCCTTGGAAACTTGCTTCGCTTGCTTTAAAGCTATTGTTCATTTGAGTATCTGCTCATTTCAGACCTATGGGAGAAATGTCTCTCTTGCTCCCATATAGGGAATTAGTCTTTCATCCATCTCATTTATTTTTTTACCTAATGGACACAGTATAGGGTAGATATTTGTACATTCCTCACCACCCCATTTTTAGTCCGTAGGTCCCTGGAGGTTTAGAGATCAAGACTGCGCTATTCCTATTATCCCTGGTGGTACTGGAGCTCAAATTTTTGATGAAAATAAAACAGTTTAAATAAGGACTCACCCTCAATTAAAAATTTCACAGTGACTTTTACTATAAATAGAGAAGACAAAATGTGGAGGCAATACTAAGCTAGCCAGACACCTGAATTTTCTCTAACATGCCTAAAATGTAGGACCTCTTTTCCCCCCAGTAATTTACTCTGGGTAACTGTCATCCCCTTAGCAGCATTAACACGACATCCATCTGACTGCTCTTGCTGATTCAAGCCTCAACCCACCCCAATTCATCCTTTCTACAGCCACCAGAACCATCTTTCTTAAACAAACATGGCTTACATCAACTCTTTCCACAACCTTCAAAACATCATCCTCAGTCCTTAGCCAGTGCGACATGGCCCTTCATGATCCCCACATCTGCTTATTCAGACTCATTTCTTACTACTTCTGTGGTCCAGGTATAATGAACTTTTTCAGTTCTCAGGACAGGCCAAGCCTCCAGGGTCTTCACATAAATGGAAGTGTGAAAACTTTGAGCAGTTCCTCTGTCTAGACTGCTTTTTCCTCTACTCTTCAGCTTGCTAATGCTGGCTTGTTTTTCAGGGACTGTCTCAGATACTTTCTTCTCCTTAGTAGTCTCCCTCATTCTCTGTCTTGTCTTACAGTTGCCACTTTTTCTTATTCCCTTAGGTCCCTGGGAGTATCCCCATCATCACATGTAGCAGATAAAATGATTTTATTGCCTTTCTTTACCTCTAGAGCCAAGACTTAAATCTTCTGTAGAGTAGGGAATATTCATATTTCCTTATTACCCAGTAGCATCTGAGTAGGTACTTGGTAAATATTTGTTGACTGAATAAATAATGTCTATATTTAAAAATGCTGATATAGTAGGCATCCCTTCTACAGGACCCTAACCTTAACTTCAAAAGATTACAATAGCAAGAAGAAAACAGACTTAGAAACCCCAAGAAGTTTGGAAATTTGATTGAATAAGTGCAGAGAGCTTTCTGAAAGGGAGAAAATAGTCTCATGAACAAGTAAGTGGAAGAAAAAGTGGAAGGGTTTGGAAAAAGTAGAATTATTAGGAAAGCTTTCTTACATGAAATAATTTTAGAACTTGGTCAAAACCCACCAACGTGTTTAACCATTAGAAATATAACTGATCTTTAACAATGCCATGTGTCTGGAAGGTTTCATTGTACTCATCATTTTCCCTAGATAGTCATCATGGTCATTTACCTTACTATAACATTATTATAATTGGCTAGAGGCCTGGTGCACAAATCGGGGCCAGGCCAGCAAGGGGATGGAGGGACCGTGGGAGGTTGGCCGGCTGGCCCCATTCCCGATTGGGGTGAGGGGGCCAATCGGGGGCCGGGCCAGCAGGGGGACAGAGGGACCGTGGGAGGTTGGCCGGCTGGCCCCATTCCCGATTGGGGTGAGGGGGCCAATCGGGGGCCCGGCCAGCTGATGGGGCCGGTTGGCTGGCTGCAGTGCGCATCATAGCAACTGGTTGTTCCGGTCATTCTGGTCGTTCCAGTTGCTTGGCTTTTATACATATAAATTCCTTAGGGTCACCTTCTGAAAGTCCTCTTGTACCCATTTTTATTACCCGGGTCTTCATATGCATACCACTGCAAACATACTGGTCCCAATGACATAGCATTTTTGCCTCATTATTTTCCAATCAGATTTTCAATGGCCTGTGTCATGCCTTTTGCAGATTCTCTGGAAGACATGCATTCAGGTGTCCCTCTATCACTGTGAATGGTAATCAGGACAAGTAATGGCCTTTATCTCTTTTTCATTAATGAAATGGAAAAACACCATACCCAATCCATTAGTGATGCACTATTATATTGAGAGCTTAGTGTGGAAAGGCAGCCAGCCAGTAGACATAGGGCTGGTTTCCCTTAAACAGGATTTTCAGCCTTGATCAAACAAGACACCCTTTCCTCTGGCAGGGACGTTTGCACTCCATCCCTCTCTCTCTCTCCCATTTTGTTCTGCCCTAATTTGTCCTGACAGTCCATAAGGGATTTAACTAATGTTTCCTAAATAACATTAAAATGTTTTGCAGATTAACATTTTGCATATTCATAGGGATAAAATATCAATTAGTCTTTTGAAAAACTTTCTCTTTCATTGTTTCTGTCTGTGGATTTTAGTTTCTTGAATTCCTTACTCTCAAAGAGATCTTTTCTCCTTGTTTTTCCTCATTAGAAACTCAATATAAATATAGAATAAGCAACCATTCTAATTTATTATTATTATTATCATTATTATTTTAGCATTCATGCAGGTAAAACTCCCTTGTCATTTTTATTCTTTTAGGAAGTTAGTTTGTTTGATGGTCTTGAATTTGGTCAGTTTAGACAAGACTTGAGGGTGTGGTATTTTTTTTTTTAATCTCAAAAACTCAATTGGATTATTTTGCCTTTAGCTTGTACTTTGTAAGGTGTCTTTTTGCTTTAAAACTCACATCACTAGTATTTGTACTTATCACCCAAACCACTTAGACATGAAGATCATTTGTAGAGCTAGTTCTTTGTGACATTAAACTGCGTATTTGTGTATAGGGCCCAGTTTCCGAAATACCCTTCCTTAGGTATACAACCCAGCCAAAGCAAAACACATGAGCTTCACAGTCTTTTTTCTGTAATTGCTAATTTATGTGTTAGGAAAATATTAAAACAAGTAACACAAGCAATGCACTCTTGTTAAAGGATGGGGAAGTGCAGTTTTTGTGTTCATTTCTGCATTGGACTCCCTTCATCACCTCTTCCACACTAAGTCCACTCTCAGAGAGAATGAGAAGACATGAATACTTGACAGCTCAGCAGATGTGTCTCACCCCCTCCCAATTCTGGGCAGCCGGCACAGGGTAGAGACATGCACCTAAACTTGGGGAAAGATGAGCATCTAAATCCCAGCTCTCCCAGGGAGTCTCCATGAGGCCTCTCTGGAGCTGCCTTTTCATCTGTAAATGAAGATAATATAACACCTAACAGAGATGTACCATGAGAGTTAGATGAGGTATTGTGATGGTCATAATACATACTCAGTTCTACTTTGTAGAATTCCAAGTTTCTGACTTACCATTTTCCATTTTCATAGTTATTAGTTCTCAAAATGTGGTTCCGGAGGAGCAGCATCAGCCCCTCCTGAGACCTTGTCTAAAATACAGTCTTAGGCCCCACACCAAACATGCTGAGTCCAGGACTGGAGGTGCGACCAGCAATACCCTCCGTAACAAGCCCTTCAGGCAATTCTGACGCACAGTCAAGTTTGAGAAACGCAGCTCTAAAGCTCTAAGCCAGTCAGCCAATCTCAGGCATGTGTGTGAAGCAAGGAAAGATAAACTGTGACAACGGAAGGAATTTAAACTCATGGTGGAATAAAAGTAGATTGTTAATTATCCTTTATTATTTAAACTCTTCCACTATTCTCTTACATGTTGTCTTGTATGATTTCCCTCCCCACTGCATGATGTGTCTTTAAAAACGAACACAATTTTTTTTCTTAGGTTGGAATATAAATATAGTGGGTCCCTTGGGAAGAAACAAATAAATCCCTATTCGAATTTATGCAGTACACTCAAAACTATCAGGATTTATGGCCTATAATGATATATGTAGGAACTCCCAGGAAAATGAGATCAAAGGAATCGGCACATTGGCAAAGTGTGTGTATCCATTATGGCATGGTTAGTTACCAAGAGACACTTTTAGAATGAGAGCTCAATTCTCTCTCTTGGTCTGGAGAGGAGAGAACCACAGTTGTTTACAAACATAACTGCAAAAATTTGTAGATGTGATATGCAGCTTGTCTTTTCACATGGTTACTCCAAGGGGGTCTTGGTAAAGTTCTATTTTTAAAAGGGCCAAGACTCATATATGTATAAATATATAGATATAGGTAAAAAGGTGATCACCCTATGTCAACAAGCATCAGCCTCCCTAGCACATTCCTTTGAGCCTCTAGTATTTAGGACACGAACTAAATTGGCCCTTTTTATTTTCCACTGGTGTTAAACACAGCTAAGAGGATTACACTCTACTTGGATATTAAGGTTCTTTGTGTAAGTGGCAGCATCTAATCCTGATTATTCACTGTTTGTGTTTCTGAAATATATAAAGCGAGAAACAAAGCTTTCAACTGAGTCCCCAGTTTCACAGTCAGGTTGACCTTCCTGTCTCCAGACTCACTGTGACTCATTGCTAATGAGAACAGCTGTACTTTTTGCTCTTCTCCTCCCCTTCTCTACCCCTCCCCCCACCCCCACTTCACCTCTCTCATTTCCAGTGTCTGTAGAACAACTCCTGTGTAGTAGAATTGGGAAGAAACTTTATTGTGCAAATATTTACTTATCACCTGTGCCCTTTAATTTTTTTTTTTCAATTTGGGCTGTGGGGAACACATTTTTATTTCTGTTTTATATCTGTGTTCTCAATGCAATATACAACTTCAGGGGAAAATGATAGCAATTCAGAGTATTCAGTATAAATCATCACTTCAATTTGATTAATCTTTTGGTCATTTATATGAAACATTAATTTCTTGGGGAATATATTCAAGCATCATTTCCCAAACAACCCCTAGAGTAGTAGAGCTAAAATTTTGTAGCATATCAGTCCCAGGGGAGGGTTAAATATCCCAGTGCCCAGGCCACACTCCAGGCCAATTAAGTCAGGTTATCTCTAGGTGGAAACCAGACATCAGTATTTTGTTAAAACTCCCCAGGTGATGCCAATGTAAAGGGAAGTTTGAAAACTAGAGTCCTAGAGAATGCTCCTCAGTCTCATGAGATGTTAATGTGGTACTTTTAAAAAAAAGTTCTCCCTGCCTGGTATGGCTCAGTTGTTGAGCATCGACCTATGAACCAGGAAGTCACAGTTGGATTCCCGTTCAAGGCACATGCCTGGGTTGTGGGCTTGATCCCCAGAAGGCAGCTGATTAATGATTCTCTTTCATCATTGGTGTGTCTCTCTCCCTTTCCCTCTCCCTTCCGCTCTGAAATCAACAAACATATATTTAGAAAACAAAAGGTTCTCAGGTCCAGCACATTTGGGAAATATAGCAAATTGTATTGGTTTCCCTATAGATTCTGACAGACTCACAATAATGACTGAGGAGTCCTGCAGGGGGAAATATAGTGGATATAAAGAAGGAAGAAGGAAAACAGAGAAAAGGAACCCTCACCCTCAAGCAAAAGAAACATGCCTTCTTAGCTCAGTTTACTCCATCACATTTTAAATTTGTTTATTCAGAGGTGACTTTGTACGTGGATACCTGTCAAAAAAATTTATAACACTTCTTCCCTGTAATATTTTTGGAAGATACTGAATAGAAGGATTCCACAGCAAAGTCTTTCCTTGCAATGCTTATTAAAGATCTGCTTATAGCTAGATTTGGCTTCACTCTCATGTAGCATTTGATATTTATAATAGCTTGTTGAGTTTGCCATAAGAGTCCAGTAATTATGCAAAGTGTCTGATAATAAAATAGTTGGGTCACAAACACCATATGAGATTTAGGTTATAAATAAAAAGTCTCCAATATCAACAGAACAAAGGCGAGCAATGGTACCTGGAGAAATAAACATTTGGTAACATGGGAAGGCGTGGGAAAACCAATCAGGTAAGAAACTGGAGGATCTGACAGCAGAAATAGTGCCAGGTAGTATTCAGTGGCATGTGCAGGGTCAGTACAAATAAGATGATAGTTTGGGCCCTAACTGGTTTTGCTCAGTGGATAGAGCATCGGCCTGCAGACTGAAGGGTCCCAGGTTTGATTCTGGTCAAGGGCATGTACCTTGATTGCGGGCACATCCCCAGTAGGAGGTGTGCAGGAGACAGCTGATCGATGTTTCTAACTCTCTATCCTTCTCCCTTCCTCTCCGTAAAAAAATCAATAATATATATATATATATATATATTTTTTTTTTTAAGATGATAGTTTGGGATCACTCAACATCTCCTTTCTCCACACTCGCAATCCTAGGCTTTTCTTAAAACTTTATCTCAGAACTTGATACCTCTGGGGGCTAGCTAATCAGCTCTTAATCTTATAGTTCTCTTTCCTTCATCAAAACTAACCTGTGCCCTTTTTCTCAGGATTCTTCCAACTTCTTCCTGAGAGTTGATTATATCGCAAAATATTAATTTCCGAATGTGTTAGCATTTAACCCCAGTGATGGAGTCCCAGGCACTGTGGCAGATTGTTTCCACATTAGTCGCAAGGCAGATGCAGAATGATGGCAGTTGCTCTCCATCTGAGTTTCCTAAGAGATCTCAAAAAAAGTCTAATTAGAGTCTCCTAATTAGGAAAAGTTCTTGAGATGCTGTAAATAGTAATGAAAAATATTAAAAGTAATTTGACAAATTGGATTTGGATACGCATTAAAAAGGGGAAGCCAACTGTTGATGTCAGAGAAGCTTCCATTAGCAATTGAGTTTTATTGACAGGATAAGAAAGGATCAAATGCCTAATAGGCAAGGTAGCCCAGAGGCCTGTGTGGCCCCTGCCCTGGCTGCTGATGATGAATATATTTTTAACTCATTTTTTGCCTAATTTTTCCTTTCAAATTCATATGACCTCCTCAACCACAGGGAATAATTAAGCACTCAGTTCAAAATGGTTAATTTCTAAAAAAGAAAAAGTACAATACAGAAGAAAGTTTTTAAATAAAGTTATTAATTCATGGACCTGAAAAGCCATAAGAAGAGCTGGCTCAAATGCTTTCACTAAAGACCTGTTTTCTTTCTTAGCTGCATGTCATTTACACATTCCACAGTCTGACATCTGAGAAGCCCAGGTCTGCATGTCATGGTAGCAGAGTGGCTGTCCCAACGATGAGCTCACATATGTACACTGTGCCATGCAAGAGAAGAGGAAGGGTCATTTCTAGAAGTCTCAGTAAAAGAAGAGAGAGTGTTTCCCTTTATCAGAAGTCCCAGTGAACATTTTTTCAGTCCCATTGAATCTGCTAGGGTTATTATTTTCATCCATTTCTGGACAGGGAGCAGGATACACTAATTGTGAAGTCAATCACATTCTAACTGTATGATTGGGAAAGTGGGGCATAAGAATTCCCAGAGGAAATATGGGTTAATATTGAGAAGGAGAAATGGACCCTGAGTAAGAAAAAAAAATTTATGCCCTACCCAGTTTGGCTCAGTGGATAAAGCGTCGGCCTGCAGACTGAAGGGTCCTGGGTTCGATTCTGGTCAAGGGCATATGCCCGGGTTGCGGGCTCAATACCCAGTAGGGGGCGTGCAGGAGGTAGCCAATCAATAATTCTTTCTCATCATTGATGTTTCTAGCTCTCTCTCCCTCTCCCTTTCTCTCTGAAATCAATAAAAATATATTTTCAAAAGAGAAAATAACATTTATTGCACTTGCCCTCTTGTCATTATTCTTTATATCCTCCTCTCTAGAATCTATACTTATTATAACCTTTGATTGGTTTTTATTTTTGATCTTGAGTCACAGTTTAGTCACTAATTTCTCTTTTAAAATGTCTTTTATTTTAGATATCCTTTAGATAAGAATTAAATATATTTTAAAAGAAATTCAAACTCATATTTTTATTTTCTATAAGTATACATGAAATTCATTAAGGAGGAGATTGGTTTATATCCACCTCTCTAAGACTCTTGGCATCTTAAACATGGTTGGCTCCCACAAATATTTTTGAAGGATAGATGGGAAAAACAATTCCTTTGGTCAAAAGAAACAAGATAAAAACAGGATCAAAACTCTAGAAAAATCTCTGCTCAGTGTTCTAGGAAAAGAGTGTCCGTAGTAGCCCAGGAGTTAGTGAATGAGTGTGTCCACACCCTAAAAAGAAACTAAAATATTCTAGGATAAAAAAGTCAAGGACAGATGATTAGGGAAACCAGGCCAAGGAAAATAAGGAGATAAAAATTAAGAGTAGAGCAATATCTGTATTGATTTTGCTTTCTGTTTGACTTTGGATACCTTAATTCCTCTCTACCACTACCCAAGAAAGTGCACTTCTGGCCCTTTTATTTATGTTTTAGATCTATTCGTTTTATTTCCTTTTGGAACTACAACTCACATGCTTCTCTCAATGATCAAAGCCTTTATTTTTCCAGTGGATGATAGTAAGATTTGGTGTAACTTTTCAGCCCTTTTGGATTCATTGTACCCAATTTTACTTTATTTGTTTAAAAATGTAACCCAGATCATTGGATCCCCCAATATTTTGAAATTAGATAAGATTGGCTGGAACCCCCAGTTTCATAATCTTTCAAAATCCAAGGCTCTTTGCAGTATGTATTTAAGTTTTTGAGAGCATTATAATCACTTCTGTCTACTCTCTCTAGTCCATAGTGCATTGATTCAGGTATGAAATTTATCCCCTTTCCAGTTTTCCCATAAAAAATTTCGCACAGAATAAAATTTATAAGTGTGTTCAGTGATGGAAACATAATGAAATTTAAACAATGTCAATTGAATATACAGATGCATCTCTGAGCTTCAAATGCCCTTTAGCGGCATCCCCACAGTGGGATTTCACCAGCCTGTCCCTTCCATCTGTTCAGGTCCATCTCACTCATAGGTACCTCTCTCCTCCCCTTTCCTTAGCTCTGAACTTTGTTTTCTCTTTCCCACTCCTCCTCACAAACACAAGCTCCTCCTCACAAACACAAGCTCCTCCCATTTCTCCCATTTAGAATTATCTCTTCATGTAGGTTAAGTGTCCCTTAGTGTCCTACTGTTCACCCCAAGTATCATCAATGTAATTTTCAAGGTAAAGTAAATGAGCATTTCCTGCCTATGCTGATTTCTGACCCTGCATAGCTATTCAGATGTAACTTTTGTCTTATCGTAATAATAACAGTAATAATAAAACCAATAATAATGGTATTTCTCATCTTTTAGATTCTTAATATGTACCCAGTCCTATGTTAAGAACTTCGTATGCATTATTTCACTAATATTTCTCAAAAAAAACACCCACAACTTTAAAGTATGAATGTGTGATTCTACTTTACAACAAGGAAAATGAGGTTTATAGGTAAAAACTCAAAAGTTTTTTAATCATCATGCTAAAATAATCAATGTAGACATTTTTCTAGTTTTATTGGCTGATGTTATTATTTTACAGACTTTAATTTTATTTCACTCATGTCACCTTGAAAATCTTAAATAAAAAATTACTTCTAAAACCCCATTAATAGGTAATGGTTATATGTGGGTGGGGGGACAGGAATTCACTGATACTTGTGTAATCTTATACCAGTGCAAATTGAGAAATCCTTTTGCAATATGTATCAACAACCCTTTCATTAAAATGAGGTTTCCATTTTTTATTTTCTTTTTTGCTCCAGAATACATGAATATTTATCATAAACATCATTATCTTCATCATTAATTTATTAAATTTGAAGCATGGTGTTAGTCTAATTTATTTTTTAAATGCTCTTCAAACTAATGTGGCATTCTCTGAGTCATCCCCAAATCAGTTTATTGTCAAGCAGCTAGAAGCCAGAAAATAAAGCAAACAGAATGCATGAATAAGTGTATTTATCCGTTAAATTAAAAATCACCAAAACCACTGAGTTAACATGTTAATATCTCAAAGCATGTTAATGTCTTAAGAATAATCAATGTACTAAAAAATAGAAATAACAGTAAAAACAAAGAATAAGAAACAAACCAGAAGACAAGTTCAGTTTGCCACTAGGTTATTTGATGGATGGAAGGTCTGGATAACTTTCAGAGAAAGCTTTTCTGATCAATACCAAAAATAAGGAAAATTATTAGTAGGTGTCTCTTCTCCCTGTCCATTAATTGTGAAAGCACTAGCAAGTCAAGAATATTAGTACCAAAGGTGATTTCTAATGAGTATTTTTTTCAAGATTTATTCATTTGGTGCCTTTCCAGAGAGGGAACAGCTGCTTAGGTTTAGATAGTGCTTGAATTAAAATGTAAAGTCTTTCTTTCAACTCTCATGAGTAAATGGCCTCTAATAATGAGCAGATGGGGGGAAAGAAGAAAGAATGTTTTCAGACCCAACAAGTAATAGTTGTAGCATTACTTACAGGCATTTCTATATCAGGCTGTGAAACCATCTGAGGTCTTAGGTGGCCTGGCTAGAACTTGGAGATGATGCTAACAGGCCTGCTATCCTCATCTCCTGAATCACCATCCTGATTCAGTCTAATTGGGGCTTCTCCCTTGATTACTTTATTCTCCAGGCTCACCATACTGCTTGCTCAATAGATCACCCATGGTATCTCTTCTCACATGGTATCTAACCTCATATGGTATCGTTTCCTTTGTGTCCTTCTGAAAGCACTTTTTAAGTCCTCTAAATTCTTATGCTCTGCATAAAATGTTCTCTCTTCCTCATGTCTTACCTAAGATCTGGTTTGTCTTAAAAATATGTCCTTCTTCAGTCACCCTCTCGAATACAGACTTCACTTATTCCTGTGAGTAATGAAGGTGGAAAAGGTGTTATCAGTCTTCCATATCACCACTGACTCTTCTAAAACTGTGCATATTCCTTCCTCTTTCAATGATCACAGTGCTCCAGGATGCTATCTCCTCCCTTCTTTGTGCTATTATCTGTTGATCTCCTTGCCAACTTGATCATTCAATAGGACATTTTGTCATTAATTCCAACTCCTGCCTCATGAATACCATAGTGTCACAATACTGCAGCAACACTCATGGGCAATGAACTTGCCAGCATTTTCTCGGAGAAAATGAAGGATATCGGTGTGAATTCCTTCTGTTTCTAGATCCCCAACCGATAAATTAAATGGTTCTGGCATTCAGCCTCACCTTCAGAATACTTCTCAACAAGCTCTCCACAGCCTTTAACAATGACAATATTCTTTCCCTGTGATGGAAATCCTACTTCTTCATTTGCTGTCCTGCCTCCTTTTATTCCTGATACAGTTAGTTGTTTGTTTTTTGTTTTTTTAATTGTAGATTGTTTTGGATCCATTGGATCCAACTTCTTCTCAAATACATGTGGAACATAGGATTTTTTTTTCCCTGGTTCAGGGTACACTTCTTAATTTTATTTCCTTTACCCCAGCCCTAATTATGCAGTTTTTTAAAAAAACAACCTTATTTTTTAGCTAACCTATTCTCCCTGAGTTCCTAATGTTCTTGCAAAAATGGTTTTCCATTCATTTACCAAATTCTTGCTTAATACAGGTAAGATATTCTCACCCAAGCCTGAAGTGGTTCTTGCAGTTTAAATTCCTGAATGAATCTCTGACCTTTCTAACTAACTTAAGGTTCCAAATATTTGAAGGCACTAATCAGGAGTCTTCACAAATATCAGGCATTTTCTATCAAAGAATTTTGATGAGTCTAAGAAAGTCTCATCTCTTCCCTCAATAGTAATTATTATTAGCTTTATTTTGTGCCATAATGTGCTTCCAAGTAAACACTAAACCACTGAAGTGTTTATATTTTGTTCACTACTTAATGTATAGCATTGGCATTGTGTTAGGGTTCTCCCGAGAAACAGAACCAGTAGGATGATGGAAGGATGGATGGATGGATGGATGGATGGATGGATGGATGGATGGATGGATGGATGGATACATGGATACATACATACATACATACATACATACATACATATATACATACAAGAGGAGATTTATTGTAGGAATTAGCTCATGCAATTATGGAGGCTGAGAAGTCCCGCCATCTACTGTCTGCAAGCTGAAGAGCCGGGAGAGCCCTGAGGGTCTGACAACCAGGGCAGCCAATGGTGTAGCAGCCAGTTTGAGGCCTGAGAATCGGGGAACAAGCGATGTAAGTCCTGGGCTCTGGACTCCTGAGAACTAGGAGCTAAGCTGTCTGAGGGCAGGAGGAAATGGGCATCCCAGCTCAAGAAGAGAGAGAATTCATTCTTCACTGTTTGTTGAATTCAAGCCCTCAGAGTGGATAGGATGCTGCCCACTCCTTCTTTACTCAGTCTACCAATTCAAATGCTAATTTCTTCAGGAGAAAGCCCTCAGAGACATACTCAGAAATAATATTTTACCAGCAGTCTGGGTATCCCTAGCCCAGTCAAACTGACACATTAACCTTCACAGGCAACAAGATAAAAAAAAAAAAAAAAAAAAGATTAGGACGTCTGTCCTCTTCCCTAAACAATTGTAGTTCCAGTGAATTGTGCAGCTTGAGTTTTCATCCAGAGTGCTTAATTATTCATTCATTCATGCGTTCGTTTGTTCGTTCAACAAAAACGCATTAAGTGCCAACCATGATGAATCAGACATGGTCCCTGTAGGAGCTTTCACAGTTAGCCTACAGTACAGATACAGGTGAAGAGCTATTGGAAGTCATAGGAGAAAGTTATCACTTCCAAATCCAAGGACCAAAGCAAGGCTTCCTGAAGGAGTTTGGCATTTGGACTTAGTTGGAGAGACAGCTTTTGGACATGTGTTGTATGTGGATAGAAAGAGGTTAGAACACAGTGAAAACAGAAAAAGGCACCGAGAAAGGAAATGACAAAGAGCGGGGTCTTGACTATGTGCAGGCAGATGTAGGTCAGGATGATTCTAAGAACTCGGTGGGAGTGGGTTGAAATTTACACCAAGATTACATCCTTTGTCTCTGCATTGTTTGACAGATGGTATCAAACAAACTGTTCTATAATTCTTGTGGCAAGGAGTGGAATCTGGATTCTTGCACCAGAAAGTCTATTTCCTCCCAGTCCTTTTTTTTTTTTTTTTTTAAATCTTTTTGCCCTTAGCTCTTTTTACTTTGAACTGTTCATACATATCTTTGAAGGCAAGGATGGTATCTGTCTCCCCACAGAAACTACTTCATTATGTTTTTGTATTGCCAAAGTTTATATGCTCACATAGTATAGTACCATTTAAATATTTTCCCTCAATAGGCAGTTCTTAGAAGTATTTTTCTCAAATAGCTTTATGTCCTATTTTTGCATTTTCCAATTTGTTGTTGCTTTCTATTCTTTCCTACTTATTAAGAATATCATTTCTTCTCCCTTCTTCCTCCCCACTCACCTTCATGTGCTCCACACCCATTTGGGATCAGTCTCTAACAGGAATATTCTAACTTGTGGAGTAGGTCAAGTTTTTTCAGTAAAAGTCTCTTGACTAAAAAAGACACTAATTAAGAATATGTTTGATGACTCTCGTAATGACTGACCTCTTTCAAACTACATTTTAAGGGCACCCTCAAACGTTTTCTCTCTTATTGTCTCCTCTACTCCCCAGGGATGATTGGCGTTCATGAAATGTGGGCAAAATGGTTGAGAGGAAATTTTTTGTGTGGAGGTGGAATTTACTGTGGGTGGTAGGCTGGATGAGTTCTCTTTCACTATGGCCAAAGCATTTTAACCTAGCCTGATTTAATGCTTTAGTCACAGACTAAAATTGAAAACAACCAAGTTTCCAGGAATATTGGGGACTTCTTAGTAAACTTGTCTGTCTTTTTGACAAATTCCCTCAGTTCTTTTATTTTCAAAATAAAGAAACAAGCTTGGTCTCCTAGAGAAAGGGTTAAATGAGTCTGAAGAGGCTGAGGACATTAGTCGTTGGGCTGTGTGTTCACATAAATTTATGAAAAAACTATCTGGATAATAAGTCAGTCAGTCATTTGTTCAAGTGATTTCTTCTTGATGCTTTCAAATCTAGAGACTGAGTTCAAAAAAATGTTGATTTGATCCCAATAGCCTCTCTCATTTGAAGAGGTCACCACTTTATAGAGAGTTTTAAATTTTTTACCATTAATAACCATACTAATACTAGAAAATGTTAAGAAACAACAAGGAAGGCAGGAAATTAAACACAAAATGGGAAGACTACCATAAGAAAGTAGTAATAATACAAAAAGATCAACTTGGATTTAATTATCTACTCAGTTTCTGGGTGCTGTGGTGAATGTAAGATTGGCAATAGTGAATAGTGCATAAAAATTAAATAGCTCTATATGTGTAAGATCAGAAAGGAGAAATGAACCCTCTTGGACACCCAGAGGGTTAGCAATAAAATGTGTTCCTTCTGGGCCGTGTCAGGTCATATCCCCCAATCCATGCTTTAACACCATAGTATATGCTTACTTAATATTTGACACATAATAAGAGCTCAATAAAATTTTACTAATGCTGTTTATAAGTGAACTAAGAATATATGTTTATTATTGGAATTTTACAAAGAGCACCTTCTTCTGTTAGTTTCTGAGATCCTCACTTCTGGTGATTTTTTTCTCTATCCTAGAATTTGTTATTAGCAACCACTGCATCAACTCCAAATCTGAATTTCAAGCTCTAGTTCAGTTTCAGACATGCTGCTCTCTGACTACCACCTCCTTCTTCTATGCACTTCTTATGGAAGTATGACATATGCTCAGAGGAGTGCCCAGCTCATGTTTACAACTCAATACATTTTACAGGTTATCCACCCCTCAGGTGTCTGCCACCTACATCAAGATATAAAAGGTCCTCTTCTCACAGAGGCCTCTCTGGTGCCCGACCCTTGTATTCTCCACAGCACCCATAACCCTGACTTCTAAACCATAGATTGTTTTGTTTCTAAACTTTAAATAAATGGAATCATACAGTAGGAAGACTTTTATGTCAGCTTTTTTTAAAAAGTGCAACATTATATCTGTAATATTCACCCATATTTGAAGAGATTTTTTACTGTTTATACTAGAGGCCCAGTGCACAACTTGGGGTAAGGGAGGGGCCCAGCACACAAAATCATGCACGGGTAGGGTCCCTAGGCCTCGCCTATGATCAGGTCCATCTTCCACCTGCTCGCCAGTCCCTAGTCCCTTTTATTATATAAGACATAAATACATCAGAGCTTATTCATTGTACTGTGGATTGACATTTAGGTTATTTTAAACTTGGAACAATTCTAAATTGCTGCTCTAAATGTTTCTGACATAGCTCTTGGTGTGTATTTGAAAGGATTTCTGCCATTCACATGTTTAGGAGTGGGATTGCTTGGTGATAGGTTCTGTAAATGTTCAGCTTCTTTGTTACTGCCGTACAGTTTTACAGAGTGGATGCCCGAAGTTGAACTCCTTCTAGCAGTGTCTGAGTGTGCTTCTTGTCTGTATCCTCTCCAACACTTGGTATTGTCCATTTTTTAAATATTTTTTTGCCCTCCTGGTAGGAATGCAGTATTATATCATCATATTAATAACTTATATCACCCTAATGACCAATGAGTAGGGTCTGTATTCATATGCATATTGGCCCTTTGAATTTTAGATACTCTTTTGAAAACTGTTTGAGTGACTATATATACATTTTTATGGTTGTTTTGTTTTTATTGAACTATTTATTAAAGTAATTACAGATTCACATAGTTTTAAGAAATAATATAGAGAGATCCCTTGTACAATTGCTTCAAGTTCCCTCAATATTTTGCAAAATTTTTCAACTTCAGTATAATAGTTTTCATGCCTTTTCTCAAAATCATTTCTATGTATTTAATATTTTTATGCTATAGATACAGTATTTTAAATTTTATTTTTAATTATTGCTGATATATACAATTATAAATTTTTATTGACATATCTAGGAGTCTTGCTAAATGTCCTTATTAATTCAAACCATTTTTAAAAATATATTATTTGGAATGTCTATACATTAGTCATGTCATCTGTTATAGTTTCTTCATCTATATGCCTTTTTTTCTTATTATATTATCTAAAAACACTAAAATAAAGTTAGAACAGATGATACTGGACATCTTTATCTCATTCCAAAATTGAAATAGAAAGTGTTCAGTATGTCACCATTAGTTATTATGTTAACTGTGTGTGTTTGGTATACAGCCTTTTATTCCTAATTTCCATTTATTCTTCATGTACCTAGACATGTTCTCATATCCAGTTATTAGATCTTATCAAAGATATTTCTGAGTCTTTTGAAATGACCATACCATTTTCTTCTTTATTCTACCAATGTGGTGAATTATGTTGACTAATTTTCAAATATTAAACTTACTTTTTAATCCTGAAATAAATTTAGGAAGTTTATATAAATGTTTATGAGATATATTGAGCTATAGTTTCTCCTTGTTATAATGTCCCTGTCGGTTTTTGGTATAAGGAGTATGCTAGCTTCATGAGTGAGTTGGGAAGTGTTCCTTTGTGTTATTTTCTGGAAGAATTTATACAAGACCGGTTATTAATTATTTCTTAAATGTTTGGAAAAATCAGCTGAAGATTTTATTGTGGGAAGGTTTTGGATTATGAATTCAATTTCTTTAGTACAAAGAGCTACTCAAATTTTCTCTTTTTTCTGTGTCACTTTTGCTAAATTGTGCTATTCAAAAAATTTGTCTATTTAGTATAAGTTGTCAAATTTATAGGCATAAAGTTGTTCATAATATACTATCATCTTTTCTACTTTCTCACTTTCCATTCTCTGTTTAACTCAATTAGACTTTCATTTCCACTACTCCATTGTACATATGCTTTCATAGTTTCCCCTCCATTCTGAAATCTGATGTATAATTCATTTTCAGTTTTTATCTGATTTATTTTTATTTCTTGAGTTGTCTTTGTGGTTTACTGGATCTCTCTTCTGTCCCATCTTTCTCTAGGTTTTATGTTACCTATCACAAAAAATTTGAGGAGGGGGAAAGAGATAATTCATAGTATGTATATAGAGTTGTTTCTAGTTCAATTTTTAAAACATAGTTTCTTAATCAGCTATATTTCCATAGTATAATCTTTTATTTTCACTCCTACCACAATGATCTGTGAACATGCTTGATCTTAATGGGCTTTGTGTTTTTTTTCCCAAAACATTCATGAAAATTACTTTTTTCTACAAAATTGAAGGCCTCGTTAGCCTGTGATCATGGCTACTGCTTATAGATAAGGTTTGTGAATTTCAAGCTGAACACAACCTCCAAGAGTCATTCTTGTTACTCTGCTGTATGCTACCCCCAAATGCCCCCCCCCCAAATACAAGAGTCTGTATTTTTTGTTTAATAATTTAACAACACATCTCTCTGTGGGATATGTTCAATACTATTCTGGGAAAATGGGTGGAATAATACAGGCTACCAATAATTCTGGGCTCCCATTTCTATCCTTTTTCTCACTTTGAGTGTTTTTACTTCTAGTGTGTGTGGTATATGCTACTATCTGTATTCACTTCCACCTACTCTTCAGGGATAGTTATTGCTGTTACAACAGTCTACTTTGATATTTTCATACTAGCAGCTTAAAGAGTTAAGTAGCCTACTTTATAAATTAACTAGAGGCCCGGTGCACAAAATTTGTGTACTTGAGGGGGTCCCTCAGCCTGGCTTATGCCTTCTCACAGTCTGGGAGCCCTCAGGGGATGTCTGACTGACAGCTTAGGCCCACTCCCCATGGGCCTAACATCCTTAGCACTGCTGTGGAGGCGGGAAAGGCTCCCACCACCACCGCTGTGCTTGCCAGCTGTGAGCCCGGCTTCTGGCTGAGTGGCACTCCCCCTGTGGGAGCACACTGACCACCAGGGGGACAGCTCCTGTGTTGAGCATCTGCCCCCTGGTGGTCAGTGTGTGTCATAGTGACCAGTTGTTCTGCCGTTCGGTCGATTTGCATATTAGCCTTTTATTATATAGGATACTAACATAAAACATTATGAAACCCTACACTACTACTATTCTGGATGGAAATCCCACTTCCTTTCCCATCAATTAATTGACAACCATAGAAAGCATATAGGAAGAACTGAGCATTACAGGTCCAGGTAGGAATCCAGCCTTACATAGCCTCCTCTCTGTGGATAGTCTCTCATTCATTCATTGAGTGGCATGAACGCATAGAAAGCATTCTAAGAATTCTACTCTGACAGCTATTACTACTTTAAGCAAACCTGCAAAATGATAGAAATTTTCAATTTCAAAGTCAAGTATTGCTCCCCAATTAAGATTACACAGTTTTACGAATTCAAAAAATATGCCCTCCAAACTGCAGGATACCTCTACCCAAGGAACACAGTGCCTCTCCCTTAGCCCCTCACCCAACCCTGATGAATCATAACTCAGGTTGTTGCCTATATCCTCAAATTTCCTTTATTAGAAGAAACTAGATTACCTTAAAAGTAATTCACTCTGCACGCTGTTAGCATCATCAACCACAATTGCTGCTTTATCCGCTCAGCTTCCTTTCTGAGGTGCATTTTATGACTTTCCTGTATCGTTCGCATTGACTTTCTGGGTTTGATAGAGCCTGGAAAGCTTTCCTTGCTGAAATTTGTTAAGCAGATTTATGAATTTTATAGCAAGGACTAAAGCACTAATTTACAATCTAAACAGTATAATGATAATTCCAAATGAGCAAGTTTGATCAAGGATTTTAGGAAATTCCAAAAATTGAAATATGGGGACTTTCTTGCCACTCCTTTGCTTTACAAATAATCAAAATATGTTTCCTCACAAGAAACATATCAAACATTTTTTATTTGTTTTGGTGAGAGAAAAGAAAGTAAATCCAAAACTGAAAATTTAAGTTTTCTTTCTTTGTTTTCTTAGAAATAATCAATGGTTCCCCAGTAACAGAAACAGTTTGTTGTAACTTAAACAGGCAAAAACACAACTCCTCTCCAGTTTCACCATTTTTTCCTTCTCTTTGTGTAAATATCTTGGTGATGCAGTGTCTAGACTTCTTGGAGCAAGTGATGGAGTCTGGAATTTATTCTGTGGGTTTGAAAGTGGCTATCCAGGTCTCCTACATAGATGTGAAAAACTGTTGCTTTCAAAATATGTAAAAAGCATCAAACTGTTTACCAAAAAATACCAATTTACCAAATCATGCCAAACTTTGTGCTGCACACTACAGGGAAATACTGTATGAACTTGTTCATTTTGTCTATACTTCATTTTAATGTTCCCATCAGTCATATCAAGAAAAAAGTACAAAATAATTTTCACTTATGAAAGAATTATGGCAGACTTTTTCTAGCTTTTAAGAAATACCCATAAAAGAAATTAGTTTCAAGGATGCACATCCATTCTTGTTACGGTTTTAATAAGTAATCCAAAGCGATTCATCAAGTGAAAGGGGCAGGGTTTTTTTTTGTTTGTTTGTTTGTTTGTTTTGTTTGTTTTTTATGTCAAAGGTCCTCCTCTTGGTCCTGTGTCACTTGCGAGCTGGACCAAATGAAAGCCACCTTGGAAACACCCAGATCTAAGCAATTTCTTGTGCATCCTGGGTTATTAAGTCTGACTGTACTTTATCTCTTAAGGAAATCAAGCTCTGTGCTTGCAAAGAAAATGCAGGGTTATTTGTCACCAATTACGTAAAGCTGAGAATTGATCTTACATATAGCTATAACCATGTCCTGTAAGCACTCACTCCTAAATTTACAAGGCTGCCACTTCTTGAGGCTTTACCCTAGGAAATATATGTCTACTACAGAAGAGTTTGTCGTGCAAGTTTATCCAGAGATAACAGTTTTACAGGGTATAAAATTCTATAGCGTCAACTTGTTTGAAATAAGTGTCCTAATTTTCAAACAACGTTCTCAAGCCCTGTCTTAGTTTTCTCATGACCAAAGGAAAAAAAAACAGCAACCCGAAAGTAGTAGGGTTTTTGGTTTTTTCCCATTAAAATACACACACACACACAGCATATTGAACTGAACTGACCTCATCTATAATAATAAAAGTGAAATATGCTAATTAGACTGGACAGCCAAACAACCTTCTGTACATCATTCCGGATGTCCTTCTGGATAAGCCGCCATGGTGAGGGCTGAGGCAGAGGCGGTTGGGGGCAATCAGGCAGGCAGGCGAGTGGTTAGGGGCGATCAGGCAGGCAGGCAAGCAGTTGGGGGTGATCAAGCAGGCAGGCAGAGTGGTTAGGGGCAATAAGGCAGTCAGGTGAGTGGTTAGGGGTGATCAGGCAGGCAGGCAAGTGGTTAGGGGCGATAAGAGAGGCAGGCAAGTGGTTAGGGGCGGTCAGGCAGGCAGGCAGGCGAGCAGTTAGGAGCCAGTGGTCCCGGATTGCGAGAGGGTGCAGTCCAGGCTGAGGCACCGCCCCCATACACGAATTTCATGCAAGGGGCCTCTAGTCCTTTATAATAAAAGCCTAATATGCTAAGTGTCGAATTGTCCTGTCGGCCATTCAACCAATCAAAGTGTAATATGCTAATGATATGCTAAGGCAGCTCAACTGCTCGCTATGAAGTGCACTGTCCACCGGGGGCAGACAGTCGACCAGTCAACCAGTCGCTATGATGTGCACTGACCACCAGGGGGCAGATGCTCCGACCAGTAGGTTAGCTTGCTGCTGGGGTCCGGCCATTCGGGACTCAGCCAGATAGGCCGGACACGCCCTGGAGCCCTCCTGCAGTCCTTCCTTGACTGGCCAACCTCCCATGTCTCTCCCTGGCCCCAATCATGCACCAGTGGGGTCCCTGGGCCTGGCCTGTGCCCTCTCGCAATCTGGGACCCCTCGGGGGATGTAGGAGAGCTGCTTTCGGCCTGATCCCACTCAATGCAGGAGCTGCCCCCTGGTGGTCAGTGTGCTCCCACAGGGGGAGTGCCACTCAGCCAGAAGCCGGGCTCATGGCTGGCGAGCACAGAGGCAGTGGTAGGAGCCTCTCCCACCTCCATGGCAGTCGGACATCCCCCAAGGGCTCCCAGACTGTGAGAGGGTGTAGGCCAAGCTGAGGGACCCCCCCCACCCACCCAAGTGCACGAATTTCGTGCACCAGGAGTCTAGTTAGTTAAGAAAAAACAGTATCTATATTATATAGTAATGATCAAAAGGAACCTCTTAAGACCTCATTTACTTAATTTCAAAGATAATGAAGTGGATTGAAAAGTGCTAAATCACAAGTCAGAAGAACTGGAGTTTATTCTCATATGTAGGTCTCAGTTTCTCAGTGTGTAAAATGGGTGAACCATCCTGCTTAGCACACAGCGTTGTTCTAAACAGAAGAAGAGTATGAACTTACACCTTAAGCCAGTGATGGGCAACCTTTTGAGCTTGGTGTTTCAAACTTCGCCAAAAAACTGAGCATAACTCGGGTAGTGTGTCCCTTTGAGGAAAAAACATTATTTAGCGATATTTATAGTTTAAATAACATAAATGTTTCATCCTTTACATGCGGCCGCCTCAGCGGCCGCGTGCCATCAGAAAAGGCACTGACACGCGTGTCAGAGGTTCGCCATCACTGCCTTAAGCAGTTCAGTTTAGGTCATGTTCCCATTTCACCAAATGTCATGGGAGGTGTGAGATTTGCTGATTCCATTTTACTGAACAAAACACAGATGAGGTTTGGAATAACTCAGAATCATTTGAAGAAGCTTAGCTAAGAATTACAGAATATGCTTTCCATTAACTACACAGCCTAGGAACTCTAGTTTGGCATGAGAGGTCTTAAAAAATGGGGTGAGCTAGTGAAGATTGCTTTCTATAGCCTCAGATCATGTTCCTAAATCTAGTTTACAGAACCACCTCCTTAGAGATGCAGACAGTGGAGCAGAGACAGATCAAAGTCCTGTCCTGTAGATGGGTGCCAGTGATGGCATTGTCTTATGCAAAGGATACACTTACTAGGCCCAGTTGCAAAGTTGTAATTAGTAACTCTGGAATAGAAAATAACCAACTTGGCCCAGCTGGTGTGGCTCAGTGGTTGAGCATTGACCCCTGAACCAAGAGGTCACAGTTTGATTCCCCGTGGAGGCACATTCAGGAGGCAGCCAATCTATGATTCTCTCATCATTGATGTTTGTCTCTCTCCCCCTCTCCCTTCCTCTATCTGAAATCAATTTAAAAACACAAACTTTTTTTAAAAAAGAAAATAACCAGCTGCATAGTGGATTGTCCTTTTACTAGGATGTTCTAACTTAGAAAATCATGACCTAAGGGTAGAACATGAACCACAACAGTATCAACTCTGTGCTTAGATAAATTCATAGTTGGTTAAATATATATATATTTATAAATATATATATACATATATATATATATAGACACACACACACACACACTAGAGGCCCAGTGCACGAACTCATGCACAGGTGGGGTCCCTAGGCCTGGCAGGTGATCGGGGCTGGATGGCCGGGGGGAGGGGCCATGGAGGTTGGCTGTGGGAGCACACTGACCACCAGGGGGCAGCTCCTGCATTGAGTGTCTGCCCCCTGGTGGTCAGTGCACGTCATAGCGACTGGTTGACCGGTCGTTCCAGTTGTTCAGTCATAACAGTCTTAACGGTTGCTTAGGCTTCCATATATATATATATATATATTTCTACTTGATATAAATCTACTAGGATTTTTGAGATTCAATTAAAGAAACATTTTACAAAGTACGTTTTTTAGAGCACTAGTTCTAAACAAAATTATTAGGTGCTACAAAAAAAAAGTTTTAGAAATGCTGGTTTAATCAACTTAAACTAGGCTTCTGTAAAATAATGATTTCTCAAAAGTGTTTTATTACACGTCAGAATCAAAGAAAAGAATATAGTGTGCAGCGTTGCTGAAGTGCGTTGGAACACAGAGAGCTTTTTTCTCACTTGAGCCTAGCATTCTATAAAAAATACATTGTAGGGAAAACTGAATCAAAGGATATTTAAAACCTATATAACACAGTCAAACCACCTGTCTGAAATAGTCAGGGGACTATATTTGTTCCCCGATGTACTCTCTAAAGCGGTTTTGTTGTTAATGCAAACATCTGCCACAGGGTTCTAGATGTGAAATGTGACTCCAGAGGTCTATACTTATTTTAAAAATGGACAGCAATCAGATACCTGAATACTTATTATCTGCTTAGGGATACAAGGACAATGAGTTAAAGTATTTCTTAAAACATTATATAAACCCATTATGGGATTGGTGCAGTTAATATAAATAATAAGCTCAGAATGATCAATGGCTAGGGGCATGCAAGATTTGTAATTGGAAGTGGAAGGTTTTCTGCTTGTTTCCTTTTATTCAGCCTTGAACAATAACTTACCAAGAGTCAGGCATTCGGTGTGTTAGAAAATGCAGAGACAAGTGACCCTTGGCCCATGCCTTCCAGGAGATAATCGTCTGGACAATTTTAATAGGAGAGTGATGAATGCTATGAGACCACAGAGGACAGGGCACAGAAATCTCAGATAATTTTCAACTAAAAAGCTAAATTAGTAATATCACCAGGCCTTTCAAACAATCATTCTTGGTCCAAGTTACAAGGCTGTTTAATACATATATGAATTGCACTCAGCTGTTATTAGTAGCAACAAGAATACAAACAGTTTGTTTGATTTGGAGTTGTTTCATTAAAGCTGTCTTTATTTTTAACAAATAGAAACAGTAGGACAGTGCTGAGTTTACAATGAAGATACATTTACTCCAGAATTGCTTTGCTGCTATAATTCTCCATAAATATTAAACAACAACTGATGAGCTAGTCTCCATTCATACATTCCCTTGATTCAGAATCACTTTGCCTCTTGGGTACTGAAAGTACCAAGATACGTAAAGCATACTAATTTAGGTTTTACATATTTATGCATGGCCTTAATTTTTTTGAACTCAACAAATTTAGAGGAATAAATATTCACAGGCTTGTGATTTTTCATAAACATAATTTCGCTAACCTGCATGAATTGAGAAATCTTATCTTCATTAGAGGATGCTGGTTCTAAATTTTTGTGATGCCCATCAAGTTTAGGAACTCAGAAATAAAGTTTATTCTATAGAAAATTCCACTGTCAAAGAGGAGAACTTTGAATTTGCAAGGGAGATGTGTGTTAGCAATAGGAATACGGGTCATACTTTCTGTTAGATGACTATGTAATTTTTCTGGGGCTCCCTATCTTCATTGCAAAAATACATGTTATCCCCAATACATATGTTACTGAATGCTACAACTTAGTGGGGGGGAAATGATTTGAATGTTTCATTGTTTATTTGGATGAAGAAAATTTGGAGAATTCAAGGAGTTGAAAAGGAAATCCTGAAAGTGACAAGAGAATGGGATGGGAGGGAACAAAGGAGGCGGTAACCATTTTATATATGTAACAAAATGATGACTTTTGCCAATTCCCAATGTCGCTACACAAGTATTTCTTGCATCGTTCCTCTATTATTTTTATTTACACAAGAAATTAACAATCTGATTCATTCATTCAACAAATAATTTGTTGAGAGCCTACTATGTGATTGATAGATGCCAGCAGGAAAATGGAGAAAAGAAAGAACCTCATCCCTGCCCTCATAGAGTTTATGTTTTAGATACGAAAGTGAAATAATTTGAGATCTGGTGTAGACTGTTTACAAAGACAGAATGCGGGAATGGGGGAGGTTAAGTTGTACTGATACTGTGGAGGTGGGCTGCCGTTAGTACTGAGTCAGTAAGAAGAGGTAATTCTGTGCTGCTAGGAACTGCCTCCTTTTTGTTCAAAGAGAGTTTAACTCTAATCATGCACTGGCCATGGGCCACATATCTCATGTGATGTCTACTTTTCTCTTTGGTTGCAATCCCAAGTTCACCTGCCTTTTTCTTTGATTCCCTCTAGTATATGACTGCTGCTGCTCCTATGCAAGGGACCTACATTCCCCAGTACACGCCTGTGCCTCCGACAGCTGTTTCTATTGAAGTAAGTCTGTCTCTGTCTTATAGAAAGAGGGTCACAGAGATACATATACCGTGGTCCCCATAGCCCAAGGAATCCTGATGTGTGATTTTTGTGCTTCTCTGAAATTTGAAATTGCAAGCTCAGTGTATGAAAATATGGGCCAATACTTGGCTATGCCTAGGTTTTCCTTTGCACATAAAATAAGTTAATTTGCTATCGAAGTATGAGGGAAGTGTCATTTTCATATTTAGAGAAAGATCAGAGACTAAATCTCTATTCCATCAAATGTTAACCACAATACCCATAAATAGGAAGGGGGGATATTGCAACTCCAGTGCCTTGTTACTCAGTGAGGCCCCGGGACCAGCATTACAGGCACCACTGGGGAGCTTGTTTAAAACTGCAAACTCTCAGACACCACCTGGACCTCCTGAGTCAGAATTGGCATTTTAAAAAATCGAGTAACATTGGTTTGTAACATTATGTAAGTTTCAGGGGTGCAACATTATAATTCAGCATCTGTATATACTACATGGTGCTCACCACCAAAAGTCTAGTTTCCATCTGTCACCAAATATTTGACCCATTTGCCCTTCCTCCACCCCCCACCCCCTTCCCTCAGGTAACCATCAATCTGTTGTCAGCATCTATGAGTTTATTATTTTTGTTTTATATCCCACATGAGTGAAATCATATGGTTTTTGTCCTTTTTTGTCTGACTTTTTTCACTTCGTGTAGTACCCTCACAATCCATCCATGTTGTCACAGATGGCAATATTTCATTTTTTCACGGCTGAGTAATATTCCATTATATACATAAGAACACCACATCTTCTTTAATCCATTTGGTGTGTGACAAGTGTTTGCTGCTACTCAGAAGTTTAAGAGGACACTTCCTGTAATTTAGGAACCCACAGAGACCCAATTTTTAAATCTCTTATGTGTTCCAGACTTGTAAGGCCCCAAAGAATGTGTCAGTTAATATTAAACAGGTTTTAATAGGATTTTCAGAATTTTAAGAATGTGTGATTAAAACACATTTGCCTTGCTATATTTAGTTATCAAAAAGCAGCTAGGACATGATAAAATTATGAACCTGAACATTTAAACATAAATCTCTGCCACATATTTGCTGACAACAGATTTCTCTATCCCAACACCAAAGGTATATGGTTATCTACAGAATTTGAGCATTTTTGATGACTACAAAATATGAGACACATTCAATAGTGTGGCTTATTGAAAACAATGTAATTATAGTTAAATCTAGGATTTAAAAAAGTTTTTCATGAATAAAAATAGAAGTACACTCTGATATATTGCTTTTAGTTTATGTTTCTAAGGAAAAGCATTGATTCATTTTCTATGTAAAAACACTCACTGAAAATTCACCAATATCCATACAACTAAATACTGGTGGAAGGTTCAGGAAAACACATACAATACCAAATAGTATTAGGAAGAAAAAGATTAAATTATAAAGGGAGAATTTTCAGATTCTGAGGACCTCAGGGATCTTTTGTGGCAGAGAGTGGACCAAGAACATTTGCAACTCTATATTGCTGCAGGTGTTCAAGGCTATAAGTGAAACCATGCGAACATATTCAGACAGATGCCTTTTTAGGCCTAATAATTACCTAGTAAAACTACCTATGCCTCTCTGGGAACCAATATGTGTCCCTAAAGAGACCAACTTCAGAAATTCATTCTTGTGGGCATCTGTGAGGATCAAGAGGATGAAAAGGTGAGGAAAGGAGCAAATCAAAATTAAGGATGTTTGTTTGACTCTTTATCTGAAAACTTTAAATGAATTCCAGGTCTTATTGTGGAAAACAAAAACAAATCTAATTGCTGAAGGGAAACCTCCTTAACAGTATTCTTTTAAAAGAATTCCAAACTTTAATGTAGATGTTTATGCAGGTCAGAGTCCATTGCTTTGCCAGATCATAGAGACATGGTACAGTGCACTATCCCAATAAAATGCTTGAGTATACAATGTTTTGTAGAAATCCTGCATGAATTTTTTAATAAATTACCATTCAGTGTGGCTGCATACAAGTATGGTTAAAGAGTTGTAAGTATGAGCAAAACGATTTCTGACCAACCATTTGACTGCTCCAAGGACATGATGGCAAGGCTCCCTGGGTGCTCACTGAGGTGCATTTCTCAGCTCTCAGCCACATATGCTCCGTGGTTTTCCTTTGAGTACTTATTGTGGCTTCCTAACTGAGT
This sequence comes from Cnephaeus nilssonii, assembly GCF_951640355.1. Lineage (NCBI taxonomy): Eukaryota > Metazoa > Chordata > Mammalia > Chiroptera > Vespertilionidae > Cnephaeus > Cnephaeus nilssonii. The sequence continues at coordinate 14,631,521 of NC_137088.1, read as the reverse complement.
CAATTTTCCTCAAGCCAAATGGAGGAAGGGTATTCTCTGAAGTCCATCTGGAAGAGGGCTCTTTGCTGAAGCCAGTAAGACTCTGTTCTTATTTGCCTCCTTAGGGTGTTGTTGCTGATACCTCTCCCCAGACAGTGGCACCTTCATCCCAGGACACCAGTGGTCAGCAGCAACAGATAGCAGTGGACACATCCAACGAACATGCATCTGCATATTCTTACCAACAGTCTAAGTAAGTTTGAGCTACACTAAGCTCTTTCCCTCAAGATCAACTATCTTGGCTTTTCTCTCTCACGTTGCACCTGTTAGCTTTTGCTGCAATACAGACCATCTCAAACTTAGTGACAAGCATTTATTTAGTTCCTAATTATGTGGGTTGGCGGTTTGAGCCTCAGGTGGATAGTTGACTGAACTTGCTCAAGCATCTGGGAACAGCTGCGGGTCATTTTTGCAGCTCTGCTTCTGGGTGTTTGGTTGAGTGATGGAAGCAATTGAGCACATATTTTTGATCTTCCAGCAGGCCTCTTCACATGGAAGACTCAGAATTTATAGAAAAAGGGAGGAAGCCCAAATGAGCAACGTTTTAAAAATATATATTTTTGCTGATTTCAGAGAGGAAGAAAGAGGGAGAGATAGAAATATCAATGATGAATGAGAGAGTATCATTGCTTGGATGTCTCCTACTGGGAATTGAGCCCTCAATGCAGGCATATGCCCTGACAGGGAATTGAACGGTGACCTCCTGGTTCACAGGTCCATGCTCAACCACTGAGCCAAATCAGTCAGGCATGACCAGCCTTTTTCAACTCTGATTGTGACTTATTTGCTGCTGCCCTTTTGGCCAAAGCATGACACATGACCAAGCCCTGGGTTCACTACCAAAATGCTGGAACTAAGAAAGGAACATTGCAGCCATTTAAAAAAAGATCTGTCATATATAGTTTGGAAAAACTCAATATTAGAGTTTTTTCCAGACTATACATGAAACTAGTGAGCCTGCATTTTGGTCTCCATTTTCCAATTTACCCAATCAACAGTTATTGCCTACTATATGACGGAGTATTGTAGATGCTAGCGAAAAACCAATGAAAGAGGCAGATGTTCCCCAACTCTTGGAGTTTATTTTCTACTAGGAGTAGACTCAGAATCAATGCATCAATAAAGAAACAATTTCAACGCAGACTGCTTAAAAAGATTCTTGTGGTAGAAAGTGACTGCGTAGATACCTAAGATTTGTATCAGGGACGGTCTCTCATATAGACCTAGTCTGTAAGCTAATTAGAGGCCAATCTTGGAGTGCTTTGGAGAAAAAGCATTCTAGACAGAACCAACAGAAATTCAAAGATCTGGAGTGGGGACCTGACGCTGAAGTGTTGGAGATAGGGCCACAGGGGGGAGAATTGTAGGCCATGAAGTTGAATTTCCACAGCCTTTGTGTCCTTGAATAATTGACTTTGTGTTGAGTGATTATTCTTAGTTTTATGCTAAGTGAGTTAGAAAACCTTTGGAGAGATGTAAGAGAAGAAATGATATGATTTTGTTTATATTTCAGTGACTGTTATCAATGCACCCTGAGTAGAGAGGGATATGCATTTTAGGATGGATTTCAGGAGAGTTCCCCCTCTTGTATTGTCCAGAACCCCTTCTCCATTCCCTGTCTGATTAAATCAGCTTTAGCTGCCCCTGCTTGTCAGCCCACACTGAGATGCTCTTTCTCAGGGTCCTCCCACCTTTTCATTGTCTGATGTGATGGGGAGGCGAGTGCTCTGCCTCTCATGGATTCTGGTGAGAGTTTCCCCATCCACCTCCACACCCTGTTTCACTTGTAGCATCGTATGCCGGGTACTATGCTAAGAGACAGGATCTGTGCCCTCAAGGATTTACAGTCTAGTATGGGATTTAGACCTACACATATAGACTGCAAGGAAGAAAACGAACAGGGCTCTTTTGAAAAGTAAAATAGGAAGTCATAGAAGAATGCACTTAATTTTTCGTGGTTGTGGCAACTGAAGGATCACGGTTACGGGGTGGGAAAACTCAGAACATTTCTTTGAGAAATAGATGCAGAGTAGTAGACTAGTTTAAAAAGGCAGATCGGACCCAGATTCTCATATCAGGTGCGATACTGAGGTACTCAAACAGAATTTTCTTTGCGTGTCCGTCCAGTTGAGGTAGACAATGGATTTGGAAACAGACAGTCCTATTACTGCAATGGTTCAGACAAAAGGGAACAGAGTTCTGAAGTAGGATGGTGACAAGTGTAATAATGGTGGGGAGGTGGGAGGTAGAATGAAGTAAGAAAAGAAGGGATCAGGACTTTAAAAGCTCAAGCAATACTGTGGAGTTATTGGTGCCACTAACAGGCAGATGAGAAAAATGGGGGAAGAGATGTTTGTGGAGAAAGATGAGGGATTGAATTATCCTTATAATGAGTCCATTCAAAGAAGCTTATTCCTTGAAATATTTGAGGAAGTCTGAATCTGACCTCATAAAACTAGTGGCACCATGATTATGTGCCTTGAGGCATGGATTCTTACGGTTGATAGAGCGCTCCACAGATAATAAATATCAAGACCAGAAGTCCTCCATCCCTTGTCCTCAAGGGGTGTCCTCGTTTGAGGGAATTTTCTTTTGCACTCAGGCAGGACCGTATGTTACAGAATGTCCCACTGGGAGTGCTCATTGCTACAACATGACAGAGATGAAAGCACCCTGGAACATTTTAAAAGTGTGACATGGGAAAACCACTTGCATTGCCTTGCGGACATTTCTTTAAACCTGGAGAAAAAAATTCAACAGGTCCTGTTTATATTCCCAGTTTTCTCTTTTTAACAGTGCTACTGTGAGGGTCACCAAAGGAGGAATGCACAAGACCGAAAGGGTAAATAATTATGAATTTATTAGGTCATCTGGAAAACCAGATGGGCTGAGCCTCAAAATGGTGCCAGCACCCAGGGATGAGGAGTCAGATTGTAAAGGACTGTAGGCGGGCTTTTTCTGGGCGGGGAGGATAATGGTCTCAGCAAGTGGAATGTGATCTAACTGAAAGGGACTGTTCCTTGTGACCTAAAGGTCAGTCCCAGGGGAGGAGATATTGATTTAATTATTTGATCAGACCTAACATTCTAGCCTTTTTGTTTTATGGAATAGGGATGAAGGTCATGTTCTCCATAGTTACTTACTGCTGAGGGGGAGGCGAGGTCATAGAGGGATGGACTTTGATTGGAGTCGCTGGGACACTGTATAGATGTCTCAAGATTGGAGGGAGGGGTTTCAGCAGCATGATTTCCCCAAGAGACTGGTTGGTGAAGGCTGGAAAGCGGTCCTGTGGCTGTCATAGTGTCACTTGTCTGGTTTTGCTGCTTTTCTGGGCCTGGAGCTGAAATACAACCGAGGCCTAGATGTTATCTTTAGGGAGGAAAAGATCAGGGGTCTGAGCTGCCCGACTAGTGATAGGAAAGGGAAGGCTAGGTTACCTGTATGTCCAGGTTCTTGTCTTCCCCCTTGCTAGGCTTCCAGAGTTTTCTGTCCTGGTGAGGTTCTGTACCTGGTGCTCAGAGGGACCTGGGCACAAAAGGAGGTTATTTCCTGAGTACAAGGAGGGCTTGTAACCTGGTGGATAAATTTTAGTATTATTGAAGCAAAAGTTAGAACAATAGGAATTATGACAAATGGTCTGGTGGAAGAAAAGAGACATTGGTTTGGAGGGTTGTAGTCTAATATACCAAAATGAGATTTATTCTCTTACCTTCATTTGTCCTTGGGTGTGGTCGGCAAATGGTACTAACTAGACTTCTGCTGTCTCCTTGAATAGGGTGATTTAAGCTATTTACCCTCTGGTTGGGGAGGAAAAATGCAAACCACTTACTCTTAAGTGTCCTGGGTTTAGGGAAGATAGTTAAACAGCAGTTTGCAGCCATCTAGTAAATCCTATCTCAGTTTCCCTCTGCTTGTCCTGGATTACTGGCCTGTGTATATAATTTCCTTTTTACGATGTCACCTCACCTACTTTCCCCCTCAAAATGCATGCCCATACCTTCTGTTACCAAAACAATACAATTTCTTGCCAATTTAATTAGAATTCTTAAACTCTTAGATATTTAAGTTCACCTGATTTTAGCTTTTTTTTTTTAAAGAAAATCTATAAAGCAGATTTTGAACTGTTAACATAATGTCTTATGCTTTGTTGAAGGTATGTTTCTTGAAAGTGTTCATAAATGTCAATTTAAGAAATGCTGGTTGGTTACTTTTCGGTTATCATTAAAAAATTAAGGTTTCTAAGAGTTAAGAATTCTAATTAAATTGGAATATATACCTTCAACAAAGCATAAGACATTATGTTAAAAATTCAAAATCTACTTTATAGGTTTTCTTTTTTAAAAAAAGCTAAAATCAGGTGAACTTAAATATCTAAGTTTATCATTTAACCCAGAAATGCTCCCAAGCTTTTAAGCTACCGATTAGGCACATGAGGCTGGAGAAAAGGCAGAGGGGAGCAGGCCCCACAGCCTCTTCTAGGACTACAGCCTCCGGCTGCTTGGATTTAAAACTGACACATTTTTCCTTCGAGATAACATGCTAAGGTTTGGGGGTCATGACTTCTGCTTCTGATAGTAGCAGAACTGCTAATTAAACGTTTGCAATAAAGAAAGTTGTTCTTTGGGAAAGGGGTGTGTGTCTAGTGAGATGCAGTGTAGATGTGAGGTGGCTAATGGCTGTGAGACTAATCCATCAATCCCCATAATAGACTGAGGAGGGCAGAATAAGTGGCCCCAGTGTCATTTAAAAAGGAGATCAGCTTACCTGCCACCACAGTTGTTCCCCAAGGCTCTGTCCTGGTGATGTAAGTCTGTGGGGCCTTGTCGGACTGGCTGAGGTCCGACTTGGAGGGGCTACTCACCTGATTTCAAGTGGCCTTCCCTTTCACAACTTGGGCAGGACTTGGCACAGTGTCCTTCCTTGTTGCATTTGAAGCATGGGTCCAGAGGAGCCTTAGCCTCTAACGTACATTGTCTGGAGGACAGGCATTTCATTTGGGGCTCATGAGAGTGGTGGCTAGGGGCTGAAAGGCCTCCTTCTGGGCCTCAGCCTGATCTCGCCTTTGTTTTGGGGTCTCCTCATCTCTATTATTAAAGACCTTAAAGGCCAGGTTAATGAGATAGTTTTGAGGGATTTGTGGACCAGTGTCTATTTTTTTTAAGTTTGTGGCAAATGTTGGGGGCTGATTGGGGTATAAAATGGGTGTTTAGAAGGAAGGGGTCCCTCAGGGAAGGTGGGGGTTTAGAAGGAAGGGGTCCCTCAGGGAAGGTGGGGTCCAAGGTGGTAAATTTCTATAAGGCCTCCATGAGGCGGGAGAGGAAGAGAGCTGTGTTTTTGTCAGGACCTTGAGTGATTTCATTAAGTTTGTCCTAGTTGACCTCCTTATGGGCAGCTTTTTTGAGTCCGGCAATGAGAGAGGTGATCACATGGCTGTGGAGCCAGCGCCCTGGAGAATTAACTTGATGGTCCCTTGAACTGACCTGAGATGGGACTATGTCAGTGCCAACTGGGTTTGCTGCTGTGTCCTGTCACATGTCCCTCCCTCTGCAGGGCACCTCCACTCAGATGTCCCACATTGTGGAGGGCATCGGCATGGTCCTGAGCTGCTAGCCAGGTGTGCTCCTTCTCCTCTGGGGTGAGAGAGGAGGACATAGATGTCATGCCAGGTCAAAGGACTGGGTCAGGTCCTCAAATTTCTTGGTAAACATGGTCGGGTCAGTGGAAAAAGACCCAAGACGCATCCCAATCTGTGCGAGGTCAGACATGGAAAATGGGATGTGTACCCACACAATACCCTCAGCCCCAGCCACCTCTCAGAGGTAAGGAGGTCGAGGGGGTGGAGGAAGTGGTGGAGCTCATAGATGGAGGGAGGGGGTGTCTAGTCAGAGGAGGGACATAAGAAGGTGGGTTCAGGGGACCCAATGGGGAACTGAGAATCGAGTGAGTGGAAAGGTTGAAGGGAGGGTCTGAGGGACCTGACAGGTCAGGAAGGACGAATCAGAAGGCCCAGGGTTGGCAGAAGGGAGCTTTGAGTGGAGAAGTAGGATTTGATAAGTAGAGCAAGTTTGACTGAGAGAAGGACGATTACAATGTGTAAAGAAGGCCTGGACATAGACAATTTCTGTCACCGCAATGAAAAATGGTCAGAGATCCCCTAAGTCCCAGAGAATGTTAAAATCTTACGTTCTATTCTCAGGCCAGTATAAGTAATTTAGATTGTGGACAGGGCGCTTTGGCCAGACCTCTGTGGAAAGGCCAAGCATGTTAAGATTCCCACAGAGACATCCCAGTGTTTTTTGGGGGGGAGGGGTGGGGACCGAAAAAGAATTCCCCATGGGTAAATTAGGAAGAGGAGGTAAGCAGCCAAGGGAGACTCCCTGGGGAGCTAAACTAGAGGGAGGGGGTTGCTACCTTCTAGTCAGCCTCCCGAGAGAGGAAGACAGCCTGATCCACGTGGCGGGCGTCCCCCGCAATGAGGAAGACTGTGGGACCTGGTGCCAGGGCTGAGGCCGGACTGGAGAGGATTTGGGGCCTAGTGCTAGGTCTTTTGTCTGAGATGGCAAATCAGAAACCTGGAAGGGTGATCCAGTTGTCACTTACCAGAGATGAACTGAGCTGGTGTTGAGTGTGGAGTCAGCAATGGGAAAGAGAGGTCCCGGATCCTGCATCCACCTTGGCTGGTTCGGGAGGTCCTGTAACCCCAGTAGGATTCCAAGGTTAACCCAGGTCGAGCTGCTGCTGCCTGCTACTCTCAGAATAGCACACTCGGGGTCGCCAAAGGAGGAACGCACAAGGCTGAAAGGGGTAAAGAATTAGGAATTCATTAAGTCATCTGGAAAACTAGATGGGCTGAGCCTCAAAATGGCACCAGCAGTCATGGACAGGGAGTCAGAGATGTTAAAGGCCTGTAAGTGGAGAATTCTCTGGGTGGGCCCGGATGCTAGAAAGGCCCAGAGAGGAAGGATAATGGTCTGGCAAGTAGAATGGCATCTAAGGCAGTGGTCGGCAAACTCATTAGTCAACAGAGCCAAATATCAACAGTACAACGATTGAAATTTCTTTTGAGAGCCAAATTTTTTCAACTTAAACTTCTAACGCCACTTCTTCAAAATAGACTCGCCCAGACGGTGGTATTTTGTGGAAGAGCCACACTCAAGGGGCCAAAGAGCCACAAGTGGCTCGCGAGCCGCAGTTTGCCAACCACGGGTCTAAGGGAATGGGAATGTGGGTCTTGAAGTGGTCTAAAGGTCAGTTCCCAGGGGAGGGGATGTTGATTCAATTATTTGATCAGGCCTAACAGCTACAAAATGCTTGGAGCTTTTGACTTGCTATAGCAACAAAACAATAAAATATTGAATGGAAACAAAGAGGAGTATCCTAAGTCCAATAAATAAGCGGAGGACAGTCACTTGTGAAATTTCCTAAAAGGAAGAGATTTAATGTGATGCTATCCATTCGCAGCCAAGGGAGGCTGACCTGTGTCATGGTAAGACATGAGGTTCTTCAGAACCATTCAAGGAGGACACTGGGAATTGAGCCTAAGCATTTGGGTCATGCAAACACCTGGGTTCTTTCTACTATATAACCATCACCAGGGAAATGTTCAGAGATGCAAGAGCACCCACAGAGGCATTTATTAAGGAAGCATTCCTTAGAAAGAAGGCATAGAAAGGTTAGATTCTATATTATCCTTATAAAGGCCACCAAAATCTCTCTAACAGCCTTGTTTCAAGATCAAGTCACAAACAAAACCCCTAAAGTTATGGGCTACAAATTTCTCTGCAAAACTGTATCTTTTCATGTAAGAGTGATGAGTATTTCTAAAATATTTTTGACAACCCACGTTATCTTGAGTACTCCAAATTTCACAAACGGCAGCTTATTTCCATCATCATTAGGCTAATTGCCATGCCCTTACTTTCATCAGGCAACCCATTTCTAACAATCATTATGTTAATTGAGATATGGATAGTTTAAAGTGCTAGTACAAATCCCTAGCCTTTCTTATTAAAGGGCGGCTGACCTCCTGTGGGGTGTGAAATTCTGATGAGGGTAGTTGAGCGCCCCTGAAAAGTAGTTTAACCCATCACACATGTTTAACACCATAATGTCTACTACATACCAAAATTATTCTAAAGTAAATTAGAGACATCACAGCAGAAGGCCAGCAGGATAAAAGCCTGAGAAATATAAATGATATACATATGAACAAAGAGGTTATATTTGGGATCTATGTCAGCAAATATTTTAATATTCCAAATTCTACTTTCCAAGCTAAAAAAAAAACCACACACAAAAACACAGGTCTTCACATTTGTAATTCATGCTTTTTTCCCCCCATTGTTAAAAGAGATTACTGCAAAAGGGACTTTGAATTCTAATCCCAAAAGGTAAAAAAAAGATACCTGTGGTTTATTTGGAAGTTCCATGGAAATTCCAGGTCCTGCCCAAGTTGTTTTTCTTTGTGCTATATAGGAAATCTTAAAAACAAGTAGGCATCTTTCCAGCAGCATTAGATTCTAATATGCAAAATCCCAAGCCCTTGATTCAAATGCCATCTTTGCCACTGACTAGTTGTCACTCAGCCCTTTGGAGCTTCCTTTTCCTCTTAAAGTGAGAGATTAGATTGTTCTCCAAAGAGGGTAAATTAGATCTCTGGCACCTAGGGAGGCTTAACCACCATTCCCTGAAGTTGGGGTGGGGAGGGGCGGCCAGAAGCAGTGTTGGGAAACACAGCTTTAACCTAAGTGAAAGGCTTTCTTAATTGCAGTTCTCTTCAGAGCTATTAACATGCTAATGGCTGTGACCTTCTAGAAAGCCAAAGATTTCAAATGTTTTACTTCCTGAAAGATAAGTGTGCCCTGCCCTCCTCCTTTGGAATTCTAAGAGTTATTATTTGTTTTAACATTTTAGATTATTAAAGAATTTAAAGTGGTGTGTGTTGTTTTTTTGTCCACAGGATGATGATATTGATACTAATTTAAAAGATTGAAACTTTTTTTTTTATTGGATACCCTTCATTGCTGGTGCCCTAATCACATGCATGGTTTGCCTATGGGTAACCCGAAGTGGAAGTCTAGTATGTAATTTTTTCCTAAACTCTGGACCTCTTTTCACATGGCATCATGTAAGGCTAATCTGTCAGGAATGACACGGGGGGGATATTATATTATTAGATAATCTCTATTACATTATTAGATAATCTCTAAGACTTCTTCCTGCTCTAAAAGTCTATAATTCTAAGTTATGTTTTTCTACTTCCTAATATAGCCACTACTTTTTCTTACACTGAGTGGCCAGATTATTATGATCTCTGAACGCATAATAATCTGGCCACTCATAATAATCTGACCTCTAATATATATATTAGAGGCCCGGTGCATGAATTCATGCATGGGTGGGGTCCGGCCAGCCTGGACAGGGGGAGGGGACATGGGCGGTTGGCCAGCCTGCCTGCTGGTGGAACTCCTGGTCGAGGGGACAATTTGCATATTAGCCTTTTATTATATAGGATATACACTGAGTGGCCAGATTATTATGCGTTCAGAGATCATAATAATCTGGCCACTCAGTGTATTTGTGTGTGTGTATTGGGCGGGGAGCGGGGGGGAGGAGTTGGAGGATGAGAGGGTTCAAAATGACTGTGGTCTTAAATTCAAACTCCTAGTCTTCCAACACCCACACTAACCTTAGAAGGCTCTTATCTCAACCCCAGTACTGCATGGTCTCTTATGCTTCAATTCTTCTCTGGCTGACTGAACTGTCATGAACACCAATTCCCTACATATTGTAAGTATATTAATGATGTGTAAATGACATCCTTGACTACCATGCTTACATGTCCTTTAAGCGTGTGAGTAATAATCCATTCTGTTTGCACAGAACTTGAGAGTTTGCAAGTAATGTTCATACCCATGATTTCATTCACAAGAACATCTCTTTTTAAGTTGCAATCACTTTTCTTTCTAAAGCAATCTCACTGTTCAACTTAAAGCATTCTTTTTTATAATGATCACAGCCTTTAGAAACCTGTTTTTATGGATATCAGTACAATCCATAATTACTTTAAATATGCATTTTCACACTTTACCTGGGACAGAGAAGGTACTAATAAATAGCAACACTTTCCCCCTTCAAGCTTCAGCTAGCAACCATGAAAATGTAAAGTACAATTATTTATTTCTCCTCATTTGTTTTCAGGTAGCAATGAGATTACTTGAAGGATCAAGTAAGTGATGGGAGAGGGCTATTAGAAGCATTTGTGTAGGGTTATAAAACTTGGCAATAGCTCCAGCCTAGCTTATAAATATGGATGCTTCAGGACCTGTGCGCATGACATACCTGAGCTGTGAGGGAGTTCTAGATATGTGTAGTCCATTGAGGAAGACACTGTTCATTGAGCAGCTCTTATAGAGATTCGTGCTGTCTCAGGCATTTTCTGCTTGATGTATAATAATACCGGATTTGAAGGTGGGAGTAGGAGTAAAGTATAGATGCAAAAAATAAACTAAATCACAAAACCATGCAAGATAGGTTTCTAGAGATAAATGGAGTAAATCTACACTTTGCAAAGGTATAGAGAGAGATCAAATATACACCTTGGTTCCATAACTACTACTACTAAAATTTCCCTTATTGTTGCTGCTATTATGAGTATTTTAATTGCATAACTCAGAAAAAATGTATTCCTAGAGACTTAACCTATTGGTTAAAAATGGCTATATTCAATTTACCAACTAGTCGTTTTCCTTACATGATTCTAGGTACAAGTTAATCCAGATTCTAAGAGCCACAGCAGATTCATATGAGGGCATTTTGCAAATTAGGAAAAGCAACCCCTCTGGGTCATTCCAGGCTAATTGGCATATAGTTTAAATCATGGTTGAGGGCTTTTTTGTCAATTTGAATAAGGCCCGCTTGCTTGGGTTGAATGCACCCCTGCACCAGCATACATAGGTTGGGGAACAGACTAATGGCTGGAACTTAGCCCCACTGTGGTCCTTCAGCCATGCATCTGTAAGGTGAACCGGTAAAACCATATCCAATATCCCTGAGATTCCTCTACTAAATTAAGCAACTGGGCATCAGAAGAACCTGCAAAGCACTAAGGGAAGAGGCCTTCACCTACATACATATGACTTCCAGATAGTTTAAAGATTCTTCTTTTGTTAGCACACCCCGATATTATTTAGCAAAATTCTAATCTGTGGGTGGAAAGCTAAGAGTAAGAGGAGTTCCACCCTGCAATACAGATGGAGCAGCACAAAAAACATTATTTGGACTGGGCTAGGCAAAGTGGCATATAGTAAAAGTGACATTTGTCTAGGCATTAAACACCTATTATGTGCACACCACTCTGCCAGACTTCTAGAAGGTATAAAGTAAAAATAAAATATAGTCCCTGAGCCCTAGCTGGTTTGGCTCAATGCATAGAGCATCGGCCTGCGGACTGAAGGGTCCCAGGTTTGATTCTGGCCAAGGGCACATGCCTGGGTTGCAGGCTCGATCCCCAGTAGGGGGCATGCAGGAGCCATCCAATCAATGATTCTCTCTCTCAAATCAATAAAATATATTTAAAACACACACACACACACACATATATAATGTCCCTGCCCTCAATAATTTGAAATCTTCTTCCAGACAAAAAATTAACAAGGAAACAGTGACTCTAAATGACACACTGGATCAGATGGACTTAATTGACATTTATAGAACATTTCACCCCAAAGTTGCAGAATGTACATTAGTCTCAAGTGCACATGGGTCATTCTCAAAGATAGACCACATGTTAGGACACAAAACAAGTCTATAAATTCAAGAAGATTGAAATCATATCAAGAATCTTCTCAGATCACAATAGAAAGAAATTAGAAATCAACTACAGTAAAACATATGGAGGCTAAATAGCATGATATTAAACAATGAATGGGTTACCAATGAGATCAAGAAATAAAAAACTTCCTGAAAACAAACGAAAATTAATGCACAACAATCAAAGCCAATGGGACACAGCAAAAGTCCTGAAAGGGAAGCTTATAGCACTACAGGCCTATCTCAAAAAACAAAAATTAATAATAAACTATTTAACCCTACAACTTAAAGGTATAGAAAGAGAACAAGAAAAGCCCAGAGTAAGTAGAAGGAAGGAAATAGTAAAGATTAGAGCAGAAATAAACGACAGACTAAAAAAAAAAACAACATACAAAATATTAAACCAACAGCTGGTTCTTTGAAAAAATAAACAAGATTGTTTCTTGATGAGTCTGGCTAAAGGTTCATCAAAGAAAGAGAACCCAAATAATTAAGATTATAAACAAAAGCAGTGAAGGAACAATTATGCCAACAAGATGGACAATGTGGGAGAAATGGACAAATTCCTACAAAAATACAATCTTTCAAAACCGAATCAGAAGAATAAGAAAACCTGAATAGACCAATAACAATTGAGGAAACTGAAGCAGTAATCAAAAAACTCCCAGCAAATAAAAGGCCTGGTCCGGACAAGTGAGTTTTAATCAAACATTCAAAGAAGAACTAACACCTGTCCTCCTCAAACTATTCCAAAAAAATCCAAGAGGAAGGAATACTTGCAAGCTCTTTTTATGAGGCCAACATTAACCTAATTCCAAAGCCAGCTAAAGACACTACAAAGAAAAAGAACTACAGGCCGATATCCCTGAAGAACATAGATGCTAAAATCTTCAACAAAATATTAGCAAATTGGATCCAGCAATATATTAATAAGATCATAGACCAAAACCAAGTGGGATTTATTCCAGGGATGCAAGGCTGGTACAATATTCACCCATCAATAAACGTGATACATCACATAAACAAATGAAAGACAAAAATCACATGATCATATCAATCGGTGCAGAAAAAGCACTCGACAAAATCCAACACCTATTTTTGATAAAAACTCTCAGTAAAGTGGGAATAGAGGGATCATACCTCAACATACTAAAGGCCATATATGACAAACCTACAGCCAACATCATACTCAGTGGGCAAAAACTACGACTATTTTCCCTAAGAACAGAAACAAGTCAGGGATGTCCATTTTACCACTCCTGTTTGACATAGTGCTGGAAGTCCTGGCCATAGTGATCAGACAAGAAATAAAAGGCATTCACATTAGAAAAGCGGAAGTAAAACTGTCATTATTCACAGATGACATATTGTACATAGAAAAACCTAAAGACTCCACCAAAAAACTACTAGATTTAATAAAAAGAATACAGCAATGTAGCAGGATACACCCAGAAATCTATGGCTTTTTTATACACCAATAATAAATTCTCAGAAAGAGAAACTAAACAAATAATACAATTTACCATAGCAACAAAAAAAATTAAGATACCTAGGAATAAACTTAACCAATGAGGTAAAATACTTGCATTCTGCAAACTATAGGATGTTAAAAAAAAAAGAGAGAGACAGAGGAAGATATAGATATAAACATGTAGAATATACTGTGTTCATGAATTGATACAATTAACATCATTAAAATGTACATACTACCCAAAGCAATCTATAGATTCAATGCAATCCCTATTAAATTACCAATGGCATATTTCACAGATCTAAAAAAATACTCCAAAATTTTATATAGAACCAAAAAAGACCCCGAATAGCCACAGCAATCTTGAGAAAGAAGCACATTGGACAGATACATGCAAAAAAATGAAACTAGATCACCAACTTACACCATACACAAAAATATTCAAAATGGATAAAAGACTTAAATTTAAGACGTGAAACCATAAAAATCCTAGAAGAAACCATACACAGCAAAATCTCAGACATCTCTTGTAGCAATATGTTACCAATACATCTCCTAGACAAAGGAAACTAAGGAGAAAATAAATAAATGGGACTACATAAAAATAAAAAGCTTCTGCACAGCAAAAGAAACCAACAAAATGAAAAGAGATCCCAAAGTATGGGAGAACACATTTGGTAATGATACATCTGATAAAGGGTTAATATCCAAAATATATAAGGAACTCATACAACTGAACAAAAGGAAAACAATACAATTAAAAAATGGGCAAATGACCTAAATAGACATTCTCCAAAGTGGACATACAGATGGCCAAGAGACCTAAGAAAAAATGCTCAGTCACTGATCATCAGAGAGATGCAAATTAAAACAATGAAGTCACCTCACACCTGTCAGAATGGCTACAATTAACAAATCAACAAATAACAAGTGCTGGCAAGTATGTGGAGAGAAGGGAACCCTAGTACTTTGCTGGTGGGAATGGAGACTGGTGCAGCCACTGTGGAAAACAGTATGGAGTTTCCTCAAAAAATTAAATATGGAGCTGCCATCTGACCCAGTGATCCCATTTCTAGGAATATATCCTAAGAGACTCAAAACACCAATCAGAAATAATGTATGTACCCCTAGTTCATAGCAGCACAATTTGCAATAGCTAAGATCTGGAAACAGCCCAAGTGCCCATCAGGAAGATATAAACAAACTGTGGTACATTTATACCATGGAATACTATGCATCAGTAAAAAAGAAGGATCTCTTACCTTTGAGACAACATGGAGGGACCTGGAAAGTATCATGCTAAGTGAAATAAGCCAGTCAAAGAAAGACAAGTATCACATGATCTCACTCATATATGGAATCTAATGAACAAAATAACCTGTTGAACAAAACAGGTCCAGAGACATAGTTGCATGGAACAGACTATCAAATCTCAGAGGGACAGTGGGGGAGGGTGGGAAGAGATCAACCAAAGAACTTGTATGTATATATGCATATCCCATGGACACTGACAATAGGGTGGTGGTGGGCTATAAGGGGTCAATGGGAGGAAAAACGGGACATATGTAATACTTTCAACAATAAAGATTCTTAAAATAAGTAAATAGATTGTTTTTAAAAAGAAGTAGAGCATTCTACACTGCCATTTATCGTGAAAGGTTGAATGAATTCCCCATGGATTAACTGAACATGTGGAAGGCAGCTAGAATTGAGCTACTTTGCTAGCAGCACAGGCTTCAGGAGGGCTGACTGCTCTGTAAAGAATCCAGCAGCAAGATGATGTGGAATAAAGAGCAAAGGGAGGTAACTAGGGTGACACTAGAAAATGTCAACTCAGAGCCAGATTTCCCACATCAGGGACCTATGCATTGGTTAACGCTAGGAAGTTATGAAACTGCCAAGATGCCATTAAGTTGTGAACAGTGACAGAAAAAAAAATTTCATGTTGTTCTCACAAAAAATTTGAAACGTTCAAGAAATTGGTAAAATTTCAAAAGACATAGTAATTTTTTTAATTAAAAAAAATTGGTAACAGTTCTGGTGTTACCAACCTACCTTTGGTAAATAGTGCAGATGAAGTACTTTGGGCAGATGGCCACAGATTGTCTCTTTTATCTTTGGGTTTGCCGTGATCAACTGATGTGAAGTTTCGAGATATATTTTGTGAAGGAGCTGCTTTAGGATCACGTTTCCGATAACTGGTTTTAAGTGTTTCCAGTTAAAGATGTCTGTGTTTTCTGTAGTGGACAACAGAAATGAATAAAATCATTGTTAAATGTCAGTTTAATTACAGTGTAGCAACTAGTAGAAATCACACTGGAATCAACTAGAACTTACCCCCAAATTTATTATTAATTAGATAACTTTGAATAAATTAAATAAATAATGAATTGGTGGTGGGGGGCGGGATTTGACATCTTGATGAGATAAATGAGCAAGGAACAAGAGAAGGAGAAGAGGGAAAGTGAACAAAACTCTACGCCCTCTTAACTGCCTTACTTAGTTACCTGGGACAATAGGCTAATGTGAACATACTTGGTGAACACCATGGACAGCATACAATCCATTGCTTTATCTTAGTATATAGTAGAGACTCACTCATTTGTTGACAGTGAATGATGAATCCCGTGGAAGTTCTGAAGGGATAGAATTCCTTAAAGAATTTCTGGGAGAGCTACAACCCAAGCCAGGCAACAAAAAATAGATTCCATTCCCCAAGAGAGTATTTTTTATCTGGGTATATTTGTAATATTTACGACTTTCAAATTGAAAGATATTCTTGACCTATAATATAAGCCTTGTTATTTAATGTGAACACACTTTCTGGCTCAAATATATATTCGTGTGAAAGTGGCAGAATTGGACACTTGAATTGGCCCAAAATGCTTTTACAACTTCACTGGTGACTTATTTTTAAAGAGCTTGGTATCTTTTAAGAGGTCTCACTGGAAAAGAGCATAGAAGGAGATTTCAAAGTTGCTTTGATGTCATAACCACTCTTATTCAATTGTTTTCACAGACCATAAACAAGACTGAAGAATGTCCGTCCGAAACTTTGCCTTGAATGAAGAGACTTCATTGAACAAGAAGTTGGCTTCCAGTTTGCACAGGCGTCAATGGAATGCTTTTTTCTTTTTTAATTTTGTACTTTACCCAATGAAAACAAAGCGTTTTGTGTGCTGTGCAAATGGGTCCTTCATGTGGTCTGACAGTTTATTTTTTTGCCATTTTTTAAAGTAAAAAAAAAAAAAATCCCAGAAGAGGAAAAACAACAAAAACAAAACATGGAAGGCTGACATTTGATCTGGAAGAACATTTGAAGTCAGAATTGACCTGAAGGTGTAGATAGATTTTTTTTTCTTTTTAACAGAAAATCGGATGTCAAGAGGTGGGCAAGCAGAAATGGAAAGAAATTGTCTTCCTCGGTAATTAAGCTACTCTTTTTTTTTTTTTTCCTTCTTGTTTAAATGTGGGTTGTTTTTTAATTTTCTTAGAAATATTTAGGTAAGGTTTATCTTGAATCTTAATTGCCTTAATTTTAAGGACGTCAAAGGCTCTCGAGGCAAGCTGTCAACGTCTTGTTAAAAAAATCAAGAAAGAATTGAAATATTGTGCCAGCTTTAACTGGTACAGAAGCTTAAGACTCTGAGTTTTTAGGGTGAAAAAACTGTACAGTTTAAAAGAAAATGTTTTTCTTCATTTGAAGAAAATTTGTTGATAAAAGAAACCATGGCAACTGCGAGAAATGGAAAAATGCTGGGACTTTTCATGAACTTTGTCTTAAGTGTTGACCCATTCTAGAAGGCTAAAACATTTTATGGTAAAGTTATTAAGGTTGGTTTAAAAAACAACTGCATTAGAAATAATGCGTGTTTGGGGGGCAGAATGCAGATTTTTTTAATTTACAAAGCGTGATTGCTAGCAAAAGCATTAGTGCTTTTTATCTGCAGTCTTTTTTATGAGCTTTACAAAGTTTTTAGTCAGCTTTGCTTGTCACATTGCAAAACCTAGCTTAAGAGCATTAAAAAAAAAACAACACAAAAAAAACTTAAGTAGATAGGAGCTTATGGTCAAAAGTGCAAAACAAAACAAAAACAAAAAAACAAAAAAAAGCAATAGATAGAGAAATTGTTGACAATTTCTGTAGTCTTTCCTAGTTGTGATCAAATTCAGCCTATGGATGGCCTATTTTATACCAAAGATGAAGTGGCACCCTATTGCAGTCCAGAAGATAGAGGTCGTTTTTCTTTACTTTTCGTTAAAAAATTTTATTTGACCTACATGGCCGGACCAGTTCTTACTTTTTGTGTTTAAACTACCTTCCACTGGTGTTTTACATACTGCAAAAAAAATTTATTTTTAACATTTGTTGTTAGTAGAAGCTTGCACCTGCTGTGTTCAGCAGTTTCAGCATGAAGAGTTCTGGATACCAACTGATAGAGCCAAATGGCTTTCAATTCCATGAGCTTTTCCAGTTCCTTGCTAGCTCCCTTGAATAGTGAAACCTATACGGATGGCCACCAGTAAGCGAAGACACTTTAACGGGTTGAAATTTCTTTTTGTGAATTTTGAACGAAAGACACTTTCTGAACCTGGTCTGAAGGGTCACTTGTCCAAAAAAAAAAAAAAAAAAGCATAGTGATATTCTGTTAAGTGGTGAGTGGTCTCCTGAAAGGTCTCATTGTATTAGTAACAATAGTCTTCCTTCTCAATTCCAACACCTCTTGATTTTGTCTTTGCACCTTAGTCTTTGTCATCATCCACAATGAATAAGCACCTTGATTCTGCAGTGGGGAAGGAATATCTTCTTTTTGCCTTTTTTTCATTATATTTTCATATCTTGGTGTTGTCAGAAGAAAGACAAAATAGACCTTTCTATTTCAGTTTAACTCTCTGAGACAAGTAGGACCAATAAGATTGAGGATTCTATTAGTGGAATTTAGGTAAGCTTTTAAAATGCTAGTTGACAATCAAGAAATTATGATTTATATTAATAAGAACCAAAACAATTGGGTTTGATCAATCATTAAAGCCAAAGGAGATATATTTGCATTGAGACTGATGCAAAGCTTTCTCTAAAGTGAATTAAATTGAAACAAACATCCCTGCATATTTGGTTCATGAAACCCATATTCAACCTATACTGTTTTACCTGAAACTAAGGACAATGAAACTTTGTTAATTGGACCATGCCCTAGAATTGCTTTTTGAATGAATCATTAGAATTTAAGTGAAACTCTTTTCACAAACTAAGTCATAGGAACCTGTCTTGGTCCAGAAGAGGGAAATGCATTAAGTGCACTGTAAAAGAAAGCAGAGTTGGCTTTTAAAAACTATTAAAAGATAAATCTTTTTTCCATTATATCAACATGGGTAATGAGTTTGACTTACATGAAAGTGTCCATATTTCACTATTTATGACCTACAAACAGAAGCCTAGTGTTGAAATAGACCTGGTTCTCTTATTTGCAACACCATGTATTGGAAACTCAAATTTAGAGAGTGACTTCATATCTTTGTGATCAAATTAGAGGCAAAAATATATCCAAGAAAACGTAACATGCTACAGAGAAATTCGAACTGGTCACACCCATCCTTATGGTTTTCCATGCTTTAGAGAGAATCTTAGTTTTCTACTTCCTTCTGTTCCATCCTTCAGCCTCTCCTGTTTTTTAACGGTGGCACTTAAGTTTTATCTTTGAGAAGTGGGCCCCTACGTTTCAGGGGGTATAAGCAAACATGTATGGGAACTGTATTTTCTCTTTCTTTTTTTTCACTCTCTGAACTCTTTGTATAAATAAGGATTATCCTGGGCATAATTCATTTGAATATGAAACCAACATGCTTTCTTTTGTTTCTGTAAAAAAAAAAATTAATGTGATACAAAGAAAGTCTCATTTACACAACCAAAAATGAGGCTAAGAGGTAGCTACCATGTGGCTGATGAATGTGCCTAGGTAACTTCCTGTTTCTATTCAAAACTACTGCTTTATTTATACATTCAGAAACATTTTTTTCAACTATGAAATTTCAATGATCTCATTTTTTTAAGCCACTTCAGGCACAAGGAAATTACCTATAATTTTATGTATCCATGTGTGTTTTGTGTTTGGATTTTTTATATCATGCCATTCTATAAAATATCTTCTTTCAAGTCAAAAAAGAAGGAAAAAATGGCACACATTCAAACTTGCATCTGTCATCTTACCTAATAATTGTTTTTTAAGAGTCATGTCTGGGGAGGGGTGGGGGCGGGAAGCATCAACAGGTAAGCAGCATTACATTGTATTAAAAATAAAACAACCCAAAATCTATGTTCAATATATGCAAACATCAGAATCCTAATTTAATCCACACTAGTTATGTTGGATATTTTGATCCTATTTAGGTCTGTAATCTTTTTTTTTTTTTTAAAGTATTCTAGTTCACCAAGTTTTCAAGCATTTATTTCGGTGTTCAATTTTTCCTTTCAATTTTAATCGCCAACACTTAACCTAAACATTAGAAAACAAACTAAAGCCAGAATCCAAATGGGATAAACACTATCTCATCCAAACTCTAGTAAACAAGAACACTGAAGGAGTATGGTTGTTTTATTTTTGTTTTAAATAATGATAAGGTATTGTCAGGGGTGGCCAAGTATGCCTAGTGACTGGGGGCTCCTCAGTGCATGGCCAGGTCTCCTGAAGACGACATGGACCCTATGGGAACTCAGTGTGATGCTGGCAGGGGCTGATGATTGCCCTTGAACATTGCCATGTCTTGAATATTGCAAGTGACATAATCTAAAAAAAAAAAAAATCCTCTATCTGACTCGTTTGGTCAGGGTTAGTTTGTTTCCCTGGTAGATTTCAATTGTTCAGGTGTTGTCTCCATGCTTCACTTGAATCAATTCTTCCTGTGACCTTAATGGATCTGCCACACTTGACAGCATATAAGACTCACCTTCAACCTTTTCTAATGAAAAGCTATACGATGTTAAAAGCACTCATCTTAGAGCAGGAAGGCTGAGAGCAGCAGGTGGATAGATGAAATCGGAAGTTCACTGTATCTACAGAATACATCAATCTTTTGCAACACTGCTTTAAAATTATTTTCCATTCATGTATGACCCCCCAAAAAAATACTTCTGTTTTTTTTCCCAAAAACACTTGATTTGAATAATTGGGATGCCATTAAATACCTATGTACCTTTTACAGTGGTCTAAAATCTCCATTAGTGAAAAGTGAGATTTTATTTAAATAGGACTTTTGCAGTCTTCTTCACGATTGAGAAGTTTCAATGTGCTGTCTAGACAGATTATAATGTTAGTAGGAGACTAAAAATACATTGACAATTGAGTCTCATGCTTCATTTGAGCACACAAACCATTGCAGATGAGCTGATAAGCAGAGAAAAATTCTTAAGTGGGTTTCAGTGATAAATGTTTTCATGTGATATAAAAGCAAACGAAAGGATAATATTTATGTATGTGCAGTACAACATTCAGCACTTTTGAGGGTCACTTCAAAATAAAGTTAAAACATGTCATGGAGACCTTGATCTGTATTATCTTGTCCACAGTAGGGAGTAAAGGATGAGATTTTGTTTGCGTTATTGTGGCTGGCATGCTTCCAAATTTGGAGCTCACTGGGACTGACAGCCTCTCACTGCAATCAGAGGGACTGATGTAATTGACGCAGGCTCATTGATTCTGTACACTATCCCCTTCCTGTGGCAGAGTGATAGTGGCATTTCATTAATGAATCAATTCATTTTACAAATGACATCCACTGTGGCAGTGGAGGACAGTTGAGTCTAACAAATTTAACAATTTTCACCAAATATATTTAAATAGGTAATTAGTCTTTTCATCCAAATGCTCTTGGTCATGGCTGTCCTTTGTAGATGACATAGTTCAGGAAAATACAAAAGCTAAATGTAAGATCCCTGAGTGGCCCCCAAAATCGTTTATGATACAGGGTAGGGAACTCACCCCAGATTGTTGACCTCTTTTATTTCTACATATTCATTCTCATTCTCTCTCTCTCTCTCTCTCTCTCTCTCTCACACACACACACACGCACACACACACACACACACACGCACACACACGCACACAAAGGATGAATGGCTTCTCAATATTCACTTCTTTGTATTTTGGGGAGGAAAAGTGATGTTTCAAGAAATGCTTCTTTCACTCAGAAGCGTTAAAGATGAAGCAGAGGTGAGATCAAGCTTGGAACCTGCAGGAAGAAGCACTAGGGACTAGACCACTGAGTCACACTTTCCTTCCATTTTATTCGCTCCAGTTAATAACCACCCCATGACCAAATCTTGCAGAAATACAATCACTCTCAATTTTTGAAGGGCTAATTATCTACTTTGTGCATTTCTTTTATATTTTCTTTTCAACTATTAGGACTTGGGGCTCGAGTATTTTTTTTGTTTTTTTTTGTTTTTTTAACATGCCACCCTGAGGGTAGAAAAAGAAACAATTGGAAATAAAATTCAAATTAGTCTATTTTGCTCTTTGTTAAGTATTGGTTTATTGAAGGAGTTTGAAATCATTTGTAAAAATTAATGTCAGAGCATTATATAGCATTGATTTCTTTTATTACCCATGGTGTCCCTTTCCCATCCACCACAAATAATTGAGAGTTGACTGTATTCTTGCAGAACATAAAGAAAAGAAGAAAAAAAAACATACAACAAAACTGTAGCCAAGAATTTGGCTTCCCTCAAAAGAACGCTGTTTCAGTTTCATTCACCTTTAAAACTTGAACCAGTAGAAAAGGTCAACTCAAAATTCATTTATGAAAATATAATCGCTCTTAGTTAAATACACACTTATCCCGATCTTAAATCTTTCACACACACACAAAAAAATCATTCTTTTGTTTTTTTGTTTTTTACTTTGCATTACTGTGTTAAGGCTGAATGACCTTGACACTCCAGTGGATTTATTTAAATAATCATTTCAAATTTAAATAGTGTCCAAAGTGTAACTTTACTGTTACACTTTGAATTTTAGGCCCTCTGGTCTTAGATTATTAAGAAAGATGCTCTGTCCTCCCTAAGTGTTATTCCCTCATATATAAAAAAGGAGTTATTCCATACTTTTCAGGAACTGTAAATACTATTTCAAAGACACACTTGAAAAAGTTTTCACCATTCTGGAAATCAATGCTTTCATTTCCTTAAAAGAAGAATTGGAATATTAATTCAAAAATATATAGGTGAAAGTGTTCTTGCTATGAAATATTCAGTTTCTTTTTAAAAAAATGGGACAGCTTCTATTAAAACCCTTGTTTCAGGCCATATTTGACTTCATGGAACTTCTAGATCATCATTTAATTTTGAACTTAATTTAAGAGCATTTTGTACTGCTGTCTCTGTCATGGAAAGTTCTGTAATTCTATGGTGTTTCTGGTTTTATTTTTAATATTTTCATCTGTACCACAGTCAAACTAGCTACCATTTCCCCAATCCTTGGGCTTTCTGTAGATCAGTGGATGTTAGGTTTAAACTTCTGTTTTATTTGATGAAGCTTTCAATAAAAAATGGAAATAAAATCAACCAAATAGGGCCATTGTGTTCTTCACTTTCCCAGAGATAGGTTGGGGAAGGGACTGGTGGGAGGGAGCAATGTCGATACATATTAAAATATTATTTATACTGCTGCTTCCTACAGAATTCCTCAAAGAAAGAACAACCCATGGAAACAAAAAGTGAGAGAGGAGGGAGCATTCTGTTCATGCAAGGAGACATGAGGAAATCACTATTTGGAGGTGGGGTGGGGGTGGGGACTAGACCATTTAGATCTTTCTAGGATCTTGTACACTCTTTCCACTTTTTAGGCGTCAAGATTTGGCCATCATTCAGCTCCTATATCCAAACATGTCTAACATCTACCTGCTACTTGGTACCTCTTGTGTGAAGGCCAGAAGATAGTTATATGTAATACTAAAAACATGTGGTTTTTACCCCTGCAAGAATTAAATTCCAGGTCAACCAAATTCAGACGTGTCCATTTCTCAAGCTATGGATGGCTATGGTAAGCAAATAATCAGAAACTATCTTTCTCTGGTCCAGAAAAATCCAAACTAATTCAGAGCTCATATTCAAGGACCAAAAATATTCTGTGCTATAATATGCATTTGCTGTCTTAAGAAGATTTGGTTCTACTCCAGAAGACAGGAAAACAAATGAGATGAATAAAATGTACATGACATGTTAAACACAACAAAGTAAGTAACCTTTAAGAAAGATGAGAGTGGCGTCAGAGGAATGGAGGCATAAGGGCAAATCTTTTCCTCCCCCCCACCCCGCCCGAGATTTCAACAAGTTTACCAACTATAAATCAACAAAGAAATCCCGTTGCAACATAGAAGCACACCTGAGAAACCTACACACTGAAACAACTAAAGGTAGGCAACTTGAATAAATGGAGTGATGAGAAGAGAGGAAATAGATGAGAAGAGAGGAAACAGACAGGCCATAGATGCAGTCCTGCAGCCAGGAACTCATGGCTTGGCTGGGAGAGTGGAGAAAGCCAGAGTTACCAGGCATTTCCCTTGGCCACACAGGAGAAACATTAGAGTTACAGGGGCTGGGGGACAGCCCACCAAGACGAGCAGTGAGCAGTGAGAGAGTGAACAGTGTCTGAGTCAGCAGATGCCTGACAGAACACAGGGTTCTGCTGGGTGGCACTCCACTGTCAGGCCAGGTGGTGGTGTTTCAGACAAAGAAATGGAACCACAGAGCCCTGCTGATGGTTGGACTCCCAAAACTCGCCTCCCGTTGCCCTTGGAGTTGGGTCCAGGAGTATATTATCTGTTAACCAAGAGCTGATGCAGTAGAAACAGTTTCCCTCTGTGACCCATCCCTAGGAGGGGTGCTTGAGATGGTACCACATGGAGGTCATGGGTCACCATTACAGTGAGGGCAAAACAAACTCCACCCCTAAGCAGCCCAGCTGTACTGTCTTAGGAAGCCAAGGAGGTTCAAGACTAGGAGACCACAGAGGTAAAAATCTTGCAATTCAGTCCTATCTACTGAAAAATAGTGGAAAGATCTCTTCAGAGATAAATGTGGAAGCAAAGGAGGACAGCAAATAACATGAAGGACCAGAAAGAAAATGAAGAATCACCAGAAAGCAGGCCAGAACACATGGAAATATGTAATATAAATGACAGAGATTTCAAGATTGCAGTTCTGAAAATATCAACGAGATGCAAGAAATCTTGACAGGCAATTCAGGGCATTCAAAAAAATAAAATAAAATCAATGAACATAATGAGGATTTTACCAAGGAAATTGAAACTTTAAAAAAGGACTAATCAGAAATCCTGGAAATACAGCATGCAATTAAGGAGATTAAGAGTAAACTACTAAGCACAGAAAATAGAACCAAACATATAGAGGAAAGTATTAGTGATATTGAAAATAGGAATAAAGAAATGATGTAGGGGGAAGAAGAGAGATCTGGGAATAAAGAAAAATGAAAGAGCTCTATGAGACCTATCTGACTCCATCAGAAAAATCAATATTAGAATTATAGGTATTATGGAGGAGAAAGAGAGGAAGCATGGAATGGAGAATCTATTAAAACAAATAGTAGATGAGAACTTCCCAAATCTATGGGAAGAACTAGATCTCGAATCCAAGAAGCAAACAGAACATCTAGTTACCTCAATCTAAAGAGGCACTCTCCAAGGCACTTGTTATTGAAACTGTCAAAATTTAAGGACAAAGAAAAAATTCTCAAAGCAGCCAGGGAAAAGAAGGAAGTGACCTACAAAGGAAAACCCATCAGAATTTCATCTGACTTTTCAGTAGGAACTTTACAAACCAGAAGAGAGTGGAACCAAAAATTCAAACGTCTAAAAGAAATTACCAGCCACAAATAATATATCCAGCAAAATTATCCTTTAAATATGAAGGAGAAATAAAGATGTTCCCAGACTTACAAAAGCTGAGGGATTTTATCACCAGAAAATCTCCATTGCAAGAAATACTCAAGGGAGTTATTCTACTAGAAACAAAGAACATAAGGTCACAATACTATGAATAATATCACCAAAAAACTTACAGCATAAACAGGGATAATTTGTGACAACAAAAACATAAAAGGGGAGGGGGGGGGGCTCAGAACTGGCAAAGGAAGATGAAGATTAGATGTACTCAAAAAGGAAAAAAACTACAGTATATATGCAACTTCATTTTTTTTATAAACCTAATGGTAACCACACACAAAAATCCCCAAGCTAGGACATATAGTTTAAAAAAAAAAAAAAAAAAGAGGAAACAGGAAAGATGTATGGCATACTACCAAACAAAAACAACAGACAGAAACATAAAGGAAAAGAACCAATATGGGCATAGAGCTACCAGAAAACAAAAGATAAAATGGCTATAGGAAATCCTCATACCTCAATAACTACCCTAATGTAAATGGTCTGAATTCACAAATAAGGAGGCACAGAGCAGCAGAGTGAAAAACAAACAAAAACAAACAAAAAAACACACACAACCATATGCATACAAGAGACACATCTAAGCTGCAGGACAAAGGTTGATTCAAAGTAAAAAGGGTGTATAATTATTCTCCAAGCAAATAACATCCACAAAGAAAGCAGGAAGCCATACGTACAACTGGCAAAGTGAATTTCAAAATAACATGAGACAAAGATGGACACTTTATAACGATAAAGGGAACACTTCTTAATATATATGCACCCAACCAGGGAGCACCAAAATATATAAAACGACTCACAGAACTAAAGGAAGAAACAGATCAAAACACATAGTTGGAGATATTAATACTTCATTGATAGCACTAGACAGATAAACCAAATAAAAATTAAGAAATATTGTCCTTAAATGAAACACTAGACCAAATGGACATAAATCACATTTACAGAACCTTTCATCCCAGAACATCAGGTTATACATTTTTCTGCAGTGCACATGGAACATTCTCAAGAATAGACCATATGTTGGGTCACAAAACTAGCATCAACAAATTCAAAAAGACTGAAATTATACCAAGATTATTCTCTGATCATGATGACTTGAAATTAGAAATCAGCTGCAAAAAGGAAGTAAAGACACCCACAATTAACGTGGAGATTAAACAACATACTACTAAAAAATGACTGGGTCAAAGAAGAAATAAAAGATGAGGTCAAAAGATATATAGAGACAAAGAATGATAATACAACATATCAAAACCTCTGTGATGCAGCAAAAGCAGTAATAAGAGGGAATTGTATATCATTACAGACCTATCTGAAGAAATAAGTAAATAACCTAACATCACATCTTAAAGTACTAAAAAAAAAAGCAACCCAAAGTCAGAAGAAAGGAAATTAATAAAAATTAGAGCAGAATTAAGTGAAATAGAGAACAAAAAGACTATAAAAATCAATAAAACAAAGAGCTGATTCTTTGAGAAGATTAATAAAATTGACAAACTAGATAAGTTCCTAGAAATATATAACCTTCCTAGACTAAATCATGAAGAATTGGAAAATCTAAATAGACCAATCAGCAGTGAAGAAATTGAAACAACTATCAAAAACCTTCCAAAAAAATATTGAAGACCTTCCAAAAAACCCAAAGTCCAGGACCAGATGGCTTCACCAGTGAATTCTACCAAACATTCAAAGAAGATTTAAAAACTTTATCAAACTCTTGCAAAAAAATAAAATAAAATAAAATAAAGAAGAGGCAATACTTCCTAACACATTCTATGAGGTCAATATAACCCAGATACCAAAACCTGGCAAAGATAAACACAAAAAAAGAAAACTACAGACCAATATTTCTGATGAATACAGATGCAGAAATCCTAAACAAAATACTAGCAAATCAAATACAACAGTCAAAAAATAATACAACATGATTGGGGGTAAGGGAGGGGGAGGGAAAGTTCATTCAGGGCACAAGGATGGTTCAAAATATGCAAATAAATCCATGTAATACACCACATTAACAACAGAAAGGATAAAAATCACATGATCTAAATAGATGCAGAAAAATCATCTGATAAGATACAACATCCATTTACGATTAAAACATTAAATAAAATAGGAATAGAAGGAAAGTATCTCAACATAATAAAGGCCATATATGATAAATTCTCAGCTAATATCATACTCAATGGTGAAAACCTGAAAGCTTTTCCTCTAAGATCAGGAACAAGACAATGATGTCCACTCTCATTACTCCTATGCAACATAGTGCTGGAAGTACTAGCCAGAGCAATGAGACAAGAGAAAGAAATAGAAGGCATCCAAATAGGAAATGAAGAAGTCCTTTTTGTGGACAACATGATTCTGTATATAGAAAACCCTAAAGACTCCACCAAAAAACAATTAGAAACAATAAACAAATGCAGTCAAGTTGCAGGATACAAAATCAATGTGCAAAAATCCATTGCCTTCCTGTATACTAAAAACAAAACTTCAGAAAAATAAACGGGGGAAAAAACCCAAATCCTTTTGCAATTGCAACCAAAATAATAAAACCTCTAGGAATAAACAGCATGAAAGACCCCTACTGAAAATTACAAAGCATTATTAAAAGAGATTGGAAAAGACACAACAAAGCAAAAAAATATCCCTTGGTCATGGATTGGAAGAATCAACAGAGTTAAAATGGCCATATTACCCAAAGCAATATACAGTTTTAATGTAATCCCCATCAAAATCCTAATGTCATTGTTTAAAGAAATAGAAAGAGAAATCATCAGATTTGTATGGAACCACAAAAGACCCCGAATAGCCAAAGCAATCCTGAGAAAAAAAGAAGCAAGCTGGAGGTATTACACTACCTGATTTCAAGTCATACTACAGAGCTATAATAATCAGAACAACATGGTATTGGCAGAGAAACAGACACACAGATCATGGAACAGAACTGCGAACCCAGCTATAAAACCACGTGTCTATGGACAGATAATTTTCAACAAAGGAGCCAGAAACACACAATGGAGTAAAGATAGTCTCTTCAATAAATGGTGCTGGAAAAACTGGAATGCCACACGCAAATGAATGAAACTGTACAGTCCCTATGTACAAAAATTCAAAATGGATCAAAGATCTAAATATAAGAACTGAAACAGTAAGTTACATATAAGAAAATATAAGTACCAAACTTATGGACCTTGGACATAGGGAACATTTTTATGAACTTGACCCCAAAGGCAAGGGAAATAAAGGCAAACATAAATAAATGGGACTATATCAAACTAAAGAGCTCTGCACAACAAAAGAAACGGACAACAAAACAAAGAGGCAGCCAACCAGATGGGAGATGATATTCGCAAATGGTAGCTCTGACAAAGGTGTAATTTCCAAAATATATAGAGAACTCATAAAATTCAATACCAAAAAACTACCCAATCAAAAAGTGGGCAGAGGATCTGAAAATATACCTCTCCTAAGAAGACATATAAACAGCCAATAGATACATGAAACGATGTTCAACCTCACTGGCAATTAGGGAAATGCAAATCAAAATTACAATGAGAATCCAAAACCCTTTCTTGATATAAAAAACTCTCAGCAAAATGGAAATAGAGAGATCATACCTCAACATAATAAAAGCCTTATATGACAAACCTACAGCCAACATCATACTCAATGGGCAAGAACTAAAACCATTTCCCCTAAGAACAGGAACAAGACAGGGATGCCCATTCTCACCACTCCTGTTCAACATAGTACTAGAAGTGCTAGCCATAGTGATTAGACAAGAAGAAATAAAAGGCATCCAAACTGGAAAGGAAGAAGTTAAACTGTCATTATTTGCAGATGACATGATATTGTACATAGGAAACCCTAAAGACTCCATCAAAAAAACTACTAAATTTAATAAATGAATTGGGCAATGTAGCAGGATACAAAATTAACACCTAGAAATATATGGCTTTTTTTAATACACCAATAATGAACTCACAGAAAGAGAAACAAACAAACAAAACAATCCCATTTACCATTGCACGCACGCACGCACGCACACACACACACACACACACACACACAAAAAAAAAAAAAAAAAAAAAAACTAAGATAGCTAGGAATAAACTTAAGGAAATAAAAGACCTGTACTCAGAAAATTATAGGACATTGAAAAAACAGATAGAGGAAGACATAAACAAATGGAAAAATATACCATGTTCATGAATTGGTACAATCAACATTAAAATGTCCATACTACCCAAAGCAATGTATACATTTAATGCAATCCCCATTGAAATACCAATGGCATATTTCACAGACATAGAACAAAAATTCATATGGAATAAAATAAGACCCCAAATAGCCACAGCAATCTTGAGAAAGAACAAAGTTGGAGGGATCACAATACCAGATATCATGCTATATTACAAAGCCACTGTTCTCAAAACTGCCTGGTATTGACACAAAAACAGACATATAGACCAATGGAACCAGAGAACCCAGAAATAGACCCAAGCCATTATGCTCAATTAATATTTGACAAAGGAGACAAGAACATTCTCTTCAATAAATGGTGTTGGGAAAACTGGACAGATACATGCAAAAAAAATGAAACTAGACCACCAACTTACATCATACACAAAAATAAACTCAAAATGGATAAAGGACTTAAACGTACTATGGGAAACCATAACAATCTTAGAAGAATCCATAGGCAGCAAAATATCAGACACATGTTGAAGCAATATCTTTACCGATACAGCTCCTAGGGCAATGGAAACTAAGGAGAAAATAAACAAATTGGACTACAAGCTTCTGCACAGCAAAAGAAACCATCAACAAAACAATAAGAAAGCCCACTGTGTGGGAGAACATATTTGCCAATGTTATATTCGATAAGGGCCTAATCTCCAAAATTTATAGGGAACTCACACATCCTATCAAAAGGAAGATAAACAATCCAATAAAAAAAAATGGGCAAAGGACTTAAATAAACACTTTTCGAAAGTGGACATACAGAGAAGGCCAAGAGACATATGAAAACATGCTCAAAGTCATTAATCATCTGAGAGATGCAAATCAAAACAACAATGAGATACCATCTCATACCTGTCAGAAAGGCTATCATCAACGAATCAACAAACAAGTGCTGACGAGAATGTGGAGAAAAAGGAACCCTCCTACATTGCTGGTGGGAATGCAGACTGGTGCAGCTGTGGAAAACAGTATGGAGTTTCCTTAAAAAATTAAAAATGGAACTCCCATTTGACCCATTAATCCCACTTCTGGGAATATATCCTAAGAAATCAGAAAACACCAGTCAGAAAGGACATATGCACCCCTATGTTCATAGCAATACAATTTACAAAAGCTAAGATTTGGAAACAGCCTAAGTGCCCATCAGCAGGTAAATGGATTAAAAAACAGTGGTACATCTACACAATGGAATACTACGCGCTGTAAAAAAAAAGAACTCTTACCATTCGAAAAGCATGGATGGTCATGGAGAACATTATGCTAAGTGAAATAATCCAGTTGGAGAATGATAAATATCACATGATGTCACTCATTTGTAGAATATAATGAACAACATAAACTGATTAACAAAAACAGATCCAGAAACAGAGAAGCATCAAACAGACCATCAAACTTCAGAGGGAAGGCGGGGGGAGGGGGGATGGTGGTAAGGGATCAACCAAAGGACCTGTATTCATTCATAGAAGCATAACCAATGTACACAGACACTAGAGGGCAAGGGCATGTGCTGGGGTTGTGTGGGGGGGGGGGGGCAGGGAGAGGTCAATGGAGGGAAAAGGAGGCATATGTAATACTACATGTAATACTTTAAACAATAAAAATTTTAAAAAAACTACAATGAGATACCACCTCACACCTGTTAGAGTGGCCATTATCAACAAGATAAGCAATAACAAGTGTTGGAGAGGTTGTGGAAAAAAGGAAAACCTCATTCACTGTTGGTGGGAACGTAGACTTGTACAACCACTATGGAAAGCAGTCTGGAGATTCCTCAAAAAATTAAGAATAGAATTACCATACGACCCAGCAATCCCTCTCCTGGGTATATACCTGAAAAACTCGAAATCATGTATTTGCAAAGATATGTGCACTCTTTTGTTTATTGCAGCATTATTTTTGGTGACCAAGACATGGAAACAACCAAAGTGCCCTGCAACAGAGGACTGGGTAAAGAAGATGTGGTACATATACACAATTTAATGCTACTCAGCCATAAGAAAGCATGAAATAGCGCCATTTGTAACAACATGGATGGACCTTTAGAACATTATGCTACGTAAAATACGTCAGCCAGAAAAGGCTAAGAACTATATTATTTCACTCATATGTGGGATATAAAACTGAAATTCATGAACGCAGTCAGCAATGTGGTGGTTGCCAGAGGGAAGAGGGTTGCGGGGGAAGGGGGTCCTAATATAAGGCGATAGGAAAAGATTTGACTTTGGGTGGTGGGCACACAGTGCAATATACAGATCTTGTAACATAGAAACCCACACCTGAAACCTCTTATGTTCATGTTGACCAATGTCACCCCAATCAATTTAATAAACATTTTTTGAAAGAAAGATGAAATGATTAGGGTATGTTAGTAAGAAAAAATAGAAAGACCAAGAAAACACCATACACTACATATACATGAGAAATATGAGGCATTCACTGTATTTGAGGTCTTAATTTGGATATCCTTTGTAACCCATAGCAGCTTATCAGGCAACTAGTTAATTTCAGTTACTTGCTTTCCCTTCTCTCAGAGGGAGCAAGCATGTTTCATTGATTCCTTCCTTCTGTTGCCTGCCTTGCTCAAACCAAAACTCCAAACCTTGTAACACACCATCCATGGGAAAGGATGATGAGGCAGAGGGAGAAGCAAGAGATGAACACTGCAGAACATTTGACTAGTATGGTCTTTCCACTCCTCTTGTATCTTACCTTAAATGAGCTAATCTACACCATGTATTTCCCCTTGCTTCTTGCTGTGGAAAATTGATTTAAATCTATTTAATATGTTCTGTGCTTTCAGCATACAGTGTGGGGTAAAAGTAGGTTTAAGTTGTTAGTATGGAAAATACAATAATTGATAATAACACAAGAGCCTGGTTGGTATGGCTTAGTGGTTGAGCCTTAACCCATGAACCAGGAGATCATGGTTGGATTCCCGGTCAGGTCAGGGCACATGTCCAGGTTGCTGGCCCAACCCCCAGTGGGGGGTGTGCAAGAGGCAGCCAATCAATGATTCTCTCTCATCATTGATGTTTCTATGTCTCGCTCCCTTCAATAAATATGTTTTAAAATAGTAAGAATACAAGAATAAACTCTGTTTCACGTACTCACAACTATAAACTTCCTTTTGCCCCATCCTGTGTTTATTTGGCCTATGAACATTTCTTTTTTCTATAACCTTGAGTATAACTTGTACTTGGAGGCTATCACTGCATCAAGGTAATTTCCCAGTGACATCTTCATGCTTTAGAATATACCTAAGTACCCAAGAGGTTGTAGAGAGAGCTAACCAACCAGTGTCCAGGTTCTAAGAGTGTGTTGTGTATATCCCCTTTCCCTATATGAGTATCTATTCACCTTGGATTTCTTGGCTAGAAGAAGAGAAAGTTAGATGAGAAAGCTGGAAGAATGGGATTATCAGAGAGTATAAGAAAATAAGACTAGAATAAAGACAATTTTATCCACATTTCACCAGAGGTTTTTCTTAATGGTTCTTTTATGTTTTTCATTTGTTTTCAGAAATTATAGACTTTTAAGAAGACAATTATACTACCAACACCACCCATATGCACACAAAAATTTTGCAGGGCATTGGGGAACTTTCTGAAATGCATCCATAGGCTTTGATTAAAAAACATTTTCTTTATTTCAAGATATAAATATATGAGAAAGAAGAGTAAAGAATGAAGGAAACATGGCCTCCTTTGTATAAAATTAATAATGATTTCTTGACATCATATCAGTGTATTCCTAATGATTTATAATTTTTCTCCCAAAAGAACTCAGTGTTTTGTCAACTCTCAATAGTTCCAATGAAGTTCATATTCAGTAATGCTTTTCTAAAAGAATGCTGACAAAGATAACCATTTTAGCTGCTCTCCAAACTTAGTAAAGTGAAAAGTAGTATATCTCAAACTTAATCTCAAATGATTTAATTATTTCTACATTTTCTGCAAAAGCGTGTCATTTACAATATGGATGAAAAAGTTTCTCATATATTACCTGGCTGGTGTTGCTCAGTGGTTGAGCATCGACCGATGAACCAAGAAGTTACTGATTGGGTTCAGATCAGGGCACATGCCCTGGTTTCGGGCTGGATCCCCAATAGAGAGTGTGTGAGAGGCAGCCAATCAATGATTCCCTCTCATCATTGATGCTTCTCTCTTTCCTTCTCCCTTCCTCCCGCAGCCAATTGATGATTCTCTTTCATTGATGTTTCTATCTCTCTATCCCTTTCCCTTCTTCTCTCTCTAAAAAAATTATATATATATTTTTAAAAAGTTTCTCGCCTTGGCCGGTTTGGCTCAGTGGATAGAGTGTCGGCCTGTGGACTGAAGGGTCCTGGGTTTGATTCTGGTCAAGGGCACAAGCCTGGGTTGCAGGCTTGATCCCCAGTGTGGGGCATGCAGGAGACAGCCAATCAATGATTCTCTCTCATCATTGATTGTTTCTCTCCTTCCTTCTCCCGTCCTCTATGAAATAATAAAGATATATTTTTTAAAAGTTTCCCATATATCACAAGGCTGTCTTTTTATTTAAATCCTCAGAGACACAAGGTGCACCTTCTCTCCCAGGATCTTTCTCCACCCTTAGGTAATTGCAGGTTACTATTGTGATAAAGTGGTCACCAGGTGGCGCTGCTGCACCAGTCTCAAGTGTATTACAAACCCAAATCCCAGATTCTGAATTACCAAACTAAACCAGTTCTGTGAGGTATTGCTGTAAGAGCAAGAGACACCACTAACTGAGCCTTCACTATGTTTCAGGCACTGCGCCACATGCCCCACATACCTGAGTTCACACATCCCTCACAAGAGTGCTCTGAGTAGGTACTGCCACTGTCCCCATTTTTCAGATGAGATTTAGAAAGTTTGGGCATCCTACCCAGGGAGCTACATCTAGGAAGGACTAGAGTGTGCTTTTTAAAAAACATATCCACAATCTCAACCCCTGGGTTCTAAGGTTTCATCTTCTGCAATGACTTTGGGAAATGCCAATGTAGAGGACATTTTTTTAAAAAATATTTTTCAAAAGGTTACCTTACTTGGCCTGAGATTATGTGACCTCTGTAGAAGAAGGCATTGGATGTCATTCTAATCATCTCGGTCACAGAAACCCAACACAGTTCACATTTTCTATCCCAGAAATAACGTGCTGTTTCAATCATCTCTCTGATTTGTTCTGGAAAGAAGAACCTAACTACCAAATAGATAGGCATAACTTTTCATTGCCTCATTCATTTAACAGTGCTGAGCACATAGACACTCCATACACATTTTAATGATACAAAGATAGAATAGACAGGGTTCTTGTTTACAAGGATGTCCTGCTCTAGTAGGCAGGAACTATGACAACACTGTCACTTGAAATAAGGCCAGGGAACTTTGTGGGCAATATGTTTAAACCTTTCATGGCTGGATGCAAAGTAGACGGGAAAGCTGCCTGGTCTGAATGCAGTCAAGTCTCCTCTCATGCACACATACGGAAGATCTTCCGGGCCCCTTGCTGCTGCCTTTTTCTTAGCAGATATTTCATGGTTACCCTTTTCCCAAATCATCTGGAACATTTAACTCATTGACAGTAAGAAAGAGAGTGGAATCAGCTATTCTGGTCGTAACTCTAGTAACAGCTATGATTTATTACCACTGATCTTTTCACAGTCATTCCAGAGAAGTGCTAGCCACATTTTAAACATGAGAGAACTGGGGCTTTAAAGTTACATGATTCGGCCATGTTTTCATGGCACAAGCTTAAGACCAGTTAGATACAAAGCCAGAGATTTTCCTCTTATGTAGTGCTGATCCACTGATATGACTTGAAGGGATACATGTCTTGTTCAAAATAACTTTTCTATTATCTGACATTTCACCACTATCATTTTATTCTTGATCACAAAATATTGGGAAAGCACTGAACAGGCATTGAAAAGATCTTGGAGTCTCACATTAGGTGACTCCACAAAACATTTTTTTTGCTCTCTCTCTAAACTCCAGCTTCTTTACCTATCAAAATGCACACCTTTTACTTCTCAGAGTGGTGACTGGGATAAAATGGGCAATGAGTATATCATGTGTAAGTCCTCTAATAATTATGAAAGCAACCAAAAGCAATACCTAATTTTAATTTTTCAGTTCTGAATTTCCCCTTAAAGCACAAGAAACTCCTAGTAGTTAGTAACTCCTGTGAAAGTAACTCCTGGTAGTTAAGGGCAAGATGGATATCTGAGAAGATGGAAGGAGGCAAGAAGACAACAGTAGAGCCGGGGTTCATAGTCAGCTACTTTGCAATGTTGCCCAGATTCTGGAGGCTTAAAACCCTTTGCTCCCAGGCCACAAGAACAGGAGCACACAGAAACTGAAGCTGCTGGTTGAGCTAAATCCCTCCACAACTTCAGATGATAACCCTTTAAAATCACCCAATCGACAAACACACTCTGCCTTGTTGGAACCTCCAACATAGTGTCATGTCATCTAAAGGCAGCTCCTGATAGAGGGGGCCAGGCCTTAACCAGATATGCCTATTATATATGGGAGCTGCGAACAAGGTTGAAGAACTGGGGGTAGGACCTTCTCCAGACTTCAAGTCCATAAGGTATGCTTACCCCAAGATGTAGATGGGATCAAAATAGTCATACCAACAAACATGTTGCATCAGATGCAAATATTTCCAAGACAAGTGATTGCTATTAGAAAATGAGAATGAGACCTAGCCTTTATAGGATCAGAAAAAGTCTAAGGAGCATGAGATAGTGGTTGTTAAATATATGACTCACTCTGCCTTTTTGTCTGCTACCATAGTCCCCTCCTCCCTCCCAGTCTACTCCCTCAGGGTTGACTTGTTTCATGTTTGTTGTTTTTTTTTTCTTTTTGCTAAAATACAATAATTTCATAAAGAAACATGCATACGTTATAAATGATCAACACAATGATTTTCACAAATTGAATACATGGGGGTAACCAAGAAACAAAATATCCAGCTCTCAAGAGACACTGCCCTCCCATGATCTTTCTACTCATTTCCTCCACCCGACCCCACCCCGCTTTCCACAAAAGGTAATTATTTTGAACTCTAACAACCTGAATGATTTTGCCTGATTCTTACTTTGTGGGTTGGCTCGGCTTTTAGGAGAATGTCAGTGTCACGCATGAAGAGAGGACCAACAATTTTGCTTGTGTTTGAAACTCCAAGAAATCTATTGTTCTAAACAGAAGGCTATATTATTCAAACCTTAAAGATCCTCAGTTTCAGAGATGGCATGAATTCTTCTTATGGCCCCATTCAGTGTTTAACATCCTTTATAACTGAGAAACACAGCAAAAGTCCTACCCGACATGTCTTGAGAGAGTCAAGGCACATCCTTAAAGCAATGCTAAGTCCCCAGGAAAGGCTGGACCTATGGCTTCCTTGAAGGTTTGGTAGCACATCACTCATTGTCTGCTTATTCCCACACTGGGTGATGTGGGGTACCGATGTCAGACCTCACTAGGAGACCACCCAGAGCTAGAAGGTACCAATACGGCATGGTTAACATAGAAGCACAGCTTCTGGAGTAAATTAAACTCATGCCCACCAACATAAGTGGCAAATTCTTGATTGTTAACTTCAAATTGCTTGGGGCTTTCCTTACTGTGGAGATTTTGCTCTCACCTCCCTTCCTCCTTCCTGCCTCTGAACCTTTCATGCCAGGTGGAGATCAACCAGGTCTCTCTACAGTATTTCCCAGGTGTGGGCTTTAGGGTTTATACAGCATTTGGGTGGAGGGATTACTACACACAGCATTCTCTCACTACTGTGGCCCTAGAAGAAGGAATCACAGTCTCTGGGGACCTAACATAAAACGACAGCTTAGGTGAACCCTCAGCAGCTTCCATTAAAATGCACATTGTGCTTCAAATATTTTGCAAGGGACGTTTTTGGAGGTTTTGACCAAGCCTGAGTCTGGGTGGCAGGAATGTGACTTTCACTAGGGTTCCTGCCCCTCCTTCCTGCTGCACTGACTGTCTCCCCTGGATCCCCGCCTCTCTGTCCTCTGTCCCTGGCTGCAAAGGGCTTCCAGCACTGCTCTATGGCAACCAATTGTGTTTTGTTCTTCTCCTACAGATTCAGGTCTGGGCTTTGTTTTTTGTTTGTGTTTTATTTTGTGGGGTTTTCTTTGTTATTGTTGTTATTTTTTAAAATATATTTTTATTGATTTCAGAGAGGGAGGGAGAAAACAGAAACATTAATGATGAGAATCAATGATTGGATGCCTCCTGCATGCCCCTCGCCACTGGGGATCAAGCCCGCAAGCCAGGCATGTGCTCTGACTGGGAATCGAACCCTGACCTCCTGGTTCATAGGTTGACACTCAACCACTGAGCCACACCCAGTTCCCATCCCTTCAAAACAGCATAGGAATAGAAAAGAGTCAGGCTGCAAACATTATTTCCTCCAAGACAGAGCTCCATGCCTTACAAGAGAGCAAGCCCATCTCCCTCAGAGCCCCCTCACCCTGAACTGACCTGAACACACCAACAGGTAGCAGAGTGAAGTTGGCCCAGGCCTCAGCACTTTCACCTTCCCAGGGCCCTTCAAGCTCCCTACCTGTAGCTTTCTACCCCTTTACTCCCAATCAGGCCAACTCCTAGCCTCTGAGCCACCAGGACACTTTCTTTGTGGGGTAACTAACAGGGGGGTTAAGTGTTACATAAAACAAGAAAATACCACAGTGATCAGACAAGAAAAAAAAGGGCACCCAAATTGGGAAGGAGAAAGTAAAATGCTCATTTACAGATGACATGATATTGCACATAGAAAACCATAAGGACTACATCAAAAAAACTACTAGATTTAATAAAATATTTTGGCAATGTAGCAGGATACAAAATTAACACCCAGAAATCACTGGCATTCTCATACACCAATAAAGATCTCTCAGAAAAACTAAAAAAAATAATCTTATTTATCATTGTAACAAAAAAAAAGAAAAATGAAGATACATAGGAATAAACTTAATCAAGGTGGTAAAAGACCTGTACTCTAAAAACTATAGAACATTGAAAAAAGAGGTAGAAGAGAATACACAAAAATGGAAGAATATAATACCATATTCATGGATTGGTAGAATTAAAATGTCCATACCACTGAAAGCAATCTATAGATTCACTGGAATCCCTGTTAATATGTCAATGACATATTTTACAGATCTAAAACAAATACTCCAAAAATTTATATGGAATCAAAAAAGAGCCTGAATAGCCACAGCAATCCTGTGAAAGAACAACAGAAATGGAGGGATCACAATACCAGATATCAAGTTATACTACAAAGATACTGTAATCCAAACAGCCTGGTATTGGCACAAGAACAGACATATAGATCAATGGAACGGCACAGAGAACCCAGAAATCAATCCAAGCCATTATGCCCAATTAATCCTCAATAAAGGAGGCAAGAGCATATAGTGGAATTAACACAGTCTCTTCAATAAATGGTGTTGGGAAAATTTGACACATACATGCAAAAAAAAAAAAAAATGAAACTAGACCACCAACTTACACCACAGACAAAAATAAACTCAAAATGGATAAAAGACTTAAATGCAAGTCGTGAAACCATAAATATCCTAGAAGAAACCATAGGCAGCAAAATCTCAGACATCTCTCATAGCAATGTGTTTACCAACACATCTCCTGACCTAAGGCAAAGGAAACTAAGGAGAAAACAAACAAATGGGAATACATCAAAATAAAAAGCTTCTGCACAGCAAAAGAAACCTTCAACAAAATGAAGATATCTCGGCTACAGAGTTCCTCAGTCAGGAGCAAGGGGTCCCAGCCCCACACTAGGCTCCCCAGCCCAGAGCACCAGAGCTGGGAAGAGGAGCCCCCACAGCAGTTGGCTGTGGAAATGATCAGGGACTCAGTTCAGGTGAGATGGAGGACTGCTGAAGACCCAGGTGTCCTCTTAAAGGGCCCAAGCACCGACTTGTTTCCTCACAAACACTCTAATGAACATAATCCCTGTGTGGGTTGAGTGTGCTCTTCTGTTGTAGCTGAACCGTGATTGCTATTGGCACATCAGTGGGTGGGATTGACCCTCTTGCTCCATGGCTGTGAGGACTGGCTGTGATTACTGGGGGAGAGGAGCTTACCTCACGGAGTAAGATTTGCTTTAGCGGGGCTCTGGTGCAGAGAAGGGGTAACAGCTCAAAAAGTGGTAAGGACACAAGGGGATGGCCAGGGCTGGAGGGGCAGTGCTCTTCAGGACTAAAGTGAGGGCAAGTGCCATTGCTCCTTGGTTGAGCCCTCCCCCGACCCAGCCTTCAGGCGCAGGTGGGAGGCAAATCAGTCTCCACCAATCTGGCTAACTGCTCTAGCCCCACCTGCTGATTCTCTGAGATCCTGCTCCACCCAATTCACCTACTTGCCCCTAACCACTTTTATTTTTATTTATTTTTTTTGTATTAAACAAGTCTTTTTTTTATTATTGTTTAAAGTATTACACATAGTAGTACATATGTCTCCTTTTTTTTCTCCCATTGACCTTCCCCTGGCCTCCCCTACCCCCCCGGCACATGCCCTCCACCCCCGCCCCCTCCACCAAAAGACTTGTATGCATGCATATAAACCTAACCACTTTTAGAGCCCAATCCATGCAAGTGGCCAGCCTGAACCCATAATTCAGACTTTCCTAAAATTTACCAAAAGTCCACAAACCTCTAACAAGCAGCAGCTGGCCTTGGCATGCCCTGTAACTCTTGCTAAGTGACTCCCAAGCCCAGCACAGGGAGCAGCCAGCCTTGCTTCACAGCATAACCACCCCCAGGTGCCTCCAAGCCCAGCATAGGCAGCTAACAACCAGAGATCACTTTTAAATATGTATTTTTTATTGATATCAGAGAGGAAGGGAGAGAGAGATAGAAACATCAATGATGAGAATCATTGATCGGCTGCCTCCTGCACAACCCCCACTGGGGATTGAGCCCACAACCCAGGCATTGTTCCCTGACCAGGAATCAAACCGTGACCTCCTGGTTCATAGGTTGATGCTCAACCACAAGTCACACCGGCTGGGCAACCAGAGATCACTTTATAGTCCTACCAGGAAGACTAGGGTCAGACACAGGTGGCACCTGACCTTGGCCTGCACTGGATCTCCTCCCAAGAGGCCCCAGACCAGCACACCTGATGGCAAGCTCCAGACCACACCACACCACCACCCAATTAGCTCCACAAATGAAGCATCCAAAGGTGGACTCAGCAGGCACCAGAGCCCTGCCAAAGCAAATCTTACTCTGTGAGGTAAGCCCCTCTCTCCCAGTAATCACAGCCAGTCCTCACAGCCATGGAGCCAGAGGGTCAATCCCACCCACTGATGTGCCAATAGCAATCACGGTTCAGCTACAACAGAAGGGCACACACAACCCACAAACAGATTATATTCATTAGATGATGACAAAGAATTTTTAAAAATTCAAACTTATTTAAAGAAGAAAATACCTACCATAATTTCATGGCAGAGAAATTTATTTTCTCTGACTTCTATTGTCTGTATGCAAATTTAAAAAATACAAAAGTACAGAATTTTAGTATTAGAATTATATTATGCAATTCTGCATCACTTTTTCACCTGCATTATGAGCACTCTATATTATTTTCAATTACACTATTTTAAACAGTGAATTAAATTCTCTTGAACAGACGCACTATAATTCACCTTTGGTTTTAATTAATAAACACTGAAAAATACTATAAACCATACTATTGAGCAATGATGGGCAATTTACTTTTGAGGGCTGAACTTTAATCTACTTAAGTAAAAAGTCAGTTTCCATTAGCAATACCCAGAAGACTGCCTCCTGTTATTTACTTTAAGCTGCTTACATTGATTGGCCATTGCACTCAGATTCATGTTGAAGACTTCAGGCTCAAATAGAAAAAATAATACTTGAGATGGTATAGGGTGAGGTATACTTAGTTTTTAAACTTGTATTTTGATTACAATTTTATTTTCTTCAAATGTGGGACAAACAGGTGAAGTTGAATTTCAAGGAGTTCTTATTGTTATCTCCAAGAGTAATTCTGAACTAATAAGAGGTGATTATTTAGTAAAATAAAGGCAAGTGCAGAGCAATGCGGTGTGCCACAAACTGAGCTGCAGAAAGGAAAATGTGTGTGTGTTTTGATATATGATCATCATTTTTCTTTTTCATGTACACACCCCTGCCCCTCCACACATGATCTACTGCTACAGGGACAAAATTGTCTGAAAATATTCACAAGAAACTCATCACTGGTTTATTCCACAGGAGAAAATGAGTTCTTTAAGGAGATTTTAAAAACTATATACTTTTCATACATTTTGCACTCCTAGTCTGTGAACATGCTACCTCTAAAAAAGGCCTAAGAAAGTAAACACCAATGAAAAATTGTAAAGAGTACAAAAGAGGTGAATGTTTTTAAAAAAGATATATGTCTAGGTTTTGGGTGCAGGGGGAGAGAAACACTTTGGATAAGCCCATTGAATACAACAAAATAAAGGCTATTATAGAGCACAAAGCCAGTCTGAGGAAATTAGAAGACGCACCACAAAAGTGATGTCTGCGCTAGATCTTTAAGCACAAGCAAGAATTTTCCCAATGAATACGGAGAGAAAAGAACGTTTTAGGAGATGGAATGATGTGAACAATAGCAGAATGGAGCTTGTAGACCAGGGGAACTAGTCTTCAAATACAAAGTCACGGGAGGGCGGGAGGAGATGAGGTTGGAGAGGAGGGTAGGGTTATACGTAGGAGAACCTTGCAAGCATGGCTGAGGATTTCATTTGGCAAGCAATGGGGAGCCACTGAAGGACTGTAATGAGGGGAGTTCTATGGTCTGATTTGTGTTTTCTTTTTTTCTATTGGCTGCA
Organism: Cnephaeus nilssonii; assembly: GCF_951640355.1. Lineage (NCBI taxonomy): Eukaryota > Metazoa > Chordata > Mammalia > Chiroptera > Vespertilionidae > Cnephaeus > Cnephaeus nilssonii. Next base: position 14,589,103 of record NC_137088.1, on the reverse strand, counting down.
TTGTAGAGGATGAGGTCGAGTAGGCAGGAGACCAGAGAGCAGGGTACTTCAAAGTCTGAGCAGAGACGATTAAAAATGAAATAAGGATGCTTCTTTGGAATGGGGACAAAGGGTAGAGGTAGGAGATATTTAAGATATGTGGTAGACTGGACCATTGTTCCCCAATTCTTTGTGCTTTCTCTGTTTTGGAATTACACACCCACAGAATGTGCTATGTGACACTGTACCTTGCACGAAAGGCAAGACTGTATTTCCCACCACCTTGATTTTGGTCTTGGCCACGTCATGTTCTGTAGCCAATGGGATTTGAAATGTGACTGTGTTTGTGCAGCTCACCATCTTGAGCTTCTTTCATCACCATGAAGCATACTGTAGGTAGCCTCTAGTTCAGGGGTCCTCAAACTTTTTAAACAGGGGGCCAGTTCACTGTCCCTCAGCCCGTTGGAGGGCCAGACTATAGTTTAAAAAAAACTATGAACGAATTCCTATGCACACTGCACATATCTTATTTTGAAGTAAAAAAACAAAACGGCAAAAACACCCGCATGTGGCCCGCAGGCCGTAGTTTGAGGACGCCTGCTAGTTCCAGGAGAATGAAAGACACGTGGAGCCCACCTGAGCATCATGCTCTGTGGAAAGCCAAGTCCAGCTGTCGTGCATTCTGAAGTAGAGCCTCCTCACCAAGTCCAGCCTAAATAAGCAGAACGCCACTCTGCACACCCACAGAAATGAGGATATGATGTGCTTGTTGCTGGAGACCCCTGAGATTTTCAGGTTGTCTGTTATGTAACACGGTGATGAATAGAGATATAAAGTTAGAAGGATTCAGTGACCGAATGCATAAAAATTGGACATGATTCTCCAGGTTCTGATAGTGAAACTGGGGGAAGAGTGATTCCAAAAACTAGGATCAGGATGAGTGGAAGAGAAGCAGCTTTTGTGGCAAAAGTGACTGAGGTCAGTATAAAACATTTTGAGTGGGAACTCTTGGTGAGACATCTAGATGAGAACATTTAGCAGGCAGTTGCGTGCATAGCTCAAGGCTGGAGAAGGTATGAAAAGGATAAGTGACTGGGTTATAGTTGATTGCTAATAGCATGTGTGTGAGTAAGATGGCTCAGGGAGAGAATGAGTAATGAACATAAAATTGAGCCAAAGATAAAGCAGTGATCACGATCACTCAAGCACTTATATATGGATAGTGGAGGAGGAGTCAATAACAGAGGCTGAGAAAAAAATTGTAGTTAGATGGAGAAACACAGTATTCCAGAATAAGAGAAAAATGAGTTTCAAAAAAAGAGCGTGCAATACGATTGAACACTGCTGGGGTGAGTTTGTATAGAGGCCAGATTGCAAGTGGGCTGAGGAGTGACCGAGAGGGAAATCTTACTTTTGTCAGCAATGCATCCTTGAACTCGTAATGACATCCATATAGCTCAACTACAAGCTGGTCTTAATACAGTGGGATAACATATTTAACGAAGATTAGTTTCTTAATTAACGGAGTAGCATAGATAAAGGAGACTAGTTTCCTTTATTAAAGTCCATTATAATGATAAAAAAATCTTATGGATTACTTTAAAACCCTATATATGAAATAAAGTCTGTCTTCAATCTCCTGCACACCTAATATCTGATTCTTAAAACAATCCTGATGGTAACAGCAGCAGATGGATCAGCATTCAAATCCCAGCATTCCTTTAGCTACATTACCTCACATGGGTAACGGCTACAAAGTGGAGTATCAATTATGCGTGAGTGTGTTTCCATAGCCGAGTTATCTTGTGAGCCCATTTGATGTATGAGAATCACTTTGGTTATTACTGAAGGCAGGCAAGAGCCTCTTGGCAGTAACTATCTTTTATTGCATCTGCTAAGCAGAAAGCCCAACTCTGTTTTAGGTATTGCCTAAAAGTTTAAATATATTGGGGCCCAGCAACATTGGATTTAATTGAAAGCACCCTAATAAAATAAATTCTGTCAAATAAACTCTGTCAGAAGCAATTTGTAGAAGTTGTTGAGATTCTGTGCTGTTTGTGTTTACAGGTGCCAGAATTCTGACAGGGGAGTAGAGAGCAAAGAGGAGGAAAGTTGGGAGTAAGAAAAACAGTATTTCCACTTTCTTCTATTATAACTTGCTGCTTACTACGTGCATTTCTTGGTCATGATCACTCAATGATAACTAATGCTAGAAATTAATATATGTTGGTGTCTACATTCTTCCAGTTTTTAATACATAATTTTAAAAAATGTCATTGTAATATTCTGAGCTCTATTTAAAAGAACATTTTTGGGAGGGCTAGAAGAGATCAATAGAGAAAAGAAGGGGACATATGTAATATTTTCAACAATAAAAATTTAAAGAAAAAAAACTTAACCAAAATCCAGGCCTATACTAATGGCTACCCAAGTTTTTTAAGGAGATGGTTACCTTGCCTATGTTATGGGTTTTTATCTGATTTTTATCCATTGCAAATTAATAGATATAATAACTATTCATTCCTTTTCTAGCAAAATTTTAATGTTTTTTATTTACATATACCATTTCACAAAGACTAAAAAGTAACAGCACCAACAAAAACAGAAAGTAAAATGTGTTAAGATTTCTGCCTATCAGTTGATTAAACATTTTTTTAAACAAAGAACATTTTCTATGCGATTTCTTTTTTTTATAGTGTTTCTTAAAGTATCTGTAGTAGAGAACCAGTTTTTTGACTTTGTAAAAAATATTCTAGTCTGTTGCAAACCAGTATTTTTATAAAACACAAGAAAAACATAACTAGGAAAATTTAAAAAGACACAAAAATGACAAATCCCAACTTTTGATTATTAATAGATTCAACTGATATTAAATTACTGTCAGATTGCTCTGAAAGTTTTTAATTACAGATTTTTAAATTTTGTACTGATGGGCCAGTAACAAACAACTCATTGACCTGTACATGCCTTCAAACAAGACTCAGAGTCGCCCTAGACTGCAACATCATTTTGACATTTTATATAACCTCTTCCACTGTTCAGATATAAAAAAATTTGTTCTATTTGTCACTTCTGCCTTATTTACTGCTCATTGGGTTTAAGCAGGGACAAGTTTCATAAAGACCAGTGTTCAGGGAGCAGTTACCATCAGAGGTGAACTCTATGAAATTGGAGGTGAGCAAGGAATGAAATTTAGTCAGTAGAAATCAAATGAGCAAAACACAGAAATTTGGAAAATGTGTAAAAGCCAATGAATGCTTTTGGAGAGAAAAAGCAGAAATAAGGAAAAGAAACCATCAAACCAGAGGAATGGCTTCCATTTGTGGAGCTCAGAAATGAGATGTGCCAACGACACAATTAGCTTATGACCTGAGGAAGTCTTCTGTCCCATAAAAAGTTTTCTATCAGATTATTATTTTCCAAATCGGAATACAAGTAACACAGGTGGCAGGCAACATATTTGGTGTGCGGACGAAAAGGAACCACACGCTAACCCGAACAAGATCAGGGAAGGCCTGCGTGGCAGCCTCACAAACTCAGAGACGTAAAGTAACCACAAAAGACGGTCTAAAATGAAAACTTTTTGCATTTATGATAACTTACCTTTGGAATGTCGGGGTAACTTCCCCTTTTCCGGACCCCTCAGGGCACAGCCAACGCACCAGCTCGGAACCACAATCCCCTCCTTATTATTGCTCTCCTGTTAATTGTTGATGGTTAACCTGCCCCCACCTATGTAAAAGAAGCGTGTGTCTATCATTTTACTTTTTATCCAATCCCAGCGGTTTCTCCGCTTTGCTTTCTCCCGCCTCCTTAATCTACCACCAATGGATTTCATGTAACGCACTTACGCCTCCTCCTTTGATTGTAATTTAGAAAACACGGTGAAAAACTGCCAAGAAATTCCGCTTCCCTGCAACTGTTGACAGTTTGGCTCCAATAAACTCACAAAAATTCTTTACAGGTTTGAAGCTTTCTTGCAGTGATACACAGATACGTTTGCTTTTATTTTTATATTAAGGGACATTCATGATATTAGAAAAATCCAATGAAGCATCAAAATTCTGATATCATGGCTCGTATTACTTAGGTGAAGTCTAAGTGGTAAAGAGAGTTGAAAACATATTAATACTAGTTCAGACTTTATGCAAGTATAGCTCTATGGAAAGCACTCAATTTATGGGGCTCTGAATTCAATATAATTTAAGCTCTGATTCAAAGTCTAAATTCTATGTATTTTCAGTGATTATTCTGGAGTATAATATACATCACAGAAGAACTCTGGACCCTGAGAAGATGGGTTGAAACCTACAGGATAGAAAGGTAGTTTGCATTGCTATTGCTATGGAAAAAGAAAAAAACACACCTTAAGATGAGTGACCTAAGGCAGTGGTCAGCAAAATGCAGCTCGGAGCCACATGCGGCTCTTTGGCCCCTAGAGTTTTTAGCAAAGGCCAGCTTAGGAGTGCCCTAATTAAGTTAATAACAACGTACCTACCTATATAGTTTAGGTTTAAAAAATTTGGCTCTCAAAAGAAATTTCAATCGTTGTACTGATGATATTTGGCTCTGTTGACTAATGAGTTTGCCGACCACGGCCCTAAGGCAACAATTTTACTCTGCTTGTGAGCCACCATCACGTGGCTCGGGAATTCAGCCCACACAGCTGGAGTGACGTGATCTCTGCTTTCCCAGGTCCTGGCCTCAGATGGGAAGCACCTGGGTAGGAGGATTGCAAGACCAGGAATCGCCAGGAGATCTTGATAAAACACGAAATGCGCACCTCGTGATTCAGAAGGTCCAGCGTGGGGGGGGGGGGGGTGCCTGAGACTGTAGCCAATGATGCTGGTACCAGGGCTGCACTTGGAGGTGGTGGGACAGGAAGACATTTATTTTGTGTTCTCATTTGTGAGAAGAATTTCAAAAATAACCCTGATTATAATCAGCTTTCAATAAGGTTTCTCCACACACTAACAGGTTCAAATAATTACTATCGGTCAATTAAAGTAAGTTTATGATCAAGTAGAAAACATCCCCCCCCTTTTTATTTTATTTACTTTTAAAATATATTTCTTTATTGATTTCAGAGATGAAGGGAGAGGGAGAGAAAGATAGAAATATAAATGATGAGAGAGAATCACTGATTGGCTGCCTCCTGCACACCCCACAATGAGGATGGAGCCCGCACCCGAGCATGTGCCCTTGGCCTGAATCAAACCTGGGACCCTTCCGTCTGCAAGGCAGACATTCTATCCACTGAGCAAAGTTTGGCTGGGCGCTCCCCTCCCTTTTTTTTTTTTTTTTTTTTTTTACTAGAAACAAAGATTGGCAATACCTGAGAGACATCATAAGGAGATGTGAGATAAGTGAAATTAATGAGAAATGGTAATAGTACTATAGTGTTTACAACGTATGACTAGCTCATCCGAATTGATAGGTTTGAGTTTGTAAGTCTGAGGTTCCTGAGCTATCTCTTTTCCTTGCACCCTGGTTGGCATGTTCCTAATCTCAGAATCAGAGACTAACTGAATGTTCGGAGCAGCCAGCCACACACACACACACACACACACACACACACACACACACACACACTTCGACGCTAAATTTACTCTGTCCCAGTTGCATCCCAAAACGTGTGTGAAGAAACCATTCTAGACATTTCTATCAGAGTCCCAGCCCTTTACTAATTGTTGAGCTCTGAGAGGAAAGAAAAAAGGCCACCGCATGTAATTAGATAAATCCATGATTTACACAGTAACGAGCAAGGAAATGAAACCACAGAGGGGAGAATGAAATCGTGGCCAGCTAATAAACGTCTGTACTTATTAAGGCTGAAGAAACAACCTATGAAGCAGATCTAAGCCTTTCTCCAACAGTGCAGGGCAATTATATTTGGCATCCGTTCCACAGGGAAGATGTGGCTTTGGAACACAGAGTTGAGAAGTGGGAGGAAGAGAACCAGCTGAAGAAACAAGCCAAAGCTTTTTCAGAGATCTCACAGACAAGGGAAAAGATGGTGGTGAGAGAAAGGAGACACTGAGGGCCCTGGGGAAAGAAGAAAAATGAAATATGCCTTTTTAAGCTCAGCCTTGGTTCTAGAAGGTGATGGGACAATTTAAATTTCAAAGTCATCCATGAGAACTTGGAAAATAACCTTGATGGGAAATTTTTAGCAGAATTACCTATCCATAATCAAAAGAAACAGCTGAGTAGTCCCTTGAAGAGTTGATTCCTCTACTGATGGTAACTTTGTTAAACACGGAGTCTTTTACTAGAAATAATGAAACAAATATTATTTCTGCCTCTGAAAAGTTTCCAGGGAGTGGAAAGTCTACACACACATACCCGCATATGCTCCAGCAGTCATGTATGCAACTTCAGACAAACTCTGGGTCTTTTTCTCATTGAGTTTTGGGTTTAGATTCCGGATACTCTATTTACAAGAAGTATAACCTTGGGCTCTTTACCTTAGTGTGGTACTTATATGTAAATTGAAAGTTGTGAGATCATATACATATATATATATACATATATATGGAATATCTGTATGGATTTTGAAAATAAAGTAGAAAAATTTGCATCCTAAAGAAAACTAGAAGTATCCCAATCAATAATTTTTAAATGTGTAAATGAATAAATAAATTAATCCCAAACCAGAAGGCTAATTTATTAAGTGAATTTGATCATTCACTATAGAGACTGAGTTTTCATAACCATATGATCAGACTATTTTGTTTCTGGAGAAGGTGAGGAAGGACCAGTATTGTATAAGCCAAGTGTTCCTCGGTGAGAATAGAATGTGTAAAAGTAATATTGGGGGGATCACTTCATGAGTTCTATGATGTACACCTGAAACTAATATAATATCGAATGTTTACACATGGAATACTACTTGGCCATAAATAAAGAGGGAAATTTTAGGTTTTGTGACAGCCTGGATGGACCTGGAGAGTATTATGGGAAGTGAAATAAGCCAGCCAGAGAAAGATAAATGTTCTATAATCTCACTCATATGTGGAATCTAATAAACAAAATACTTTAACAAACAAAATAGAAACAGAAGCATAGATACATAGAACAGACTGACAGCTATCAGAGGGGAGGAGGGTTGAAGGGTGGGTGAAAAAGGGGTGAAGGGACTAAGCAAAAAAAAAAAAAAAGTGAAGGGATTAGACACATAGACACAGACAACAGTATGGTGATAGCCAGAGGGAAAGGGGGTTGGGGGGAGGTGGAGAGAGTAAAGGGGGGATAAATGGCAACACAAAGAGACTATTTTGGGTAAAGGGCACAGAATGCAGTATGCAGATGATGTTTTGTTGAGTTGTACACTTGAAACCTGTATGGTTTTTTTTTAACCAATGTATCCCATTAAACTCAATAAAAAATAAAATAAATAACATTTTTTGTTTGTTTGTTTGTTTGTTTGTTTGTTTGTTTGGCAAAAACCAACAGGGACTTTCTGGCCATTAAACAAAACAAAACAAAAAAAAAACCAAAAAACTGCTGTCTTCCGCTTCTTGTCAATCTTTCAAATCCAAGGAAAATGCTACATGAACTGAATCTAGACATCTTTGAAAACTGACAGGTGGCTTCAAGGATTAGGGGACATGCCAAAGGCCAATATTGCTCAGTGGTGAGTGTCCACCTATGAACCAGGAAGTCATGGTTCGATTCCTGATAAGGGCACATGCCGGATGACGGATTCTTTCCCAGTGTGGGATGTGCAGGAGGCAGCTGATCAATGATTCTCTTATCATTGATGCTTCTATCTCTTTCTCCCTCCCCCTTCTTCTCTGAAATCAATAAAAACATATTTTTAAAAAAAAAAAGAAAAAGGAATTAGGGGACATGATAGTGATTCTTTCCACCAGAGGGCACCATAGACTACAATCCAGGAGCCTTGCTTGTGGGTCTGGGTAATCTAAAGCCACTACTTTTAGGTTTCAAGGGTAGGTTTCAGAGGTCAGCAAATGTGCATTATCGATTTTTCAATAAGGTAGGGTTTATAGTAAAGACATTAACTTGACTCTATGCCTGTCTGACATTTTTATCTTCCAGATGGAGGGGGGTGGGGGGAAGGGAGGCTTATTCTTATATTTATGTTTCAAATTTTTATAGAAATTGGGTGACGTAAAGTTTTTTCTACAGGCACTCCAAGACCAAGTCCACTTACAAATTTGCCTGTTGAGATTCATCTGGGACAAGTGTTTGGAATGTGTGGGCTCCGTGGAATAATCGTAGGCTCTAATTTCCAAGGAAGGTACAAGGAAGCCAGGCCCTGTCCCCCCAGGTATTTCTCTAGCACTAGCAGTTAAGTGTCCTTTCATTTCCAACCCAGCTGTGCACTGAGCAATTCCTTCTCGTTCTCACAGATGATGCCCCTGCCTATCATCTATTGAAACGCCAGGCTTTGCCCATGAATCTCTGACAATCAAATGCTTGCAAGCGGCCCTTTGGTTGCTTCAAATGCTGGGCCTATAAAGACAGATTCACTCATACTCCTTTTGTACTCCAAGGGGCAAATTTTATGAGCTGCAAGCTCGCTTGCAGTCTCCTGTGAGTGTTCAATAAGCCAAAGTGCTTGTGAAGTATAACCCCCACGGCTGCCTTCTACTGGCTGATTAGGATGGAAAAAGTGCATTTGAAAATGGAGTGCCATTGGAAATTCATGGGCTGGCAGGGCTCATGGCTGATCATAATTTTTCATGTGAAGATGTGATTTCCCTCCCCCGGTTTCCTCTTGTTATGCTACTAGGAGGACTAAGTGAGTTTCCCAGCCTGTGACCCAGGACTTCTGCAATGGTGATGCTGGGAGACACGGTTACAAAAAAACAACAGAACTATCAGGTTTCCAGGCTCTGACTGCTTAGACTTACAAGGAATGGCTTTTCTCCCTTATGGAATGAGGACTCCTATATAGGGAGAAAGCAGATGCTTCCTAACAGTTTAAACCACTCCCCAATTCTAATGTCGCTTCCACAACCACGTTGGATAATAACATGAGTTTGTATTGGACAAGGGTCTCATAGCAATGACATAGCTTTATAGCCAAGTGGCCATCTGAAGCCTAAATGACCCTCCCATTTTTCCCAAGACTCTGGATAGTAATTGTAATTGTTTCTATTTTCTTATAACAATTAAGGAGTTACTAAGTCATTTAAACATAGGGTGAGGAAAAAGTAGGCTTACAGTTGTTCATACAGAAAATAATACAATCGTTAATAAATAATAATACAATAATAAACTCTGTGTTTCATGTACTCATGACTATAAACCTATTTTTATCCCATTCTGTATGTAATTAAATAGACAGTACACATAGCATGAATTCTTTTGTTAGCAAATGTAATTTTTCTTATGGCTCCCCTCTGCTCCCCCCAATATTATGTTTTCCTTATTCTAATCCAGTCCAAATCTTAGACTATTTTATGCTCTCTGCAAAACCTAAGTCCTCCCCCTAAAGAATTTCATTTTAAGAATTCATGAATTAACACATTTAAGCAATTTAATCGGAAACATGGATTCTCAAACTGAGGGCTGCAGTTCAAATAAATAGTAAGGAGGATTGACAAGTTGTGATCAATAATTTAAAACTCTTAATATGGACATTCAGTCTGAGTAAAGTAGTGTATTCTTTTGCATTGGAATGATATCAACCCAATGTGGTTGCAATGATCAGAATCTAATTGGGCTGTTAGTTACAGTAGTTAGATGGTCATTATTATTTCTGACAAATAAAAAATAGGAAATAAAATAGTTGCTCATAAATACATGGAGTTCTTCATCACCCATGTATCCCTTCTCTTCTTACTGCTTTCTCTCTCCTCTATCCTTCAAAGCATTTAAGGAATTGACACAGACATTTGTTACCCACACTTCTCCTTTCTCATTTCCTCCACAACCCCTAATCATTGTTTCCTGCCTTCATACTTTCACTGAAACTACTTGTGTTCAAGTTACCAATGCATATCTGATTGCCAAGGTCAATAGATGCCTTAATGTCCTTATCTCATTTGCCTTTTTGTAACATCTGGTGCCATAGGTTTCCTTTCTTTCCTCATATGGTTCATCTGGTTTAATTCCATCTCTCTAACCATTTCCTCTCTGCCTCTTTCCTCTGCCTAAACTTAGAATTTCTCCTAAGTTTCATTCTTTTTTTCCTTCTTTCTCAGTCTATAATTCCCCCATGTCCCCTCATCCTGACTTGAAGTACCATCATTAGAATGATATCTTTTTTAGTCTTTTCTCTAGGTCAGACTTCTGAGATTCAGCCTCACATTTCTGTCTCCTGAATTTCCCCAGCTGGATGTCTGAAGTGAGGACAATGCTTTGTGTCACCAAAACTGTTGCTTTCTTGTTTGTATTTAATGGGCACATATGTACCAGACTTCTCTGTAGCTATGTGGGGCCATGTAACAGACTTCTGGCCAATGGAATATGGGTAGAATTAAAACATGTCACCTCCATTTCTGGTCCAGATGATGTCTTGCATGATCCTCTAAGCTTTCTCTCTTCTCTGACAACATTGGACAATGATAGTAGCATAAGGTCCATTAGCCAGAAACATTCATATCACATTTTGCTGGAATAAAGAATAAAGATATGTTAGACCACTGAGAATTTGGGCTGTTAGTTATAACAGTTAGACTGTCGTGATTATTATGAACCAATACATCTAAAGGACCTGATATATTTAAAACAAAACTCATCTTGCTCCACAAAACAAAGGCTCCATCTCAGTGAATGGGACCCCAACTTGTCCAAACCAGAAACTTTAAGGACTCTAAAACTTATTCCCCCACCCAGTCTCTCAGCTGTTAACCATGTTAATATGACCTCTTTAACATTTCCATGGACACTAATTCATACCCTCATGACTCCAGTTTGAACAATTACAATGGCCTCCTAAGTGTTGTCTGCTTTTAATCTCTTCTCTCATCCTTCACAGTTCATTGCTCACACCCTTTGAAAGATGATCTTGTTCTCCCTAATTATTTTTATCTTAAAAATTAATAGTGTTCAAAGTTTATGTGTCTGCTGCTTTAAAATGACAAAACTCACAATGCCAGCATTTGGAGTAAGGAAATGTTTATCAATCGAGAAAGTGCCAACCAAGAAGATGGGAGGCCTAATGGTGCCTCAAATCCATATCACTTGGTGGACTAGGTAAAAGGTTTTTAAGGGGTTAGCAGGAATGGTATGTGAAAATGCTGGTCGGTAAGTTTTAATTAGAGGACCTTGAAACAGCCATTTATGGTAAAGGGTCATCAATGCTGGATCTCCCTGGACAAGGAACCCTTGGCCTCTGAAGTGATTTTGAGGAGTCAGATGGGATCAGACAGTTTAGGGTAAGGGCCGAGGGGAGGGAAGGTGGTAGATAAGGAGGGAATGAGCCAGATGGTCAGGATGTGAGCAAGACAGGTAGAAAGTACCAGTCAACCATAGAGCTGCCCTTCCCCCAGAACCCAAGAATGGGAACTAAAAGTGGGTAGGCAAAAGGAGATTGGCTGGTGCTTTTTTGAAAGAGCCAATAGAGGGCAAGAGCAGGAAAATAAAAACCCCTAGACTAGTGAGCTTCTGCAGCAACCCTTTCAGGGACCCCTCTAGCATACCGAGAACGTCTTTCGCTATAATAAACTTCACTTCTCTTTGCTTACCCCTCACTTGTCAGTGAATTCATTTGCCGGCTTCTCAAGACAATGAACCCAACAGTTCATACTCATGTCTCAGTTTCAGAGTTCAAGTTCAGGTTATATCTTGGTCCTTTGGTTCCAGGGGTAGGGGAATATGTTGGTGCAAGACTTGGTTTCCTGGTGCAGCTGGAGATCAAAGTTCTCTCCTCTGCACATGCTTCAGCTACATGACTTGCATTTTCAGTGTGTTGTCTCTGAAAACCAATTCAGTATCTCAATAAACATGATAGTACTATTTTCAGCTGGTTCTGCGGTTACAATAGCTCCAATTTTCTGATAAAAACCATACACAAATTTATGTGTATTTTAGAAATTTTGGAAAATTCAGAAAAGTATTAAATAGAAAATAAGTATCAATTACAATCTCATTAACCCAATAAAGACTGATTAAACATTTGGTTCATGGGCTTCCTATGTTAAGTTTATGTGTGTGTTTATAATTATTATATATAGTATTTTAAATTAAATTTTTATTTTTATTAAAGTAATACATGTATAAATTTAAACTTTTGTTTATTAATACTATACATGTATAAGCCACAGCTTCCTACCTCATCCCTCCCCATTTGCAATTCCACCCCTCAGAAGCAAATGCTTTTATTTTTTTTATTTATTTTTTTAAAAATATATTTTATTGATTTTTTACAGAGAGGAAGAGAGAGGGATAGGGAGTTAGAAACATCGATGAGAGAGAAACATCGATCAGCTGCCCCTTGCACACCCCCAACTGGGGATGTGCCCGCAACCAAGGCACATGCCCTTGACCGGAATTGAACCTGGGACCCTTGAGTCCGCAGGCCGACGCTCCATCCACTGAGCCAAACCGGTTTCGGCAGCAAATGCTTTTAAGTAGCTTAGTGATTTATGCAGTTTTGTTCCATCTTTCTAAATGACATGCTTGTACTTCTACTCCTTGATTTTTTAAAATTATAAATGTTATCTACTGACTGCGCTATGGAAAATGAAGATTAAGCTCTGTTATATTTCACACCCCCACACAAACCTCTGCTTGACAAAAAATTATGCCACTTTTTTTGGTTAAATCAATAATGGTATTTACATTATTATTACTCTGTAAATAATATTCAAAATCGATCTTCATAAGGTTCACTGATATTTTTTTCTTGTTCAAGTTTTTATTTTTCTGAAGTTTAATAATTGTCTCTACTTATTGTATCCTTATTTTTCTATATATCTATCACAGATTTATATTTATATTCCCAAAAGAGCCAAATATTCATTTTACTACATAAAAACACATAGACATTCAATTAAATACATTTAGAGGGCACTTTCCGTATGAAAGCCCTCCATATTCAGGTTTCAACATGGATTCTATTTCTTAGTATCCAGAATATAGTATATATATAATGCTTAAAAGTCAATAAAAAGAAGAGAACAAAAAACATGAGATAATGGGCATAAAAGATGCGTAAAGGCTATTAACAAAAAAGGAAGACAGCCATTAAACATGTGAAAAGTTGCTCCATTTTATGAATATTGGTAAAACGTAAAAGCTTTGCCCTAACCGGTTTGGCTCAGTGGGTAGAGCATCAGCCTGTGGACTGAAGGGTCCCAGGTTTGATTCCGGTCAAGGACATGTACCTTGGTTGTGGGCACATCCCCAGTAGGGGGTGTGCAGGAGGCAGCTGATCGATGTTTCTCTCTCATTGATGTTTCTAACTCTCTATCCCCTCTCCCTTCCTCTCTGTAAAAAAATCAATAAAATATATTTTTAAAAAAACACTTAAAAGCTTTACAATTCTATGTGTATTAAAATTTAAATGGTACAAACATTTGGGGAAGTGTATCATAATCTAATGAAATTGCAGACATGCATACTCTACAACACAACAATTCACTGGAAGTTGCATACTCTATTTCTTGCTCATATGTAAAAGCAGGTCTGTACATTTAACCCATTTTGCAGCATTTTTCTTAGTAGCTTCCAATGGGAACAACTAATATTCACCAATAGGACAATGATAAATAAATTATGATATATTTGTGCAGTAGAATGCAGTACTACAGTGAAATTAATGAAGTACATATATATGGATGAATCTCATATCACTAAAGCAGAGAAATGATAAAATGCCAATTTCAATATAGTGATTATTCCTGGAAGAAAAGTGTTGGAAAGGCGAAGGATAAGAATTAAGGGAGAACCTTAATTGTATTAGCATTTTTTTTGAATTAGCATGGTAACTACATTACATTATTTATGTCTCTTTAAAATATATCATAATACATGAAAAACTAGAGACAAATAGTTGGTGGGAGGGCATATTTTGTGTGATTTGGGTATATAGGCATTGGATGACTTCATTGGTTTTAGGGCCCCCATTGAATGTCTCCATAGAACCAGAAAAAGGATCATAAAAAATGTATTACTTCACAGAACAGAAAGGAAAGGACTAACCACTTGACTTTCTCCCTTTTCCTCTAAATGCCTCTTAGAGACAAGAGGTACTGTGTTTGGCTGGAATTTGGGGAATATGTCTCCTGGCTTGGTCAGTGGCTACTGAGCAGCTTCATTTTGACTCAAAGGAACTGGTACCTGCAAGTATATGAAACGGCAATTAGGTAAATAATTGATAAAATAAAGGAGCTTTGAGTATGTCTCTGTCATTATAACTGGGAAGCACCTTCAGAAAAACTCTGCCTTTTGTAATCCCAAATCTCACAGACCTGTGTGGAAATGTCGACAGTTTTTCCAGATTTGCCCCCACCTTCATGTAGGAGTTTTACTTGCTAATTAAGCTGAGGTGCTCTGCCAGTGATGTTTCTTAACAGAATTTCTCATTCAGTCCTGATGCTTCAGCACGTGTTTCATTTTTGGATTGAACAAATCTCTGGACTGAGCTGTCAACATTAATAATGATAAAGAAACTGTACCAGGCACACAAGATAAAAGGTATTGCATTGCACACCAGATCCCATCACAGTTCTAGGGGGAGCTCTGTGTTACTCTGTTCTCCATTCAAAGGAATTCTATGGAGCCCTGCAGTGCAAACCATGGACTAAAAATTAGAGTTCTTGAATTCACTCTCAGCTTTACTAACTTATTTTATAGAGGTATGGTAAGTAATTCCAACTCTCTTCTCCTTATGCACTAAAACGTTAAAAGGTTTACAGCACTCAGCAGGGTATAGTGAGACTTATTAAATGTTTAGAAATGTCTACTAATAAGCTGTTGTTCTCCCAAAGCATTTCAAGATACTAAAACTAATTAGGTGCTCTCTACTTATTAAGTGCTAGATGATGAATGTTTTTACTGAGTTTTGAAATTCTGGGGAAGACATTGTGAGGCACAATTATCGTTGGCAGTGAGTAGTATACATGATGAATAGCATGAAAAAAATAAAGTCATTACTGTAGCATATTTTAGCTATTTCACTGTCAGAACTGGAAAAAGACACTGTCCAAATGTAAAGGTATAACCAACATAAAGGAACATCCATCTATCCGAACTCTCAGAGCGGACTGCCAGGATGGATCCTCAGGATATCACAGGAGTTGAAACCAAGAAAAAGGATGTTTTTTATTAGCTAATTTGTATGTTGAGAAGCTAGTTTCCCGAAGCAGAGTCGGTCTGCCTAGAAATATTCTAGTAGCTCTAGAAAGACATATAAAATCTGCCCTTTGGTAGGAAAAAAAAATGGTTAAGGACTTGGACGAGAAGGAAAAACACTGCACCCATGATTACAAAGCTTCACACTCAAAAATGTCTAGAACTATTACCTAAAGTGTGAAGATAGGCCCAGGGCATGGAAGCAACAGTCCTGGATGCTTTCTCTACAGGCAACTCCAGTGGCATTATGTCTCAGCTCTCCACCTGACCATGTCAGCACCCACCCTCCTCTCAGAAACACTGAACTTTATTTTAGAGACAGATTTCCTCTTTTGTCCAGCTGGGTTATACCACAGCCTACCTGACCAATTCTAAGTAATAGCACTAGAAAAAAAATTGCATTTCAGTCATTGTCTATAGCTTCTAGGAAAACCAAAGAATGATTATTCGTTTTTATCTTTTTAAATTATATTTTTATTAATGTGTTACTATTTTATTATGATTATTATTTTAGAGAGAGAGGGAGAGGGAGTGAGAAAGAGAAACAGCAATTGGCTACCTCCTGCACGCCCACTACTGGGGATCGAGGCAGAAACCTGGGTATGTGCCCTGAGGAGGAATCCAACCAGCAACCTTTTGGTGCACAGGATGATGCCCAACCAACTGAGCCACACCAACCAGGGCAAGAATGATTATTCTTTACACGTTTAAAATGCTTTAGATTTAGAAGTGTTTTCATAATCTACTGATTCCAAAGTCAGAGACCAAAGGCCCACTTTTATAGTTTTTACAGATGGAGGTGTAATTGTCCCTTTCAAAGTGTCTTCTGTATGATGAGAACCATCTGGGGCTTTCCCAGTCTTAGGTTTGTTTCTTCAAACTTTCAGGGGTTGAGAATCTAGAAAACTTAAAGGAGTCTTGTTTGAGACCTGTATTATTTTGATTCCAAATGATTGAAAGTCAATTCTATATGGCTCAAGCTCAAAAGGAGGGATCTATTTGGTTTAAAACTCAAGCTGCAGGAAGGGAAAGGATGTAACTGAGCTCATAAACATCTGGAACTTGGAACTTGAATGCTAACAAGACTGCCTCCTCCCCGCTCCCATCCCCTGCCTCTTATTTTTGCTTTTCTTTGAGTTCCAATTTCATTCTTTCTTCTTTTGGGCTGTGTTAACTTGTGTTGTATCTAATTTCTAATTTCAAGAAGAAAACCAAAAAATCCAGGAAAAGGCTTTGCTATGTCTGGGGTAGGAGTAGCTGTGAGAAGAGTAAAAAAAATAATCCTGGCCCTCCTGTGAAAATCAGATGGTTATAGCACAGAGAAGTGCAGCTCACCAAATAAGATGGGTGCCAGTCTCAGAAGAAATAGTGTTTGGGGTAGACAAAGCAAGAGGTAGCTGTGGTGAAATCCCATTGTATCCTTTCACATTTGCAATCTGTAGATAAGGAAGCAGATTGAGAGTGAGGCAGTGATTATCAAGGCCATGCAGCTAGTTCCTACGTGAGGAAACTGTCACTTGAACCTGGGCTTCTTGTCTCCTAGCCCCTTCTCTTCTGTAATACATTACTCTATAATTTAATCTTTAGGTTGGCAGCATAAAGCTTGGTGTATGTCACACGACCCTCTGATGTCTGTGCAATTTCTCTGGAGGACACATGGATGTGTTATGGTGTCTCAGGTTGAGGGTTGGCCTCAAAGAGGCTGTGAGCAATGTTAGTGAGTCATCCAGTGAGTCACCCATCTCCAGAGAAAATGTCTATTCATTGAGCACCTTCTCTAAGACATGGACTGTGTTAAGCTTTTGAATTATGGAAAGGAGAAAAATAAGAGCTATAACTAATTAACTAAATAATTTAAAGCATTAAATGTGCAAAAAGAAAAACTACCTGATGGCATGGAAGTATACAAAATGATATAACATAGGGTTATGTTTGTATTAATGATATGAGGTTTGTAGTTACAAAAGTTTTTCTTGTGGATGACTCTGAGGTATTTTTAAAATTTTATCTTTATTATTGAATGTATTACAGATGTCCCCCCTTTTTCTTCCCATTGACCCCCCTCCACCCTCCACCTGCCCTGCCCCAAGCCTTCACCTGTGTCCATGGGTTAGGCATTATTGAACTCTCACACCCCAGGTTAACATTTTTCCTGCCCTCAATCAACCCAGGGCCAGCTTCCAGGTGACTAGGGATAGCCCCTATGCTCAAAGCCCACCAGAATTATTGACACTAGCCCATCTCAAACTGTTTATCCTGCCCTGCCTTGACTTTCCTACCAAAACTCCGATAACGCCTTCTCTTCCTCTGGTCTCTTCTGCCTCCTGACTGACCTTGGGGCTTCCCCACATGGCCCCACATGGCATTCTGTGCCCACCCCAGCCCCCTTTAAGGGAACCATGAGTATAAACATTTCTTCATGACAATCACTTCTGTGTCTGTATGTCTTACCATACCTGATTAAAGCAAATCTCAGATACAAATTTTAGAACATTTACTTCTTATTTCCTATCACTTAGCATATAACACACTTTCTAGTTTACTTACTTATATTGCTTATTATACTAGTAAGTCTTTCCCAACTAGAATGTAAATTCCATAAAGCAGGTGGTTGTTGTTTTCCACTTCTCTATTTCCATTATCTAAAACAGTTCTTAGCAAATACTAAACCCTCAGTAAGTATTTATGAAAGGAATAAATGAAACATTAATGAGCAAAATGCATCTATACTCTTCCTTTTTCGCATTGGTTCTAAAACCAGATTTAAAACAAAAACCAGGAAGCAATCAATGTTGCCATTTTGATACATTTTCTATCATTCAATTTATGTATATTTATTTACAGCTGATTTCACGTTCTCATTTAACATCAAGTATTTAAATGTTTGTCGAGCCATTGCCTAGTTTGTACCAGACATGGGCAGACAAGACTGCAAAAAATAAAATAAAAAATCACTCTTCATTTGTGTCTGCAGGCAGTTTTCAGTCTTCAATATTTTTTTTATTATCTCCTATTGAGTCTTGTATTGCAGGCATTTCCTCTTCTTATAAAAACAAGATGATCATGTCAATTAATATTAATGGCTATGAAACAGATCATTTAAAACAACCTTCCTTTTATTACATTGAGTCAGCAGACTTGCTTTCTTTATACATTCAAATTAGTTTCTAGTAATCTGAAAGTTGAGCATTTTAACATTAAGTAATCCAGATTTCCAATTGCTCCTGAAAAATAGGAAATTTCAGAAAAAGGAGCCTACATCCCCAGAAGGAAACTAAATGATACTTAGAGCCAAGTGGCAGCATCTAATTTAGACTGGGCATTGGCTTGTCAGTAGGGTTTTCTTTCATGTGCCCGCTTTACTCATTTTATATTAACTGACAGGCCTCTATTCATTTTGAATTTGTAACCTCTGTATAGACTATTACATTATATGGATGTATTATAATTTTCTTAGGTGTTTCAAGGTTAAACAATTAGGTTATTGCTAAATTCTCACTCTTATAAACAATGAGTAAATATCTGTCTATATGTCAGATTCTTTCCTAAGGGTAAATTCCTAAAAAGGAAATTACTAAGTCATAGGGTAGGGATATTTTACTTGCTTTTCAAAAAGAGTATATAATTTTCTACCCTGAGTTACATACAAGGATGCATATTTCAATGATGGTATACTGAAACTGCATTTTAGAATACTTTAATCTTTACTAATTTAGTAAGCAAAAATTGTATTTTAACTTGGATATCTTTGATTACCACTGAGATTACATAGTTTCAATGTTTTATTGACAGTTATGCAGTATTATTTGCAAATTGCTTTTATTTTTAAATTTTTTTTATTTTTATTGATTTCAGAGAGGAAGGGAGAGAGAGAGATAGAAACATCGATGAGAGAGTATCATTGATTGGCTACCTCCTGTACACACACACACACACACACACACACACACACAACCCAACTGGGGATCAAGGCCACACCCGGGGCATGTGCCCTGACTGGAAATCAAACTGTGTGACCTCCTGGTTCATAGGTCCTCGCTCAATCACTGAGCCACACTGGCCTGGCGAAACTGCTTTTATTTTAATTTGCCATACATTTATGTTTGGCATAAGGTGTTTCTACATTAATTATATTAATGATTTCCTCGCTGTATTTGCTGTATATATTTATTATTTGTTTCTTAACTTGGTACTTCCTTAGGTAAGTAGAAGTTTATTTATTTTTTAATAATCAAATTAAAATAATTTTTCTATTGTTTTTAATTTTACTGTATCTTTTCTCCAATAGAGTTGAATTAAATAGCCACACATAAATAAGGAAGGTTCCTAGCCCAGTCTAGGGGCAACATCTGAAAAGAACTCCTGCTGGAGACAGCACTTTATATGAGTAGGGCTGAGGCAGAACTGAACAAAGTTTGAAAGGGAAGAAGGGGATGGGTGTGGATTTGAGAGTGCTTAAGTAGCTAACATGAGTAGGCATTGGGCACCAAATTGGGAGAAGGTATTGACAGCTGGGAATCTTGAATAAATACTAAATTTCTGGATTGTATGATTGGGTAAAAGGTGATTACATTTCAGAATGGGTTCCTTCAGAGATAAGGAATGCTTTTGGGAAAGGAGCAGACTGGGGAAGATGATATAGAAAATAAGCACATCCATCAAGGAATTAATGTCCAATGAAAAGCACTAGATTCAAGCTCCCAAATGTGCCAGGTGTATGTGTTTGTGTGTTTTAATTCCTTCTTACCAAAAGGAGTGTACATTTTCATAATATATTAGGTATGAGAGCCTGTTTTATTTTATACTAAGATACGTATGTGTTTTCTAATAAATTCTAAATATATCCAGAGGGCTTGTTTATTGATTGAATGTCCTGAGGCGTAACTCATTCCCAAGAGATGCTAATTATCTGATAATTTCAGATCTTTAATGTTAGAAATATTGGTGAGAACAGTTAAATAACTTCTTAAAGACTCTATTAGTCATATCTGTCTTTTAACTTTTGCTAGAATATGAGCTTCTTCATTATCCTTTTCTTCTACCCACATAAACCTTCCAAATGTAGGAAGCCTTCAACAAGGTCCTTTTGATGTGGTAACATTCAAAAGACAAACTTACCATATCTAAAAGTATCACCTCAATCACATCGCTTCCAGCAGGAAGTAACTTGTCCCTGATTTTAGAAAGAAGGTTAACTGAAGCCAGAGGCACCTTTGTTCTATCTCACTGACCTCCTCCCCCCTCCCACAGGCTGTTCTTGCAGTTCTCCCACTGGGCTGAGTCAGGACTTCTGACTCATCTGTGAGCCCTCAGATGTAATAGGAGCAGCAGCCAGCCTCTCTCAAGCAGGGGGCCAGACAGGGACGGCCTCTGAAGCTGCCATTCAGAGGGTGACAAACAGCCTAGGCCCTAGGGAGGGGATAGTGGGGCTAAGACTGCTGGACCTCATGGCACCCAAGGCAGAGCTCAGCTCCTCAGAGGAGGAGAAAATCCTGAGGAAAATGGCAAGTAGGATCAACTTGACAGAAGAGTGACAGGAATGTAACCATGGGTGGAGGCAGCTATTCTGGGTGCAGTTCATAGAACTTACAGCTCCAATAAAAATTCACACTGAATGACTCTTACATATCTGCAAATATCTGGGAAAAGATGAACATGGTTTGGTTTATTTGATTTGAACCTGGGTTAAATGCTATGAGGGATTTCCTGATGGAAAACTTCCAGCATTTGTATTCATCATGTAATTGTCACAGATTTTGTTTCAATGGATTTTTGTGTTGTTGAGGCGGCTGCTATATAACATCATTTCTTTCTGGGAGACGTTTGGTGCAACTGATATAAAAACCAACTCTGAAATCAGACCACCACAGGAAAATTTTGATGAGGATTTTCACTTAGACTTTTAGAGAGAGTTACTATACATCATGCACTGATTAATCTCATAAGCACACTGCATGGTAACAACTATTTTGCAAATTAGAAAGTTGAGCCAATAGAGGATGAGGCAGTTGTCCAAGTGTTAGATATTCTACCATACTATAAAATACTGAAGCTGAGATTTATTGCCTGGCTACACTTATTCTTGATTTGTCTTCCCACTTACATTTCTGAGAGACAATGTTGGGTGATTTTAAACCTTTGTGCTGGAGCATAAAAAAAACGACACCTAAGAACATCAAAGTCAAGACAAGCTTAGAACTTCTGGGATGTTGAAATTCTGACCAACATTATAGATAGCCAATCCAGTATCCAATGTTCTCTCCTTACTCATGATGAAAAATTTGGTTTTATTTACTGGTTGACTTCGGGTTGGGTAGGGTTCTGGGAAATAATGTGTACCTCTAGTTTAATTTCCTAGCCTCCTTTTCGACAAGAGTTGCCATGTGACACAGTTCTGACCAATAGGAAGTGAGTGGGTCACCAAGGGAGGAGCCTCCAGGAGAATTGAGCAAACTGGTCAGGTACAAGCTTTCTTTCCTTCTTTCCTGGAGCACATCTGTGATGCTGAAGATGGTGCAACCACTAGGGAATTAAAGAAATAAGCAAGAAACTAAAAGCCATGAGCTAAGGATGGATAAGTGGAAAGGCAGAAGAAGTCTGGGTGAGGAATTCTTTTTATATGAGAAAAATAAGTCCTTTTTTCTTAGAGGCACTGTGTGATGGATAGTATGTTAAATAAAACCAAATATAATTCTTAACAGGTAAACAGATTTTTTAAAAAAACTTAAAAATAAAACAAGTTAATATGGGCAAATCATATCAATTAGCTCATTTGCCTTCATAAAGGCAAATTAAAATTTATGATAGTGAGAAAATACCTTATTCTGATAGTGGTGGGAGTGAGTTTTGGGGAATTACAGTTATGCTTGCTGGTGGGAGTATGATCTGATTCAGTGCTGGTAGAGATTGATTTGGGGAGTACACAGGAAGCTTTTTACAATATGCATAACAAGCAATTTATGACAAGCAATTCCACTTCTACAAATTTATCCTATGAAAATGTTCAGGATAGGTGTGAAGAGAATATTATCAAGACTTTATAATAATAGTGAAAATCTTTTAAAATTTGGCCCCAAATGGAGTTTATTAATGATTCAATTAGAATCATCTGGTCAATTTAAATGTATTCTAGAATCTCTATGTAAATATATAAATTACATAAAATTGCAAATATTGTGATTTAACATACAAAAGTCTAGGTTATAGATGGCTTATATCACCAATCACAAACATACACATACATACCTATATCACATGTGTAATTTCTATAGAACACAATTATACTACATGCAACCTGCTTTTTAAAATTAAATACAATACCTTGCCATTTTAGTACCTTTACCACATTATTTCTTTTTTTATTAAGATATTACATATGTGTCCTTATTCCCCCATCCCCACCCCCACCCCCTGCTCATGCCCTCACCCCCCTGGTGTCTGTGTCCATTGGTTATGCTTATATGCATGCATACAAGTCCTTTGGTTGATCTCTCCCCCTACCACATTCTTTCTTAATAGTCTTTTATGCAGAGAATTTTCACAGTGGTTTTTATAGTCTTCGCTACTGTCTTTTTCTTTGTGCGTGTTTTCCACTAATTTTACTTCTTCCTCCTGAGGTTAGATAACACACCTGTGTTTTATTCTTTTTAAAATAGATTAATTTTGACACCCCCCAACCCTTTTGTACCTCTAGAATGTAGAACATGGTGCAAAGTAAAAATTAAACTTTAATAAGTTCACATATTAACCAGTTTTTCTTGCACAATTCACTGAATGAAATACTTTTGTACAAGTCTTGGTATGGGCATATGTTAAATTGGTCATTCATCTGGAAATCAAAAGTCTGAGCCGGGTAACATAACCTTCTGGTGTTTCTCCTAGGGTACATTAGCCAGTTTTATCACTGGTCAGCATCCTCCATCCTGTATTTGTGAGATGAAAGCATGCTTGATTTTTGGTATCTGTCATTGTTATATATGACAGAACACTAAATAGCAGCCTTTGACTAGAACTGTCAAATCAAGATAGTGGATGGCTTATTTGGACAGATGAAATTGTGGAAAGACTTCTTCAACTTCATTCTAAAACTGAAGGGATATATCAGAGGGGTGAATAGAAAATTACCAGAGAAGAAAGAACAGAGTAGGTAGGCTGCGGGGGAAAAATAAAGACATTTTCCCAAGGATGCCTTTGATCTTGGAGAAGCTCAAGTGTCCTTTGGAGGATAAGGCTTGTCAACCCAGCTACCATTGACAGGAGAACAATCGGACTACTCCAGGTATATTCAGAGCCGCCTCCACTTGCCACTCAGAAAACCTTCCCCGCCAAAAAGTGGTATTCTCATTTTCATTTTTCTGTTCATTTCCAACCTCATGACTCTTTCACTTTGGACTCCTATGTAGCCACAATTCTCCCTCTGGCCACAGAGGTCACCCACACAAGCATGAGGTGACAGGATGAGACACCATTTAGAAATCATCTTTCTAATTGAGAGGCCTGTCATAGTCCCAGGGAGCCTGACATCACACGGTGTGAGGGAGGAGATGCTTTTGAAGTGGCTGAAAGGTCATTCCTTCCCACGCAAGGGTTTCTGAAACTAGAGTCTGGGAGGAAAATGGCTTTGTGCCAATTCTAATACACAAACTCAAGGCGCAGCCTCAGACGTCCACAAGATAGAAAGACAGGAAAATAATGTACTTTTGATGACTGTTCTTTTTCCCTGGTGCCTTATTATTTCATTCTACTTGGGAACTGTAAACATTTCTTACAGCGAACCAGAGAGAAGATGGTAAATATAGAGCATTGCCATTTTTCACTGGGGTTGATGGAGTTTGCTAACTTCAAATTCAAATGATTAACCCCCCCAAATAACTAAAATAATTACATTCTTAGTGTGCAGGCAGTGCTTTTATTTATTTATTTTTATTGTTAAAATATATTTTATTGATTTCTGAGAAGAAAGGGGAGAGGGAGGGAAGGATAGGTGGAAGAAGAGAGAGAGAGAGAGAGAGAGAGAGAGAGAGAGAGAGAGAGAAATGATAAGACAGAATCATTGGTTGGCTGCCTTCTGCGTGCCCCACTGGGGACAGAGCCCACAACCCTGCCAGGAATCGAGCTCTTGGTTCCTAGGTCAACACTCAATTACTAAGCCACACTGGCCGGGCCCAGGCAGTGCTTTTAAAGGTACTAAATTTCAGTTTCTTTGAGCACTACCATGTGTCCAGGTACTGTACCTGGAAGGACACAGAATAAATAAGCCATGATTCTTGCCCTCTCAAATATGTCAGTCTGAAAGTTTAAGGGACTAAAATTAAATTGAGAATTTTATATTTTTGTTAAATATAAAATTCTTGTTCCACAATATCAGCTAAAGACCCCAAAATAAGAATAACAGGGGCCAAGCAACCCCAAATTATAAAGTGAGGTACACAACCATCTCTGCAAGACTTGTAAATTGAGCAAGTCAGATTCCAGTTATACCAGTATTTGGAAAATTGTTCACTTATTTAAAAGTTAAACAAAGACTTGCCCTATGACCCAGTAATTCCTCTCCTAGGTATTTATCCCCCAAAAAAATGAAAACATAGGCCCATACAAAGTCTTGTCCACAAATGTTCATAGCAGCTTTACTCATAATAGCCACAAGTGAAAACAAATAGCCATCAACATATAAATGGATAAACAAATGGCAGTATAGGTATATCAATAAATGGAACACTACTCGGTAATAAAAAATGAACAAACTATTGAAAAAAATGCAACAAGACACAGTGATTCTGTTCACTTTAAACAAAGTCAGCCAGATATTTCTCCAGCAAAATGCGTTTATTCAGGAACAACAAAGAATTGCACTTGGAACATGACACCATGGTGAGTCACATTCAAGTCTGCTGAAACAAACAAGAGGAGGTGCCCTAGCCAGTTTGGCTCAGTGAAAAGAGCATTTTCCTGTGGACTGAAGGATCCCAGGTTCAATTCCAGTCAAGGGCATGCACCTCGGATGCAGACTGGAGCGAAGGCAGCCAGTTGATGTGTTTCTCTCTCACATCAATGACTCTGACTCTCTCTCTGACTCTCTCTCTCTCTCTCTCTCTCTCTCTCTCTCTCTCTCTCTCTCTCCCCTCCTTCTTCTTCTCCCTCTCCCTCTCCCTCTCCCTCTCCCTCTCCCTCTCCCTCTCCCTCTCTCCCTCTCTCCCCTTCCACTCTCTCTAAAAATCAATGGGAAAAATATCTTCAGGTGGGGATTAACAAGCAAAAAACAACAAAGGAGAGGAAAGTCTTGTACAGAGAGGAAGTCTGATGGACTATTGCAGTGGTCAGCAAACTGTGGCTCACGAGCCACATGCGGCTCACGAGCCGTGGTTTGCCGCTCTGTTGACTAATGAGTTTGCCGACCACAGGACTATTGGAAACAGAGTGCTTGTACTTTGCAATCATGTAGGGGGTGAGAGCTCCCCTTCTGGCCTCCCTATTTCATTTTAAATATGGTTTCTGTTTACGAATTTTTTACAAGTCACAGAAACATCCCATGAAAGGAAAGAAGGTAGACACAAAAGAATATATACCCTATTATTCCATGTATATAAAATTCTAGAATGGGTAAAACTAATCAATAATAACAAAAATAGATGAATGGTTGCCTGGGACCAATTGATGGGGGTAGTGGGTTGGAGATTAATTACCAAGAGGCACAAGAGAACTTTATAAAATGTGAAAATATTCTATACCTCACCTATGGTGCTGGTTACAAGGTTGGTTACTGTACCCTTTAATTGGGTACATTTTATCATATGTAAAATATACCTTAATAAAGTTGCATTTTCCAAAGAGCCAGTTGTGTCAAAATGAGTTCTCCTAATTATTTGAGAAAAAGACTAAGAATTAGGGATTTTTTAGAAAGTAGAAAATTTCGTTATAGGGAAACAGTTGGTGTAGAAAGAGGCAAGGAGAGGTGTTCCTTCTTATCAGAAGTTATCAGGGACTTTAAAAAAACCCACTCAGATAACCTGACCTGTATTCCCTAGAAATTATGGAATAAAAGGGCTGGTACCTTATGACTGAAATATCTCAGTATGAGAGAATGGATGGAGTGTCTTGCTGAGCTGCAGATGAGATGGCAGGAGTGCTAAGAAGGGCCTGTGCTCCCAAAGTTTGATGGGTCCAGGATCTGTGTTTGCTTCCTGAAAGTGAGGTGTGGATGGCACAGAAGGAAGCTAGACTTTGGGTTGTCTTAAAATGATTCTGTCCATCAGGGCCTGCTGAGAACTGGGCCACAGGAAGTCAGTGCTGGGTGGGGGACAGTATTAAGTAGTTGTCTAGGAAAGGCCTCTGTGAATGGAAGATCCCGAGAGCATTTAAGAACTCACACAAGTGCCCTACAAAAGATTTAGAGTTTGTGTTTTGGACATTGACTTTACCCAGAAGGCACTAAATTGTAAATATACCCCACAAGCGATTCAGTTGTCCCTTATCTCGTCTTCCACCAGCCCTGCCATCACTGAAGAGCCAAGAGTGGTACAACACGGGACGGAAAAGGAGAATAGAAGAGCGAGCTAGGAAGTTGAGACTCACTCCCCAGTCTCAGAACTAGATTAGAGGGTGGAGAAGGTTTTAAATTGAGTAAGAAATTATAACTTTGATATGAGAAGGCATTTTTAATGCCTTAAAAATGATATTAATATAAGAGATCAATGGAACAACTAAAGGAATTCAACCAGCTCCCTATTAGACTTTTGGGGGAAAATGAGTTCACAGGATTACTTCACTGGGTCAGTGGTGAACAAACACAAACAATGGTTGTCTATTTGCATCTTCAGTGCCTTGATCATTGACTAAACTGATTGAAATGTAAGTTCAATGTAATATTTTAAAAGATTACTTCTAGGACAAAATGCCACCTGACTAGCTTTCTACCTTGCCCAAGTATTTTAAAAAAGTATTCAGGTGGCAGGTATAAGTCTTCGGGCCACAAACATAGACCATTTTTCTAGACCCAAGCTCCCTTTTATAATAATTATGGAGGCTCAACCTTGCCAAATCAATGTATTAGGGAGGAATTTAAGGGTAACTAAAAGTACTTGAGGAGGATATCCAAGAGGGAGTGGGTCACATGTATTGTCAGGAGTTAGGTGCGGGCATACCAAATTCTACCCCAATAGTCTACTAGCACAGGATGGCATCCACGGCTGATGTCTTGCAGCACATCATGGTTTTTGGTTGTGTGCTCCACACAGGCTAAGCTCATGCTCAGCTTGCTCCTGATATAGAGCGTTGAACCTAACAGATAAATGGACACTCTAGGAACTTTCTCCTCAACTTCAATCATTAAGATGTTGGGAAGTCCCACCAAGTCAGAAGGTGATGCCCATGAAAATGATTTTGAACTATAAAGCACTATATATTGATCTGAAAGATAGTTATTATCTTGATAAGTATTTTTCTAGCAAGAATTAAAAATGAAATCCTGAATCCTTCTTATATTTTTACTTTGAGACTTACTTTAGTTCCACAAAGATTACCTCACTACATTTCAGGCCTGAAAAATATGTAAAGACTTTTTTTTTTTTCAACCCAAAAATTGGAAAATGAGCCTCCCTCTGCCCTTTTGGAACAGGCACTGTTGGCACTGTGACATTTATTCATGTCTTCCTTCCCTCTAAACAGCTCTTGATGTTGGCTAGATGTCACCCCCATCATTCTCCCACTCCTGCTCCAACCAGACCAGGACACACTGGTGCCAAACAGTGGTTCCTGTGGCTCCTAAATGGTCTGGCCAACCCAGGCTTCCAGCCGAAGTGAGTAGTGGAACTGTCAGCCTGTACACAGGACGACATTTCCTCCTGCCAGCTGTAAGCAGCTTGTTGAGGCTGAGCAGGGCAGGCTGGCTTTCGGAGATAGACAATGACAAGGATATGCCAATAGTTCCCTGCTTTCCTCCATCTGCTGTCAGAGCTCTGTGTCAGCGGCACTGCACTGTGCAAGGAGGCCTTAGGGTTCACCCTGAATTCTCCTCTCCTTTCCTCCAACTTCCTTCAGGGGTCCAAGCTCCTGGAAGCTGAAATTCACAGCAGCTTACACCATTATCTGCTCAAACACGTTGACTTTAGTTAGTTTTTCTTTTCCCCATCCATCCCTCCTTCCCTTCCTCCCTCTTTTTCTCTCTTTATTTCTTAGTTTGATGAAAAATAAATACCAGTAGGTAGCAATGTGAGCTGGGGAAGATACCTTTGGCAGAGAAAAAGGAAATTAGGGCAGGCCAGTCTCTGTTTCTCATATAAATATGAGATATATGTATTCAGCATGTGTATAATATGTGTATATTTTATATGATAATAAATAGTTCATTTTTATTCTTTTATTTATATAGTAACCTAATTAGCCTATTAAGTGATAAGAATATATAAATTTATATATAATTTAGAATTTATATTCAGATATATATATATAACATATGAAATGACTATCTATTATATAAAAAGCCTGTGGTCATCATGCCATCATGCAATAATGACCAATCAGCAGGGCTGCGTGCACAGCATGCACAGGTGGGCAGGGACTTGACTCTGGGGGACTTGACTGGAGGTGTGGGTAGGTTTCTGAGTCTCGCTTCCTGTGGTGGCGGCAGCAGTGGCGGTGGCCGCGAGATTCTTTCTGGGTCTCTCTGAACCTTGAGATTCTGGGTCCTGGGTCTCGCGCTATTTCGCGCACTGTGCCCCTAGTATATTATATAATAAAGATATAGTTATTAAAATACACTAGATAGTAGCAGCATGGGCAATTATACCTGCAAGAATTGTAGCAATAGTAGTGATCATAATCACAATAATAAGAGCTACTTTGACTTTAGGTAATCTTCCTACTAAGAGATTTACATACATTATCTCATGTAATCCTAACAACAATCCCATGAAGAAGTAGTATTTTCCTTATTTATATAATTGAGGAAACCAAAGTTGAGAGATATAAAATAATTTTATCAAGGTCATCCAACTTGTAAATGGTGTTGGATTAAAACACAAATTTCCTTATCTCAAAAGTCCTCTGCTCTTAATTATTAAATTAGGTCAACTTCTGTAGAACCATCTCTTACTACCTGCCTGCCATTTTCTTCTCATTTGGGGAAGGACAAATTTATTTTTGGTCATTTGTCTCCACAGATCTTCCAAAGTCACAATCCACAATGTGGACTTGTACCCTGATCGGGAATCAAACCATGACCTCCTTCTGGTTCATAGGTTGATGCTCAACCACTGAGCCATGCCAGCCAGGCAGTTTCTTTTATTTATTCATGTCTTCCTTCCCTCTAAACAGCTCTTGGTATTTCAGTGCTAAGTGTGA
Source organism: Cnephaeus nilssonii (assembly GCF_951640355.1). NCBI lineage: Eukaryota > Metazoa > Chordata > Mammalia > Chiroptera > Vespertilionidae > Cnephaeus > Cnephaeus nilssonii. The sequence goes on along the minus strand of NC_137088.1, from coordinate 14,559,517 downwards.
CTATTTAGTGAAAATGTTTCTAATGGGACCAGAGCCATCTGTTTCTTGATGGGTTCGCTTCAGAAGACCACTCTTTATTCCTGGTATTTCTTAATATAAGTAGAGATATTTCACTTGTGCTCTGCCATGGCTTCTGTGACTGGGTTGACGAGCTTTGTGCCAACTGCCAGAAGATGTTTTCCTTTTCCTTCTTCTTTGTTCTTCCCATAGCAGTGCAGCAATAATCTTAATGTGTCTGCTACTGTGTTTTAATAGTCAATTTAGGCTGACTATTAAAATAAAATAGTACACCATAAAACCACTGCACAGATAAGCACCCTCCAAATGGTAGATTCCAAGGAGATGGTGTTCTTTCAAGGGGCAACAGAGGGCACAGGGTTTCAGAGAGAAGGGAGGATAGTCTGATGGCCGCATGCCATTGCCCTCAAGTTCAGTTTGTTATTTACCTTCCATGCTGGCTTCTGTTTGCTGAGATACCTGACCCGAGTGTTAAAGAAAAATCACTGACACTTGTTAAAACAGCAAGAAAGACTTTACTGAAGATTATTGTGATAGGGGTGTTGCAATAGAGGAGAGGAATTGGTTCAACTCTGAATATCACAATGACTTCTGGGTATTTATAACCAAGAAACTGGGTAAGGGTGTCAGTGGATGGAAAATTATGAAGAGGAGACATCAAGGATTTAGTGGGAACCCTGCTGACTGATCAAACAGGATTCTTACTAAACACAGGCCAAGGACTCAGGTATCAAAGGTGGGGGATCAAAAACATTGATCAGATATCAAGGATGGGGGAACACATGATAGGATTGTGCTGGACAGGCCAAAGACAGGACAGGGGCCAAGGTCGAGCCTGGTTGAAAAGAGAGCTCAAAGGAACATGACTAAAATTAGGTCGGGAAGTCTTTGTCACAGGGTGGCCACTAGATGAGACATTGTAAGCCTATTATCTGGTACATGATCCTCTCTATCCCAGAGTAGTCCTGTGCAGAGAGGACTAGAGATGAAATCCCATAGGGCATCTCCAAGTTTCCTATATCCCCGCAGAACACAAGGACCTAGGAGAAATAGCAATGTTCTCCCCTTGCCAAATCTAATTAACAACCCAAGTATGAATGAACCTAAAGCAAAATTAGGAATAGGTTATGTTTTCAGACCATCCAAGTCAGTTTTGGATTCCACTTCTACATAAACCCTCACCAAGTCTCTCTTTGACCTCAGGCAAATTCTGATTTCTTCCAAATTTTATGGTTTTTTTTTTCTTCTACTTATACTAGAGGCCCAGTGCATGAATTCGTGCACAGGTAGGGTCCCTCTGGGTGGCCTGCAGGGATCAGGCTGAAACCCGCAGCCCATTGCCACCTGCAGCTCCTACCTGCCACTCTCGCTCATCCTGGCCCCACTGGTCCTGCTGTGGGCTCGCACCCAATCAGTCCCAATCAGGAGAGGCTCATGCTGTAGCAGCAGCACTTGCCAGCAATGAGTCCTGTGTCTGGCGCCCTCCCAAGGGGAGTGGCCTGCGGGATCAGGCTGAAACTGACTCTCCGACATTCCCTGAGGGGTCCTGGATTGTGAGAGGGCACAAGCCAGGCTTATGGACCCTACTGGTGCATGATCGGGCCAGGTAGGGACCGCGGGAGGGCACGAGGTGTGTCCGGCCCATCTCTCTCAGTTCTGATCAGCTGGACCCCAGCAGCAAGCTAACCTACCAGTTGGAGCATTTGCCCCCTGGTGGTCAGTGCATGTCATAGTGACTGGTCGACCAGTTGACTGTCTGCCCCTTGGTGGTCAGTACATGTCATAGTGAGCAGTTCATCAGCCTTAGTATATCATTAGCATATTATGCTTTGATTGGTTGTTTGGTCATTCTGCCATTTGCATATTACCCTTTTATTTTATATATATATCACAATCCCTTGTTCCTCCAAAATGATAATTTTTGCATATAAGACATGCTGGATATAATGCTTGAACCACAGGATATGTCCAGTAGATATTGTGGTAATATAGATCCTGGGAAGGGGGAAGGCTTTTGGTCTCCTATAAATCATGTCATATAGGTTGTTGCCTACTTTGTAGATTTACAAATTGACCTTGACTCTAGATTCTTGAAGGTTTTATCTCAAAATAATATCAGGCACAAGGGAACCTTCAGGAAAGGTCATTTTATACTTCAGTTCTTGCTTTTTTTTTTTTTTTTCTTTCCTCTAAAATCCTGGCTCAGGTAATACCATATCAAGCGTTAATGAAAACAGACAGGAATCTGGGAAGAACTAGACAAGCTCACACTTATCAAGTCTGAAATTAACTGTCTAGAGTCCTTTTTTATCAGAAAGAATATTTTTCTAAATTTAAATCTGCAGTCTCTCAATTATACATTTCATCAGAATGCAAGACTTTGCATTGAGTAAGTGAATAAACCAGGCTTTAAAAGAGAAGATCTTACAGAGCTTATGTATGTGCACCTATGTTGATTTATACAGAGCTATGTTTAGTAATGCTCTATGAGTAAATGTTAGCTCTAAATCTTATAATACGGTCCTAGCACTGAGGAGTAGCTTTGGAATGTGTTCGCCATTTGCATCTTAAGACTATCCTCTTCTTTTAGAGATTGGTAATGCTCCGATCTGATGTGCCTGAACATCCATGCACAAGTCTGTTTCTTCAACTCATTTTCTATGAATAGTCCTCAGTTTGCTTTGGTCCCTTTGAGAGTAGAGAACATGCAAGTTCAACACCAAGTGAGAAAAAGCTTAAAATGTCAGTACTAGAGTTAGAGTGAGGATGAGAACCTAAAAGCAACCCAGGAGGTTTCCACTAGCTAATGGTGAGTCCTCAAATGCCCCCGTGGGCTGTAGATAGCTCCTACTGTCCACACAAGGCATGTTGCTACTTCTCCATTAGACCACAAATGAGTAAGAGTCAGCTCCACATGGAGTGCCTTTAAATGCTGACATTCTAATGGGATTTGTGAACCAAAGAGACAGGATATGGCTTCCTCTTTACAACGTATAATCCATGTTCTCCTGAGAAATTTATCAGTTAGCAGTGGCCAAGTAGGATGCTTTCAAATTGCTTTGTTTCCTTTAATCACAATAAATAAAAATCATGGGGAAACAAAGAGCAGAGGGCAGTCCAAGGCTTTCCCTTGGTTTTTATTTCCTATTAAATGCAATGAGAAGCAATGCCCATATATTAGTTGCTCTGCCTCCAGCACTAGACTGTAAAGGGGAAGGTCTTCAATTCTCTATGGGGTCCTAAAGCCCAGGCCTGGCACTTCCTACTCAATGATCAGGAACAGATACTGGGATGGTGCCCAAGGCAGACTATAGAACAACTGTAGTCATCAATTCCAGCAAAGGAGGGCCTGTTTCTAGTAGGAATCATAGGGACTACAGTAAAGTAGAATCACAACTTCCTTGTCTATATTTAAAAATTCTTCCCTAATTTATAAAAGAGCCCAAAGAGCCCAGCTGGCTTGTCTCAGTGTTTGAATGTTGACCTATGAACCAGGAGGTCATGATTCAATTCCCAGTCAGGGCACAAGCCTGGGTTGCAGGCATGATCCCCAATGTGGGGTGTGTAGGAGTCAGACGATCAATAATTCTTTCTCATCATTGATGTTTCTATCTCTCTCCCTCTCCCTTCCTTTCTGAAAACAGTAATAATATGTCTACACTAATAAAAGAGAAAAATGCTAATTTACCATACCTTCGCTACACCCACAGCCAATCAGAGTGAGTATGCAAATTAACCCAACAAAGATGGTGGTTAATTTGCATACGCTGAGGGAGGGAGGAGTGAAGACTGAAGACAGCATAGAAGGAAGAGGGAGGGAAAGTGGAAAGCAAGGCGGCTGCCAGAGGGAAAGCGTGAGTGGTGGCGGTGGCGGCGGCTGCTTGCAGGAATCTTCCTGCAACGGGCCACTAGTATATATATAAAAGCCTAAGTGACCATTATGACTGGACGACTGGCCAGTAGCTATGATGTGCACTGATCACCAGGGGCATATGCACAACACATGAGCTGCCCCCTGGTGGTTAGTGCGCTCCCATAGCCAACCTTCTGCGGTCCCTTCCCCCCCATCCCCCTGCTGAGCCAGCTGGCCTGATGGGCCCTGATAGGGACTGGGCGAGGTGCCCTGATTGCAGGCCAGGCTGAGGGACCTCACCCATGCACTAATTCATGCATTGAGCCTCTAATAATAATAATAATAATAATAACCTCAAACATAGAAATACCACACAAACAGACTTTAAGTAAGGTATTTGCTGTTATGCAACCTCCATTAGGAATGATATGCAGTCTATATTTTTAAAATGGCACAGGACAATGGTATAACTCACATTGAGAAAAAAGGAAGCAAACCCTTAGTCCCGTCTGTTCTCATGAGGAAAAAAAAGTCACCTGGAGGTCCCGATGCTTCAAGCACCTCTTATGGGATTCTTCACCAACTCCACTCCCTCACCCCCAGAGCTTCCAGAAAAAAGTTACTAAGTCTATATTCAGTTTGGATTCATGTAGACTATTAGACTAAAATATAGAAAACAATAACCTTGAGATGGAGGATAGGAGTTCTTATCATTATAACTTCCCTTTTGCTGACCCTTAAGCACAAAAGGCTTTCCTGGGACAAGTCCTGCATATTTATCTTGATGGGGCTTCAGAACTTCTCAGAGACTAGATCATGGAAAGTAGAGAAACCAAGACAATGATTTCAAAAAGTTAAATGTAGTAAAAATTAATAAAGTCTGTTTTATTTGAGTCTTGATCTTTCCTTGCCATTTCCATTCCATGTTATAAAAGAAATCAGACAGATCTAAATCTATACTAGTACTAGGAGCATGAGAAAACTAGAGAAGGCAGATTTAGGCTCATAGGAAGACATATTTCCTAACCAGCCTTGTAAATGTGATAGATGCCTTGAAAACAGTACTTGGAATCTTCAGAGCAGAAGGGTCCAACCACATATAAAGAGTGATGCAACCATCTTTTCTTACCTTGAACAATTTAAGAGATAATCTTTTGGATTCCTTCCAACTTTGAGTTTCTATGTCACTGAACAAGATAGCAAAATCTTGGTAGCAAAAATTGTGGTAGCAAAAATTGAATATATGAACATCTTATAGCCCTAAAAAAGGGATAATAAATCAGAGAAAAGCATTATAAAATTATTTATTTATTTACTGACTTCTTACTGAAGAAATTTCAGGACTGATGTAATATAGAAGGGCATAGAGTCCTGAGGAAGGATGGCATCTAAAACAAGAAAACCTGAATAAGGATTCTTTTCTCTCTCCACTTATCAGTTTGATGAGGCTGGAGTAGATAGACACCAGTAGACTGTAAGGCAAGATCACAATTACATTCTTGTATGATTTGAGGAGGAATTTAAAGCGATGATGATGTAAATTTCCTACTACATAATTGTTTCAAAGTAAATGTTAGTTTTCACATCTGTTAATTTGTAAAGACCTTTGGGCAGAAATGTTCTATTTTAAATAATACAGCAAAACTATGAATACAATGAGGAAGTGTATAGTATCATTTCTTTTATAAATCAGTTCTATAGGAATAGTTTTAGTTAAAATATAAGTCAGTTCTATAGGAACAGTTTTAGTTAAAACTAGAAATTATATGCAGTTGGAACTTGAGACTATGTCAAATAAAAAAATATGTGACTATTTTCAATAGCTTGCAAAATACAGCCAGCTCAGGCTATCACACTCTCTTAGTGTCTCAATGATGAAAAACCTACTTAGCTTCTTCACCTGGTATAGAATTGAAATATGCCAGTTGAGTCAGGTAATTAAGACTTCCAATGTTTGCTAAGAAAAAGGGCCTACTGTACATCTGCTCTTGACATTCCAACCAGTAATGATTGGCTTTTTCTAAGTTTCAAGAAAAACAATTTTTATTTTAATGAATACATTTGGAAAACTCAGAAAAATAAGCCTGAGATAAAGCATAAGTACAGGAAAATGTAACTGATTTTTATTTTCCAGTTTTCCCAGAAATACAAAATAAAAAACAAATCTAATCAAGCAAGCAATCAATCAAACAAACAATTTTTTAAAAAAAGTAATACAACTGGAGAAAGTAAAATTCAAGTTTCCTGTCGTCCAATTCCAAGATTTTATTGCCAATAATCAAAATAAGTGATCGTTGTTTTAAGCTACTAAGTTTTAATACAATACTTTTTGTTTTGAGCAATCCTGAATTAACCAAAGAAAAGGAGATACTCCATTTGCTACTGCTGTATAAGAAAATCACCCCAGAACTTAGTAGCTTAAAACAATGAAGATCACTTATTTTGATTATGAATCCAGGGCTTTGTGGGATCACAGGGCATTGTCTGGGAGAGCTTGAATGGAGGGTGAGAGAGTATGGCTGTGGAGAATGTGAAGGAGCTGGTGAGTGGAGTGCAGATAGTAGAGTATTAAACTTTACATGAAGGGAAAAGCCAACAGTATTCACGGGGTGAAAGAGGATGAGTAGTCATTGGGAGCACAGGCTTTATAGTCAGAGAGACCTAGGTTCAAGTTCCAGCCCTAGTAGCAATGTGATGTTGAATGAAACTCTCTGAGCCTCAGTTCTCTCACCTATAAAATGGGATGACAACATTTCCTACGTTGAGCAAAGTAAGCACGCACAGACACCATTAACACCATGCCATTTAATGCAGCAATGGAATATCAGAGCACAAAGCCCGCAGTGCAGAGGCCCTGGTTGGATGCCCCATGGTGAGTGCTCCATTGAAAGGACTCTGTCCCTACAATGCTCTGCATGTCAACAGAGCAGGGGCATGTGTCAGGAAGATGACCTAGTTAGAAAGGAGGAACTGACAGAGCTCACCCTCCATTTGTTATGATGAGCCAGTTCCCTGTTAAGCTACTGAATAACAGACAGAAACAGGAATCCAAGGTCCTCTATATTTATCTCTATTCAACCTGCTCCATAAGATTGCTGTAAAGATGAATGTAAAATGTTCAGCAGAGCACCTGACATGTGTTAAACTCCCAATAAATGTTAACTACCATTGCATTATTATTGGGTTCCTCCTACTTTCTTAGGTATCCTCCTTCAAATATAAATTGATAGGATTCATAGAAGAAATGTTCTCCAGAAGCATGTTATTGTTGTAAACATTATGTGAACGTATTTTTGGTCCGAGGGCTGTATTAGTGATTGGTAAAATCAGCAGCATTTATCCTCCTGAATCTGTGGATTATTTGGGGGTCAGCAGAGAGTGGGCAGGCAGATCTAGGTTGAGCTTGGTTGGGCTCAACTTTGCTCTCCACCATATGTTTCTAACCCCTTTCTGGAAGCAACAGTAAGCGATGGCATGCTCATCTCATGGTGATGAAGATGCAATGGGAAACAAGCAGAAATGTACAAGAACTCGAGTTTTAGACTCAACACTGGCACACTGGCACTTCCACAATATTCTAGTGGGCTAAGCAAATATGCCATTTGGCCATAACTGAAGTCATGGGGAGGAAAAATAAACTTCACCTCTTTAGTGAAAAGAAATACAAAGTCACAGAGGGAATAGATGAGTCCATTACTGCAATCTACCACAATGATAGACTTGGAAGATAAGTTTGTAAGCCACAAAAGGGTAGATGAGCCCTTTTGGAAGAGATCTTTGTGCAACTCCTAAAAAGGTCAGAGAGCATGGAACCCAAACCCCCTTGCCCTTCCTGCACTGGGTTGAATAGTGTCCCCCCAAAATTCATGTCCACCTGGAACCTATGATTGTCACCTTATTTGGAAACTAGTAGCCCATTTGCAGGAAGAATCCTTCAAGTGGCCCCTGCGGCCACATGCGCTGCTGCTGCCGCTGCGGCTGCCACTGCTGCCGCCGCTGCTGCCGCCCTTGCGCCTTCACCCGCGGCCGCTGCCACCCGCCCCACTCCGCCCCGCCCCGCTCTGCCCCGCCCCGCTCCGCCCCACCCCACTCCGCCCTGCTCCGCCCTGCCCGGGCTTTCCCTCTGGCAGCCACCTTGCTTTCTGCTTTTCCTCCCTCTTCCTTCTAAGTTGTCTTCAGTCCTCACTCCTCCCTCCCTCAGAGTATGCAAATCAACCGCCATCTTTGTTGGGTAATTTGCATACTCGCCCTGATTGGCTGGTGGGCGTGGTTTTGGCTGGTGGGTGTGGCTTGGGCGTAGCGAAGGTGTGGTCAATTTGTGTATTACTATTTTATTAGGTAGGATAGGGTTTTTGCAGATGTAATTGTTGAGGTGAAGTCATGTTGGATTCGGGTGGGTCCTAATCCAATGACTGGTGTCCTTATAAAAGGGAAATGTGGGCATAATTACACACACAAAGGAGAATGGCATATGAAGCCACAGAAGGCACAGGGGACAAAGCCGGGGGAAGACAGCGGCAGAGATTGGAGTGATGTGTCTAAAAGCCAAGGGACTCCAAAGATTGCTGGCAACCACCAGGAGCTAGAAGCGTGGAACATTCTCGCTCAGAATCTACAGAAGAAACCAACCCTCCCAACACCTTGATTCCATTTCAGAGTTCTAGATTCCATACCTGGGTTTAAGTAACAGAAATGTATTCTCTCACAGAAAAAGCTTGCTGCCTCCTGTCTTCGCTGAGCAATTTTGGGCTCTATAGAAGGCCAGGCAGTAGACTGATCTGAGAAGAGCTCATTTCCATCATATCCCAAGGTCACACTTCCTTAGAGCCAATAAAATAAAGCAATCAACATTTCCCAAAGACACACATACATCTTTCATCAATAATTCCAAGGAGAATCAAGTGCGGTGCTGGTGTCTTCAACTTATAGTGAATCTTGAACTTTGTCTCAAATTACTTCCAAGAGATTTGGCCCATAATTCTGGATTGGAAGTCTGTTTTCAACATCCCTACTGTCAACTTTTAATTACTTCCTGCGGGGGATCCTTCTCCTCTTAGTCCCTGAGATTATTCAGAAGAGAGACATCTGCTTGCTGCTAAACTGAAACGATACTTCCAGCTACAAAGAGTTTTTTTTCTTCCTTTTAAAAAGCTCCCTCCAACTAGTGAAGAATACGGTCTGTTTTCTTCTAGAGGAAAAAAAAAAAGGCACCTGCTTTGCTATTGGAACTATAAAAGCCTCTTACCTAGCTTCACTAATCCCCAAGAGGACTCTTCTTGCTATTTTCTTAGAAAATTGGGGATTTAATCTACATATAATGGCCAAGGTTAATTGAGTAAACCTCACCACCAGATTTCCCTGAAAAGCTGAGGAAATGGTATCTTTTACAACCTGGATCAGTTAAAGAAGTAAAGTGATGGACTAATGCAACAGAATAGCTAATTAAACTGGAAATACACTAACTCCTTGTATCTTAACGTTGTATGCAGACATGACAAAGTTCTAAATAGTTACGCACAGGCAATTAGGAAACGGAACACTATATAATGTGTTCATTATTTCCAAGTATAATTACTGCAAGAAAATTAGAGGAGGAGAGGTGGGCATAGGACCGTCATAAAGCTGGAATTCACAGAGCATCGGAGGAAGGGACTATCAGTGTTGAAAATGGCTTTGACATTTCCTGGCTGGTCATCGTGGGTAATTCAGTGACAATCCAGTGCCTCAGTTTCCTTCTATAAAGCCCTTAGCACACTATATGCACAAACACTCAAAAGTTAATAGTTGCTGTTATTCCATGTGTCTGTTGTCTTTTCTTTCCTGCCGGGGGTATGAAAATCTTTTGCTGGCCACTAGGTGGAGAAAGCAAGCCTTTTACAGTAATTGAATTAAGGCCAAACCGTCCTGACCTAAATAAATACAGACATTTAAGGGGGGAGAATTCTCTTTTTCTTCTTCTCCTTCAGAACTTCAGACAGCATGAACAGGGAATCCGGAGAGATGTTTGGGAAACTTTTGTGCAGTTCACATGAAAGTATTTGATTGTTGAGAGTGCTCCCGCCCTGAGGCACTAGAATCCACTCCGGGAGGGTCCTAGGCAAATTATGAAGTTCACAAAGCCAGCTTTCCCACACTTTCTCGTCTTCCCTGCCCTAATCTCTTCTCACATGCATGTCAAGCAGGAACCTGCTCAGTTTTTTCTTTCTTTCTGAGGTATTATTTAGCTGCTGATTCCCAGGGGCGTTTGCATTTGAAAATGAACTCCCTGGATAAACTGCCTTTTTTTAATCTGCAATAAAGTAGTAATGAGAACCCGTTAGGTCTACTTCATAGAGTTCTTGTGTGGATCATTTAGTTAATACACGTGCAATCACTTGTGAACTCTAATTTTATACAAATAAAAATTCTATTTGGATTGAAGATATAAATTTCATTCTTTAAGGAAAAAAGACGAGGAGGCCAAAAGACTCTTGAGGAAGAATCTAGGTTGCAAGGAGATGAGGTGATATAAAAGGATATGGTTGAAACTTTGCTGTTAAACAGCTCTAGGTGCGGGTGGTAAGAGGAGAGGGGTCTGTGTTTAAGGAGTTGTGCATGCATTTCAAACAAAATGTTCCTGAAGATGAATCCATGTCACCACTATGTTTCTGCCCAGAGACATTCTAGGTAAAGTTATTACAGCTCTTTCCAGCATAAGTTCAGGTAGCTCCAAGCTCCGTATTTCCTTGCCTTATGCTATCTTTCTTTCTCACCTTGTTTGGAAAGTCTCTTTTTACTTGCTTTCATATCTATTTTTATCCTCCTATCATTGACACTTCAGATTAACAACGATTTCCAGTGTTAACCCATTCTATTGATCGGCATCTCCCCAAGAATTACCTCATAAGCTCCAAAAATTACAGCTACCACCTACATCCCTGACCCAAACTTTAGTAATCCATAATACCCTAGCACAAACCTTATGATCTCTTTCTCTATAAGGATGCTCCCTCAGGAAGCACCTAAAGATTTTATTTTTTTATTTTTTTACTTTTAACAATACTTTTACTTACAGTGCAAATTTTCTGCTCTTTTTGATAGAAAACAACCAAGTTGGGTATCGAATTTTCAGACTGCAATTTATATAATTGTATTGCAAAACATTTATTTCATACTTTAAAAGAAAAATTTATTGATTTCAGAGAGGAAGGGAGAGAGGGAGAGAGAGATAGAAACATCAATGATGAGAGAGAATCATGGATTGGCTGCCTCCTGCATGCCCCCTACTGGGATCAAGCCGCCAATCCGGACATGTACCCTTTACCAGAATCAAACCTGGGGCCCTTAAGTCTGCAAGCCAATGTTCTATCTGCTTAGCCAAATGACTAGGGCTATTTTATACTTTTTAAATAGCAGTCCCATTTGCCTTTTCACTAGTACTCTTTATATCATTTTAGTCATTGTTTCATTTTTCCTACGTTATTTAAAGAAGGAAAAGGGAGAAATTTTAGTTTACATTCAGTAAGTTTCCTTCTAGCACCTGAACAAAAGTTTTCACAGGCAGCCAAGAGCATGGCTGGAGCCCTGGAATGCTATTCTCTTAAATGTGGTTTGAAATAGCATACTTATTTCCACTAAATTTACTTTTAATGCGTCGCACAGAATGAACATTTTTGCATAACACACACATACACACATCGGGACCTAAATATAAAATGTAAGTGTAAATTCCATACTTTTCCTTACAAAATTTTCTGATTCTCAATTTAAAGTATTAATTTGCAATTACTCTGTTCCATGTGCATAAAACATTTGTAGGTGACATTTGGAAAGGGCTTCCTTTCTCTGTTGACTCTGAGACAAAGACTTGAGTCAAGCAGTTTATCTGGAAGTACAAGTAACATGGGCAGGTGTGGAGCAAAGAGATGCAGCGAGGAAATAATGGGGTATTCTAAAGCTGGCTTCCACAAGGACAACTGGAACTTAATCCTGTAGAGAAACTCTGGGAATGATGCAAAATACTATTTTTTTTCTAGGAATAATCAATATTATTGTAAAATTTATATTGTGGAAAAGCACAAGTCCCTACAATAGCTAAAATAATCTTGACAAAGAAGGATAGAGTGGGAGGAATCACTCTGACTAATGCTAAGGCTTATGGTACAGCTAAAGTAATCAAGAGTGTGTGGTATTCATGGAGGGACAGATACATCGATCAATAAAACAGGATAGAGGACCCATAAACAGAAACAAACAAAAATGCCCAACTGATTTCTAGACAAAAGCGAAAGAGAAATTAACTGGAAGGGGAAGAATTGCCTTTGCAATAAATGGCACAGGAACAATCAGACATTAACAGGCAAGAGGGAGAGAAAGAGAGAGGGAGATCATGAATTTAAAGGCAAAATGTAACACTATAAATAGTTAGGAAAATCAAAATCATTCCTCTATTTTATGTTGTATAACTAAAGTATGTCACCATGTTATGCCCAGAATTCGGGGTCCCCAAGAAAAACCACCAGGGAACCAAACAAGTCCGATGCAAAAGCAAAGAGTCTGTATTCAAGCTAGCTTGAGCTCAGTCCCACACACACACACACCAGCACAGTGGCAAGGTGGGGAGAGAGAGGAGAGAGAGAGAGAGAGAGAGAGAGAGAGAGAGAGAGAGAGAGAGAGAGAGAGAGAGAGAGAGAGAGAGAGAGGAAACAAAGGCTTAAAAAGAGGGTCCAAAGCAGTGGGCGGGGGGAACGTTTGTGGCCCCATTGATTGGTCAGGGGGCAGGGTCAGGGGTCTGGTTACACGGGGGGGGGGGGGGGGGGGGGGTACTGTGCAGCTTGCCTAATTTGGACTGAGTCTACTTCTCTACATTCCTACTGGCAGGTTTATGCAACTGTTATATTCTTGCGGTTTTCTAAGAAAAAGGAGTCATATACATAGTTACACAGGATGGAGGGTACAGTACATTTTGTGCTGTCCTGCTCTGCCCTTTCAACCTCTGTATCATAACAACATGTTATTTAATTCCCTTATTTTTGAGAGTTATGGCTAAGAGTGCAGGCTGTGAAGTTCAAGTACTTGGGTATGCATCATAGCTTTTCTACTCGTCACTCTGTGACTCTGAGCATATTCCATAAGTCCTCTATCCTTCTGATTGTTTTATTTATTATTTATTTATTTATTTATTTATTTATTTATTTATTTATTTATTTATTATTTTTTACCTGTAAATGGGAATAATAATAACAGCCTCTATTTCAAAGGGAAGTCAGAAGGATTAAGTCAGTTAGCATGGAAGCCTGTAGAATAGTACACTAAACACGGTAAGAACTCTGCAAGTATTAGCTGTTTCCTCATATTTAATTTTGAATATTTACATACCTTATTCATTAGGAGGGTGTTTTCCAAACCCATTGTCAAAGGCCTATTGATGGAAAGAAATAAGAGCCTTGCCTTTTGATCACTTGCATACACAGAGAGGTGATGTAACGTAGTTGGATGCTTTTTCTTTTCTTCTTTTTTTCAGGGAAGCTGTTTCCAATCTTATTTTGCCAATGAAATAACATATTTGGGTTATTAGAAGAAGACAATAGACACCCATCTGAGATCTCAGCTTCAGACAAAGATTACAAATGGTTTGGAACAGAAATCAAAGTGAAGGTATAAAGTGAGGGGAAGATTAAATATAGATAAGGGAATTATGCACTAGAATGAAAACAGTACCAACAACAATGATGCTTCAAAACACAGATTTCCCCTCCTGATGTTAGAATTCATTTCTAAAGCTTATAATGCAAGACCTGTGGGCCCAAAATTAAATATTATTTTCCTGGTTTTGAGAAATTTTTTAAACCAGGGATTTATTTTCTGAAGTAACCTGTCCTTTTCAATATTCACCAAAATGTATGAGAAAATGTAATATATTCTTATCATATGGTCACTTTCAAATGTCTGTTCCATCAATGCATTTAGGGGTTTTATTTCATATTTTCTCTGGCATCTATCCAGTCAAAATGTGTGCCTTGATTTCATACACAGTCTGAAAGTTAAAGCCAATTTCTATCTGCATTTTGCATAACCAACCTAATTCTTAATCCTTGATGATTTTTTTTTTACATTGCATGGTATTTCTAAAATGCTGATCAATTTTAAAATTATCTGTGAATCTTCCTTACTTCTAAAACTTTATTGCTAGGTAAAAACAAGACCATTTGTGTGTTTTGTTGTTGTTGTTGTTTGTTCTACATGTGAATTACTTTGGTTTCTTTCAAACATTTTAGAATTGTCATTATGTGAACAGCAATAGACTATTTTGTTGAGCCTTGCTCCTATTACAATCCCCAAACTAAACTAGGTTATCTGTTGTCAATTTGGTACCACCACATACAATGCCTAGGCTAGGCATATTACATGCAGTGTTTCATTTTATTCTCACAAACAGCTTGGAAATTTAGATACTACAGTTATCCCTGTTTTAAAAAATCACTTTTAGATACTATTTTTAAATTCCATCCTGGTGCTATTGGTGGAGTTTAAAGAGATCTTCCACCAACAGCGAGCTGTGGAGCAGACCAACCTGGAGGGACATTTCTTAATTCCATTCCAGGAGGGGGGCTGATGGGAGCCCCTTTACAAAACTTGGGACAAAGAGAGCAACAGGATATCAGGGATACTTAGAGAAAGAGGAGGGCAGAAGTGAGAGGGGACCCAAGATCATTTGTTAGTATCATTTATGAAAATCAGTGCCAATTACTATAGAACTTCTTTTCTAAAGAAAGAAAATGAAAACTAGTAGAGATAAGGTGTTATGAAAAAATACTTTCTGAAATGTTCAAATTCCCTCTCTCTTAAAACTTCTCTAATATTTCACTTCTCTCTACCTCAAACTTGATTGAATCTTTGCTTATTATCACCCTCTTCCCACTCATCCCTCTAGTGAATTAATTTTCTTTTTTCTTCTAAAGTTAAATCAATGCTCTTGTTTTCATTGTATTAAGTATCTACTTTTTCTTACTTATATTTAATGTCTTGTTTTTAATCTATAATATATTCCATTCTCTCCCATAATAGAAAGACTATTTTCTTAACTCCTCTCAATGTCATCCCATAATCCTCAACTAAGAGATAATTTCTGTTACTATTTAGGCATCCTCATTTGACAATTATTTATTGATCACTTACTATGTCCCAGACACTGTCCCAGGCACTAGAAAGGCAGAGACAAAGACACAGCGGTACTGCTGTCTTATTTGCAGTTTTGCTTTTCATGATTTCAGTTACTTATGGTCAACCAAGTTCTGAAAGTATTAAATGGAAAATTCCAGAAATGAACAATTCATGATTTCTAAATTGAGTGACCTTATAAGTAGCATAATAAAATATTTCACTGCCCTACTTCATCCTGCCCGGGACATGAATCATCTCTTTGTCCAGCATTTCCACGCTGTACACACTTCCCACCCTTTAGTCACTTAGTAGCCACCTTGGCTATTAGACTGACTGTCACCATATTGCAGTGTGTGTGTTCAAGTAACCCTCACTTTACTTATAATGGCCCCAAAGTGCAAGAGTAGTAATGCTGGCAATTCGAATTTTCCAAAAAGAAGTTGTAAAATGCTTCTTTTAATTGAAAGATATGTGTGCATTGGGAAAAAAACAACAACACCAGGAAGTATATATTGGGTTCGGTACTCTGTGACGTGGAACAATCTCCCATGGATAAGGAGGGATGACTCTATACATTTTAAAAAATGAATGTGATAATTTTAGAAAGTGATAAATGATTTGAATAATCAAGGTAATGTCATGATGAATGACATGCAGAGTGGTGGAGTTACTTTAGATGAGATGTTTGGGGAAAGGTCTTCTCAGGAGATGATAATACCTGTGTAATGAGAAGGAGTCAGTCGTGTGGCTATCTTGAGGAAGAATACTCCAAGCAAAACATGTCCATATACATATACAGAAACATGTCCATATACATATACAGAAACACATATATCCACATATACATATATACATATACAAATAGAAAGATATAACTTTTCATTTTGACCTTTAGTTCCCAACATTAACTATTAAAGGACTTCCTTTTCAGTACCC
Source organism: Cnephaeus nilssonii (assembly GCF_951640355.1). Lineage (NCBI taxonomy): Eukaryota > Metazoa > Chordata > Mammalia > Chiroptera > Vespertilionidae > Cnephaeus > Cnephaeus nilssonii. The sequence continues at coordinate 14,543,568 of NC_137088.1, read as the reverse complement.
ATTACCTGGGTACTGTGTTTCTATGTTAATTTAATATATGACAGAGACAAGTCTGGCTAATATCATCTTCTAATATGTCTGAAATTATGTTGCTCAAGGGGAGCCTATGGGAGCTGGGGTATAGCATTCCCTGGCCAGCCTCCAAATGTCCCTGAGCATTCTAGACAAGGTTATATAGGAAATATAATATCCCCCCTGACCCACAAATTTACAATCTCTTGCCAACTCCATTCTTCCTCACCCCCTCACTAACATGAAAACGTTTATTATGGGGTAGGAACATAGAGGCCTTTAAGGGAAAAATCAACCGGACAATCTAAACTTAATGCTGTTTCCCTGGACGATTCCCTTCTAGTCTACCTTTTCAAGCCTTTGCATGTTGTGCTATGTGCCCTCAAAGCACTGAAAGATGCAAGCTGTTTCATCAGCTTGGCAAGAATAGTATTCCTTGGGTCTTCCACCTCCTGTCCAGCTCCAATAGATCAGGTGTTATTTTAAAGAGCATTGGTTTTACCTTTCAACCAAGAGAAAGGTGAGGTCAATTATTCTAAGACAAAAAAAGTGTTGCAAGAAAATGCAGGAGGCCAGGGCATCAGTTGCCAAGAAATATGAACTAAAATAGCTTGAACTTTTGATCTCTGCCTGCTGATTAAGCTGAAAGCCCAAAATAGACTCTTTTAATGCCATCTGTGACCTCCTCAATCTCTTAGCTTTTTCCTTTTATTCAGGCCATGCTACTCAAATTTTCTCTTTGAATGTCGCTAGTGACAAATGACCTTTCAGTTAACAATGTCCAATGGTCATTTAACAACCTCATCTTCAACCTTTCAGCGGTATTTGATGTCGCCTACCACCCTTAGCTACTTGCAGTTCTGCGTCTCCTCCCACAGCAAAAGGGATTGTTCTGTATGCCTTTTTATCTCCCAGGATCCTTTTTTTAAGTCTTACTGTTATCTACAATACCACCCCATTAATTTGAGGGTGCTTTTGACATTAGTGATGCCAACTATCACTTCAATGAGAAGGTCTCCAAAGTCTAAATCTATAAACTTAACCACTCTAAGGACTGAGCTCTTGCCTGGCCAGCGTGCCTCAGTGATTGAGCGTCTACCTAGGAACCAGGAAGTCATGGTTCAATTCCCAGTCAGGGCACATGCCAAGGTTGCGAGGATTGGGTTCCAGGTGTGGGGTGTGCAGAAGGCAGCCAACCAATGATTCTCTCTCATCATTAATGTTTCTATCTCTCACTCCCTCTCCCTTTCTCTCTGAAATCAATAAAAATATATTTTAAAAAGACTGAGCTCTTAATTTCCTCTAAGATATTTCTGCTGGCACCTTGTATTGTCAGCAAACAGTATTCCCAAACAATACTTGCTTGTTCAGAGTAAGGGAATGTTATGGACTGAATTGTGCCCCTCACCCTTCCCACCCTACAAATTCATATATTGAAACTCTAATGCCAAGGACCTAAGAATATGACTATATTTGGAGATAGGGCCTTTAAAGAGGTAATTAAGTTAAAATTGATTAGGTACTTAGGTGGATCTTAATTCAGTCTGATCCATGTCTTTATAAGAAGAGATTAGGACACACACACACACACACACACACACACACACACACACACACCAAGGATGGGTATGCAGGGAGAGAAGCCAAGTGAGGACACAGCAAAATGCTACCATCTGCAAACCAAAGAGAGAACCTTCAGAAAAATACTAAACTTGCCAACACTTTGACCTTAGACTTCCAGACTCCAGAATTATGAGGAATAAATATTTGTTGTTTAAGCCACCCATTCTGTGGTATTTTTTAATGGCAGCCCTAGCAAAGTAATACCGGGCTTTTAAAAAAAAAGTGATATGTGTAATTGAAACAAATAAATCTGATGCTCCTCTTTGTGTAGAAAAGTTCTCAAATGAAGGCAATTTTGCTCCCCTTCAGGCACATTGGGTAATGTCTGGAGACATTTTGCTTGTCACATTCTGGGGCAGGGGTGGGGGGCGCGAAAGAGGGGGGAATTATCTACTGACATATAGTGGGAAGAGGGTATGGATGGTGCTAAATATTCTACAATGTATAGAACATTTCCCTTCCTCCATAACAAAGAATTATCCAACCCAAGATGTCAATAGTGCTGAGGTTGAAAATCCTGTTGTAATGGCATGAATTTGCCTAACAGGTTTGTGATTTGGGGATGAGGAGCTTTAACATTTTTCTTGGTGGTTGAGCCTGCAAAGTCATAGCTGCAATAGCTCATTATCTTGTGCCAGACACTTTGAATAGTTAGCTAGAAGATGCTTTCACTAATGATCTCCATCAGGCCAGCTGGCCCTACCTGTGATGAACATTCTGGACCAGGGAACTCTTTACTTTACAATTAGCAGAATGGAAACATTTCTGGTGTTTGGTGCTCACAAAACACAGAAGGCAGAAACTAATTCCATATGTCAGATCTATCTCCCTTTAAAGATAAAGCACAAACAGATCCATTCTTTTTGCCCACAATGTACTGGACATGAATATATTAAACAAATTTATTTATTTTTTTAATTAAAATATTATTTCTGCTCCTTCCGTACACCTTATTGTTCAGGAAACAGTTTTACATACACATCCAAAATAATGTGCTGTCACACCCTCTGTTTAAAGGCAAAGCACCACAGGTAAAATTGGTCAGCTGCCCAGAGTTCATAGCTTATTGGATCTTACTTCCTGATTTTACATTCATTTCTGAAAGTCAGAAACGTCATCTCCAAAATAATCTTAAGATGGTTGTAAAAAAATAATCACTCTACTCAGTGTTATAGTTGTAGAAATGGAGTATATTTTCTGTAAATTAAAAACCAAGAAGAAAATGCCACTTAACATCATTGGTATGTCAGTGTAGGTCAGCAGGAAAAAACACTGTATAAGCTTGTCTCTTTGATACCAAGAAGGTATTGTAGTCCAAGCTTTACTATGTTTCCATGTTTCCTACTAGATGCTTCTTTCCTGCTGCTTTTCATTCTTTTACATATTTCATATCAGAGGTTTGATACAGCCTTTAAAACCTCGTTAACTGGAACAAATCCAGAATACACAGATTTCTTCTCAAAAGGCATGCTAACCCATGGACCTTTCAGTCCGCAGGCCAACGCTCTATCCACTGAGCCAAACCGGTTTCGGCCCAGGCTCCATTTTTATTCCTACAGTTATGATACTGGTTTTAAGAAGGTGAGAATTAAATGTTATAATTAAGAAAGATTTGAAGTGGGTGGAGGGATGTGAGATAGATTTACTATTTTCTGAGAAACAATTGGTATTCCAGATAAAATATTGAGAACACATTTGACAAATCTTTAGTTACACTACCACAAAGATGATACTCTACTACTAAAATTAAAAATGAAACACATAATTTACATCATCCTGGACATTACTATTGTTTTTACAGAAGTAAAAGGGATTATAAAGAAACTAGAGGCCCAGTGCACGAAAATTCGTACACTGCGGGGGGTGGGGGGGTGTCCTTCAGCCCAGCCTGCCCCTCTCACAGTCTGGGAGTCCTCAGAGGATGTCCTACTGATGGCTTAGGCCCGCTCCCCCCAGGGAGAGGGCCTAAGCTGCAGTCTGGCTTCCCTCTGCAGGAGGCGACTGAGCTGATCAGGGAAAGGCACCGCCCCCATCACCCCGCTGCTGCTGCCACTGCTGGCCACCGCAGCCACCAAGGTGTTTTCATCAACATGGAGTCCAGTCCCTTCACCACAAAAAGATGACAAACTTTCTTTAGGCATTTTCAAGATGTCTCTTTCATAGGATATGACATTTCTTTCTTTCTTTTTTTTTTTTATCCTCACCTGAGGATATTTTTCCATTGATTTTTTTAAAGAGTGTGGAAGAGAGAGGGAAAGACAGAGAGAAACATCAATGTGAGAGGGACACTTTGATTGGTTGCCTGACCTGGGCCCCAGCCAGGGAGAAGCCTGCAACCTAGGTTCATGCCCTTGACCAGAATCAAACCTGGACCCTGTGGTCTGCAGGCTGAGGCTCTATCCACTGAGCCAAACTGGCTAGGGCAGGATATGACATTTCTTAACACCTCCAGCAGTGGACCTTTGTTTTTTCCTCCAGGAGTGAGGTCGAAAAACCCTAGATCACCTTCTTGGATTCTTATTACCCAAGTTACCAAGAACACTGCGAGTGGCGTACCGAGAGCTTAGCCAATGAGCGGTCAGAAAAGGTGTTTCCTCTGCAGTTCACATGCAGAGGCGGGACTGCCGGTGCGCCATGGTTGGCAGGCCCTCTTCTCTCCGGGCCTCCCCACAGCTGTGGCAGCTGGCAGGCCCTGTTCTCTCTGGGCCTGCGCCATCCATGGCTTGCCTCACCAAGCACACAGTCCCCTCCTGCCCACCTGCACACGCAGCCTCCTCCTGAGCGGTCATGACGTTACTGCGTCCTGGACAAATTGCATATTACCTCTCTCTATATATATATACTCTGAACAACTGTATGTCCTGACCATTGTTTTGAGACACTTTTCCAAAAACCTGGTAAAATCTTGCAGCTAAATACTACAAATATTCCTGATTTCAGTGGAATAGTGCTATGTCAGGTAGAGACAATTATTTGGTCTTCCTTTTGCACCACAAGGAATATTTTATTGACATTATTTATCATTCAAGAAACTGACAGAAAGCTTTCTTACATTACTTTGAAAGGTTTTTGCAGCACTCCCAACCCTAAAACAAAGACAATTATGTTGGTGAATAAGGATGTGCATCTGAAATCTGAAAAAGCCACTCTTGCCACACTCTAGTGACTTTAGCCCTTGCCAAATTACCTTGAGGTTGACAAAATACCAATTAGTCAGCCCCTGGCTTAGGACCTACCCTTACAAAACCACTGCCTGCTCCAATTCTTTCTCCACAACTCACCTAATTATGTCATCCCCACACTTCCATCTTCCCTACTTTAGACACTATAGTAGATTTACATTATTCTTTGGCTAAGGAAACTTAATATGGTCTATAAGCCTGAGAGAAAAGTAAATATTTCTTGAGTGAATAAATAAATGAATAAAGAGCATCTAGAGTTCAGTAATATGTTTTGAAGTTGGAACTCTGTGTTATTATTTTGCAAGAACCCATATCCAACTGGGAGACCATTGTAATTTAGTTGCACTTAGGAGCCATTGTGATGATTTTGGGCTAGAATGAGCATGCTATTTTATTTTTTTATGCTTGGGAGCAAACAGGAAAGATGGAGAAGACCTGGATGGATTGATCCATCAGAATTCTGCAGTGTAGGATTAAAAAAAAAGTTGTCCTTTGGGATCATAGCATCTCATAGCAATGGAAGACTCAGTGAATGCTATAAACATGGTAATTACAGTTGGCCTCCTATTTCTGACTTTGACTTGGTTAGGCTTACTTAGTTTATTTCAGTGATGAGAGATCTTGCAGATCAGTAACTCTGCTTGTCCTGTTCTTCTCTCATCAAAGTGGTGCTTGCCTAAATCAAAACTTTAAGATTCACAATTCATCGAGATGACTCTGTGAGTGCATCATAAACTGGGAAGATTAGATTTTGTATATCTTTAGCTCCACAAATCATCATTTATGAATTTCACTATTGGATGCAGAGTGATAAGAGAAATATGAGGAAATATGGGGACCATGGTGAGATAATCTCATTTGAATTAGACAAATGAGGCCCTGCTGGAAAAGAATACCCAGTGTTTCTGGACAAATTTATGAAGTCAAAACAAAAAATAATTACAGTGCAGAAATAGCTGGTGCTGGATGAACCTGCTTCATTCCTAATGTTGGTTGGCAGCTCTTCATCCTGATTATTCCATCTGGAGATAATTGTGTGATATCATCCATAAAATTAAATCATAAATCAACCCAACTAGTGAACAGGCCAGCAAGCTGCTGAGAAAGTCACATGTAGGGGAGGTGAGACTTCTCATCTTAATAAGAAGTATGGGGATGAAATTAAGAGAAGACGACATGTAGAGGGTGACCCTTGGCATGTCCACAGGCTCACTTGCTGACAGCTGTCACCACAGTCTTTGCCTCAACAGTGTCAGGACAGCCAACACGTTGCCTGCATTACCCACTCAATGATAAGGAAAGAATGTCTGTCATGAAAGGCACCTCGCATTGCTTTTTAAGGATTTCTGGTTTAAGTTGCAGATGTCCAAAATGAAAGCACTGGATTTTCTTTCTGGATGAAATATTAACAGTGATAGAAAGTCCACAAATGCACTAAAAGTCTTATACAAGAGCATTTGGTCAAACATTTTCTCTAGACTTAGTTTTTGAATATTCAAAGAGAGCACTAGGGTCTTTGACTTTGCTAGTAAGTGAGCTGTAGTCAAATTTGTAGGTTATATTTGGTAAAGCTTTTTCAGAGGACAAGGTATGTTTTTTTTAATGGTTGAGACAAATCAAAGCAAGCATAATATTTTGTGACATGTGAAAATTATATGAAATTCAAATTGCTTTCACCCTAACAGGGCAGAAGGTATGGTTCTAAAGCAGTTGATTATGATGAATAAAAGAGTAATTAAGATAAAGACAGAGGCATTGCTTAAATGGCTATTGTTGATTTCTACAAGTGCATTTGCTCCGGTCAGCAAGTCGGAGGGGGGTCAAAAGTCAAAGGTCATCCAAGACTCCCTAATAGCTCAGGCTGGAGCGAATGGCCTAGAGGCATATACTTCTTTCAGTTGAATCATTTGTGACCATAATAACTGCAAAGTCCAGCTGTACATCCAGTCTCTGGATTTTCAAACAGACAAGATTAACAGATGTTGAGATACTGACGGCTATGAGCATCTGTGGGAGGAAGGTCACTATGCCACCCAGCAAAGATGCAAGTAGAAAAACAGTAATGAAGATAAATTCTTTCTTGTTTGTTTTCCCCCCTTCTGAATAATATCAGGACCAGTAGAGCGAGAAAAGTTGCCAGCTCTGAAAAATGCATACTATTTTGTTTCATTCTCAATTGTGTTGAGCACACATGTATAGGCAGTTAGACAGGCATGAGCAGAGTAGGAATGAAGCTGAAGGTCACCAGGACAGAAAGCCCTAGGTGCCTAGTAACAGACAACTGTAGGGTAGGACCTTGCCCCCAGGGTGACCCCTACCATGTCACTGGTCATGGATCTTATGCCCCCTGACCTTTCATATTTTTGGTCATGCAGTTTAGACCCGCCTCTGACCTTTATTCCCCCTGCATGTCACTAGTCATGTGGTAGACTCCCTTAGAGGAGGACTGAGGGAGCTGGAGAAGAGCCTTCCCCCCTCTCCTCTCTTTTCCCAGGCTTGTTCTCTCTGCCTTTCTTTTCCCTAAGCTCCAAGGGTCTTTTTTTTTTTTCCTTTTGCCTCCAGCCCAACTGCTTCACTTTGTCAGCCTCTGTGACTTTCTAAACTTTTTCTTATCATTTGAGTTCCTTGACTCTGAATTCTTTCTTTGCCTAACTCAAGTAGCGTGGTTGCTGAACTGAAGTCTGGTAACATTCTGGTGCTGTTTTGCCGCTAACACATATAATGCATATATATCAAACCCTATATATTTGCAAGTATAGGTATCTAGTTGGTTTTAGACAGTTCTAAAGTGTAAGCAAATTAAAAAAAAAACAAAACAAAACACCTTCATAGGGAATAAATACTATTTACCAGTCTTTAATTATTTTCTTCCCCCAATCTTTTACACCTCAAGCTTTCAGCTCTGTATTTCGGTCAAACTCAATCAAATTAAGAAAAACTATATATACCAATTTTATGATCATGAACAACACTAGAATTCCATGTTTCAGGTTTATTGTATTGGTCAGGAGTCTTTTAGTTGCAAACCTCAGAAAGTCAATTGAAACTAGTCTGGATAAAGAAAAGGAATTTATTGTCCTACATAAAGTTATATAGATGTATACTATCTAGAGGTGGACTGCTTCAGGCATGGCTGCATCCAAATTTCAGAATCCAGTCAGCCCTCCTAATCTCTCTGTCCCTCTCCCCTTGATGCCCTCATCTCAACTTCATCTTACTCACTTGATTCTACTTTTCTCCCTTGGTTTTATATTCAGAAAGGCAATCATTCCATAAAAGCAAAAAAAACCCAAGTGGCTTCAGGCCTATATATTCCTTGAGATCCATGATTTCACAGAGGAAGATAGTCTATTTTTCTCAATGATTTCAGAAAATGTACAAAGTGGCTGTGGTGTGTGTGAGGGCACAAAATATATTTTTTCTCTCACCTTCTAAGTTCTTCCAGGCTTATAACGAAATTAGCAGGAGCCAGATTAATAGGAGAATAATGTCCAAGTTTAATATGTATGTACATGCAGGGGTTCTGTAAAAATATAAGACCCCAGGACACATTGGGCAGTTAAGGTTTATATGTCATTAAGGAGAAATGGGAGAGAATGTGGTTTGGGTCTTCAAAGGACAGGAAGGGAATTCACATGGAGATAGAAAAGCAATTGTTTGGTGAAGAAATGCTTTCTGGGCCATCTTTAACAGAGAGGACTTTGATCAAAAGGACCTTGCTGGGCCCGGTCATTGTGGCTCAGTGGTTGAGCATAAACCTATGAGCCAGGAGGTCACAATTCAATTCCCGGTCAGGGCACCTGCCCAGGTTGCAGGCTCGATCCCCAGTGAGAGGCGAGCAAGAGGCAGCTGATCAATGATTCTCTCTCATCATTGATGTTTCTATCTCTCTCTCCCTCTCCCTTCCTCTCTGAAATCAATAAAAAAAAAATAAACTAAAAAAATAAAGGGCCTTGCTGGGATCCTCCCTATCATACCTGGTTCGTATTAAACTAGAGTGTCTGTGATGATAGCTCCCTTCCTGGGACAGGTCCTCTATCTAAATTCCTTTTAGGAGGTTTAGAATAAGGTCAAAGGCTCTTCCTGATTCTTTTGTTTCTTAAAAATAATGAGCATAAGATAATCAATATCCCAAAAGGCTTATTTCAGGGTAGCAAACTCTGCTCTCCCTCATGTGTAAGAGGTTAACTTGTGGAGGATAAAGCTAGGCAGTCTAACTAGAGACCGGAAGCTTTCTTGAGATTTAAAGCTACCAAGTGAAATGAGTAGGTCTTTGTTTTAGAAGGATTACTCTGATAGCAAGATGCAGAATGAATTGAAGTTGAAGGAATCTAGACTCTGGAAAAGACCTTGCAGGCGGTGGAAGGTGAGGGTTTAGTGGCAGAAAAGATTAAAAAGGATAAAAAGCAGATTCAAAAGGTCTTTGAAGAATAAAATTGAAATGACTTAGAAACCAATGTGGACAAATATAAATAGAAAAAAATTAAAGATGGCATCTATATTTTCGCTTGGATGATTGAATGGATTTTAAGGTCATTCACTGATATGTTGAGACATCTCATAGTACTGAGTAAGAATGCATTTTTTCTTTGTAGATATTTAAAAGTGATTTTTCTATCCCCTAGGTAGAAATAGCAATAAATCCTATACCTTTTGCCTTCCACTTACAGCAGAAAATTTGTGGAACAGATTTTAGGCAATGTTTAAGATGAAAACTAGGGTAATATGTTTATCAATGGGGCCATTTATTGAATTATTCAGGCTAATTCCATTGAAAGACATCAAAACTTCAATTCTTCCTTCTCAGCTTTTAATAATTCAGAGTATTGATGTTATAAAGATTTGATTTTTCTCCAAAATCTGTATGTTATGATTTTTTTTAAAAAAAACTTAGTTTATTGAAGGTTGATTTAATAATTACCTGGTAGAGGACATTCAGGAAGTGTCTGATAGAGCCCACAGGTGTTGCAGTGTGCAGAGCCCAACAGGGTAGAATAGGGAGAATATTGGGACCAATAAAACTTTATTTACAAAAACATATGGCCAATCATAGTTTGCCAATTTAATATTTAAGTATTGAATTAGGTTATTGCATGTCTTGATTATTGAGTGCTTTGGTACCTCTCTAGATTTTTTTGCACAAGGATAGTACCTCACCTTAGTTCCAATTTGGTTGGTACCAAGCCATAAGGAGGTTGTTACCAAACACAAGCTCAGGACACTGTATTCAGGAGGGAAGTTATAGGGATGAAGACCAAGAGCCAAAAGAGTTTATCCAACAGGTCCGTAGTCTAGATGCCCAGATTAATGGAGTCCAACTCACTGTCAGAGAGTAGAAAGCAGCACAGACCCTATTCAAAACATTTTATTTCCAACAGAGCCAGCCTAACCACAATGGTATGAAAATGAGTAGTTTGGTTGGTTTCCCTGGGCCAGGAATTAGCTCTTAAATTTTCTGAAATATGCTAAACAGGAGGAAATAATTTATAAAATGTGATATTTGAATCTGAGCTTTGCTACGAAAAATGTGGTCTATGGATCAGCAACATCGACATCACCTTGTTAAAAATGCTAGTTCCCAGGGCATGTCCCTGGCCTACTGGATCAAAATATGTATTTTAACAAATGAGTTATATACACATGAAAGTGTAAGAAAAAACCTCCAAAGTGGAGTGCATAATTAAAATAATAGGACTTTTATTTATTCTCTTTTATCTATACTCTTACTATTTTAATATTATGTATGTTACACAAAACATATCTATTAATATTGGGGATATGTTCACAAACTTGGGGTTTTTATTCAATCAACAGAAATACACGAGCAAAGATTTTTGAGGAGACCACTCCTTGGAAGATTTCAACTCTCACATGCAAGTTCTTGGAGAGAGAAATCAAAGAGGGAAAGAACAAAGCTGATGGCATTCTAATCTTCTGCAGTGACCTTCAGGGTTAGGCTGTTATGTCAAGGTCATGATGACTAATTACTGCATCTATAAATTAATTAAAATACACATAGAGCCATCTAGGAAACTTCTTTACCTAAGTCATCCCCAAGTGATTTATTATTTCCCTTTAAGACCTAATCCTGAAACACAGAAGCAAGTTGGATTCACAAATCAATGCTTAGAAAAGTATCAAGTGATAAAGAACAAAGCAAATTTACAATTTTAAACAATCGTTTCCTAGACTGATAAAGGGAGCCATAGGTATTCATCTTAAATTCCTTTTATTGCACTATTTTTTTTTCTGGTTAAAACAATGAAGAGCAAGTAACTAATGACCTGATAAATGTCCCATCTTCTTCAACAGGGAAATAGATGCTGAGGTACATCCCATTTCTGTGATATTATCCTCCCAAGTAAAAAGAAATGCTTTGACTCAACCACTTAGTACCCAAGTCCATTTCTTGTTTTCATTCTTGCCTCCTCTATCGCTCTTCTCTCTTTCTTCTCTGTCCTATTTGCCACACATTTCAGGTTATAGATGATGCGCATTAATAAAAGAAATAAAGGAAAATAAGTCAATGACTTCTGGAAAGATATTAATAAGAGCATTTAACTGGAGAACTACCTGAGGATTAGATAAGTAGACTTTTTCAAGTAATATTTAAATTTATTACTTTAATATATCTGAATGTGACTTTGGGGGAAAATTCAAATGCCAAATCCTAGGCCAAACAATTTCCTTTTCAGCCTTTGTACTCAAGCTGCCCGACAATGCATTTTTATGGTGCAAAGAAACCACAGTTAGAAGATTGCCTCTGTTTTCTCTTCAAATTTGCCATATTGAGCTTTACTCTTAGAGGAGTCCTTCTGGGTTCACACATAAATCTTGTTTATGAATGCTTCCCTTTGGCTTTTCAGCCACTGTTAGTAAGTCCCTTTGGCAGGCATCCAGAATTACTCCAACTCATATTCAATTCCAGTTTTTAGTGAGTTATATTATAGTGATCGTTGTAAGCACTTGAATGCCACAATTATGGCTAATTTCTCCAAGAAAATATGCAAATGAGAAGGAAAAAGTAATTGGTCTTTGAACGCTAAAATATGAGAGGCAGAGTGACACACAGGAAAAACACAGGATTTAGAGTAAACACTCGTTGTTCAATAACCTTGGACAAGTTCATCTTTTTCACCTTCATCTATGTGGGAACTTATTCCTGTACTTTATAGGGCTGTAGTGATTCTTAAGTGAGATACATATTAAAAGAACTTCTTATGGAGCTAGGAACATAGAAGCTACCCACATGGTAACTGTTGATAATGTAATTAAAATCAACACATTCTTTGTGAGCCAAATATATGAAGTCTTTCCGAATAAGCCTGGACCACTTGTCAACTAATTCAATGGATCAGCAACAGCTAAGAAAAGGGCTATGTCAGGTAGAAGGGTGTTCATCAGATATGGAAATATAGAAGAATGAGAATATGAAAAAAAAACACACCAAAAAATAAAACTCTGACAGTGAATTTCCTTACGTGGTGGAAAAGAAAAGAAAGACTTAACCTTAACCAAACACACCTATTTTAGATCCCCAAATCGATCTGGATGCATTAAGGTATCATAAATTAATACTAATTAGCATTTTGACATTTAACTCAATAGTGCTCAGCCTTGGCTGCTCATTATTATCATCTGGGAAGTTTTTCTTAAAATATTCATTCCTGGTCCCCACCTCTCAGAGATTTTGAGCTGATTATATTGGGGTGGGCCTAGGCATCCGTATTTTATAAAATTCATGCATATTAAAAGGAAATTAATTAGAAGGTGGCCTGTGGGGTGGGACTTGGCTAGACGGGCCAGATATGCCCTAGAGCCAACCTCCCATAGTCCCTCCCAGGCCAGCTGCACCTGGGTTGGTGCCGGGGCTCAAAGGGTGTCTGCGGAGTGAGCGGAGTCCCTCTGGCAGGTGGGGTACCTCATCCTGGCCTGCTGGGATTGGTCTGAAACCAGTAGTCCAATATCCTCTGAGGGGTCCTGGAGTGCGAGAGGGCACTCTACAAAGTGGCTGTAGCTCAGCAGCTCCTCTGTTGAGCATCTGCCCCTTGGTGGTCAGTGCATGTCATAGCTACCGGTTCGAGTGTCTGCCCCCTGGTGGTCATTGCACATCATAGCTACTAGTCGGATAGTCAAATGGTAGGATGGTTGCTTAGGCTTTTATATGTATAGATTCCCAGGACAGCCAGGGTTGAGGTCCACTAATCTACTCACTCTTGTTCTAATCTGATGCTCATCAATCATCCCTTTGATTCCTCTGTAGGCCTTGTCCATTCCACAGAGTAAGACGACCAAAAGAATTTTAAGCATTTCCAGGCCTGTGGCTCTATTTCCCATGACAAATCACTATGTGATGTTCAATTATGACTTGGTTTACCATGAAGTCTGACAACAAAATGAGTATGTGCCAATCATGCCAGAATAAATGATACTGGTCCCTTAGATCATTATAATTCTTACAGTAAGTTAATAAATGAACATTTTGTGGCCTTAGTTTCCTATCTCCTATTTCACCAGTCAATTCCTGGAGGCCTGATTACTTCTAATAATAAAAAATTTTGCCTTTGTCCTTTCCAGTTTACTTCCTCTTCCTTTTGTTTGTTTGTTTGTTTGTTTTGTTCCTTCCTGAATAATTTAGTTAAAAAACCATTAAGAACAAACAGAGGAAGTTGTCATCTTTGTGTGTGTGGAAGCCACAGGTGCCCAGAGCAGGATGTTGTAGGCCAAGCATGGTGAAGAGAATATTCACATACAGTGAGGAGCAGGAGACAGCCCAGAGGATATATGAGAGCCCAGGTAGAGTGAGGAGGAAGTTCACATGGGCAGGGGGTGCTAATGGTTGTGTTGAATTTAGACGGTAACAGTGTAGGAGTCACATGGATCAATGATGATTCTACTCTACAGGTAATCTGGGGAATGCTTCAACATTGCTTTAAGAATTTAATAATCTGGTCTGTGGATAGAAGACAATGCTAAAATAATATCAATCTGAAATTTTTTTTTAGCTCTAAAAAGTGCTGCTCTGTCAATGCTTTCCTTACATCTGTATCCCAACCCATGAAGTGAGAGTATCTATTCATCCAGTCTGCTTTTATTAAGCACTAATTATGTCATAAGTTCTGTATTAGACTCTGGCTATACAGATTAACAAGACTCAATTCCTTGTATCCACCCCCCTAGCCAATGATCTTTTCCCCAGACCTCTATGGTCCAGCACCTCCCCCTACGCCATTTTGACTTCATTGCGCATGTCTTTAGTCCTCATCTCCCCCTGTTCCCCACCCCTTCACAATCTGGTACAGGGGAGGGTAAGGGAAGGGTGTTAATACTTTTGGAGGGACAATGCTATGATCCCTTGGGTGGGTGTGAAGCTGTAGCTTCCTGGTGAAGCAAACAGTCTCAGTGTCCCCAGCTGACCATACTCAACAATGTCTGGCTCCCGTTTTGTTTCCTTTCCCATCAATAATTATCTAACTATGGTAACTAATCTACCTCATTTCTAGTTAAACTGCCCACACTGTGAAAGACAAACATGGAAACTGACAAACTGGGATGTGCTAAATTCAGTGATGGAGTTAGCACAGGTTCTCTGGCAGCTCAAGGAGAGTCTCCCAGCCTAGACCTCAAGGTACGAGGAAGGTTTCTCAGAAGAACAATCAAGTGAGTGCTTTAGGTCTGTTAAAAAGAAAACCATCAGGCCCAAAATGGTGTCACTTATGCTAAAGCCCATGACACCACACCTAGACTTAATCCCTGACCTAACTGCTCTTTCAACCTCTTTCAGAAACATAATCTTAATCAACTATTCTGAAATGTTCTGGTCAGCACCAGTAAAGTAATCTGTCAGGGGGGCCCGCTGCATCCACCACCCTGCCATAGAAAAAAGGGGCAAATCCGCATGATCAAAACCTTTGTTCTTTCCTTTCCTCCTCCCCACAACCCCTGAAGATGTCCTGGTCTAAAAATAGTTCTTTCTTTTCTGTTGTTAATAGCCCTCCTGCCCCACCTATATTTTTCTATAAAAACCTTCCCTTCTTCCCTTTTGTACAACCCCTGGAGCACCCTTCTAGTTGCTTCTTGGGGTGCTGGCCCATTCATGACTTGCTAAATAAAGCCAATCTGATCTTCAAATTTACTAAATTGAATTTTGCTTTTTTTAACAGGCTCCACAGTACCAGGATGTGGGAGAAACTGTTCACCTCTCCAGTATGCCAAACTTCTTTGGAGAAAAACATTTACAAAGACACTTGTTTTTAGGACAGCATTATGTTGCCTAAAAATGAAACCCTGGTAGGTTACAATTAAACATAGGATCACTATTGGCTTCCTTTTCTAAGAGAACAATGTTTCAGCCTGCACAAAACTGATTTAATGACCTGTCTATTCTCAGGATAGGGAGCAATTCTTTTGCTGTTCTGGTAAGTAGGTAAATAGTATATGCGCGTTCATGTTGATATTCTCTGGGTCCCCGCTTAATTCAAGAAGGTATCATGTTCCAAAAATTGAAGATAGAGAAGGGGAAACAGAAAAATAGCATTATCCTCTAGCTCTTCATCTAAATACAATGGCTTTGTTAAACACTGCTGTCTTGAACTAAAATTCTTACCCCTGATATACCCAATTTTCCTGGAAGTTTCCACTTAATAAATTTGTAGTGTTTTGGATTTCTTGACTCTAAGTGAGCTTTTCATTAAAATGTAGCATAAAGAGAAGTGCACAAATCATTTTAGCTTCACTACTTTTCACCCATCACACACACACACACGTATAACCAACATCCAGATCAATGAACAGAACATAGCCAACACCCTACAACCTTCTGTGCTCACACCTAGGCACTATTTCTTCCAAGGCAACTCCTATCCTGATTTCTTTTATTTTTTTATAATATATTTTTATTGATTTCAGAGAGGAAGGGAGGAGAGAGAGATAGAAACATCAATGATGAGAGAGATTCATTGATTGGCTGCCTCCTGCATACCCCACACGAGCCCGCAACCCAGGTATGTGCCCTGGAATTGAACCATGACTCCTAGATCATAGGTCGACACTCAACCACTGAACCATGCTGGTGGGCTTATCTTGATTTCTAACCATAAATGAGCATCCCCTGCTTTAAGCACTACATAGATGAGATCACACCATATGTGCTCATTTGGGTCTCACTTCTTTTGCTCAGCATTAATTTAGCGAGATTCATCTATTTTGTGCGTAGTTGTTGGACTGTTTGGTTTTCACTGCCATTTATTACATTTTTATTTCACTAGAGAAACACCAGAGGCTCATGGTTATCATCTGACATCTGACATTCTGCTTCCAACTGATGAAAGCCTTTATTACAAAGAAAAAGGAAAAAAAAAAAAAGAACTTTCTGAAACGCTCTGTTTTACAGTTAGTATTTCCTCCGGAAGTTTGGCAAGGGCATAGGAAGGGAGGGGATTAGTCATTCAGAGGATTTTGTCCTCAAATGTCCTCATTTTGTATTTGAACAATTCCCATTGTAAGTTAGGATTAATGCTGTTATGCAGCTCTGTGTACGACCCTTATATTAGAAATATAAAAGCTAGAGTTTAAATTCAAAGTATCACTAGTGATGTTTATTTGTTGGCATTATAGTTTGGGTTCATCATCTCTGTTAAGGCTGGAAATTTGGGGCCAAGCTGACAGAGAAAGCTCCTTTCTAGTAAAAAACATGTCACTGCCTCTTTTAAAAACAATCGATGCAGAAAGATAACCTTAATTTGGTGATTTTATTAGGAAGTTCTACCATTCTGGTAAAACTGCAGAACCGTCCTCTTCCTTGCAAAGAAAGTAGCGACATGCTGGGTTGAGCCTGACTACCAGGGAAATAAGCTATTTTGAAATGTGCAGACAATTACAATCGCAAAGACAATCGGGTAGTGGACTTCCTCTGGAGAAGTGGGCAACCATCTGCTAAAGAGGCACAAGCAAGACTTGAGTTTAATCACCAGCTGGCTAAGAGCACAGGCCTAGTAGCTCTGGCCACGTGTCATTGACTCTCTACATTTCTAAATTCTTCTGTGTAAGGAAACCCCAGTTAACTGCAACCTCTGCATGTATCTAAAGTATAGTATGATGTTCTGAAAAGCCAGAGTGCTTGGGCTGGTTCCTGAAGGGAGCCAGAAGGCAAGCAGTGTATTGAATTGCTCCTTTTTATAGTAATCAAGCTTTCCCTGGTATACTGTGTTTAATCTGTGGTGCCCTATTGAAACTCAGCTACTACCAAAATTGAGTAGCTTTATGAGGAATCAACCACAATAGTGACAGGTCTTGAGATGCCTAATAATGATCACTATATTTATTAGGCACTTATGACATGCCAGACCTTCTCCATGGATCATGGTATTTAAACCTTTCAATATTCCCTGAAGTTATTATTATTACTCTGCCTACGTTTTCATACACAAGAAACTGGGACTTGAGAAACTCACCCAAGGTCATAGAGCTGAAAGAGCTGGCTTTGCATCTTAAGTGGTCTGACTCACAAGCACCATGCCACATGCCCTGCAGCTGAAGGACTCCATGACTTGTACCAGCATCATTGGGTTCTTGAGCTATTTTATTTAAATGAGATGACCCATTTCAGTAGATGTTGGCTGCTCTTATTATTGGCAGAATAATGGTGAGAGAATGATTAATCTGGAGACTGTCATGGGGACATGGCAGTGGTCTTGAAAATGACATTCCTGTAGGTTACTATGTGTTAGATGGCAGATGGCCTGGTATGGTGGGAAGGGCCTTTCTTTAGAAACCAGAGCACTGCTGTTTCTTTTTATAGCTGACCACTTAATCACCTTGACTCTCTTTCTGCATCTCTATGATGGAGAAAATAATTGCTACCTTTCAGAATTTCTATGAAGCATATGTAAACAGTGCCCTAAAAATGTCTGGCACATAATGGAAACTTTGCAGAGGTTAATTTCCTTCTCAACAACCTCTGTGACTCTGGACTAGGGGATGTTGTGATCAACTGGAGGAAGTTTAGATTTGGTCCAAAAACCATTTTCAGAATGAGCTTCCTCAAGAGAAAGTGCTGGTTCATAATGGAAGATGACTAAGTACTATTTCAGATGAACATTGGGCTGGCTGAATGATTGCACCTTTAGTCTTTTAACTATCATGGAACCAAGAAAATATTTTCCCAGTCTTTCAGAAAGTTCCCTCGAAAACATTCAAGCCACAGCAGTTTTTAGTAAATCTCAGGATTCATCAGCCTTGTGTCCAGTAAACAACAATGACAGGGAAGACCCGTCAAAGACTCACGGTGTTAGGCACTGTCAGCTTCTGCCATCCTTTTGGCCACGCCTTGTTTCCTCTGTCATTTGAGGTGATGATAGTCTGTGGTGGTTTTTTTAGTGACAGGATCCAAGATACCGTTTTATTAAAATACATCTTAAAATATTCTCTTCATGCTATAATTTTCTTTTCTCCCATTCAAATCAGGAGTCAACACCTTTTCATCTCCTTTCCCTAGACTTTAAAATATATATATATATATATATATATATATATATATATATATATATATTTTATTTCTTTCAGAGAGGAAGGCAGAGGGAGAAAGAGAGAGATAGAAACATCAATGATGAGAGAGAATGCACTCCCACACTGGGGATTGAGCTGCAACCCAGGCATAGGCCCTGACTGGAATCGAACCGTGACCTCCTGGTTCATAGGGTCAATGCTCAACCACTGAGCCACTCCAGTTGGGCCCTTTCCCTAGACCTTTGATAAGCAAAAGGTAATGTGAAGAAGGAAGGGAAGTGGCGGAATGACTTTAAAGGTAATAAAGGAAAGAACTAAGATTTCTCCAAATCCAGGAAGGGTTTAGAAGACATCCATCCTGTGAGCAGAAGGACTTACCACCCCATCTGCTGGAGCAGTCCCAGGGAGTCAATGAAACCTCAGAGTGGAGCTGCCTAGTGGATGTGGAGAACCTGAGCAACTGAGGTATGCAAAACCAGCAGCTATTACCATGAATGGAAGCAGCAAGCAGTAACTTTGGAGAAACTGAACAAATTCTGCCAGTGGGCATCTCCCTGGGAATTGGTGAGAACCACTGACTTAGGACAGTGACTGGCAGAACTATGGGAATTCCTGAATTCTGATTGGGGTGTGTGTGTGTGTGTGTGTGTGGCGGGAGGGGGGGGGGGCAGCATCCATAAGGGCTGAGAACACATCTTCCATCAGCCTGGTGAGACTCAGATTCAGTTGATCATTAAAAAATAAAGAATTGTGATTTTTCCTACCACACCTGATTTTGTAGTTCAAATGTATACCTTTCACAAATAAAAACCTGTTTGAGAGTTTTCAGTCCAAGGTCAGAGTATCCTGGTGTCTTGTCATGATTAGAACGTGTTGCCACATTAACCCAGTCAAAGGTGAAGACAGAAAGACCCTCAGAGACATTAAGTGATTGATCCAGCCTCAGCACCACCGTCACTGGGGAACAGGTGAGTGAAATCGGAATTCTAGATTTCCTAGCTCATAAGTGATCCCTCTCCAAGGTTTGAAAAATGCTGTTTCAATACGATACCCATTGCTTCAAGCAATATTTTATTTCTGCTCCTGATATTTATGGAAACCTGGTGGATGATGGAAACGCAACAGAGCCCCCCCTGGGGCCTTTGAGAGCCCTGTGCCTGCCCTTCCTTGCACAGCATCCATGTTGCCTCTGCCTGGCTCTGAGAGCAGGGGGCTTAGAGAAAGTATTAATGATTGAAAAGGACTTTAGAATCCTGCGACGAAAGTGCTTGGTGAGCCTGAAGTGCCACTCCTTGAAGGATTACCTCTGTGTATGATTTGGCTGCCACTTGGTTGTGTTTAAGGGAAAGGCTGATTTCAGAAATTGATCCCTTTATCCTTTGAGGGAGCCAAAGTGGGCAGAATTAAAAGGGATTTGAGGCGGCTGCTGGCAGCTTTGCAGTGGAGGCCTGTTATCGCCCCTGCATGGGGACAGTCTCCCAGGCTCCTGTAGAGTCACCTTAATCTCTGTCCTGCTTGCACGCTTGAAGGTGGGTGAGAGAGATGAGCTCCCAAGAAGGGAAGAAAGGGGCAATTACCCAGCTGCACGCCGTCAGCCCCCTTGGCCCTGCATTTGAATGGGCTGTGTTCAAGCCTGTGACATTCAGGCAGTGGGTGCTCACCCCGTGGGGCTCTGCTGAGTTGGCAAATGGCCTGGGTTTGGGGGAGGGGGGCAGGGAGAGGCAATAGGAGGAAGAAATGGACTCCAGAAAGATGCTCATGATCTCTGGTCACTGCAGGGTGAAGGGCTTGTCTGGTGTCCTCATGAGCTGTGACACCCAAAAAAAATCTACCTGGTTTTCTTCATCTGCCACCCTTCATCTCACACCGACTTCCTTCTCTTTGATAGCCTTTCTTTTCTCATAAGTTTTATTTATTTATTTATTTATTTATTTTTCATAAGTTTTATTTCTTCTTCCTGATGTCTCAATGGAAGTAGAGATTGTGAGAGCTTAAAGGGATTTCAGCAATAATCTATTCAAATTTCTCACTTGATAGAAGAGGAGTGTGAGTGACTACCCAAGCTGATGACAGACCCAGGAATACAAATTTGATGTCCTGACTTCTCTATGGGGATCTTTATAGGTGGTTCCACTGCCTCCTCTCCTGTCCTGTCCTGTCATCTCCTTTCCTTACCTCCCCTCCCCTTCCATCTCATTCTCACTCTGCCCCTCCCCTCTCTCCCTCCATACAATAATAGTGTCAGAAAATAGAAAATTAGAATTCTTGTCCTAATTGTCACTAAACTGACATGTGACTTAATGAAAATCATTGTCTCAGACCTTCAGCTTGCCCATCTGTAAACTAAAGAATTGGATTCCAGGGTCTCAGAAACAGTGACAAACAATTCCATGTGTTCACCAAATCCAGGCAATTTTCCTCCTGGGCCTATGAGAAGCCTACATTTCTCAGCCTCTGCTCAGGTCTTTGGACCAGATAACTGAATTGGGGCCAGTAGAAGGGCTGGAAGTGATGCTTCTCACTCCAAGACTTGGTCAGACTCCATCGTCCTCACTCCCCTTCCCCTTCGCTGGTGACCTTGGAGGCCAGGTATGGAGGTCGATAGCATTGCAAGATGGAGAAAGAGTGTGTGGAGCACTAGGCTCTCCCCACCACCACCTGCCCCTTCCTCACGTCTATTACGTTGGACCATGACATGAAAGCACTGAACCTTTCTTACATGACTAAGAACTAGGGATTGTTAGTCAGAGCAGTTGGTGCACCCTGGCTAAGAAAACCTTTTGATCCCTTTCGATCATAATGTGTGAAGATTTTTGCTAATCATTGTTAGTCTATTTTATTCTCCTTCATTCAACATTTATTAAGTACCTGCGATGTACCAGAAATTGTATTAAAATGCAATGTCTCATTTCTGTCAGGAGACTTGTTGCCCCAAATCTAATTCAAACATGATCAGAGGAAATGCAGTTAGATGAGGCATACCCTGCCTTTGATTTCTCAGGCTTTCTTCCCATCACTGTGCTAAAGAGGACACTAGAAGAAATGGCTTTCAATTCGCATTATCCAGTACTATTTTAAGAAAGTCTCAAAGCAATTATTAAGTACCAACAGGCCAAGTTACAAAGGAATAAGAGAGGTAGAGGTGTTTCAAATTATGGGGCTAGCGGGGCCTCGTTGAAATGGTTCAACCCTATCCACTTCAGGGGACTGACTATGTCAGCCCATTTAGAAATCCCCCTCTTGGCCCTTTTGGATTCTTTTGAAACCATCTTTATATAAGGCCCATGGAGCAGCACTATCCATCCTCATTAGAACTGTTGGTTCCTAACTGGCAGCCACATCCACTCCCACTCTCAGATTCTTGAGGTACATTTCTCTTCCCAGCAATGCAGCTGAGCACATCCATCTGGCCAGTGAAAGCATATAACGGGGCATATTTTCAGCATGACCAATTAGATGTGCAACTCCCATTAACAATAGCAGGACTTACGCTCCAGATTCTTCCTCCATAAATCCGGCCTTTCCCCTTATGAGCAACAGATGGGTTTTCCACAATGGCTCATTACCTCCTGGCTCGGCTCTGCTGCCAGAGTGAAATATAAAGTTATTTATGGATGGAGAAAGATGCATAAGTCACTGTGGATTATTTTCCGCCATCCTTTTTTGTTGTTGTTGCTTATTTAGAATTCTCTCTCTCTCTCTCTCTTTTTTTTTATTGCTCAAGATGAACAAGTTAGAGAAGCTGGTGGTGTCCCCACTGGGAATGGAGATGGATGTCCCTTCAGCTCGGTTACTTCTCTTGATGGCCACAGATCTCTGGGGCGATGCTGCGTTTCACGCAAGAAATGGTAATTGGGATATTTCCATAGAGAAGATATCCATTCCTCAAAGGTCCTCTAGCCTCTGACAGGCCATCTCTGTGAAGTTTGGTCAGTGGGGGCACAAGTCAGGCCATTTAACCGCATGTGATACATTCAAGAAAAGAAAACAAACTACTTCTTCAAGGAATGCCAATATTTTCAGCACTTGACATCTCTGGCAGATAGATATTATTCCTCCGTCAATTGGGGGAGAAGGACAGGAAAGCAGGCAAAGAGACTGACATGCTAGATGTTATATGGGAGAATATGCAGTAAACGGATAAATATCCATGAAGAAAAAGGAGAGGAGAGATGGGAAGACTGAGAAAATAGCACTGAGTATAATGTCGTCAGTCTGTGAATACTAATAGGCAGGCTGTTCTATGTGAATATATACCTACTAGTGGCCCAGTGCATGAAATTCATCCACGGGGGAGGGTGTCCCTTAGCCCGGCCTGCACCCTCTCCAATCTGGGACCCCTAGAGGGATGTCCGACTGCCGGTTTAGGCCCGATCCCTATGGATCTAATGCCACGACCCTTTAATACAGTTCCTCATGTTGTGGTGACCCCCAACCATAAAATTATTTTCATTGCTACTTCACAATTGTAATTTTGCTACTGTTATGAATCGTAATGTAGATATCTGTGTTTTCCGATGGTCTTAGGCGACCCTGCTAGCGGTTCTCAACCTGTGGGTCGCGATCCACAGGTTGAGAACCGCTGCTATAGATAATCAGAAAACACAGATATTTACATTATGATTCATTAACAGTAGCAAAATTACAGTTATGAAGTAGCAACGAAAATAATTTTATGGTTGGGGGTCACCACAACATGAGGAACTGTATTAAAGGGTCACGGCATTAGAAAGGTTGAGAACCACTGCTGTAAGTCATAAATGCAAATGCTTCCAGAAGCCATGGTACCTACTCTGTGGACAAAGCTGATAATCAGAAGATTCCAGCACAGAGGGAGGCAGAGACAAGAGATGGAAAGTCCCAATCAGTGTTCCACGTCCTAGTTTCATTGATTTCTAAGCCAGCCATATCCATGCCTTTTCTGAAGTTTGTTTCCATTAATCAAGAGGCTCCTTTTCTGGGACAGGAACATGGGCATAATTAGTCCAAACTGGGTTTCTGTCACTCACAAGAACAAATTAACTGGGAAAAACCAACATTTACTGGAAAAAGAACAGCTCCTTATGTTCCTGTCCTCCATTTCTTCAACTTGTGTCAGAGAATATATAGCTATAGATGGAGATGAAGTCAGAGAGATGGAGATGGAGATGGGGATGGAGATTAGAGATGGAGATGGAGAGATGGAGATGGATATAGAGATGGAGATGGAGATGGAGAGATGGAGATGGAGATGGAGCGATGGGGATGGAGATAGAGATGGAGTTGGAGATAAACAGACTGGGAGATATATATGAGGTATGGGAAAGGTGGAGAGCTGTTTTAAAAAGACACCCAAGGAGAAGTAATCCTAAGGTTATTTCTACTAGTATAGCCCTAACACGCAGATGACAGAATCACAAAGCCCCAGAGCTGAGAATTATCTTCCAGTTTCCATTCAGATGATGTGATTTCAGACTTTTCCTAGACATTAGTGAACATAGCAAAGCTTTTCTTCTGAGGTTGTCAATAGCTCTAACAATGAACACAGTTATTCTTCATATTGAAGTAAATATGACTCAGCAAAGCGTCCTTCATCATTCCTAGTGTTTCCTTTTCAAAAATTATGTTTTCTTCCTATTCATATGAGAGGATCGCAATATTTGAACACAATTTTTACTTCCCTGTAAATCTTTTCTTCCTTGGGACAAACATCCTACCAGTTTGTCCATTGAGTATTACTGAGAGAGAAACTTTAGGTTTCTTGAAAGTTGGTAGAAAGAATGTTTGCTTAATGTCAGCCAATACCATATTAGAATGTAGCAGGCTGATTGGAATCTACCATGTGAAAACAAACAAACAAACAAACAACCATCAGCCTGGGACAGTTGTAGTTCCAGATACTGGTGACCTAAATTTTGCAACTACTAAACCAGAAACTAATTGGTAACATATACTAGGTAAATCCCATTTCATATATTTTCCTAGGTTGATTTCCTTTAGAATTGACAAGAAATTAAAACAGATATTATGCCAAATGATATCCTATGATTGGTAATTAGATTTTCCATTTAAAACGTACATGCTGCAGGGAGTCTATTGAAACACTGCCTGCCTTACCTTTACAACAGCTTTAAATAAAAAGAACACATTGTTGACACCTCATTTCCCTGAAATTGTGAAAAAGAAATTGAACACTAAAACATAGAAGGCTTCTCCCCACTTCAGGTTTCATGCCTCCAGTCCTGGAGGTTTGATTCTAGCTGAGATTTTATTTCTGTTTAGAAAGCAGAAGTAATAAAACAACTCTTTAAAAAAAATACATTCAGTGAAATAGACCTTAAAAACAAAACAAGGGGGAAAAAAGAAAGAACAAAAACCTATAGTAGTTATGGCATTTCAAAGGACTGACACATGTCTCCATAATATTGGAGGCTCTAGAAGTACCACTGGACATTCCGGAAGTCCTAACAATTAGAGTATAGTTTAACTTTTGCCATTTTTATTTCAATTAAAGTAGTAACAATGAAGTTCAGAGCACCAGGAAACATTGCCCCTGGATCATATCGGCTTAATTATTTGTGCCACTTAAACATTCCACAAAAATGTTGCCCAAATTATAAATAGATACCATTGCACATCTATTTAAGCGACTAAAATCATAAAATCTGACAATGTCAGATCCTGGTAAGGATGTGGAGTAACTGGAACTCTCTTACACAATCTTGGAGGTGATGCAAAATGGGGAATGGTTTGGCAATTTCTTAAAAACACATATTTCCACATGACCCAGTGATCTCACTCCTAGGTATTTACTCCAAGCTAAGTGAAAACATATGTGTGTCTGTATCAAAACTTGTATATGACTATTTGTTCCTAATCACCAAACCCGGAAACAACTCAAGGTTCATCATCTGTGGAATGGATAAACTCTGGTGCAGCCACACACTGGGAAACTACTCAGTAATGAAAGGACAAATTACTGATATGTGCAACGACGTGATAGATCTCAAATGCTCTATGCTAAGAAGAGGCTGACACAAAAATACTCCATATTCCATCATTCTATTTATATGGCAATCTGGAAAAGGCAAAATTATAGAGACAGACAGATCAATGATTGACAGGGGCTGAGTGTGGTGGAGGGGAATGCCTGCCAAGAGAAATAAAGGAAATTGGAGGGGGGGGGGTGATAAAAATGTTTTTTGTTTTGATTGTGGTGGTGACTTCATGCCTGTATCATTTTTTTTTTTTTTTAGAATTTATAGAATGGCATACATGAACAGGGTGAATTCTATTGTCTAGAAACTGTATATTAATAAACCTCTCCAAAACTCAGTGGCTTATGGTCACAGCCCTGTGTGTTGGCAGTGTGGTGGTGGACAGTTGACTTGACTAGACACAATGTAGCAGCTGTTCTTCTTGTTGAAAGTCGACAGATCTGGGTCTTCCCTACAAGTCTGTCATCCTCCTTGAACTTGTAGGATGGCTGGGGGATGTTCTCAGGCTGACAGTAGGGGCACAGCAGAAGAAGTCCAACAGCAGAAGAATATTTCAACTATCTGCTTGCATTCAATCTGCTAAAATCTCTTTGGTAAAAGAAAGTCCCAAGACAGTCCAAATTCCAGGGCTTAGGAAGGAAATAATTCTAGTTGGAAGAACTGCATGGCAAAGGTGGAGACAAAGTGTTAGAACCATAATCCAATCTGATAGAAGGCTCTTTTCTGAATTACAATACAATACCCCTATGTTTATTTAAAGATGGTAAGAAGAAATGGTTATATGAAAAAAACTTTTGCTTTTCCTGAATATCACTGTTTTATTTAATTTTACATAGGGTTCCAATTATGAGGATCCTACTATAAATTCTTCTTAGAATTTAAACCAGACATTCATACTCTGTTTTCTAAAAAACAGATTTTCTCAGACAATTAGATATCTATGATTCATCTTGATTGCTTTTCCTGCAACCACAGAGCTCAAAGTCAACCTCATTGCTCAGTTGAGATTCCAAGTCCCATGATATTCCAGGTTCCTCGCAGGTTTCTCCTCATCTGCAGAATTATAGGCTCTTTTAAATCTTTACATGCATTTGCCTTATTTTGTGTTTTTTATTGCAAAATTTACAAACACCCGTTTTTGAAAATAGGCAGAGAGACTGGAGGAGAAAAGCCATATAATGCAGAGAACAATGGATGAGGAGGTAGAATATTTATGCTCTAATCAAGTCTTTGAATGTATCACCTGACCTTTGCAAATCTCTTGATCTCTTTATCAAATCTCTATCTCTCTTGTTCTGTTAATCATCTTGTAAAGTTAATTATGTCTCTCATTACTTACTTTTTAACATAATAGAGAAAACATGTGAAACCACAATGCATTTTTGGAGCACAATTGACTGGTTCTAAGCCCTTTCAGTAAGCGAATACACAGGTGTGACTTTGGTCCTAGAGGAAGCCAAGACTGTTCTATAAATGGAACAATAGGCTCGCCTTGATTTTTTGCAGCGGCGTTGCCAGCGAGTGGTTTTAGGAGATTTGTAATAAGCAGAAAGCACAAAACTTCAGCTCACTTGCGGTTTCCAACTTGTACAGAAGGATGACAGTTTTTCAGTTGCTGACAGTCGTGAAATGAGCCGGTGGGTCTCAGGATGATTTTAAGAGGAAAGCTTGCCACAATCTCAGTAAAATCTTCTGGAATTTACTGTGTCAAAGCCAAGATTGAATGAACTGCAGGAATAAAGAAACTTGCCTGGCCCACAGAGGGGTAGCTTCAATTCCGTGAATCATTGAAATGATATAATGACAACCATTGGGCGAGAAGGTAGTGAGGGAACTCCCGAATGAATATAATTAGTTCTCTGATCTATGTGTATCCTCCCATGATCAACAGCATAACTCTGGAAAAATGGCACAACTTCTGAGCAACTTTTTTTTTTTAATAAAACGTGACTTACGTAGACAATTATTTAGAATGTATAGAGAAATTTGAGCCATAAGATTTATAATCAACTTGAGCTCAGAAGACATGTTTGAGTTTATCAAAGTTTTAAGAATCATGTGCTCCAAGAAACCCTGAATCGGTGTAAAACTGCACGTTGAGGCTCTGTTCCTCTAAGTGCAGGGCAGGCAGGCAAGTATCATTTTATCTTTGTCTGATAATTTGAGTGTTAATCAACTAGAAGTCTCCCTCTGCAGAGAGACATATGTAAAAACATAAACCTGATTGGCCCTGACCGGTTTGGCTCAGTGGATAGAGCATCGGGCTGTGGACTGAAAGGTCCTGAGTTTGATTCCGGTCAAGGGCATGTACCTTGGTTGCAGGCTCGATCCCCAGCAAGGGGCATGCAGGAGGCAGCTGTCGATGTTTCTCTCTCATCGATGTTTCTAACTCTCTATCCCTCTCCCTTCCTCTCTGTAAAAAGTCAATAAAAATATTTTAAAAAAATACTGATTGGCCCAGCCCGCGTTGTGGGCTCACTCCCCAGTACGGGGTGTGCAGGAGGTAGCAGATCAAAGATTTTCTCTCATCATTAATGTTCCTATCTCTTCCTCTCCATTCCTCTCTGAAATCAATAAATATATATATATTTTTAAAAAGGCATCTTGGCACCCGATTAGAAACCATTTTTCCCAGAAGTTAGCTTTCACTCATATGAACCACTATTTGCTTACCCTCTCTGGATGTCAGTTTTCTAATCTGTAAACTGGTGATCATATCTCACAGGATTGTAGTGAAGATTAAATGGTGTGACTGATTTGTGTATTTTCTCATGAAGTCTTGTATTAGTTAATTCAACAAATAGGGAATGGCACCCATTGTGTGACACTGTGCAAAGCCTTGGGGTTACAAAGTCCATATATCAAGTCCCTGCACTCATGTTCAAGGTATATCTAATTTGCCCTGACCTGTGTGGCTCAGTTGGTTGAGTGTCTTCTCATGCACCAAAAGGTCTCCAGTTTGATTCCCAGTCAGGGCACGTGCCCAGGTAGCACCTTGATCCCCAGTTTCACTCTCACATTGATGTTTCTCTCTCTCTCTCCCTCTCCCTTCCTCTCTCTCTAAAATCAGTAAAAACATTTAAATATATATATAATTTTCTTTATAATATTTCAGCATTAAAAGATGATAATCTAATGTTGGTTGGATAAAGCTACAACCAAGGTACATATTGCATTCTACTCAAGAATGCTCAGTGCGGGGTTGCTCAGCCAGCAGTCTAATCTGATAGCCTATTATCAGAAGCCATTATGGCAAGAGTGTCTATTATCCTTACCTCAACCAACACAAAACGTTTTTAAATTAGCATGTTAACTCTCAGAAATTGTTTCTATTTGTGAAATTAGTATTTGGTACCATGATAAATATGGGGAATAGGTTTGCATTGGTGAAATAAACATTCAGGATCTATGGATTGGGGGTTTGGAGCAACTCTCCAGTCTTGCAAGAACAGACGGTAGGAACGAAGTGAGGTGTGCAGCCTTTACCCTGAGAGATAATGCCAGGAGTTAACCTCTAAATGGTTCTGTGAAATTGGAGGATTCTAGTTGCCAGATGCCTGCTGAAAGAGTAACAGCGCCCTGCGTCTGGAATGTTGGCAGGGCTGCCTCCACTGAGTTTCCGCCCATGCAAGGTGGGAACACCTACAAAGACTAAAAGTGAGATTTGATTGAGCCTGGAAGGATTTCTGTGGATTGTTCTTGTGATTACTTATTTATCAGCAGATGTCTAGCTAATAAATCTTATGACTGAGAATGGGAAATATGATGTAGTTAAATCACACCCATTTCAGACTTTTAGATGTCTACTTTTATTTAACCAAAAAGTACCTAGACATTTGCATCTATGAAATTGGCATGTGCCCTGACTGGGAATCGAACCGTGACCTCCTGGTTCATAGGTCAACACTCAACCACTGAGCCATGCTGGCCAGGCCAAGATGCCTTTTTTATTACTTTATGTGATCCTGTGTTGAATGCTCAGGGCCCCAACCTTCACAGTTTTGGGTTGAGTAGCCACCAAGAGAGGTACACACCTCTTTTGGATGCTAAAAAATATAATTTTCCAAATGTTTTTAAAAACCCACACATTTATACAACAGTGAGCATACATCAAAATTTTAATGAGGGATCCAGCAGGATGACAAAGGCGGTTCAAATGCAGATAAGAGGAAATGAATGTGTATTCATGTGTTACTTCAAAAGAGAAAATAAATGTATAGTGATTGAATGAAACACATGCTCAAGTAATATTTATATATTAAATACAAAACTGATTAATGTACCACAACACAATAAAACAGCCTCTGTGGTTATCTTCTCTAATAGACAAGAGTCATTTGCATTGCTATCAGGAAACATAAAAAACCTCTTTTGCATACCTATGAGATAGAAATAATTTGCTTTCATTTACTAAAATTAACATCATTATAGAATTATAACTTCTACAGATTTATAATGTGTATATGCCCTAGTTAATAGCAGTAGTGAGCTACATTCCAGTGGCCAATCAGATGATCCTTAGTCAAGTATGATGTCCTAGCATGACATCATCTGTCACAATAATCTTTTAGTTTTATTTTCAAACTCTGGCTAATTTTTCTTCATGGGCCACATGTTGCTTTGCCTACCTATCATTCACAGTTTTCTGGGAAGTCCCCTTGCCCCCTGATTCCACGCACATAATTTCAGGACAGGCCACCTTGTTAGTGAAAAGCAGCTCTGTCCCCAGTTTGCCCTCCATCCAAGGCTGCAGAAAAGGCTCAGGAGAGGGCTACTCTTCCACTTTTTTCACTTAGACTAGAATTGGCCAAATTGAATGAAATCATGCTAGGTATGTTGTTTTCAGTTTGTCAATTTACAATTTGTGAAGCTGGATTTTTGGGAGTGATTGTAATAGAAATAGATTACATAAATAAATTGGATAGTCAAGCTCTACTTTATTTTATACTGTCAAATATAAACATACAATCGACAAGTTATTTCCAAAAAAAATCTATAAAATGTAAATCATAGCATAAATTTTTATGTTGAAATTGTTTTGTCTTCAGGTTTCATTAACATATCTTTGTTTCTGTTTTTTATATGGAGGTACAGGCTACTCAATAATCTTTTAAGACTCACATTCATTTCAAGATGATGTCTTCTTTTTTTTTCATGTGAAGCTGCATTTTGTGTGTGTGTATGAAGACGGGGATAGAGGATATAGAAGTTTTCGTTTGTTTTATTTTGTCCTAATATTTTTACCAAGAAAAATAAAAGTGGGCAACCCTACGTCTGTTCCTCATTTGCTTCCTTGTTTGTTCACTTGCTTACGGATTAGCTTTCTTAGGAAAGCCAAGTCTGGAAATCATTCTAGAAAACCCATGAGAGGAAAAACCTATGTTAATGCTCCTATTGTTCTGAGTCTAACTCCAAACCCTGTAATTTTAGAAACCAGAATTGTTTCTTTATCATTCCAAGTATAGGTTAGTTCACTGGGGGCAGACTCCTATTAACCAAGATGAACACAGAAAACTTAACAGAACCAAAGTATCACTTGGTTAAATTAAAAATTAGATTCTAACTGCAGAGAGAACGAGACAATTAAGTTCAAAACTTCTCCCTGAACTTATACCACTCCAGGTGCCAAATTACAAACAGGGAGTGGCTAGTAAGCAAGTAATTAGAACAGGGACCACTCCTTCCAGGATTCAAGAACTTTCGAGGTGGATAGCCATTGGGTGTAAGACTAATGTGCCAGGGAATCCTCTCTCCTGGCCAATGCGTAGGTGGACATAATTGTAAACATTTGTGTCTATGCATCTTTTATTGGCCACCAGGATAAGAAAACATCTTTTTTAACCACACATTTTTCTTTTCTGATGGATGTAATACCTTCTGATGCCAGGGTTCTCTGGGGCAGGTAACTATTTGACCTCTTTAATAAATCTCTACACGCTTCTACTCTGACCCACAGGAAGTTAATGCTTGATTCTAAGATGAGGATCTTGTTTCTTTCTTTGTTATGTTTGTGTGTGTGTGTGTGTGTGTGTGTGTGTGTGTGTGTGTGTGTGTTTAGGAAACATCATCACTCCTGTCCACCCCCACTGGATACAATAGTCAGGATTCTCTTTAAAAGTTCCAAAGATTAATTGAGGCCTTATTTGATATATAAATATATTATTTCTCTATGGGCCTTCAGTCCCTGTATATATCAAACCAAAAATACTCAGTGCTTTGGACTGAATGTTTGTGCCCTCCAAGCCCCAAATATTGAAACCCTAATCCCCAATGCAGTGCTATTTGGAGGTTTAGATTAGGTCAGGAGGGGGCATAGCCCCCATGACAGAATTGATGCCCTAATAAGGGATTGGTTTCTACCAAGATTTCCCTAACCCATGGACCAAAATCCTGAGCATAATAGTCACATTAGGTCAATCATTGGGTTGCTATCCATTTCTACTTGGAACAGGTAGATCTGATGTGACTAGCGTGGCTCATCAAAAAGGAAGAACACATTATCTATCTATCTATCTATCTATCTATCTATCTATCTATCTATCATCTATTACTAGTATAAGTTTACTGGTAAAAAAGCAAGAGTAGCATACAATGTTTGAATAATAAATACACAATACTCTATTGTAAGTTCTATACAGCCAAATGATTCCCATGGATTGCTTTCTTAGATTTTGGCTGAACCTTTGTATTCATAGCCAGCCTACAGTGGTTATTTGACAAATAAATGTAGTTCTGATCTGAATACTGGTTGATCTTTTTA
This sequence comes from Cnephaeus nilssonii, assembly GCF_951640355.1. Taxonomy (NCBI): domain Eukaryota; kingdom Metazoa; phylum Chordata; class Mammalia; order Chiroptera; family Vespertilionidae; genus Cnephaeus; species Cnephaeus nilssonii. The sequence goes on along the minus strand of NC_137088.1, from coordinate 14,511,508 downwards.
TTTCTGTTAGCCACTGAGATGGAAGTAAAACAACAAAGACTATGGGAACTTCACTTACTCATCAATAATGTGAGTGACTTCTTTGTCATGTTGGATAACAGCTTTCAAGCACTCAAAGAACATGTACTCAGTTTCTGTGTTATTGAGAAGTGTAATGGCTAGACACAGCATACTTTTAAGTTTAGTCTGCATTATTAACATTTTATTCATTAATTTCTTAAGTTTAGAACAGAGATCAAAAACTATGACCCTTTGCCAAACCTCCCTCAACCCATTTAGTAAACAGACTTATTGGAATAAAGCTAAGCCCATTCATTTACATATCATCTGCTTTTGCTTTTAGACTACATCAGAGTTAAGTAGCTGTGACTGAAGTCATAAGGCCCACAAAGTTGAAAATATTTACTATCTGGCTATCTACAGAAAAAGTTTGCCAACCCCTGGCCTAAGTTAAGGACAGAGAGCCAAAAATAAATGGAAGACTGGGGCATATATATTCAGTGAAAGAAAACAGGACTATCACCAAGATGAGACAGAAGATCTTAGAACACCTTCGGAACAACAACAAAGGTGGATGAAATACCTTTGGTTGATCGATGTAAGGATCCAGGAATCCTAAGACATGTAGCCAGCAATTTATTCGAGCAGGAGACAGTCATTATCTTTTTCCTAGGTGCTGATTTAAAGGAAATGCTTGATAGAGATATGGAAGAGAAAGCAAGCTGACCCCGAATGGGTGGGTACATGTGATCTCCCTGCCTATAATTCCATTATACTAACTCTTGAATTTCAAAGCATGAAACTAACTGAGCAACTGTGGGAAACAGAAGCATGAACCAATTGCCAGATAGGGTCCTTCCTAAAAATTCACCTTTTCTCTTCTGAAGTACAAAGGCCTTAAGTTGAAAGATAGCTGCAGATCTATCACATTTTCCACAGTTTTTTTCCAATGTTTATAATACCCAGAAAGGAAGAAAATAAAAGAAAATCAAAAGAGCAAATGAGGGCATGTGTGAATTGTAAAAATAGCTGATACATAAAAAAAAATAGATGGTGTTATAGGGGAAAACTGAGAAGGTAATTCTCAAAATGCAAGTCCTTAGTTCTTTATTTCTTTTCTGGGTATCTAATGCAATTATTTCTGGAGTCAGGAACATAAAATTCTTCATGGGGTATTTAATACGATTACTACATGGCATATTTAATATCAATAAAGCCATGTTTACACTGCCAACAAACTATTCAAAGGTGATGCACCAAAATGAGAAGATCCCACCAAATCTGTATGTACACTTTGTTACAAAGCAGGTATTCTGAGGTTAGCATCATCTACTGTCTTATAATGTAATTCTCTGACAATTTTTCTCTTTTGGAAATTGTGCTAAAATTTAATTGGTTTTGATCCCAAAGTATCATACAATCTTGATATAGGCCTGAATTAATAGACACATGAAAACAGACACTGCAATTTTGTGACAAAGTTTCATTACAAGGTGGTCAGATACAAAATTTAGAATACGTACATTTTTTAATGATTATTTTAAAGAAACATAAAATGAAAAAATTCTTATAGGGCAGGGGGTCGGCAAACTGCGGCTCGTGAGCCACATGCGGCTCGCGAGCCGCAGTTTGCCGCTCTGTTGACTGAGTTTGCCGACCACTGCTATAGGGGACCCCCAGAGCTCTGAGGTTATGTCCATGGATCCTGAGGAATCCATTTAAAAAGAGTTTGTAGTCAATATTTTCCTAATGCACTTGACTTTAAAACCACGGATTTGTGGCACCTCAGGGAAACATTTTGGAAAAATAGCATATCCATGAAAGAGTTAAATTATGTGCATCCTGCCTCTTCCCTGTGATAGACAACTGGAGAAATAGCTGAGCCTAGGGTTCATTTTCTCAAGGTTCTGGGGAAAGCCAGTTTAATCTGAAGTTAAACCATCACCTTCACACAGCTCAAAACATTTTTAAGCTTGGAAAATAAGAAACAGATCCCTGTACTCTCTGGGTCCTGAGAGGACCGAAAGCTCAAGCACCAAGCGCCAACCTTCTGTAAAAGGAGAAGCTGTTTTGGTGATCCCTGACCTGATGGAAATTGACAGTTCACAATGCTCTCAGGAGAGAGCCCATTCTTGAGAAACTCTGAGACCAATTTCGCAGCCTTGGTAAGTGTGGTTTAAGTCAAGTCCCTTTCAGACTCTTTAGGGCTTTGTCATGATTATATCTTTACATTACAGACCATTTGTTCTCAAAAGGCCTGTAGTCATTTTTATCAACTATGATTGAGGGAGAGAGAAAATGAGCTTTTGTAAAAAGAGTTTTTTGTATTAGCCTGCTTGGACTCCCATAACAAAATACCACAAACTGGGTGGCTTAAACAATACAAATTCATTGGCTCATGGTTCTGGAGGCTGGCAGTCTGTGATCAAGGTGCCAGTAGGGTTGGTTTCTCCTGGGGCCTCTTGTGGATGGCTGCCTTCTTGCTGTGTCCACACATTTCCTCTGTCTGCACCCACTCCTGGTATCTCTTCCTGTTCTTATAGGACATCAGTCTTATGGATTAGGCTCATTCTTATAACTTCATTTAACCTTAATTACTCCTTTAAAAGCTAGATCTTCAAATACAGTCACATTGTGGGTTAGGACTTCAACATAAGAAATTTTGGGAGAATAGTTCAGTCCAAAACAATGCATGATCATTACAGAGCATTCTAACAAAATATCAACGTTTGAAAAAGAGTAAATGTTAAAAAATCATCTAACTTTCGACCGCTTAGAAATAACAACTTTAGCCTTAGGTGAAGGTCATTCCACAATCTCTCCAACCATTTGGATGAGTCATTAGATTGATGAATTGCAAATGAGGTGAATAGATTCTAATCTATGTAAATAAATTCATAGTATATAAATTACTTTTTAATTAAATAATTTGAATTTGTAGTGGCGTGATATTTTACCATGCAGTTGATTCTAAAACCAGGGCATAAAGTTACTATTTTCCCTAAAGATTTGTTTTTAATCACCCATACTGTAGGGTATACTTGTTTTCATGTATAATTGCTGTTCACTAATTCTTATAAACATTATACTTAAGACCCTCTTTGCTAGACTACAGAAAAGGGAAAAAAAGGAAAATCTCTGTGTGTATGTCTAGTCATTTAAACCATTCAATATAGGTAAATAAAAGGTGGGAAATTATTTAGTGCTCCTGTTTTTTTACAAGGGTTACTTATGTTTTTAAAATATAGTCTATAATTTTATAAGTTGGTTTATTATTTTGGTTATTAAACTAAACAACACATAAGACAAAATATAGAGAGAACCATAATAGTTGTTCATAGTGGATGCTCAATAAATATTTGTTGAATTAGAATCTACATATTACTTAATTAGTGCCAGGAGTATTCTGTTTTTTGAAAAAATGTGGAAAATAATGGCCACCTATCTTCCCAATTTGGCATTTTGTATTGGAGTCCTATTGAATGACTGCCACTCTTATGCCTTGAGGCATTGGCCTAATGGAGAGGGATTTTACAAAGATGGTAAGGTCTATAGTCATCCATAAATTAAATGATGCAATAATACTATACTTAATGTAGGAGAAAAAAAACTTAAATGCAATAAAACTCATTTATAACTTAGGAAATTTCTTAAACTCAACACATATTATTTCTAAAAGATTTCTTAAGCCTCAGGAAAAAGAGATTATGAAAGCAATTAAGATTTTTGTGTCTTTTTGTATTTTTAAATCAAGTGTTTCTATTTTAGATTCCTTGCTATAAATGGTGATGATATTAGGCTCTTATAAACCCTATTAATTCCTCTTCTTAGCACTTAATTTTTGTTAAGTACATATGGGTACACAGACTCATGTATTCTCACAGTAAGAATTATACAGTTTATGAATTCTATGTTGTGGTCATAATTCCCATTGTTACTTAATTTCATTTCTCTATGAATTTAATGTTCAACCATCCTTTTTCTTCATTATCTGCATTTCCAGGTTCATTAAAAATTTCTTCAGTTATTGAGAACTCACAAAGTATTTTTATTCCATAAAGAATTTGTGAGTATGGCTATAAGTTCTTGCATGTTTAAGAATGCATACAAAGAACTTACATACTTACTAGTATATGCATAGCCCATGGACATGAGCAATAGGGTTGTGAAGACCTGGGTGGGAAGGGTAAGGGGTAAGGGTTTGGAGGAGGGTTGTAAAAGGGTGGGCGGGGGAGGAGGGGACTGGAGACATCTGTAATACTATCAACAATAAAAATATTTTTTAAAAAGAATGTATATGACCTTTATCCTGTAATGACAACTAGATTGGGCATAGTACTCATGGGTCATTTTTTCCTCTCTAGACATTGTATAAACTTTGCTCCTGTATTCTAGCTTTGAACATTGATGCAAAAAAAAGTTTAAAGTCAGACTAACATCTCCCTCTTTTGCTGTCTAAATTCCTTATGCATTTTTTTCAATAAATCTTAAAAGCATGGCTAGTTTTAGCTTGTTTTTACATATGAACTGGGATTTTCTTGGATCTCCTTAACTCCCACCTTATTTAAGACAGGTTTCTCTTCTCCTCTAATCTACAGCTTGAGGGTAGGGGTTTCGTTTTGAAGACATGGGGGTAAGAAGTAAGATCAACTGAATTAGTTTCCTTTCATGAAAAGTTACCAATTTTCTACCTAGTAGTAGTGGTAGTGGAAGTATTTTCCAAAGTTGATAGTTTAAGATCCAGATTATTCTATCAATTGATCATGGAATTCCTAAATCCATTGGGATTATTTGTCTTCATCCAGTAGACATTACCATTTCTTCTGCCATTCCTCATACTATAATAGCAAAAATACATGAATATTGCCAAATACCCTCTTTGTTTCCAATTTTGGGGCAATAACAATATTTTAAAGGTTTGTCTGGCTCATTAGTCCTATTTCAAGTAAAGTTTAGGAACAATGCTGAATCATTTCAGAATCTTCTCTTTCTTTCCTTGCTGAAACCCTTTTATACTTAACAATATGTAACTGTGATCATGGTTTAATTTTTTCTTCTTTTTACTTTCTTAAAAATTTTTACTTTCATTTATTTCATTAAATAATTTGGGGTGGGAGGAGTCTCTAATCTGATCTCAACCTGCCATAATTACCTATAAACTCTCATCAATTTTAAAAGCTTAGCTAGTTTTGTCCAATCAATTTAATTTAATTTCTCGAGTGATTAATGTGTTGTCTTCATCACACTTCCTGAGATACAGGGTTTCACCAACAAATAAGGGAACTTATTTGTAACAAAACTATGCATTTCTATATGCAGCTGAAAAACAAAACAAAAACAACAACACCTATAAGAACCAATTATTTGTTGCTATAACTCCTAATGCATGCAGAACTGTGGGACTCTAGGATGATTCTACTTATTGTAGAGCAACAGAAACACTGGTGATTTAAGAATTTCAAAGGGTTTCAGAGGCACTGTCAGTGGGCATTGCCCTTTTCTGAAAATAGGAAAGCAGATGCACAATTGCTGTATCTTGCTCAAGGTCAAATAGCGATGAAGACAGCATTTGAGCTTCTGTTAGCACTAGGACTGTATCTTTTAAATGTTCCGTAGGCAAGAAATATTAAACTACAATCACTATCCTTACCTCCTGACTGTGCAGAACCTGAGGCAGGGGACCATGGGGTGAGGCATTGCAAAGGCCCACCACTGACCCAGGCTGTGCATTTCCAAAATGGAGTAATCAGTCTCCCATGGATGAACAAACACTGGTGTGCGCAGAGGTGTGGGCATTTCCCCCCATTTCTGATAGTTAATACATTCCCGTCTTTCACTGTGGAATTATACTGGCTTAGAAATTGACAAGTTTGTCTCTCTTAAAAAATACAGCACATACTTTCAACCATAAAAGCAGAAACCCAGCCGATTCCTGTCCCAGTGAGTTTTAAGAGCTGATTGAAAATATCCAAAGAAATAGCTCTCAATGTTCAGCTTAATGCACAGGGGTGTAGAAAAGCAAGGGAGGGGGTATGTCAGGGGCCTTCAAGGTAGGAGGAAGACAAAGGAGTCCTGTCCTTTGTTTACTCTGAGATAGGAAATGCAGCAAAATAGAATGGATGCCTGTAGACATCCCTTTCCCTCTGCATTCTCTCCTCAAAGTCATGACCCCAACCAACTGCTTACCAGAATGCTGCTGCCTCCATGTATCCCAATACATTTTCTTTAATCACATGGATTGTTTTACTAATAGGAATTCTCATAATCTTCAGCCAGCATCCCTTCACCGGGATCAGTAGAATAGGAACTTAAAAAAGAATGGTGTGGTGGACAGAATAACACCCCCTCCTAATCCCTAGATGTTTATGTCCTAATCCCTAGGACCTGTGACTATTTTACTAATATGGCAAAGGGGACTTTGCAGATGTTGTTAAGAATGTTGAGATGGGGTGATTATCTCGGATTATCCAGGTGCATCCAAAGTAACTACAAGGGTCCCTGTAGGGAAAGAGGGAAGCAGAAAGGTCACTCAGAGATGTGATGACAGAAGCAGAGGTCAGAGAGGATTTGAGATGCTACAGTGCTGGCTCTAAAACACAGGAAGGGGCAGTGAGCCAAGGAATATACATAGTCTCTAGGAGCTAGAAAAGAAGAAAACAGATGCTCCCCTAGAGCCTTCAGAAGGAATGCAATTACTTTTGTAGTAATTTGTTATGACAGCAATAGGAAACTAATAGGAATGCGTAAGTTCCTGATTAAATTATTGATGTGCTGATTTCAGAGTAATAATGCAAGGGTACTGTAGGAACTCAATGTAAATAAATAGTGGATCTGGTGCCTTAAAAAAAATAGTAAAAACAGTGTTTGTAGAAGCTACAGGAAGTAGGCCCTCACCTATAATCATGACAAATATTTCTGGAGGGATAAAGACCTTTTTTTCTTCAGGTGCCTCCACTAGTTTTAGAAACTGGTAGAAACAATTTTAAGGGATGCAGGAATTATTAATAACCATTTCCTGCTGAACTGCATTGAACTGTTCAGACATGCTTCTACTTAAGCCACCACTGTGTCCATTACTGCACGAGCAAGTGCCCACTGAGCTTTGAAAGCTTTTGACTAAAGCATGACCCCAACAGAAAGCTTCTGTTTTTTATGCTTGAGTTTTCCCTACTCCGAAAGGAAGACTGTTTTCAAATATAGAGTGACTGTCCATAAGCTAGAGACAATGTGATCTCATCATGCCATAGAGAAATAAAGGGTCTTTGTTTTCTCAAAGAGACTTCTAATGGCCTTTGTGAAAAATCTATACATTTAGCTTCCTTCCTTCCCCTAAAAAAAAAAAGCAAGATTAAAGACCAGTGTTTGGGTGCTGCCGATTCCGACACCAGCCTCTTCATCCAGTTGTCTCCTTGACTTGACCTGTCTGAGGGGCTCATCATGCTGATCTCATTGGACACTTCCAATGATTCCTTCTCTCCTGCATCAAAATCCTGTGCCTGGCCTAGATGATTCTTCATAAACAGCCCCATGTGGGCAACCTAATCACCCACCACAGAGAGTTCCCTACCTATACAGTTGTTCAGCCAATAGGCAACTCAAATTTCATTTTCTCATAGAAATGATATTTTACAAGGTGCTGAGATGACAAAACCAGCCTGCAAGAAGCCAATAAACCTCTAATGTATTACTCCTACTCCTACTATATCCACATCATAGTCCCCGCCCCTGACCCCAAAGGGAATAAATGTCAGCAAGAGTTCTCACTTGGGTTGCTAAGTATATTCCTTACTTACTAGGATTACTTCTTGGGGGCTGGAAGTAAGATGGAAAAGCAATGTTATGAATTAATTCCAAATTTTCTAAGTAAAAAGGAAATTGCAAAAAATACACCCCCTGGTCCACATCAACGGGTGGCCATCATGCTCCTGGGAGGTTAAAGCATGGATTTGACTTGGGTTTAGATGAGGTAAGGCCAGGGGCCTTTCCTAGGCACTGTAACTTAATATTGCACCAAAACACACAAATAAGAACATTCTTCTATAACTTCATGGCTGGAAAAAGAACGGTGTCATTTGAATCTAATCATTTACTGTGTGACTAAGAAATAAAGAACTGTTTATTTGAACTTCCCCTCACCCCCAACCTCTGTCAGAAAGTGTGTGTGATTGTTTTCATGTGGAGGAATTAGCCAGTAGCAACAACTATTCTTGTCAAGTTCTCTCCCAGGTTCCATCCTTTCTTTCCCTTTGGTTATGATGCTTAATCATTCTAAGTCACAGCACATGTAGTTTTAGATCTGCCAGATTGCCTCTTTTTGTACAATTCTAAATTCTCTGCATTCTTTAAAGCCTGTCCCAGTCCTCCCTAAGTCTTTCCCTCTCTTCTCTAGCTGTGGTGGACAATTATTCTACAAACCCACCACTCTTCTCTTTCCATGGGAACAACATTCTCCTCCTGGGGAATTCCTTGTTTTCCCACCTCTTGCCTCCCCGCTCCCCTGCTGTGTTATCAGCAGGAATTAGTAAGATTCCATCTCCATGACCATAATGAATGAACTTGATTCAACTGAAAACCTGCAGAATTTCCACACACTCATCACAAAGATTAGCCAGCACAACAGGCTCTCCTAAGAACTGTGAACTAAAGCTGCTGTGATGAGCCTTTTTCCTTCCTGGTCACAAACTGTGTGGAATAATCCTCCCCAGCCAGAGACTGGCTGGATTAAGTCAATCTGCTTTGTGAAGAAAACCAACCTGCAGCAGAAGAGAACAGAGCTGAGAAGCAGAGAGGGGAGATAAGCTAGATAAAACAGTCATTCTAAAGGTCAACTTTACTCTGACCTTCTAGTAGTTTACCTACAGAAACCATTTTCCTCATGCAAATTAGGGTTGAGTGTTTGTGACTTACCAAAAAGAGTCCTGGCTTCCACCAGCCCCTTTCCACAAACCTCAATTTTTATATGGCCTGCACCATTAGTTAGTACTTTACGGCCACACTATGCCTTTGCGAACTCATGGCTTCTCTCATAGACCGTGTTCCCTAATTGGATTGTGTGGGTGCCTTGAGAGCAGGTAGCCCAACTTAAATTTAGCAGAAATGCTTATCATCACGGGAGGAAGCTCAGGAAATATTTAGTGGTTGATTAATAGAAGAACTTCCTGAACAGATGTGTTGCATGTTTATCAGATATTATCAGATATCATTAGCTCAGTTGGATACATGCAAAAAGAACTCAAGAGTCAGTAGATTCAAGTTTTGTTTCTTCCTTCATCTTGTTGGCATTGTTTAAGTTGCTTCATCTTTCTGATCTTCAGTTTCCTCTTTATATTTTAGATTGGAATAATAATGTATTAGTCATGATATTTTCAGTTGCAAGGCACATAAATGCAATTTAATTTGGATTAAGCAAAAAAGGACTTTTTATTCTTATATAATTTAAAGAGTAGCAGAGTAAGCAGACCTTCATGTATAGCTGGATATGGGTAAAGAAATAATATAAAATTCTTCCTCTCTTAGCTCTAATTTTCTTTCCCTTGTCATGCCTTATTAGTAGATAGGGGTCCTCAACTGGCAAAAGCCACATGTCATTTACCATAAAAATCTGTTCTTGCAAGATCAGATATCTCCAAAAGTGCTTTGTATACACAAATGACCATCTGAATATTAGTAATTATTAAAATGTCAAATCAGAAATGATGTTGGTCACTGTCTGAAACATCTTTTAATATTATAATCATTCAAATAAAATCACACATATTGTAGCAAAAATTCCTTAAAACAGATTTACTATCATCAGGATTTTAAACTCTCATCATAACTTGGATGCATAGCCCTTTGAATTTAAAAATACTCCTTTAGGGCCTAGAAACTGAGTGCCCTTAGTAACAATACATCTGTGAGGGTCTTGTCAATCCCCATTTGGTAACTGAAGGACATCAAGATGTAGCTAATTCAATAATGGCACACAGACAACCAGAGCCAAGACAGGACAAGGATTAAGGATTTTCTGCTTTCCAGACAGCTCAGGGCAGTAAGAAGGCCAATATAACAAAAGCAAGTTGACACAGAGTAGAGAATTTCCTCCTAGGAGACAAGAGCATCAGGGCTATGGGATTTCTTTCACCGATAGATAACGTCTCCCTTGAGTTTGATACCAAAATCGTGACCCTGCCATTTCTGAAGAAAATACTTAAACTCAGTACAACTCCCATCTTCATTCTTTTATGCCATTGAATCTTTGATAGCCACCTAATAATCATTAAAGTATACTATTTACCATAATTACTGTGATTTTTAGAATCCTCACTTCAGGAATCATCTTTTGACTGACTTCATCTTCCCAACCAAAGCACACACACACAGAGGAATTTATTTGTTCTTTTCAGGGATGAGGATGGTACGTGAGTCATGTTTAGCCTTTTGGGAAGTGTGGAAAAGGATGAGGTGTTTCTGCTTGCTTCATTACTACACAGATTTCTGTTTCTTTGAGAAATTTATGGCTTTTCTGAAGAAATATACCTGGTATTGCTATTACTGGTGCAGTGAGAGGATGGAGAGGGTATTGAGGAGAATGGAATTAACCTGCTTAAAAGAGACTTATTCCTTGAACGTCAGCCAACCTACGCACCAATATGAAACAAATTATTTATTATTCTCAAGAAAGCCCTGGGTCCTTTCTTCCTCTGAAATGCTGTGCTTCTTACCACTGTGACCCACTTACCTTCACAACTCTGTTAAACATTCTACTTCTCAATCAAAAGATTTCTGAAATTCTAAATGTCAAAGTTTTTCTTTCTTAGTAACCTCTGGGAGCTAGAATCCAGCCATTACTAAGAGATGCCCACCTGGTTGGAGAACTGGCATGATTTAATTTTCCTCAAACATATCTTTTTGTTGATTTGTACTTGAAAAATCCTTCCAAGAATCTATGGCAAATAAAATGTTTGTTTTGAAACTTTAAACACTAGGAAAGCTCTGAGGTTTTCCCAGGCCACTTCTTATCAAATCCATCTTAGCCTTACTTGATTATAATGGGCATACAAATGCACAATGCTATTACTAGCACCATTGAAAGTAATCCCTGTTACTAAGCACGCATCACATCTGCCTTCCTAACTTTCCCATAACAACAGATATCAATATCGCTCACTAATAGGATCTTCTCACACAAAGAACAACCGTCATAAGTATTTGTCTTTGGCATTAATTTCTTATGCATTTCGATGCTTCCACTAGTTCTTTCTGTCAGATGAATGATACAGATCTCTTTTTTGCCCCAGATCTAGAATTGATCTCTGAATCCACAGATAACTGTGTCTTTCTAATTGTACCCTTTCCTGTTGGGGACAGTGGCCAGATGACTCATAAGATTGGCCGGGAATGACTGTTGCTGGCATAAAAAAATAGACTGGAACGCTGCTAAAGCTTGTCCTTGCTCAAATGCCCACAAACCTAGAGCTCAGAGTGAGGTGCTCCCCTTTCTCTAAAGCACTGTTTCTTATACCTTGTGGAACATTAGAATCACCGTGGGAGCTAAGAAAGCCAACAACCAACAAGAACAATAACAACAATAAAACCCTGCCTAGGTGACATCCCAGATCAGTTAAGTCGGAATCTTACGACCACTGAAAATCACTGTTCTACAGTTTTAAGTGGTCACGTTGCCCAGGACTCACTGTATTTTCAAAATCTGAGTTATTTATTGTTTGAATGAGCAGAGCAGATCTGCAAAAAGCCAGCCTGCCATACTGAAGCAGTGGTTTCCTAATAGAGATGCTTTTGCATTCTACAACTAGCTTAACTTTCTGTGATCAGATTTGGTTCACAATAATTTTTAATAATTATTTTTTTTTATGTTGGTCAAATCTATTCCATGCTCACAAAGAAGTTCCAGATCTGGTTTGGCAAATATTACAAACCCTTTGCCAATCGTCAATTACTAAATTGCCATTCTGTGTTATATGTCAGTCTTGGTGAGCACGTTAAATGTGAATTAGCTCCTCAAAGATAAATCTACTGTCTATTTTGGAACATACTGAACTTCTAAGTCTGAAAGAGCCAGAGACCAAAGTATGGTAAATTCATCACTGGAAAAGACCCTACCCTTTCAGTACCTGGTGGCGAAATAGTCTTTCTTCTAATTCGTGGACTTTGGTGAACTACTTAAATCTCAATTTCAATGATGTCCTTTTTCTTCACATAAGCTCATATCTAATAAATCACTATGAATGAATGAAGAAGTAAAAAGCTAAGTAACTTTGACATGTCCTTAAAGACCATCCTGGGATGTATAGCTACAAACTCCATTTTCCAGACCCTAGTTATTTTTGTGAACCAGTCAAATCTTTTCCTAATCAGACATATGTTTTTGTGAGAAGAGGCACCATGCTTTATGTTGGCTGTCCTCTATTAATGCAGAATATTTGTCATATAAACTCACCAAGGAACTCCAGGCCAAGTGTTTTCGATTTATGAAGTCTTAGATGTGGTCTACAATAGGTTAATTACTCTTGGGAGCAAACTGCTTGCATAGAGATGAAAGCAATGCTAAAGATTTATTGGCACTAGTGAAATAACTCAGAATAATGTAAGGTAATTTCTTCTAAGGCTGTGGTCTCTCAGAGTTGAGAAATAATCCCTTTTCTTGGGGAAAGGATATAAATTAGTGTCATCTTGAGAAATATATTAAAGCAAGAATTATTTTGAAGTATAGAAACAAGCTAGATGAAAAACAGGAAGATAAGGGGAAAATGTAGGATGACTAGTACAACCAGAAATAAAAACTTAATCTAAATGAGGACAACTTAATATTGGTGCAAAGATGGATAAATAGACTAAACAGAGTCCCCAAACAGACTAGTACATATAAGTATACTGAATATATGACAGAACTTACTCTGTGGATACTGGGGAAAGGATAAAATATTAAATAATTGTAAGACAATGGGTGATCAAAACATACAAACAAACAAAAAAGAAATCGGGTTCATATCTCACACAATTAATTAACTAACACCCCAAAATTAATTCTAAATAGGTTAACAACTTAAAAGTGAAAGGAAAACTTTAAACTTATAGACAAAAATATATGTGAAAAAGTTCATGACTTCAAGGTAGAGAAGGATTTCATAAAAAGATGCAAAAAAACCCCCCCAAAGTTTAAGAGAAAAGCATAATAAATTTAACCACATTGAAATTGACACCTTAAAAAATACACACACAAGCCTCAAGATGAGAGAAGATATTTGCAACAAATATAATTGGCAAAGCTTTATAATTAAAAATATATTAAGAACCTCTAAAATCAATAATAAAAGACAAACAACTTACTATAAAATGGGCAAAAGACAAGAACACACATTTCAAAGGAAAGATAACACAAATGACAAGTTACAATAAGAAGGTGCTGAATGTTATCACTAATAAGAAAATGCAAAATTATAAAACAGCAAATTAAACCACTGATTGGCAAAGAGTAAAGTCTGATTATACCAAGTATTGAGAAGACAGTGAGTCAATGGGAACTACTGTCCATTGACTGTAGACGTGTAAATGAGGAAATCATTTTGGAGAATGATTTAAATAATCTAGCTGGCCAGTGTGGCTTGGCTGAGCTTCATCCTATGAACCAGGAGGTCACGGTTGGATTCCTAGTCAGGGCACATGCCCGGGTTGCTGGCTTAATTCTCAGTAGGGGGCATGTAGGAGGCAGTTGATCAATGATTCTCTTTCATCATTGATGTTTTATCTCTCTCTCCCTCTCCCTTCCTCTCTGAAATCAATAAAAATATATTGAAAAAAATAATCTAATAAATTTCAACATGTATAGATTCTATAACCCCAGCAATACTATCTCTAGAGACAAACTTATCACACTGTATACAAAGACATGTAAAAATATGCATAATGGAATTGTTTATTTTAAAAAAATGAAACCAGCTTAAATCTCTATAGACTTTAGTACTAATCGATACATTGTAGCTATGGACTATTATATAGCAGTTGAAATAAAGGAGCTATAAGCTATAGCTGTTCATATCAATACAAATAAATCCCAAATACCTAATACTCCATGAAAAAAAGGCAAGGAATAATATAGTCACTTTGATTGAATACTCTTTAAAGTCTTAAAAACAAGTAAAATGAAATGATTTATTGTTTACTGGTATTTACATAAATAGAACGCAATGAAGAAAAACAGGAGCATGATTAATGACATTCAGGATATTAATTATCTCTAGAAAGAGAGAGTAGGAGGAACCAATCAGTTACATATACCCAGGGAGCTTTAAGGTTATGTTGTCTTAGGCTGGGTGATTATTTCAGTGTTCATTTTATCTCTATCTTTTAAATTATACATACATGGTATCTGTACTCTTATCCAAATGATATATTTGAAAGTACAAAAAACAAAGTCTATAGATATCATGCTATCTCATGGCAGGTTTCACATCCTAACTTTCTGATGTCTTTGTAAACTAGGAAACTGGACTGGATTGATTAAATTTCATTTCCGAGTGACATTCAGAATGAACTGCCCTGTGTTAATAGATGAGGAGGTTGGTTCCTGTTACCCAGGCTATAAATAGACAAGTAAAGGTTATTTTGAGAGGACAACAATGCCCAAGATTGGAAATATTTATTTTAAAAGGTTTCCTTTGGAGTTTGTTCTTTTAGCATAACCTTGTCCTCAACATTCCCCAGAGGATAAGGCCCCCATACAGGCCCTTCCCAACATTCTACAAGTTTGTCTATGTCACCTTGCACCTTACTGGGTATCATGACAGTGCTGGTTTCCCATGGCTGGCCTTCAACTTATTGTTTAGTTGTTATCATCACTATACTCATATTCTTTTCCTTTATTAGACAGAATCAAAATTGAACATTCATTTATTAAACAAAGACTTTCGAAAGCAACATCCATAATTCTGCTCTAATTAAGGAATCAAGTATGACACCAAATCTTTTTCTCAGGGACCACATTTGATGGGACTGAATAAAACAATAAAAAATCTTAAGAAAGTACTGAACTGTGGGGAAAATTCAAGGGCAAAAAATGGTAATTTTTAAATAACTTTATTGGTAATCATTGATGTACAATAACTTATACCTATTTAATGTATAATTGGAAGTATTTTGACATTTGTATACATCCATGGGAGCAATACAACAATCAAGCATTTTATCACCCTTAAAGATATCCTCGCCCTAACCGGTTTGGCTCAGTGGATAGAGCGTCAGCCTGCGGACTGAAAGGTCCCAGGTTCGATTCCGGTCAAGGGCATGTACATTGGTTGCGGGCACTTCCCCAGTGGGAGGTGTGCAGGAGGCAGCTGATCGATGTTTCTAGTTCTCTATCCCTCTCCCTTCCTCTCTGTAAAAAATCAATAAAATATATTTTTAAAAAATGTATCCGTTTAAAGATATCCTCATGCCTCTTTGTGATCCATACTTCCCTTTACTCCTCCAGGATTTGCTTAATTTTCATTTTCTGGAATTTATATATTAGTTTTATTTTAAAGAATCTTATATAAATGGAATCATGTAGTGTACATTCTTTGGGGAGGGGGAGTCTGGCTTATTTCACTCAGCATAATGATTTTGAAATCCAGTTGTGTTGTTTTGTATATCAATAACTTCTTCCTTTTCTATTCCTGAATAGTATTCTCCTCTGTGGGTATATCAAAATTTGCTTATCTTTTCAGAAAGGATATAATATTAATCCAAATTTCCCAGGCTTCAAAGTTTTAGAATAGAGCGGGTCCTGTCAACATAATTACACAGGTGTATCTGGCTTTTGCTTTCAGTGACTCAGTGATTTCAAACTCTTTACTTCTCTCCTCACTATTTCTGGGTGTCTTCAGAGGGTGCTTTGCATAAGCTCATCAACATTTGCACTTTTGTTAAGCATCTTCCACAACTCTACCAGGCATTCATAGTGTTGCACAGGGCAGCTGCCCAGTACAGGTGAAGCCCCGGAGACCTAAAGATGCCCATTTCCATGAAATTCCACTGTAACCAGCAAAGTATTATAGTCTGTTTTGAAAGCAATGTCTAAGTGAGCTTACATTTCACCTACTAGAAGGAACTCAAAGTTGTCAATTCAATGCATTCACAGTTAGATGTTTTGTTCCACTCATCCCTGCCCTTTTTATAAACCTAGGCTTGCATCTAATTTCCATACGGTTTCCAGTCTCTCCTCTGCTCTCAAATCCCCATATTATCTGGGAGCATTACTTTCTCCTGGGACAAAGTGGAATAGGTTATCAGAGACTCAGGGGTTCTTCTCAGAGACTTGGAATTTTTCTCCTCCTCTGCTGATGAAAGCTTCAGTACTGTGTCACATCTGTCATGCAAAGCTCCTTCCTCCCTTACTGTTAATTCTAGGAAAAAGCTCCTTGGTTTTCATTCACATGGCCTTCTGGTATACAGCCCATCCCAGATTGTCATATATACTCAGATACATAAAATTCCAGTGCTGAGTTCCTCAAAATATTATCAGAAATATACAAATACAGTAAAAATAAGCTTATTTGAATTTGCGGCAGTTGGAGGGAACACCACCTTGGTAGGATTTCAGAAGCAGCTCCGAGGAGAAGCTAGAAATGAGAGCTATTCATAGCACTGTGGGGTCTGGACTTAAGCAGTCTAAGGGGTGCCTTTCAAGGTAAGTAACTGACTAGAACTGGGCAAAATTCATTCTATAATAGTTTAGAATTAGTTGTCAGTCAGGCAAGACCCTTGAACATGCTGATAGACACATTTTTGTTTGCTAAGCAAGCTATTTGCCCAGAAGACTGCTGTCTCTGATAAATTGATCTGTAGGAATTTCCTCAAGCAAACAGTGAAGTTATTTATTAGTTTACAGTTTTATCTTTCCTGGACAACGTTTTCCTGAAAAAACGCACCACTCAGTCATGTTGACATAGGTGATTAAAAGTCTTATGCAAGTTATATTGACATAGAAGTACTCAGGTCTCACTTGCTTAGACCCAAACTTGGTCTCACACTTAATAAAAATGACTCCTTGTAAGTTCTATCCCCTAAACACCTTAGAAAAGCCAGGGAGTATTTTCGTGTAATAGGGTATCAGAGAATGATTTTCAGAGCAATTGATAGCCTAAAGTGAGCCTTGAAAAATGGGCAGGCTATAGAAAAATGGAGAAAAGCACAAAGGCAATTAGGGAGAGAGGAGAATATGAATGGTGGCATTTGTGAAAAACAGAGAAGAGAAAAAAGTTTATAAGTCTGCATTTCTTAGTTTTGGTGAGTACATTAAAGCCATACTGTGATGGGCTTGGCATGCACAATTAAGAGTCACTATATCTCTATTTACTTATCATTAGGGCTTCCCAAGAACCTCCAAGTGTAGTGTAGCCTATCACTTATATACTGTCAAGCATACCTCAGATCACAATAAGACAGCCATGTTGTGGGGGATGGGGAGGGGATGACTCTAGTAGTAAATTAAGATAAGTGGTAAATTAAGCACTTAATATCTTGCATGTAGCAGGCATTAAATAATTAATGGTTGATACTATTATTACTAGATTGTGTTAAGAGTTAAGAAGAGATTTTTGGTGGTACACAGTATTGTAATCAGGCATGCAGGGATAGTTGGATCCCATGGACACAAAGAACAATAGTGAAGCACAAATCTCACAATTTTATTAATAGCTGCATATGCCTTAGTGGGCCAATATAGGGTTTTATGTGTAAAGGTATATTTGGAGCATGAACTTTAGGCCATTCTATGAAAAGAAAAAAGAAAGGAGTGGGGGGGTTAGTGAAAAGAATTATATTTATTGACCAACTTGGATATATAGTATCAGAGGTGAGAATTCTAGTTTGAAAAACCTCTGATGGGAACCCTTATTGACATTTTCATTTTCCTACCTAAGAGGAAATTGAACAAAAGCAGCATGAAACTTGCTTTGTTGTTTGTCTGTAAGAGCACAGTGACTACCCACTGGCAATTGTGAGCCAATCAATGTCTTCAAACTGACCAGTGAGATGAACTACTCCCATGCTCTGGGGAAGAGCTAAGAAAGTGGTAGAAGCATGCAAAGGAGACAGGATACCGCTAAGTTTTCTGACCTCTACATTTTCCTATTTTTGTCGTCTGTACAAATTTACTTTGGGTGAGAATGTGGGTTTGGGGCTATCTTACCTTATAATAGAGAAACATGCAAATTGACCGCACCTCCGCTATGCCCACGATTGGGCCGGCAGGAGGCTGGGGGCGGGACTCCGGGTGGCATATCCGCCGTTGAGAAGATCAAGATGGCGGTGCCCAGTGGCCGGGCCCATGCCGCTGCTCCCCGGGGTGCCTGGGGCTATCGGCACCCGGGGGGGCGTGGCTGGGCCCATCAGCACCCCGGGGGGGCGTGGCTGCTCCCGGGGGTGCCTGGGACCATTGGCACCCCGGGGGGCGTGGCCGGGCCCATGCCGCTGCTCCCGGGGGTGCCTGGGGCGGTCGGCACCCCAGGGGGCGTGGCCGGGCCCATCGGCACCCCGGGGGGGCGTAGCCGGGCCCATTCAGCCGCTCCCCGGGGTGCCTGGGGCGATCGGCCACCTAGGGGGGCGTGTCCAGGCCCCTCCCGCCCCTCCCGGGGGTCCCGGGGGGCGATCGGCCACCTGGGGGGGCTTGGCTGTGCCCATCCCGCCCCTCCCGCTGCTCCCCGGGGTCCCAGGGGCCGAGGCTTTCCGGGCCTTGGGCACCAGCGGGGAGCCTGCACCGATCGCAGGAAACCACTGGGGGTCGGCTCCTGTGATCCTTAGCAGGGATGTTGGGTGCCGCCGAGCCCAAGGCCACCGCCCGGGGCCAAGCCCCGACCCTGAAAAAGGCAGAAGGCGGCGGCCACAGCCAAGGCCTGGGTCCCTGGTGCTGGCAGAAAACTGGTGCAGGCAGCCAGGTGAATGAAGGTCTATTGCACGAATCTTCGTGCAAACGGGCTACTAGTATTAATGATATTTTTCCAGAGACCTAGGAAACCCTAATCCTGCCTGTGTATCAGCTTTCTTTCCATGGGATTCCCAAAGGAGCTATATCCACAATGACTAATACATGGAAGGGACCAGGTTTACTATATTAATAACTGTGTAAGAATCTAATACCTATAGTGGAAAACTCTACATTAAAAGCTGGATTGGCCCATACAGTTTAGAATGATTTCCTATCTCTTGCTAAGTCTACATCCTGAGAGTCTGTTGTTGATGGTTATACAGAGGAAAGAGATTAAATATATGGCGAGAACAATATGGCCATGTTGACATAAAATAGCTGGCTGGAAATTTCCCACACAGACATATGTACTAGGAAGAGTGAGCAGAAAAGAGGAACCTGAGTGTCATTTGCAGGACCTATTAAAGAAATATATTTTCCCACTAGAAATCATGACTCCTTAACATTCCAAGTTCTGAACAATTATACTAGTAATTGTTCTCCCATTGCAAATAACTAGGAAAGAAGTGAGCAGTGGAGCCAGGAAAAAGGTTGAAATGTATTTCTCCCTCCCAGAGTTGCAGGCAGAAGGAGAACTATGAGGAAGAAGGGTTGCTTCTTGCTTCATTATACTTACACCATTTTTCCTTGTACTCTACCTGACCAGCCTGAGGCTACTGGTCTCCTTACACCAGCTGGCCAACCAATTAAGGCCTAGGTGGAGGGACATCCTGGTGGTAGAGTTTAACCTTTTTATCAGCCGACTGTATCTGTAATTTCCAGTGTATAACAGAATGCTTAATCAGTCTTTGTTGAATTAAATGCATGAATGTCAACATGCACGTTCTTTCGGAACTACTGAATTGGGAATCATATATAGCTGCTCTCATTTGTAGGCATATATCTCCTGAGTCATGTCTTACAGGATGGGAAGTGTGGCAGACTTTCTAACAACACCTTTTCCCTTGCCACCTTTCACTGAGATGCCATAAACGCTAAAATCTTACTTCCCCAAACTATTTTGCCCGTAGGGGTGGCCGTGAGACTCAGCGATGGCCAATGAGATGCAAGCAGAATCTGAAATGGTTTGACTCCTATGAAAGAGGACAGACTTGCGTCATGCTTCCCCTCCCTCTTTTTGCTGCCTTGAGTGTAGACATTGGTCTAATACTTGGACGGCCATCTCATGCCCAAATCTGAAGGCAAGGCTGAGAGTAACACATGTCAGAACTGACACCTTCCAGCCAATCCCAGCAACTGCCTACATCTAACTTCACCACCGCCTGAGGAAAAATGAGCACCAAGGAACTTAAGCTAATAGGAGTTTACAATTACATGTGGCCATTAACATTCTGGACTGTCCCCGAATTTATCTGGTAAGGAAACAGGAAAGTCTTGAAACTAAATCACCTGGATGGAAATTCACAGCTGAGTTGAAAATAATCACCATTTCTCTTTTTGCAATACAAACATTTACAACCTGCATCTTTCTGACACTTTCCCCAGGTGCATGAGACAAGGAAGATGAAAAGTAAGGCTGCTCTGGTTTTGTACTTGTAAGTTCAGAAGCAAATGTAGAAAAATGATTCTTCATAGAGAAGAAAAAGCCAAGATTCATATTTCAAATACTTGACTTTCCTCTGTACCCAGTACCCCAAGCCTTGAAGCTGGACTCCCCACTCAGATTTCATAGGCCCATGTGTCTGTTTCAAAAGCTGCTTTGTATTATTGCAACAATGAGGCTATGCAATATATTTCTTTTATGTATTTAACTTATTATATATATCTCCATTAAGAACACAACAGATTTACCAAAAAAGTAATATCCTAATAAAAGAATACATCCTAAGGAGTTATAGTTTAGTCTAAGACAGCTGAGCTTAACATTATAATTTTTCATATTCTTCTAGCTCATCATGCTTCCAGGCTACAGTTATATATTGAAGTCCATTTACAAGCAAAGAACTCTAGCAGTGGAGTCAAGCAAACTTGAAACTGAATCCTGGTTCTACTTTATATAAAGGTATGAGCTACCTGCAGCTAGCCCACTGGTTACTTTAATAGATTATAACTTTGGACAACTAATTTAGTCTATCTGAATCTAATTTTTCTCAGCTAGAAAAGAAATGACTAATATCTGTCATCAAGGTGGTGGTAAGAAGTGGTGAGATCCAACTGATAGATAGACAGCAGCAGCTATTATCATTATTAATTAGCATTTGGCAGACAAATATCCATTTTTTTCTGCATTGCATTTAGCAGGAACTTACTACAGGGTCTTTCCCCACTCCCCACTCTGCTCCCCCCTGGGATGACACAGGAGAGGGATGATAAACTGAACTACTACCTCATGCCTCTAGTCCATGCCCTCAACATTCCTGGGCAGCTGCGTAAGCCATTTGACCACGAACAATTTAGAAAACAGATTCATCTGGGTGTAGATGGTTTTTGCTACTCTCTCTCTAGGGTCCAAGGGGTTATAAGGCTCAACGTCAGAAGTGGAAGGGAAGTCATAACCAGTCCCTTTTGGAAATTGGGCTACAGGTCCTTTGGAGGAAGTCAGAGTATCCTAAAGAAGCCCTCTTCTTAACGACAGAGAGGAAAAGCAGATGTTGACTCACCCTCCCCTGCAAGCTAGCTCCCCTGCTCCTCTGTAGATTAAACAGCTGCACTCTTTGCTGGTTTATTGATCTTAGGTAAAGGGATTTTAGACAAGTTCTTTATCGGTACAACTTGTCCAAGCTGTCTAGTGTATGTCATAAAAGGGTGCCTGCCAGATTGTTTCACTGAATTATAAACCAAGCTGATTTCTTATCCTGACAACTGGAGAATAACAATTTCCAACACTTGTAAGCCACCCTAGTGAATATGAAATGCAAGAGTCAGACAAATTACAAAGATAGGTAGATAGAAAGTGAAAGAGAGAGAGAGAGAGAGAGAGAGAGAGAGAGAGAGAGAGAAGGGAGAGAGAGGGAAAGGGAGAGGGAGAGGGAGAGGGAGAGAGAGAGGAAGAGGGAGATTTCAATAAATCAGGAAATTGAAGTGTGGGGATTTGCCTGCATCTAGAACTTACCTTGAATGAGCTAATGTTCTCCAGAGGCCGCGTGGACTTGGGCCAGACCTCAATTATAATTTAGGACCTGCTATTAAGCAGTCATAGTTTCCTGGAGGTCGTTCAGTATTTCTAGGTCTTTGCTACCCCATCTTTAACATGAGTTCACTTAGATTCAGTTATCACCAAGGACACTATCAGATCTAAATGCTGTGATTTTTTTTTTTAATGAAAAATGGTTAGCATTGCGCATTTGGCTGAATGATGATGCCTGAATAGTTGTAAAACCTTTCCGGGCCTCCATCATGACATGTATGGAATCACGCTGGATGGTCCAAGGCTGGAATACTCCCCTTTGGATACAGATTTCCACTTTTAATTTACACAGCAACTCTAAGAGGCAAACTTTTCTGGAGTACATTTTTGTGGGGGTGGTAGGGTGGGGAATGTCTCCTTTACAGCAGGCACCTTCATTTGCAAGCAGCTAACACATATTATTGATCCTCAGGGTTTATACCGATTGGAGACTTATTAGGCTATTTCACTGGGTCCTTTGTATTTCGAATTGAAAAAAAAAAAAAAATGCAGAGGTGCAGATATTCCATTACTATAAAAAAGCTGAAAAGTCAGTGATTGTAAAGTTGATGTAGGCCTGCAGCGCCACCTGTTGGCTTCTGGATTAACAATCACCTCAGAGTTCTACATTTTCAGGAGAGAAGCAGAGCTTACCTCTGAAATACAAAATAAGGGAGCAGGGTATGTCAAGGCCAAATTTAACTTAAACTCATTTATAGTTGAAAAGGGAAAAATTTCCATAGAAAGTGAGTAGTACAACTTAATTTTAGATGGCCATGCGGTAACTGGTAGTTATCATTCACTTTATTTTTAATGAAGCACTAGAGAAAAAAGAAAATATAGAATGATAGAATTTCAGAACTGGCTAAGTCTTTAAATAATAGCATAAGATTTTCATTGTAGAGATGAGAACACCAAAACACTAGGCCATTATATATTCCAGAGCTACTGAACTTGGGATTGTGGGTGTCAAGACTAGAACTAACTTCTGCAGATGTTTGTTCAAAGTTCTTTCTGGATAATGTTCTTTAAGAAAATGCATTTTAAGAGATCTTCATATTCTCCACTTTTGATAGAGTGCTATTGAGAATCAGAAGCAGTTCTCACAATATTACTTGTTTAAATTCACAGCATTCAGGAAACAATTTCAGTAACAACCCCTATTTCCAGCTGCCTATCAAAAATGTTTGTTAACTGTTATGGTGCTTACAGAATCTAAACTTGCCAAAGAGTAACTTCTCTTTCATCATCTTCCCAGCAATTCATTAAATGTTTTTTCAGCCTAGCTTATTATGCCCAATGGGGGTCAGTGGTTCCCTTCAGACATAAGACTCCTAGACATAAGATTCCCTGAAATGATAATTGCTCACTTGAGACAACACCCAACCTACTCTCCTATCCTGATCTTATCCAAAGGGGATGGAAGCTTAAATGAGAAATGGGTCATGATAACACAGACAAAATGTGTCAGGGAAAAAGATAGTAAATGCCACCCTCGTAGATAAAAGATCACAGGAGTCCAGTAGGGATTATAAGCACCATCATGGACAGAAATCAAGAAATATCTATGAGAAATAACAATCTTTAGAACTCTGCAAGCTTTTCTAAAATAAAAAAACAAAACTGACCTCTATTCTTTTATTAAAAACAAAACAGTGATTAGCTGCACATTCCTTAAAGAGAAATACTATTTGCACTCCCTCCTGAGAGGAGCAAGGGAAAAGAGAACGTGGGAGGCTAGGTCTTGCTTCCTCATCAATTTGAGGGTACAAGGCTACGAATAGTGGAGGCTTTGTGTGGAAAAGGAAAACAGGATCAAGATCGGACCAGCTGAATGATTCCTTAGTGCTTACAAAGTGATCTTAAGGACTTGATATTGGAACCTTGTATGGATCCCCAACCTACTTCCCCATTCAGTCCATTGTCCATACTAGAAGGCTGAGGGCTGTCAACAATTTTCCCCGTCCTTTAACCTCTATCCATTTACCACTTCTAAAATATCTCTGAATCCGCCCTTCAGTCTCCATTCCCACTATCACTCCTTAACACTAATGACATATTTCACAGCAAGTACCTCCTTGCTAATCTCCTTCCTTTCAAATCCATTCTCCACTCTGTCACCAGCTTTCTGGGCCTAAAATGCAAATGGAATCATATCACCTTCTTGCTTGAAACCGTTGAGGAGGAACAAAATCCAAGATTCTTAGCAATGACATATAGGACTTTCTGATTTGGCTCACATTTTCTGTCCAACCTTATTTCCTGGCTCAACACCACCAGTTCCTCTAAAGCTTCAGCTTCTTTGCCACACACTTCTTTTGCCACAACCTTTAGCATCTCTGTCCCTATTAAGTCAGTTCCTGCAGCCTGTCATGTCCTCTGTTCCCATCACTGGGCAAATTTCTATTCATCCTTCAAGACCCATATCCATTATCACTGCCCCAAATGAGCCTTCTCTAAAATTTCCAGGCACAGAGCTTCTCTGCCCTGTGTGCTTGTGTGCTGCTCCTTTATCATTTATGTATATTACAGCATGGAGCTCATTGTATTGTAACTCCACTAGCATATTAGTCTTCCTTATAGAGACCACGAGTTTCCTGATATAAAGATCCTAATAGATCTTTTGAGGCGTTCACATTCTTATCATGCATGGTACCACAAATGTTCACTGAAGATTACGCATGAATCTGTCATGGTGCTACATACTAGATATGCAAAGGTTAGCCATGAATGGTGCCCATAGTAATCTCACTCAAGGTCGGTTTCCTTTGCATCCTAAGTATTCAAACAGTTGGAGAGTAGAGACAAATTTTGTGTGCTCTACACTGGCTGAACTCCATTGCAATGTGGTGATTCTCTGGTACACCAAAATCAGGATGAAACATATTGTATGTAATAGGTACAATTTTAGCTTTTACCAGTGCTCTAGCCACTGGATATAAGAGATGATATCATCATCTTGATTGTCATGTGTATATGCACTCACTAACTGTGTACTGTATACCAGGATTTCACCACCACTGAATTCTCATTACCTGTTTGTGAGATAAGTAATCTTTGAATGGATTGATGCCTGGGTAGATGGGATAATGGATGAATTACTGGAATGATGGACATACTGATAAATTTGAATTGCTGATCTTTTTCCCCTGAGTATCCATTGCACTTAGCATTTAAAACTGAACTTTGAGATAGATAATGTTTGTTGATGCTTGTATATAGGCATAAAGACTGGAAACTATGTTTCTCATGTGCCCCTGCCAGCATGAGTCTGGTTAGATTATAGTGAGAGGCACTTACATGAGATTTAAAAGCAGAAGGAATGAGAAGCCTTTATTGTCTGGTGACAGCTATAGGTAGGAAAGTGGGCATTGGCAGACGGCCAGCATGGAGTTTTGCCTGTGGCTTTCAGATATCTTACAAGGAATTACATATGTTGGTGCCTCAGACAGTTGAAATTTCTGAACTTCTGGGTGTCCTGAAAGTTCCCATAGTGACCTTTATTCATCCAGCTTTCTAATAAATGTGTAAGTTTTCCCTATAAGAATATTTCTTCCTATCCAAAATACCTAGGATAAATTCTGAGTAATACAATGCTTAGAAAACGAAAATAAAATGGTTACTTAGACCTACTGAACAGTGAATTGAAGAATATATATATATCAGTGATGGAAAGCTCATTGCTTCACCAAGTAGCTAATTCCCCTTCGTGAAAGTTCATATTCATCTTTCTTTATCTTGAAATAATTGGTTCTCATTATCTATTTATTTTCTGATGCTCTAGTCCCTCGACCTCTAGAGAGTTCTCAAACCCTGGGTATTGACTGTATGTGTAGACAGGCTGGCCTAAGATCAATATCCTTGGATACTCCAAGAAGGCCTGATGATTAGGGAAGTGGAATAGTAACCTAAGTCTGCATGTTTTCCTGAGGTGGTGAATTTCAGAGTTCAAATCACTGGAACATGAGCTTACTAAAGGCAATGACAATAACTTAAGTACCTTTCAATTCACAGGATGCAACATGGCACTTCTCTGTAGCTGAACTGAACCAAAGTGCAAAGGGGACTTGAAATGGGTGTAAACCTAGCGTTAGAGGAGATAAAATTGTTTTGCAGATCCCCAGGTCTTCATTTTAGTCCACCTCCAGGGAAGCAGCACAGTGGCTTTCACACTTCAGATTTTAGATCAGGATATAACACTTATTATAGTAGAAATTGACACAATATAGAATTATAATCACCCTTTAGTACATGAGAAAATAAAAGTATTTAAAGCCAACAACTAGCAGAGAATTATTTTAGTTGTTTTAACAAAACTTAATGAGGTTGAATGAATTTTGCTAAAATTTGTAGCTGTTTACGACAGAATCTTTTATCTTTAATATATCCAGAGATAACACTTATACTATAAAAAATTTTAACAAAATAAGCAGAAAGTTCACACATTATCATATATCTTAGAGGGTGTCAAACATAGTAATATATAATATTCTTATTGTTATTAACATTTTAAATAGGACTTTAAGTTCTGGAGTAACAGGGACTAGATTTATATATCCTACTTGAAATGACTATTAAATAAAAGGACAAAGTACATGAAACAATGGTTTGTCAAGAGGACTGACATCAGGCAACAGACAACAATTTCTAAGAAATAGGAAAGAAAGGACAGTCTAGGATGTGGCTCAGAGAAGAGGAGCTCAACTGGGGCCAAGCAGTGCTTGTGAGTTGAGGAGAATGAGGTAAAATTACTATGTAGATTCAATTATCCTTTCATTAAAAAGAATAATCCTATGCAATAAAAGCTTAATATGATAAGTGTCTGGTTGTCCGGTCAGCCATTCAACCAATCAAAGCATAATATGCTAATGATATGCTAAGGCCACTCAACTGCTCGCTATGACGTGCACTGACCACCAGGGGGCAGGTGCTCTGACCGGTAGGTTAGCTTGCTGCTGGGGTCTGGCCAATCAGGACTGAATGAGATGGGCCAGACATGCCCTGGAGCTCTCCCGCAGTCCTCCCCTGATGGCCAACCTCCGACATCCCTCCCAAGCCCTGATCATGCACCAGTCGGGTCCCTTGGCCTGGCCTGTGCCCTCTCGCAATCCGGGACCCCTCAGGGGATGTTGGAGAGCCAGTTTTGGCCTGATCCTGTAGGCCAGGCTGTGGGACCCCACAGGTGCACTCTAGTGAAAATATGAGCAACTTAATGCCAATACATTCAAGAACTTAGACGAAATGGACAAATTTCTTGAAAGACAGAAACTACTAAGCTTACTTAAGAGGAAATAGATAACCTAAATCACCCTCTATCTATCAAAGAATAAAATTTGTTTTTTAAAATATTTCCACAAAGAAAACTCTAGCCCCAGATAGCTTTACTGGAGAATTCTTCCAAACATTTAAGAAAAAAAAAATCAATTGTATACAAACTTCTCCAGAAAATTGGGGACCTGAGAATTTTTTCTAAATCATTTTATGAGGCCAGCAATGGACTTGTATTCAGAATATATAAATATCTCTCAAAATTACCAGTCAGTAACCAAATAGCTTAATAGAAATTAGACAACCAATTTGAACAAATACTTAAACAATATATAAACATATGTAAAAATATGCTCGGCATCACTTCTCATTAAGGAAATGCAAATAAGACCATCTGAGATATCACACATCTATTAAAATGTCTAAAATTAAAAAGACAGATCATACCAAGTGTTAGTGAGGATGTGGAACCACTGGGACTCTCATATACTACTGGCAGAAATGTAAAATGGTACAATCATTTGGAAAACAGTCTGGAAGTTACTACAACTACCATATACCGAGTGAAATTAGTCAGACACAAAGAGTACATACTTTAGGATCTCAGTTACGTAAAATTACAGGAAATGTCTGTAGTAACACAAGTAATCTGTAGTAACACAAGGCAAAGCAGTGGTTGCCTGGGATGGGGAAAAGGCAAGGACAGCCAGAAGGGAAAGATTACAAACAAGAATGAGGAAACTTGATTGCATTGATGGTTTCATTGCTGTGTACATAGGTCAAAACTTGTCAGTTGTATACTTTAAATGTGTTTGGTTTGTTATGCCAGGCATAGTTCCATAAATTGGCTACAAAACTTTGTTTTAGTCCAAAAGGTAAATATTTTGTAAGAGCCATGAAGCAAATAATTTTCCATTGACACATCCTAATAAAGTGTTTGCTTTGTACAAAAAAAAAAAAAAGAAGAAGAAGAAGAAGAAGAAGAAGAAGAAGAAGAAGAAGAAGAAGAAGAAGAAGAAGAAGAAGGAGAAGAAGAAGAAGCAGCAGCAGCAGCAGCAGCAGCAGCAGCAGCAGCAGCTTTGGTATCATTGGGAAATTATGGTATGAGCACATAAAACTAACCACTTTGAGGAATCAAACAACTTCCGCCCATGGGAATGGCAAATGCACAGAGACTGGATTTCACATTGCTCCATTTCTCACTTTCTCAAATTGTGAGGTAGAATTTCAGTGTGCTATGCAATGTCCAATGTGGAATCAATAGCCATAATGAATTTTCTGCTCCGATGCCCCTTCACGCTTTCCTGGTTTTATGGCTCTCTCCCACATGCATTACACACGCTTATCGTTTGCTATCTTTCTAGGAAACACTCATGTCTCTTTCATTCAAGATTTCAAACACTGGATCTGTACCTCATGACCTCTGTATCCATTTCATTCCATTTTCATTCCTTCATGCTCCCTTTGCTGGGGGGTCGGAGGGGCAGTTTTAGATCATTCCCTCTCCTCCCTCTCTGTTCCCTTTGAATCTCCATCCTCAGATTTGTCATGGGTTCTCTCATCTCTTCCCTTTATTCTCTCCTGCATCAGCAGCACTAATCTGCCTCATCGGTTTTAACCTCTCCACTTCGTCAAAACTTGCTGCTTTCTTCCTGTCATGGTTAAATATGTCTTGTTATTTTCTTTTCTTCCTTCAAGATCATTTCAACAATAGAAATTAAATCTCTCTCCCTCCCTCCCTCTCTCTCTCTCTCTCCCCATATATATTTACATAGACAGATAGATAGATAATTTAAATTAACTATATATATAAAAGCCTAAGTGACCAGCCGACTGCCTGACTGGCCGACCAGCCAGTAGCTATGATATGCACTGACCACCAGGGGACAGACACTCAATGCAGGAGCTGCTGAGCTGCGGTCACTTGGCAGTGGTGGTTCTCGGGTGATGCACCTGGAACCAGAGAGGAGGGAGCCTGATTCTAGGGTGCATCACTGAGAACCACCCCTCACAATCTGAGACCTTTTGGGGGATGTCGGAGAGCCAGTTTCAGCTTGATCCCCGTAGGCCAGGCCAAGGGAACCCACCATGCATGAATCCGTGCACTGGGCCTCTAGTTATAATTTAAAAAACAAAGTGCCTCACAAGGTAATAGCCACAAATTATTCTAAAAAGTTGATGCAATCCGATCAAGTCCCTGGTGATTTGTGTGTGTAATCATACCACGTATTATATAATAGGTATCTTCATATATTGCTGGTGGAGCAAAAATTATTGTGACACATGGACTAAAATCTATGCACAAGAATATTCAGGACAAAATTGTTTGCAATAGCTTCAATCAGGAAATAAACCAAGTGAATATCAATCATGGAATAGGTACGATGATTGTGGTCTTTTTACATAAGACTATAGTATTGTATTTCAGCTATAAATATAAACAAACATGGATACATCTAACAAACATGTTGAGCAAAAGAATCAAGGTACAAAAGAATACTTACAGTATGATAAGATTCATACAAAGTTAAAAATTTTAAAAATAAAACTATATTGTTTTGGGATACATCTTAGGTGATGTTATCATAAAAAGCAAGGAAGTAATTCTTTGCCAAGTGGAGTAGTTGAATGGTGCTCCCCCACAAAGACCTGTCCACATCCTAACCCTTGTAGCCTGCGAATGTGACCTTATTTGGAAAAAGGGTCTCTGCAGATATTAAGGATTGTGAGATAAGAACACCCTCAATTACCAAGTGGGTCCTAAATCCAATGACAGGTGTCCTAATAGCAAGTCAGGTATAAATAAGAAATGGAAGAGAGAGAGAGAGAGAGAGAGAGAGAGAGAGAGAGAGAGAGAGAGAGAGAGAGAGAGAGAGAACAAGCATGTAAAGCCAGAGGCAGAATTTGGAGTTTTGGAGCCACAAGCCAAAGAATGCCTGGAGCCACCAGAAGCTGAAGCGGCAAAGGACAGATCCTTCCCAGAGTCCCAGAGGGAGTGCAGTCCTGCGAGCGACACTTTGATGCTGGACATCTGGCCTCCAGAATGGTAAGAGAATGCATCTCTTGTTTTAAGCCGCTAAGTTTAAGGTAATTTGCTACGATAGGCCTAGGAATCAATACGTCTGGTATAGAAATTTTAGCTGGTAGCTTGTTATCATGATCCGAAAGCAAAGAATAAAAGGCAAGGTGCTGTACTCTAACGATACCTTCTCTAAAGACTGGGAAAGAGTGAAAAACTATGAGAGAAAGGGACGGAGAGAGAGACACAGCATGACAGTGAGAGGGAAACACTGTCTTGGCTGGTCGTAGGCAGGACCCTCAGAGAACACAGGGGAACCATGGCTCAGCAGGAGATGAGCAGACAGATGCAGGAGGCTCATCTCGTTGCTTCAAGGTCAATTTTCAGGCGCTCTTTCATCCTGGCTTGTGGCATATCCCTTCTGTCTGTCCTATGAGGCTTTCTTCTCTCCTCATCTATTTGTGTTCTGGGCCCCAGACAATATTTGTGTATTATTATTGGTAATCCCCCGAGAAATAATTTTACTTTTCTAGAATAAAACACATTTTTAAGAGCCAGCCCCACTCTGAGGACCATCTGCATGATTTATCCTTACAGCATACAAATCACTGGGAAGTTGATGCATAAACATCATGTCAGTCAAAGATGTTAGATCGTCTCTGCTCATTTTCTGCCACAGTCTGACAAGAATTCATTTTTGCCAATAATTATTAAAATTACTATTCACATGGAATTTCTATAGTGTTACTAGTGTAAATGTGTTTTACACTAACTGTCTGACTTGATCTTCACAAAAGCCCTGTGTGGAGGATAGGGTAGACATGATCCTTAGGTGTGTGTGTTTTCTTTATTTTTTTTAAATCCCTACTTTAAAAAAATTGTGGTTACTGAGATAGTCATGGATGTGGCTATAATTAAAATGTTGAATTGCTGATTCCTCTTCCCAATGTTAATTCTAGGTTGATCATTCATCAATTTGATTAATAAACCAACATTACGGAATATCTATTATATTGAATGCTATACGTAATACATTGGAGAAGAGGCAAAAAGATGCAAGGTAGGAGATGCAAGGTCAAGTCCTTGACCTCAGAAAGACAAGTATAGAAAGGCCTACCTAGCTTTTTAAAAAAATTAAAAAAATATATAGCAAAGTCCTATGATAGTGCCCCATAATAATAAGAATTTTTATATAATGTAATTGCTGATTGGCCCTTTTTCTCCAAGTAGCACCTATTCTCAGACATGGGGGTAGGCAACAGTGGGCTTAGGGAGGCTGACAAAGACAGGCAGGGCAATGGTTGGGCAAGTGTGGAAACATAAGGGACCCCTGCATCCTCAGTATTCTTCCAGCTGAAAAATGGGAACTACTATAGGGGGAGTCTGTGGCATTGCTGTCGCTGTTGGGAATGAGCCAGTCAGCCGCAAGACGCAGAATTGTCCCCACAGCCAGAACAGACAACCCCACTCACTGGCACCAAGACCAGCATGGACTTCGTTCTTGCACTCGGACTCCTTTCCAATTCTGCCCTCAATCAAGGCCAATTCACCCTTTTTTATGACTGAAAAAAAAATCACTCGGTAGTCCAATTAAGATATATGGCAGGTAAAAAAAGAAATTAAAATGCAAACAAAAGCTGTTGGATAATTGAAGTACCCTTTGTTAAAATGGTCTTTAAATTTTGTTTTGCAGTTAATAAATTTTCTAGTAAAATAATTCAAAATATACTGCACTGGAATTATTCATCTTTAATATCTGCTTTCAAGTTTTCTCATATCTACATACTAGAGGTGGTGTTTCTCACAGAGATGGTCGAACTGATTGCTTTCTTCTCTTGTAGGATTTGTATCTAGATGTCAGGAAGCCAAAGTCTATCCCATTGATAAGATCCACATGAGACCATTTTCACTGTTCTATTGACACTAAGGTTAGCAACATTGTGCTGATATTTTTTGCAAGTTGAACCTGTGTCCATTAATACTCTTTCCACTCTATCATAAGTGTTGTTTACATTCAGGTCACACACACACAAATCCCTTTAGGTCCAGAAAAGTAAAAGAAGTGGTAATTAACAAGGGTATAAAACATACAGGGGTGAGCAAAAGTAGTTTTATAGTTGTTCATATGAAAAATAACTTAATAATAAATAATAATACAAGAATAAACTGTGTTTCATGTAATCATAAATATAAACCTAGTTTTGCCCACCCCTGTAGAAACTAGTGGGCTTTTTGCTAACTGAAGATCAAATGTCCTTTCTAAAGGCACCCAAAACTAAATGTTAAAAAAGTATGTATGCAAACAAACAAACAAACAAACAAAAGTCTGTTAATGTGGTGGCTAATTTGTATTATCTGGTTTTCTTATCCAGTTCTTAGGCTATACTAAATGCCCTTTTATACACTGACTATGTGTTATTTGTCATGGTTAATCCAGAGATAAACCATGACAAATAACAGGAAAAGTGTTCTGGGGAAAGTGAAGTAAGTTTTACTATGTTCTTGTTATGTAAAAACAGATACTTTCTTATTTATCTTAATTTTTACCAAAAAAAAAAAAAACACACCACAAACAAACAAAAAACACAAAACAACCTTGTGAATGTACATAAGCATTTTCATTTATAAACTGAGGAAACTGATCCTCAGAGACGATAAATGATAGGGTCCAAGGTCATATAGTTATGAATGAGTGAAACTACATTTCGTTTGGACTCATATTACTATATCTGAGTATTTTTTCTTGACTCAGCTAAAATGCCAAATACAGCCTGACAGTGAAAAAAGAGAAAAATCTGATTCTTCTGACTGATTGTCAATATTTTATTTCATGACCAGAGTGTTTATGGCACCACGGACTAAACTGGAAGCCTCATTTGCCTGGCTGTTGGACTGTGTCAGTATGCTCGCCCCAAGATGATAATGACTAGAAAAGTTGAGGTGCGAGTGCAAGGCTGCTAATTCAATGTAGACTGAATTTGGGAGAGTGCTTCAGCCCCCGCTGTTACACACCATATCACGGATACCATGTTTTCCATCTCCTTTTCTTTCAGCTCTTAGATACGTCTTGGCAGATTATCAGTGCTCAAAGGGGTCATTTGAAAACCAAAGAGATACTTCAAGTGCAATGATGAGGATTTAAGGAATCTGAAGCAGCAACCACAAAGAAAATCCTTCTGATGGCTTTTGAAGCTTCTTTTAGTTCTTTAGCAAAATGTCCTTCTTTGTAGCCTTTGACAAACTTAAAGAAGTATTAAAATCAAAGAAGCTTCTTTGATGTTTGATAGGGACTTACCATATAATACGTGTTCTTAGAATAGCATTGATGGACTTTTCCAGTTATTCAAAGGAAATGAGATATGCCAGTGTCAAATGGGAAGTTGGGAAGAGAAGGCAGGGCAGGCAGCAAACTCACTCTCTGCCTTCTCCATAAACCAGCCTAGTGCTGAGCTAGGGTGGCAAAGAATAATGGTAGAAACACCAGCAAGGCACAACTGAGCCTCAGGTCACACTTTGGTCATCTAAACCCCCATGGAATTCCAAGAGATTGGTGGATCTCAGAGTGATGCTCTGCAGTGAGTATGCTATAGTTTGGTTACAATGAGTATGGACTTGAGACCCTGCTTAGCCACTGAGAGCTCTGATCTGGGGAAAGTCTTTTATCCTCTTTGCTCTTCCCACATATAAAGTGATTGCTGCTTACTTCATTGTCACCCAATCCCCCATCTTTGTTAGCAGAGCCTTGCTCCCACAGTACAGGCTGAAAATGCCATTATTCATTTCTGCAGCTTTCTTTGAACCTAACACCTGAGCACATGACTCAAACCAATGAAATCCAGTGGCATCTCAGGGCAAGTCTGTGTAGAGACCTCTGAGATGCAAGGGAAGGACTCCCCTCTTCTTTGCCAGTAATTGTACTTACTAGTACATGAGGATACCAGACCTGCAGCTGCCTTGCAACAATGACAGACAAGGCTGAGAAGGAAACAAATGTCAGAAGGATGGCATAATGGAGAGATGACAAGACCCTCGATCCTTAATGATACTTGTAAATCAGTGCATCAGCTTTGGCACTTCCTCAGCAATTTTCTGCTTCTCTATTATAAGAGACAATAACCATCCTTAATGTTATGCTAATTTTAGCTAGGTCTTCTGTAGTTATAGCTGAAAGGATCATAACAAATACAATAATAACTACCCTATAAGGTTACTGTGAGAGTTAAAAGAGAATGCATTTAAAACACAAAACATATATATATGCCTAATACGCAAAGTGTCCCCTCAGGAGTTCAACCAACCAGGAGTTCGATCACTCGCTATGATGTGCGCTGATCACCAGGGGGTGGTGCGGAATGAAGGAAGGCCCAGGCCAGCAGCCAGCACCCAGGGATGGGAGGCCCCGGCCAGCAGCCAGAAGCCACTAGGGACCCTACCTGTGCATGAATTCGTGCACTGGGCCTCTAGTTTAAATATAATGTTTGATATATATATATAGATATAGTGGATACTATTTATAATGAAAAAGCTATTTCTCAAATCTGATCATTTTTCCCTCCCCCAGGAATACTGGCTATATTATCTTTCTGACTCTATTGCAATTGGTCAGGATCATCTCTGTCTTAAGAGTTCATGGCATTGAAATTACTAGAATTTATATTTTTCTTCTTATTGAATTTATTGGGGTTAACAAAATTATACAGGTTTCAGGTGCACAATTCTACAACACATCATCTGTACACTGTATTGCGTGTTCACCATCCCAAGTCAAGTCTCTGTCCATCACCATTTATCCCCAAAATCACCTCCCACAATCACCACACTGTTGTTCATGAGTGTTTTCCTCTTGTTTTCTCAATATTTTTCTTTCTATGAATCAGTGTTACTTCTGCCATAATAGTTCAATACATAAATGGAGTCACCTAATTTTTTTTTTGTTTCACTCCCCTCCTACGTACTGATATAATTGGCAATGATTTTCTGATTATTTGGGACATCTTTCAGAGTGTCTCACATGTGCTCCCACCAAAGTTCTGCCTTTCCTCAATGTCAACTTAAAAAAAAATGTTTTTATTCATTTCAGAGAGGAAGGGAGAGGGAGAGAGATAGAAACATCAATGATGTGAGAGAACCATTGATCGGCTGCTTCCTCCATGGTCCCTACTGGGGATCGAGCCCACAACCTGGGCACATGCCTGACTGGGAATCAAACTGACGGTCAACCACTGAACCACACTGGCTGGGCTCAATATGAAGGCTTCAACAGCCTGGAAATAGTTGCCATTGCCACACACTATGGTCATCTCGTCCTCTGCACTGTCACCTCTACTGCTGGCCCTACCTGCACCAGAAACCTCTGGCGTCATGTGGACACTGTGTGCTGGATTACTCTGGGTACTAACACCATGGACTTTAGTGCAGAAATAGAAATCACATGTTTCTCCCTATTTTGTGTGATATTTGGCACATGGATCTCAAGGTAGTCTTACCAATGGCCCAACATCTTAAAGGAATTTTAATGAAAATAAATTTTTAGAACTTCATTTTTGGCCACTCCCTACCTGCTAAACCTGTACATATTACCTCACTTTTCTAGACTTAATTTCTTTACAGCCTAGGCGTAGGAGCAGTTAAGAGAGGTAATCATTAGGCCTTATATGGAAACTTCACTTCTTTTAATTGAGTTTTTGGCTAATGGTCCAAATTTGTCGGCTTCTCAATCTCTCCCTCTCCTCATTTCCCAGAGGCAAATATAATTTTAGCAGACCTTTCCACCAAATTTCTAGATTTTCCAGAGTCCTGTGAAACCCAACCATGCACAAAGCTTGGGTTTTATTTGGGACCCTCCCTTCCCACCACCTACTTTCACCCACTACCTAGAATTGTGAAGCAGGAAAAACACCTATCCTATATTTTCTTCGTACTTCTCATTCAGTAGGACACATTTTTAGCATTTCTGACCAAAAAGAACATTACTTTTCCCCAAAAAATTCAGAGAGGGTTTTTAAACCTTTTTCCTATATAGTTCTCTAGAAACGATAGTAAATTCTAAAGACCTGCTTGCTCACCTTCTTAATCCAGTGCTTTAAAACCTCAGTGTCTGAAAATGATCCTGAGTTGGCCCAAATCCCTCACAGTGCAGTACAAAATAAAAGACTCCTCTTTGATCCTTTGTGAAAAAAGAGCTGGGCTGACCTATCCTTCCTCTCTAACTTAGCATCACCCTTTAAGCAAATGCAAAATTACGTCAATTCTCTGTTTTTCTTAAGCATCACTAATTCTAAATATGTTCATTATTTTCTCCATTTTTTAATTTTTCAAGAAGTCTATCTTGTTATTTTCTTGAAAGGGCTTCATGTTCTCCCATGCCTCCAAATCAGATAAAAAAACAAACAAACAAAGAAACAAACAAAATAAACAAAAATCCAGTTGCTTTGATAAGTCCCACTTTTTAGTACTTTCTTAGTCATTATTGTCTTCCTCCTGTACCTTCTCTAGAATTTCTGTTCTGCTATAACTGATTGCTAAAATTTGATATTGGTCTCCCTCATAGTGGGTCATTCAATGCTAATAAAAGCAAACATTACCTTCCTGAGAAGATGATTAAGTAATAATATAATTATTGTAAGTAGACAATATTTCAACCCTGAGGAGAAAACATCCTGGGGGATATGCATGTATGTACCATTTTCTAAAAATGTATTGAGTCAATGCCCTGGCCAGTGTGGCTCAGTTGGTTGCGTGTTGTCCCAGGCTGGATCCCCGGTGGGGGGCATGCAGGAGGCAGCCGATAGATGTTTCTCTCATTAATGTTTCTTTCTGTCTCTCCCTCTCCCTTCCTCTCCCTCTAAAATCAATAAAAATGTATTTTAAAAATTAAAAAAAGTATTGAGTCAAAAAACTAGGAATGGGTTCAGAGAGGTTTAAAATCGTTACAGCATTTGCAAAAGTACACCCAGAGAAAATGCTTTAAAATGGTTGAGCTTATAACATATATCTTTCTATATGGGGGAGGAGGGGACATTTTATTACTGCTACACAGTCATTTGATTGTGACAGTTAAGTGACACACTTTACAGAACTGGTTTGTGGAAATAAATGAATAGAAGCTGAGCATAAAAGAAGAGCAAGACTGGAGGAGCCAAAAAGGTCACACATATAGAGATGAGTTTTGTGTGGATCAAGGAATCATGTAAAATTCAGATATCTGCAGATTAACCAATTGTATCAAATTTTCAAAACACTTATAAAATATCTGAGCTTCCTTGCTGAGCTTGAAAAGCAACAGGAAGGGACACTCCTTACTCAATTTTCTTTTCTTCTTTCTGTGAATTCCGGTTTAACAAGAGTGAAGACATTAAGAATGAAGAAACACACTGTAAAGTATAAAAACATCAAATCACTCTATTGTATTACCTGAAACTAATAAAACTGATATAATATTGCATACCAACTTAACTTAAAAAAAATGAAGAAATTAAAGACAAAATAAGTAATGACCTTCCAGAATAGCAAGGGGACTCAAATATGGAGACTCGATGAGCTGTCCCTACAGGAAAGCACATTTGCGACATGCAATGCACACTGTAAACCCAGAATGGTTGGTTTAGTTTCTCTGTCTCACGTAAGTTGATCCAAAAACTAGGGGACTTTTATCTGTGACTACAGAGAAAAATAATAAGAAAACCCATCCAAGTAATAATAATCGGATCATATTCCCTTCTCCAAAATTCTACACGCCTGTCTGCACACGGAGCCCAGCCATTTCTGGGAAAAATAAATAGTATCTGAGGGTCAAGTAAAATTATTCTATCTAGTTATGTCAGGCAGAGAATGAAAAATCACTGCTCAGATGTCCTTTTACAGACAAACATTTCTTCTTCTTTTTTTTTTTCATTATGTTAGCAATGACTCTAACCTTTATTTCACATAGTTGTGGTTGTGTCAACATTATTGCATTCTATTCTGAGCTACCTTTTCTTCAATTAGTTTTAAAAAACCACAGAGAAGTAAAGAAGCTAAATAATCAATCAGCCGTTTAAGGGACATTGATGAAGTGACTGGCACTGTGCTGGAGTCTGGGCACAGAGGAATCAAACCCGGGCTCCAGTGGCTCAAAGTTTAGGCGAGTGGTCCTACAGACACAAACCACCTGCAGAGCACGGTGATAAGAGTTACAGGGATGCTATGAACAAGACAAGGGCGTGAGGAAGAAACAGTTTTCCTTTGCAAAAGCAACAAAAGCTTTTTACCATGAATCTCAATCAGAGATTCAGATTTATTTTAGGCAGATAATGGGGTAGGTAACATTCTAGGAAAAGGGAACAATCTGGGCAAAGGTATAAATGATCATAAGAACGGAGGGCATCTGGGAAACTGAATAGTTTGAGCTGACTAACGTTGGAGAGTGGAAGAAATTATGAGAAAGGCCAGATTACCAAGGGTCTTAGATGCTCCATTAAGGGAGGGCCTTTTACTGAGGCCATGGAGGATCAGAAAAGATTTTAGCAGTGTTCTGACATAATCAGAGAATACAGCACAGAGGACTTTGGTCTGCATGGAGAGTAGCAGGGCATGAAGCTTGGACTGAGGTGATAGAAACAGAGATTTGAATGACTAAGGATCTGGTAACTGGATAAGAAGAGGAAGTGTGAACGACTCATTTTAGTTATTTTTTAAAAAGGATTTTAAATTAATTTTTAAAGAGAGAGAAATGGAGAGAGAGAGAGAGAGAGAGAGAGAGAGAGAGAGAGAGAGAGAGAGAGAGAGAGAGAGAGAGAATACCAACGTGGGCAAAACATTGATCAGCTGCCTCTTACATGGCCCCTACCAGAGACGGAGCCCACAATCCCGGCCATGTGCCCTGACTGAGAATTGAACTGGCAACCTTTTTTGGTGCACAGGATGATGCCCAACCAACTGAGCCACACTGGGCAGGACATCATTTTAATTCTTGAAAACAGTCACCCTTGCCCAGGCCATCCTTAAATTTCTGGGATTGAATTCCATCTTGTTTTCAATTCTGAATCTATCCCATGTTCTGTAATTGAGGCACGTTGCTTTCACCTGTGAGAATGGGCTGTTGAGTGAGTTGGAAAAGAATTAATGATGATCAAAGAAATGAGACATGCAGAGACTGGTCTGGAAGAGAAGCCTCCGGCTCTCTCTTTAAGGACTGCAGCATGAACAAATTAGTCATTAGCTGAGGCCAAAAGTGAGTGTGACGGTAAATGCAGTATGAGGAGATTGGGTTGGACATACCAGATGTTTCCCAATTTGCTTTGGGAAACCAAAGCCCTAGAGAAAGGTTTGCGAAAAGCCACCAGGGACCACTAACCTGTGACAATGGTTGATTGCCTTGATAATGATCTTTCCTTTCCAGAAGTTTCCAATGATGGGAAATGTGGAAACATAAAGGCCATGTGCCTAATCAAGTCCATTCTTAGCTAAGGAGAACAATGCGCAGAGCATTTTTAAAGCCTCTATTGAGCTCTCTGACCTTCCGAAGAGGGAGGGGAGAAAATGGGGTTATCCAGTTTTATTTAAAAATCCTTTCAGCTAAATAACACCAGCCTTATAGTCTTCTTGAAATTTTTCACCACAAAAAAATCCATTAGAGTCCCTGATAAAAGGAGGGTACTCACAATCCTCGTGCTAATCACGCAGGCCAGTGCCACAGCTTTTTGCGTTGAAGCTTCTTGGAGATATTTGCTCTTCTGATGATGAAAAATGATTATAATCTAGCCAGCCAGTCGTAAAACACCATCTCTTAAATTTGATCACATAAACTCTGTATCAGATTTTACAAATACCATCTGTAGCTTAATACTAGCTGAGTGAAAGAAAATAGATAAACATTTTAAAAGAGAAGAAGCAAAACGTGGTTAAGACTCACAACCTTGCTATTCAGAATGATTCACAGACCAGCAGATCAGCTTCACCTGGGAACTTAGAAATGCAAATTCCCGGGCACCACTCCCAGACAGGTGCGATGACTCAGAATCAGCATTTTAATAAGATTCTCCAGGTGATTTCTGTGAAGGATTTTTGAGGAGCCACATGAAAAGCTTCATATGGCAGACATTTGGGGGAGAAGTAGCCAAGAGTACTGTTCCTTTTAGACTTTTAACCATATGTTTTTCGTTTTTGTCTCACTCCAAGGTAGAGGCCCTTAACATTTGTTTGTTTGTTTGCTTGTTTGTTTATGTTTAGCCTATTTGGATCTCCTTACCAGTCTGGTAAAGTCTGTGAATCGATCTACAGAATAGTTTCCAACTAATAAAAATAAAATACATTTGACAAAGGAAACTAATTATACTTAAGTACAGTTATTAAAATCATAATAAAAGGAAATGTGAAGTGAATTCTACCAAAGATTGAGAAAAGAATCAATGTCAATCCTTCTAAAATCCCTCCAAAGAAAGAAAAGAGGAGAGAACACTCCCAAGCTCATTTTACAAGGCCAGCATTACTCTGATAGCAAAGCCAGACAAGGACAGTTCAAGAAAAATACAGGCTAACATCCCTGATGAAAATAGATGCGAAAATCCTCAATAGCATTCTGGCAAACTGAATTCAACAGCACATTAAAAGGATCATACACCATGAGCAGTGTGATTTATTCTGGAGATGCAAAGATGGTTCAACACATGCAAATCAACATGTGATATACCACATTAATAAAGAATAAAAGTTATATGATTATATCAATAGATACAGAAAAAAAGAATTTGCCAAAATTCAAGATCTTTTAATGATAAAACCCTCAACAAATTGGTTATAGAGGAAACATACCTGGACGTATTGAAGGCCATATATGACAAGCCCATAGCTTACACCATATTCAATGGTAAAACACTGAAAGCGTTTCCTCTAAGATAAGAAATAAGACAAAGATGCTCACTCTTACCACTTTTATTCAACATAGTACTAAGAATCCTAGCCAACGCAATTAGGCAAGAAAAAAAAAAGGCATCCAAATTGAAAAGAAAGAAATAAAACTATGTTTGCAACTGACATTAATATTATATATAAGAAACCCTAAAGACTCCAACAAAAAATGGTTATAATTAATAAATTATTTAATTAATTTTACAGGGTAAAAAAATCAATATACAAAAATCAGTTGCATTTCTATGCATCAACAATGTATTAATCAGAAATAGAAATTTAAAAAAACAATCCTATTTATAATAGCATCAAAAAATAAAACACAGAAAAAAATTAAGGTAGGAGGTGAAAAATTTGTACATTGTAAACTATAAGACATAGATGAAATAAATTGAAAAAGATATAAATAAATGAAGAAATAATTTATGCTCAAAGATTGGAAAAAAATAATATTGTTAAAGTGTCCATACTACCCAAAGCAACCTATAGATTCAAAG
Source organism: Cnephaeus nilssonii (assembly GCF_951640355.1). Taxonomy (NCBI): domain Eukaryota; kingdom Metazoa; phylum Chordata; class Mammalia; order Chiroptera; family Vespertilionidae; genus Cnephaeus; species Cnephaeus nilssonii. Next base: position 14,469,767 of record NC_137088.1, on the reverse strand, counting down.
CAATCTCCATTAAAATGGCATTTTTTTAACCACAAAAAGAGAACAAAGGATCCTCAAATTTGCTTGAAATCACAAAAGATCCCAAACTAGCCAAAGCAATCTAGAGGAAAAAGAACAAAGCTGGAGGCATTACACTTCCTGATTTCAAACTATATGAAAAAGCTATAGAAATCAAAATAGCATGGCAATGGCATAAAAACAGACACATAGATCAATGGGACAGACCAGAGAATCCAGAAAGAAATTCATACATATATGCTCAATTAATTTATGACAAAAGAGCCAAAGTACTCATTGGGGAAAGAATCATTTCTTCAATGAATGGTGTTGGGGAACTGGACAGCCACATGCAAAAAAGGAAAACTGGACTCCTATCTTAAAGCCTATCTATAATAATAAAAGCATAATATGCTAATTAGACTGGACATCCTTCTAATTAGCAATATATATATATGTATAATGCAGTCTTAAAAAGGAAATCCTCGCATTTTAGACAACATGGATAAACCTGGAGAGCATGATGCTAAGTGAATTAGTCATCTTATGACTGGATGGAGCTATCTCCATTCAGTCCCCTGTATGGTGGAGGAAGGGGTGAGGGGGCTCATGTCCTTCTGCACTAACAGCCTTTTAAATGTCCAAGTTCACCTACCCCCAATTGAGGGCTCAGTGTTTAGAACCATTAAAATAGTAAGGCTGAGCTAGATGGAAAATTTGGGAATCTTTCCTCATCAGATCTATTATCTCAAATACAGTATATGCAATATGTCACAAGAATACAGAAAGAATTGTGTTTGTTTGTACTTAGATTTCATATTTATTCATTTAGAGTTTTTAAAATCTCATTTTCCTTTTGACTTGATATTTCACCTCAATCAATTGTGTTGCTTGTACAAAAAAATAAAACACCCACCAGGCTATAATAGTGGGTTTATATTTTATACTCATCATGAACAAACAACATAATATGGCCTCATGAAAAATAAGCAAATAAAGCAAATCGATGATGGGGAAAATATTTCACCTCCCTAATTTTTTAATAAAAAGACAAAACAAAACAAACAAACAAAAACAGAGCCTGGCACATAATAAGCACTCAACAAATATTTGATGAATCAAACAAGGTAGCAGAAAGAAAAACATTCAAAAGGACATTTCCTAATAACTACTACTCATTAGAGTGATAGCTACACCTAACTGACTTACAATATTTGCTTTAGGATGGCATTTATTAGAATAAGTGGATTGAATTAAACACACTCTCAAGTTTACTTAAGTTGTAAAATTTGATAACTTTAGAATAAACAGTTGGGCCCACGGGTCAGAAATGATCTGATATCATGTTCAGGAAGTGGCTTTGGCACTGTTAAGTACAAGGTAATTTAAAACCACCAAAGTGTTCTCATTATTAATATTTAAGGAGGTCTGGGAAATATGTCTATTCATTTCACAATTTAAAACAAAATAATCTTAATAGCAATATTTGAATATCTCTGAACAAAATTATCACCAAGCATAATTAGAAAAAGCTTTATATAATCTATAAAGCCACATTTATGAATTTAAAAATCACTTCTCAATATCAGCCCTTCAATCATCAGGTCCTTCAAAAAATCACTTTTTACTGATAATTGATTATATTTATGATTGATGTTGAAAATGAACCAAAAACAAAGACTTAAGTATGCTAATTGCTTTACATCCTTGCCAACACTTGTGGTATTCAATTTTTATTGTTATTCTTATTATCATTATCATCCTAGTGGGCATGAAATCGTATCTCATTATGATTTGGTTTACATTTCCCTAATGACTAATGATGTTGACCATCTTCCCTTGTATTTACTCTCTATTAATATATTTTCTTTGAAGAAATGTCTACTCAAATCCTTTGCTAGCTTTTATTTTTTTTTAATTTTAATTTTTTATTTTTTAAATATATTTTATTGATTTTTTACAGAGAGGAAGAGAGAGGGATAGAGAGTTAGAAACATCGATGATAGAGAAACATCGATCAGTTGCCTCTTGCACAACCCCTACTGGGGATGTGCCTGCAACCAAGGTACATGCCCTTGACCGGAATCGAACCTGGGACCTTTCAGTCCGCAGGCCGACGCGCTATCCACTGAGCCAAACCGGTTTCGGCGCTTTGCTAGCTTTTAAATGAGTCATTTGTTCCTTTAATTGTTGATTTGTAAGAGTTCTTTATATATTAGAGTGCAATATAGCTTCTTCCTTCTTTATGCACAGTCTGTGTTGTTTTCATCATATTCTGCCTGGTCTAGAATTTACTAGCTCTTGGTTTAAGGGGCATTATTGAGGGCATGGAGCAACCTTAGTTGCTTACCTTTGTATCTAGATGCTCAAAGTTTATTTTCAAATACATGCTTTTTAAAAAAAAAAAATGATCAGTGGTCTTATGTGGATAAGTGTATCCTCAATACCCTTTGCCAAAGGCAGGTGATGTGTTTTAAAGGGTTGGCCTTATTTCACACATTGTCTGCTTACTGTACTGTTTGTGCAACGCACTTGCTAAGTGGAGCTCTCTGCCTTGTGTCTCCATTATCTGCATGAGGAGCACTTTCTGCCAAACAGCAGAGGCTGGAAGGGTTATATATGCTCCGTGGCAGGAAGTCACTTCCTGATGAGCATCTGACCTGAAAATAACTTTCCCCCGCGTGGCGTTTCCTGTGTAACCTGAGAAGTCGTTCTTCCTTCAGGGGAAGCCCAGAAAGAAGCACTGCCAGTCTCGTTGCTTTGTGCCTCACAGTCTTCAGGCTTCAATGTTCTGTCTTGGAAGGAAAACCTCCTCTGGCTCTCTACTCTCTCCTGAATTAAATCCAAATACGTTAGCCAAGGATGTGTCCATTACCGTTTTTCCAGTGACTAGAAAAGTGCCTAGGACATTGTAGGTGCTCAGTAAAATGTTTACTGAGTGAATGGATTTAAGGACTTTTATAAACTTGCTAACCTCATTCCTTCTTATAATCAGGCCATCTTCTGAGTTAAACGGGTTTTCTCCATTTCCTGAACTCTCCATATGCTTTCCTTATTACTTTTTTTTTGAAATTTCTTCTGTCTAAATTGTGCTACCAAGGGCCCTTTCCACAGTACTAATTGCTCCCATGACATGTTATGTACCCTACCTCCACGATGACGATCACCACAGGCTACTTTGCATTCCACTCGATTGTAAATACTATTACATACGTGCTATGAATCACACAGCTCTTATGAGGCGTTTGAGATCCTCTAAGCCTCGCTTCTCCCTTGGTCCAGTCACTACTACATGTGTAGACCATCTCTGTATGGGTTCAGACCCACTCCAGCAGGTGCAATCTGCCAATACCTCATCTTAGACCATGTCTAGCTTCTTTCTCCTCCTGCAGTGGGTCACCCCTACAGAGGCTGAGGCATTAAACACTGTAGGAACTCATTTGGCTTCCACATATGCAGCTTCTGGAACTGTGAGCCACTTCAGATCAAAAGGGGTAAAACTAAACCAAAGGAAAACAAAAACTAGTAAATAAATTTTTCCATCTTTTTCATCAAAAACAGACTGGCCTAGAAAGTATTATTCAGATGACCTCCCAAAGACTGTCTTGTGAGATCAAGCAATCATTCACATTTGATTGCAGGCAGGAGCATCTCCATAACAAATTCTCTTTTTTTCTCAATGTCCCTCTATCCCTGTCCTTCATGCTCTATGAAATGTCACTTTCTGATAAGAATGCACATAAGCTTTTGCCGTAGGCTTTGAATTCTGCAAAACCCAGATTGCGACATAATATGTGCTAACTCTCAATGTTAAGAATTAAAAAATGAAGAAAAATATAGTTATCACCCTGAAGGATCTGGTTGGGGAAAAGAAACATAAATTATTCCCCATAATTAAAGGTGCCCTTTGCAATAATTGAACTATGAACAAAGTGCTAAGGGAACAGAGATGAAATGACATTAAATTCTACTAGTGGTCATGGATTTGAAAGATTCACTAGAGAATATAACATTACATTGAATTAAGTTTCAAAGGATGAAAAGCACTATTCCAGGTGGATAAGGTAGGTGAGAAAGGCAATTAAGACCAACAGAGTAGCCTAAAGGCATAGAAAGGAGGTGAAAAATACACTATAGATATTAGATGTTTAATAATCGGTTTCCACAGTTGATTATGAGTTCTTTTAAAAATGAACAGATATTATGCAATTTGGTATCATTCATTCAATAAACACTTGCAAAGTGCCTGGCACTTAATACTTAACACATGCTCAATAAGTAGGTATTGCTTGGGTCTGAGTCCTTAGCCATCTTTTACACACTGAAAAGTCACAGGAATATCCAAGTGTTGCTTGTTATTCAAGAGCAGAGAGCAACTCATTGCTTTGTTATTTTGACAGCATTGTGGATTTAACAGTAAAAGAGTAAAAGCTGTACATGATTACAGCTATGCAGAGCAACCTCATCCTGGATGCTAGGAGCATTTATGTGAATAAGCGTTCATGTGCAGTCCTCCTTCAATGCAGAGAATGATTCCAATTTATAGCATTAGGTGAAATGAACTGAAGGATATGAAACATTTCAGGAGAAGAAGAAGTGTCAAGACTCAGAAATGCTTTATTTCTTACCACATTACATCTCTTGTAAATGTGTAGCTACATTTTACTTACCATTCTATGAAAATAGGCCTTTTTTAAAAAATTACTTTATCTAACATTTGCCGGGCACTGTGTTAAATGATAGGACAGGAAGGGTAAGTCCATTTATTCTCCTTTGTCAACCCAACAGCTTGGTGATGGCTGCCTAGAGCTCTGGGAGGAGGGTTTGGAAGAGAAATCTAAGCTCAGACTAAAGGAGATTTGTGATCAATAAGCATTGTCTGTCCCTTATTGATGATGGAGGGGTGTGTGGACTCATCTGCCTAATGTGCTGTATCCCTGCCCTAGGAGGACAGGATGAATGAAAACCCTTGCCTTCTTGGAGCTCACAGTAGTGAAGATGCTTGTGCATGACTAGTGCAATGTATCCATGTGGTTCTGGACCTGGAAGGGGTAGCATCTCCATCATTCAAAGGTCATGAGGGACAAAGGGGAAGCTATTTCAAGGAGAGCCCCATGTATCTATTTTATATCCAGGGCTTTTCGGTAAGGTGACATTGGAAAAGCATTGTTATAGAATTAGAAGTATATGAAAAACACTGACATCATCCAACTCTTCCAACAATTATTTCCCAGAGTATTCATTCGTTCTCAGCATGGACAGCCTCTGGAATATTGGATCTCTCTCTCTCTCTCTCTCTCTCTCTCTCTCTCTCTCTCTCTCTCTCTCTCTGTATGTGAGTGCCTTTACCCTCCCTTAGGAAAATCTGAACTCCCCAGTGGCAAGGTCTAGGTCCTCATCAGCTTTATTTTACCTCCTATGAGAGCATTTTGGATAAGTCAGTAAAGAACTAAGTAAATCTAATCTTACTGCCCCTAGTGTGCAATCAGCCGGCCTCAGTGGTACAAAGGTTCTGATTAACAGGGCTGGTGAAAAACAAATAGTTAATTCTGTTTCAACATCAAGGCAATCTCACATTAGCAGTCAGTGATGTCTTCTTACCTGCCGCTCACTTGAACAGCAGTATTTTTGCCAAAGGGCCATTCAAGAACAGGGAGTGTTAAAGTGATCACATTCCAGCCGCAGGGCCAATAAAATCATGGACTATGGTAGTCATACAGGGACCGTGGAAAGCTTATTGAACTTGAACTACCTGGGCAATTTAAAATGACAACAACAGGCTCATTTTCCTTGACAGCTGGCAGAGGAACCATCGGGCCTGGCTTCTCAGCGTCCGGGTTCACTTTGCCGGGGTCACTCAGGAGGCTCTTGCCCTTTATTCTATGCGGAGGCCGGCTGGGCAGACAGAATACCTCCAATTTAGACCACAGAGCTCTCAGCTCAAGAAAGGACAAAAGCTTGGATAAACCTAACAGATAGATGATCACCTTTGGTTTGATTCCAAATGAGAACGGGGACTGCACAAAGCAGAGATACATTGATTAAGATAACCGCAGAATTCTGCCGTCATTTGGTACTTGGCCAGGCCAGAGAGAGCCTCACAATAAATCTTAACGTTAAGACGGCCACTGCCAAGGAGGCATGTAAAAATTAGCATTTCCACCAGAGCTGAATGAAGGTCTTCCTGTCCTCCCCTCCCCTCTCCTCCCTTTTCCTCCCCACCACCTCCCCCTCTCCTCCCTGCCTCTTTCCTTCCCTTCCTGCCCTCCACATGCGGTGTGGAATTTTCACACATATGTAGAACAGCCCGTGTGAACAGCCTCCACAGCCAATTCTAAAATGTCTCCACAGTCACCTTCACTAGCACATCAATCCTGAAAGCTTAATGATAAAGGATTGTATGCATGAGAGAGAAGCATGGTGATGTACTTTTTGAATTCCCAAAGCTTAGGCAAAGGTGGAATAAATTAAACCTTTCCAAGGCTTTTAGGTTCAGACGGTAAAAAAATAATAAAGTCAAGAAACTGTTAAATCTAACATTCGCCTTTTATGGGACAAGTTAGCTGACACTGAGTTGATAAATTCTCACTTATAATCAGAGAGTTGCTACCTCCATGCAGTTAGGGGAGTTAAGTGAAAGTATTCATCTTCCAATGACGAGGTAGAGCATTTTTTACAAAGTATATCCTCAGGGGAAATGGAGAGGTATCTGGGCAAGAGCAAAGCTATCCAGGTGTAAGAGGTTTTGTGAGGAGAGAGCTGAGCGAGAGAGAATTCTATAGGATGCATCAGCAAACAGGTGGTGTTGGAACGGTAGGCTGAGTTAATGGCCTCATTTCCTCTCCCCTCCCAGGGTTCATGCCTTTTTCAATGTGATTTTGCACTTCCTCCCATTTCCTCCCTACTGTGTGCCTTTAGGCTCAACCCAGAAACTTGCTTTGGCTGTTGGAATGTTAACCACACTCAATGCCAGGTGAACCTCTGCCTAGAAGAGCCAAGGTCACTGCGGTCCTTGTGTCCCGTTTCCTCATTTGCCACTCTTGTCTCTTTCCGGCCTCCCTTGGTGAGTCCATCTCTAATTTCAGAATTAACCATCCGTTTCTCAGAATCCTAGTGAGAAAAATCCCTCCCTCCGTTTTAGCTCAGGATTTTGAAACAGGACTTCATCCTATCATCCAGTTTCTGCCACTTTTTGCTAGGTTCCGAATCTTCTAGCACAGACTTAAAAACACAGACCTTAATGTTGAAGTGAAAATACTGTAAGGAAGACAGTGTCTCACAACAGATCCTGTAGGATCTAAGGCAAGTGTGGCAATTTTTTTTTTCTGTAAAGGGCCAGATAGCAAATATTTCAGACTGTGCAGGCCCTGTGGCCTGTCATAGCTATTGGGATCTGCCACTCTAGAGCAAAAGCAGCTGTAGAGAGGGCATAAGTGAATGGGTGAGGGTGGGTTCCAAAATACTTTATTTTAAAAACAGCTAGCAGACAAGATATGGCCTAGGGACTGTAGTTTGCCAACCACTGGTCTAAAGCACAACCCTGTACTTTTAAAATCCAAAGTAAAGCATTCATATTTTAAATGCATATGTAAAAAGTACTGCAATCAATAATGCATTTTTAGAACTATTTGGTCATTTCAAACTTCTACTCATTTGACTAAGTTGATTTATGCATCATAATTTTATACTGTTTTACTTTAAATGAATTAAAATGGTCATTATTGAGTACATATTACTATAAAAGAAAATTTAGGATTCTTGAATTTCATAAAGCAATCCATTAGTTCTTCTCATAATGACCTTGTAAAAATAGTATTTTGAAAGCCATTCAGTTTTATATTTATACATATATATTTTTCCATTTTGTGAATATTTGTTTCCTTTTTTGTTTCTTTATTGGTTTGAAAGGAAGGTCTATTTAAATACCGGATCTTTTCTTGGAAATTTCACAGTCCTCATTCCACGGATAAAGGTGGTAACCAGTTGCCATGGAGATGATTACCAAAACTCCATTGAGGTTTGTGATTTCTGATGGCAAATGAGTATTGAGAACAAATGAATTCTTATTGCACTTTTAAATTACAGAACTAACCTTTACACTGACCCTATCATATTATCAGTGGGATTATCTAGTTATAATTACTTCTGCTGGTAATGAAAAGTTGTTGGATATTAATACTAAAGCTGAGCTGTATGGAACACAGAATTAGACATAGCCACGGGCCATTTCCAGTATTCAAACCACAATTCTCTCCTGGGAGAAAGAGCTAGAAGAATGGATTCTCAAGGTTTCTGGATGTTGTTAGGGATTTTTATAAATGTGAGATAGATGGTGTACATTTGAGAGTTTTTGCCTCCTGACATGTCCGCACTAGCAATTTTCTGGGTAGACTAATGGCAAGAAAGTTGAATTGGTAATTAAACTTTGGTTCAAGACTGTTACAAAGTCCCTTAGACTAAGATTGCCACATTTAGCATGTGAAAATACAGATGCCCAGTTAAGTTTTAATTTCAGACACACAACAAATGCTTTTTTAAATTATATGTTTCATGTAATATTATACTAAAATTTATGCATTGTTTATCTGAAATGAAAATTTAACTGGGCACACAGAAATTTATCTGGCAACACTTCCTTAGAGAAATCACATACATAATCTTCTTGAGCCTCAGTATTTTCAGTTACAGTAGTTTTTACCTAAATACTTTCTAACTCTAATAGGATTTTTCAAGGTTAGGAGAAACTAACTACTATAACAAGTACTCCCTACCTTCTAGGGGCTTAATGCAACACATGGTCTTTGTCTTGCTCATATACATCCCATGTGGTTCAGTAGGCTGCCTTCCACATGGTGGTTCAAGGTCTTACGTTCCTTTGTTTTCTGGCTTTGTCATTTTCAAAATATGGTCTCAATAAATTTGAACAGTAAAGTACACTCCTCCCCTTGATGGAAGTCAGGCATGGTTACCACCTAGACTGAAGTTACTGGTGGATGTTAAACTAATCATATTCCCAGAAATAAAAATAGGTTCTATGGGTCTCTAGCCTGTTTCTGCCATTACTTCATTTTACTCATCCATTCACTCATTCATATGCCTGGCATTGGAGGCAGAGCAGTGAGCAAACTGGATAAAGTCACTGCCCTCTGGAAAGTGTTGTTCTAATGGAGAGAGAGAGAGAACAAACAAACAAAATGAGTATACAACACATCAGCTATTATGCAGAAGAACAAAGCAGTGTGCAAAGATGGAGAGTTAATGGGGGGTATAATACATAGAGTTGTTTGGGCCTCTCTGATAAGACAATATTCGAACAGAAACCAAAAGGAAGTGAGAATGTCTGGGGAAAGAGGATTCCAGACAGAAGAGGCAGGAAGTCTAGGCTCTAAAGCAAGAACATACTTGTGTGAAGAACAGCAAGAGGCTGGTGTGGCCAGAGGAAGGGGAGCAAGGCGGAGGGAGTGGGTAGGAAATAGACCAGAGAAGCAGGCCACTGCAAAGAATGTGGCCTTTACTCTGAGATGTGAAGCCATTGGAGTGGTTGAACAAGAAAGCAATATAATCACACTATATTTTAAGTCAGATATTTAAAGAATTGTGCTGCTTTACTGAGTGTATACTGTAGATGGGCAAGGCTATAGCAAGATATCAATCTCAAGGCTGTTGCACTATCCCAGATGAGAGATGATAAACCAGAGTAGACAGAGTACAGTTAGTAAGAATTGGATGCAGTTAGAATATATTTCAAAGGTAGGGAAGAGATTTGCTGAAGGTGCCATGTAATAAAAAGTGAGAAGGCTAAGATTACTCTGAAGTTTTAGGTGTGCACAACTGGCAGAGCAGGCAGACATGAACTGATATAAAAAGTCTGTCAGAGGAAAGTATAGGGCTGTTGGAGATCAGAAGGGCTTAATTTTGAATAAGTTAAACCTGAAATGTCTATGAGTCATTCAGGTGGAGAAATATGTCTGCAATTCAATGAAGTGGTTGAAGCTGGAGGTAGAATGGGTTCAGCAAGCAATCAGACTGAATGCAACTGCCAAGAGAATGAATGTGGACAGAATAAAGAAGAAGACTAAAGACTGAATCCTGGAACAGTCAAACAGTAAAGGGGTCAAAGAGATGAGAAAGAATCAGCAAAAAATTACTAAGAATATGTAGCCAGAGTAGAAGGAAGTAATTCAAGGATAGATTCAATTGGATGTCAATGGAATGAAAGTTTCAAATGCTATTGGTTAAATTGAGAATTAAGGGCCACTGGGTTAAGCAATGCAAACCGTTCAAGGACTAATTTGATGGAGTGATGTGGCATCACTGGTGACCTTTCAAGGGCTAATTTAAAGTCAGTTCAATGGAGAACAGTGACTTAGGGAGGCTGCTTAAAGGCGGGGGGGTCAGTTCTGCACACTCAGAAAATGCCCCCCATCAAAGTCAGAATCATACACATAAGGGCTCACCACATGTGGGCCATGGATAATGGTCAGCTATTTTGAGAAGCCTGCCTGCCTCTCCTTATTATTATCCTTCTCTCCACTTCCTACCTCCCCCACCCCCAGAGTATCCCATAATATCTCACAGGTATCCAGGGTCCTTAAGTTCAACCAAAAATTATACTCTGGAAAGTAACTAGCAATAGCAATAGCTACTCTTATTGAATTTACTATATCCCAAGTACTGAGTTAAGTGCTTTAGAAATGTTATTTCATTCGATCTTTGCAATGGTCCATGAGATAATTATGATTAGACTGATTTTAAAAAGGTTTGGGGAAGTTGAAAGAAACTTGCCCACGCTGACCCTGATTATAAGTCTATTGAACTCAAAATATATGATTTTTTTTCCATTTCACAAATGCTGTTTCTGTATGTCATTTTGCTGCTTTTGTGTGTGTGTGTGTGTGTGTGTGTGTGTGTGTGTGTGTGTGTAACATGATCAATGATAACAGGATGGATTGCACTGCCTTAAAGAGACTTGTGCATTGATGAGCAGGTAATAGTGTTCTGGTCTGGGGGACCATGGGAGTCTTCTAAAATCACACTCTGGCTACTTGCTCTGATGCCTGAAGGTAAGACTCAGAGATACATGTTTGAGGATGACAGAGATGTCTTCCAGGCAAAGTGAGACCTATTGGAACTTTATCCTTACAAGTCAAAATATATCTGAGAGACTATGTAGAAACCTCCCTTTTAAAAGCAGGAATTGTTTGCATATATACAGGTATTGTAACCTCCCCAAATTCTGTTGGTTTCCAGAAGAAAAATATGCCTCCCCCAGAAAGTCCCCAAATACTCTAGCAGTGTACAGCTATTGGGTGTAAGTCTCAGCAGGTGTGAGCCATGTGGCCTTTAGAATTTGTGCTAATTTGCGTGTCAGATCATGGGACACAAAGATTAGATATCTGGGAATTAAAATCCCAATTCCACAACCTACCAGGCACATCTCTAAATCTTGGTTTCCTTATTGGTATATGAAGATAATACATCTTAGGGTTGCCCCGAGAATTCACACATGTAAAACACTTAACTCTGTCTTGTCCTTAATGGTAACTGTTATGATTATGAATTTCAATATTGACTGAACCCAGACATCTGCAAGACCTCAGAAATGGCTTCTATAAGCTCCTGGACCCAGAAAATATGTGCTCCTGGGCTCTCAGAAATACTGTGATGTCAGTAGGTTAGCATGGAGACAGTAAGAGTAAGAATTATTAGTGTTTTTTGAACATTTCCTTTGTGCTGTGTCCTGTGCTAAACAAACATTACACGTGTACAGTATCTTATTTAAGTCTCACAATGACTCCAGGAGTGCTACTGTTACTGCCCTTTTATAGATGAAGAGACTGAAGTATAATAAGGTAAGTAAATTGCCCAAGACCACACACCTAGAAAGAGGTGAAGCTAGGATTTGAACAAAGGTCTAACTAATAGCTGTCTTCTTCTCCAATGAGGTATAAGAACAAATATCTGTACTTATAAAGAACTTTCTAGAGGTAATTTCTTTATCAATTTAAGAGAAATTATTAACCTTGCTTCTATTCTTAACATCTTAATAATAAAAGCGTAATATGCTAATTAGACCAGATGTCCTTCTGGACGACCTTCTGGATGAAGCCAGGGCTGCAAGGGAAGTCCGGGTCCCAGGTGCTAAAGGGAAGCCGGCCGGTGCCGGCAGTCGGGGGAAGGAAGGCCTACTCTTGCATGAATTTTGTGCATTGGGCCTCTAGTAGTTTTATAAAATAAACATTGAGCATTAGTGCTCATCACTGATATATTGTCTTGTGAGTTAAAGATCATTACCTGGACACTCAGAATAAAGTATGGCCCCATTTCCATTGGTTGTATGGGTTGTTGAAAGCTGTTATTATGAAATTGTTTCCACTCCATTTAAGTAGGACAGACTATAAATTGTACTGATCTTATTGTCTCTATTTCGATGACAGTCCAGTGTTCAGTCAAGGGTGGGAGGTGGGGTGGGGAAGAAGTGGGGAGAGAAAGGGAACCACAGTCTAACAGATACAGCTATCCCTTCCATCAGCATTCCCTGGCAGCTGACAATGCTGTAGGAGAACCATCTGTGATGTAAATAGGGAAGGAGTGGACAGACAGCTTTTGACAAATCTGCTGTTTGCCTAGTAGAGGCATCTGTGGGCTATCCCACAGGAATTCACTTTCCTGCTTGGTTTGCCATGGAAGGAGAGGACGACCTGACAAACAGAGCCCCTAGGTTTGCTTCGCTGTGAGATTTCCACTAACCACACAGAAGTTGGTTTGGGCACACTGTGTGTTTGCACAGCCTGCAGTGGCGTCTTTTCCAGACCCACCATTGTCTGGAAAGACTTCCAAAGTCCTGAGTCTATAATACAGTACAGTGTGCACCATCCTTTCTGTCAGGCTATGCCTATCACAGGCTCAATTAAATCTGAACCAAACATGTTCTTGGTATAATAGTAAAATGTGTTCTTGTGCTTGCTGGCACTTTTGTCACTTCCTGCAGGGAACTTTCTCTCCATCAAACTATTGGGAATGTGATGATAAAGTGCAGATACAGAGAAATTCATTCTCCAAGTTTTATTGAGGAACATTTCCCTAACTAATAACCATAAAGTATTCTCCCTTAAGAGTTCATATTAGGTACACAGTAGGATGACATCCTTAGCTAGCAATTATTTCTACGGCTTTTCAAAATCACTTGCCCATGCATTTTCTTTTTTGCTTGGAGCAAGTGCCATTATTATTATGTCCTTTTACTTCTTAGAAAACTACTGCTCAAAATGGTTCAAGGATTTACCTAAGATTATGTATCTAGTGAGCAGAAGACACAAGGGTCAGGTGCCTGGATTTCCATCTCCAGGGTCTATAATCTTTCCACTACTCATTTTCACATACAAACCTACTAGATCTTTGTTACTTAAGTATGGTCTATGGAGCAGCAGCACCCCCACCAACTGGGTACTTGTTACAAGTACCCAGTAGATCCCACCTGGACCTGTGGAATCTGAACTTGTGTTTTTAACAAGCTCTCCAACTGACATTAAACTTGGATCAGCACTCTACTCATGACTCACATGTAAAGTACATCCTTTCTCCAACTGAATAATGTATTAACATGCAGTGGTATTTGAAATTCTGTATTAAATACCAACAAGGCAGCTGAGATCATGCCATTTCTTCAGACACTCTAAGGCCGTGAAGGTCTATCATCTTCACTTCTTGAAAATACCATTTTGGTAAAAATACAACTGCATCCACAATTGGGTATGCACCCACCTGAGCAAGGAAATTATGCTGTGTGTCTCTACCTGCTTGGGGAACAATGTCCCTTTTCATTAGCATGGTGGCTTGTGAGGGTAAGCCCATCTGAAGCTTGAGCCAGATATTCCATTAGGAGCTTTCTAGCTGATGCAGATTTTTAATTAAGTGTTCAATGCCAAGTAAATGCTTGTGAAATTACAGCCCCCTACCATATGGTGTGCTGCTCAACAATGGGTTATATTTGATGTCCCGAAGACAAATTATCTATTGGAAATCAATGCTACATCAAATAGCTTTGCTGATAACCAGTTAAATGAGCTCAGATAAGTCATTTAAATTCCTTGGTCCTTATTTTTCTTGCCTGCAGTGTTATATCAGATCATCTCTATGCATCTCGTCCAAGTTTCAGCACAGAGTTGGAATTTTTAAAATTACTATAGATTTATAGTCTGAAAGAGCCTGGTGAATTCACAGCCAAATAATCTCTTGCCCTTTGCATTCTTTTGTGAATGGAATTCTCTGCACCCTTCATTAATTGCACTTCAGGTAAGTGTTTCCTTTCTTATCCCTAGCACAAAAGAGCTTCTAAAAATCTCAGCAATGTAGTCCAGCTTAGTCCCAAAATGAAGTATGCGTGATTGAATGCCAAGGAGTTGCTGAAGCCCTCAGAGGAATTCAGTGTTATCATAGGACCAGATGCTTGTAAGTTAGAGAAGCTGGCCTGGGAAGGAGCTTAAGGGTGAAAGATTACACAACAGCAGAAACCCACATCCTGGATCCTTTGCAAATAAGCTCTAGAAGAATGGCTCACTCAATTTCTAGGGTGTGTCTAGGCCCTCTTGTTCTTAACCAGGTCTGATACTCCCCTCTCACTTTCCTGCCCAAATGTAGTCAGTCTTTCAGCAGATATTTTAGATGAGACCCTAAAGTTGGGGGCATGCTACCAGCTGGTGCTGGTATCTAAGGGGTAACCAGCATCCTAAACACAGACACCTGCCACCTGGAATTTTAGTAATGTGTGTGTGTGTGTGTGTGTGTGTGTGTGTGTGTGTGTGTGTGTGTGTTTAGTAGAGGTAGAGATTTAGAAAGAGAAAACGAATCCAAAAAGTCCAGGAAACACTGGGTTGGGTAAAGTCCAATAATATTTAACATAGGGCCCAAGACATTTCAGATGGCATGTTTCTAAATTGAAAAGCTGTCAGAATTTTGGCAGTAGATAAAGGTGGCAGATTATAACTCTGCACTCATTGGATGGATGAGCATGTGATGGTTCAGATGTAGAGCAAGAAAGGAAGAAGAATAGAAAGCCAGCAGCCCACACAAGGACTGGTATGCTGGGTCCAGGAGCCAAGGCCTAGCCAGGAGATCTCAAGCTGCCAGACCCTCCATTTCTCAGGTATCTTTCCATACCAAGCAGAAACCCTTGTTTTGTCACACTTATTACTCTACCATCTTAGCAGTTTGCTCCTCGCAATAACAAAGCTCTTATTTATTTATATTTTTATTGATTTCAGAGAGAAAGGGAGAGGTAGAAAGAGACAGAAATATCAATGATGAGAGAATCATCCATTGGCTGCCTCCTGCACGCCCCCTATTGGGGATTGAGGCCACAACCTGGGCATGTGCCCTGACCAGGATTTGAGCCATGACCTCATGGTTCATAGGTTGATACTCAACCACTGAACCACACTGGCCAGGTTCTTCTTATGTTTTTGTTGTTGTTTTTTTTTTAAGCAGCCCACAGCATGCACTAAAACCTACTTTTAGCAGTTGTCATGATTCTCCGTTAAATAACTCTCATGTGCAAAAAAATATCCCATTTCTGTATTTTTATAGCTTTACGTTTTTAATTGAAGACTAACATGGAGCCTTTACTGAAATGGGTTGGCAGGAAAAGCAAATGCAGTCATTTTAGAGCCTTACCCTCCTTGCAGGCTCACACCAGAATCCAGGTCTATGTGGGGACTAAAATCAGGAGAAGGACTTATAAAGCCAGTTCCCAAATACACTGACATCCTCATCACCCAACCCACAGTGGTGGATCTCTGCTTTATGGCAAGCTTGAAATGCGGGAATCATAGCTGAGATTGAAAACAACATGTCCAGAGTCCTGACACCCTAAAGTCTGCCCTCCTCCTTGTCAAACTGCCTCCGTGTGGCTCATGAGTCACTCTGCTCTGGGAGCCCCTAAACCTCTTTCTGCTGAAAAACTTTGAGAGGTACAGACAGACAGGATCTGAATCTATGGGCTTGACTTTCCTGTGTGTTTCCCTTCCTGCTTACTGTATTCTCCAGAGATTCTCCCCAAGCAATGGCAAAGGAAGCAGTCAGCAGCCCAGACTTAACCTTCTAGCAGATTGCAACCTAAATGGGGAGAGAAACTTTTTCCCAAGTAGAGTTCTCATTGGCTGACTTGAATCACATGTCAACCTTGGAACAATCATTGTGATCAAAGGGATTTGGTATCCTGACTGGCCTGCCCTGGCTGACATGCCCAGCCCTGGAGCCAGAGGTAGGGTAAGCCCCGCACAAATTGCACAGTAAACGATGGGGAAGGTGTGGTTCCCCAAAAGGAAGAGATGGGTTGTGTAAACAGGAGCAAAAAAAGCTGGGCTGAGAGACACCATACATGTTCACTGCAGTGTGCCAGAATTCAGATTGGTCAACGATACAATGTGGGCAAACCAAATCATCATAAAGAAGACACAACCTCCTCTAGGTGTAGTGGATGAAACTATGCACAGATAACATGAGAAACTTGCCCAGGCTTACACAGTAAGTTAGGGGAAGAATGGTCCCACTTTTGTTTTTTTCATGCTCCCTAACCATTCTAAGTCATCCACTTCTGTGGACCTGCCTGAGCCTGTCTTGCTGAAATAAGCCCCAACATTTGGAATAAATTTGTTTTAACTCTGTTCACTTCTGCTTTGTTCATCAGAGTAGATACATTAGAGAGATGATTAAATACTATCTGCATATAGTATATGCTTGCATAGTCTCTGAAAAGTGGCAACTAAAAATAATTAACACAATGATGGACATGTCAAAAGCTGTTGGCAGGAGATGCTACTTCACAGTGGACTTCTTTCAATCAAGACTATGTACTTATCTAAAACTAATATAAAATATTATTGACTGTCAACTGTAATTGGAAAATAAAAACACAATTAAAGTGACAAAATGTAAAAAACATAAAATTAAATAACAATAATAATAATAATAATAATAATAAAGGACTATATCTCCTGATCATCTACTAACCTCTGCATGGCATCTACTTTCATTAAAGAAGATGTTGGCATTCTGAATAAGAGAAGATATTGTGGAAAACATTCATGAAGCATTATTATGTAAAAACAGTAGTTTATGAAATAATACATATTATCTTATTTATGCTAATATATATAAATATAAATACAGTGACAGTGATGTTTAGAAATATATTTTGAAATATTAGTATTAATAGTATTTTTATTTAAATGTTGAGATTGTGGTTAATTTTTTCTTTATGCTTTTTGAATTTTTTTTCAGGAAAATTTATAATAAACCTAGTTCCAACATAATGCATGCATGCATTTTTTTCAGTTTTAAGATACCATTGATAATAAAAGCATTATAAAGTTAACAGCTTCTCAGTTTAAAACATTCACTATTTATCACTGTATTTTAATTTTTATCTCAACCAAATGTCTGACTTGTTCATAGAGGGAAGATAATAAAAACATAGGTAATTTTTCAATAAAAGGGAGAAGTAATAATATGAGATCATATCTTGGTTACAAGTTAATGATCATAGGCTACACAATCTGGATTTTTCAACATTTTAAAATGTTACCATTAAAATGGACATCTGCCATTAAAAATAAAACAAGTCACTTGCCAAAGTTGTAAATTCATAGACACTGAAATAAATAAACCAAAATGAGTATGTATTAAACTCTGAAGTCTACCAACAATGTTCAGAGACCAACCCAAATGCCAAGTACAAATAATAAGACCAAAAAATGACATCATCAGCTAATTTCCACTTTTTCATAACATGGTTGTCTGGTGTTGCACTTGGGTACTACAAAAATGAATGGCAAGTCACTTTTAACAGCCAAGATCATCAACAAAGAATCTTCATGATAATCATGTTTAAAAAGAAAGATGTTTCTGTTTCTATCTCTTTCCCTACCAAGCAGAAATCCTTGTTTTGTCACACTTATTGCTCTACCCTCTTAGCAGTTTGCTCCTAGCAATAACATAGCTTTTATTTATTTATTTATGTATTTATTTACTTACTTATTTATATTTGTATTGATTTCAGAGAGGAAGGGAGGGGTAGAGAAAGAGAGAAAATCAATGAGGAGATAATCATTCATTGGCTGCCTCTTGCATACCCCCTACCGAGAATTGAGCCTGCAACCTGGGCATGTGCCCTGACAGGTAATAGAGCCATGACCTCCTGGTTCATAGATTGATGCTCAACCACTGAGCCACACCGGCCAGACTCTTCACATTAAAAAAAAAAGTGTTGAAGACCCCAAAATTTCCAAGTCTGATGGTGGGTGCCACAGCTTGGTTCCCCAGAAGCAGACCTGAAACAAGGATTCAGTGCAAGTAGTTGTCTGGGAGTTGCAGGGAACAACAACAAGGTGACTAAGGGAAGTGAAAGACAGAAGAGGTAGTTATGGAGCCTGGTGAACAGCTAGAGCTTAAGTCCATGGCAGAACATGGGGAGTGCAGAACACATGCCTTGGAATAATCCCGCAGATGGTGAGAGAGCCTGGGTATTTATATATCTACTACCGAGTTATTGGTTGAGCACTGCTCCCAGGGAGTGTTAATTTCCTAGCATTCCTGTCTTGTTACTCATGATTCTGGACAGAGCAGTCTTCTGTGGTTTAGAGAAAATAAGCCCTCCTGCACAAAGACCCAGACGCTGGCTGGGGAATGTGGCTAAAACACTGTACCACAATGGGCCCATAAAGTCAACCCATTAAGCTTCAGTTCATAGAATATAGCAAATTTCCTTCTCACCATTTATGAAAGCTTTCTTACAGCAATCACCTCTTGGTTTTTCATCTCCTATTTTAAATGGTCATATTAATATTAGTTTTTCTGTGTTACAGTTAGTACCTGGTAGTCACTTTTTGGCCATAAAGATTCAAAATCTCTTTGTAGCAGCTCTGGACACATTTGAATGTGTTGGTTCACAAACTGGCCCACACGTGGAGGGCAAAAAAAAAAAGAATCTGGTCACTCCTTATGAGGCTTGTCTTGGGTATAGCAAGAGAAGTAGGTCTCCACACCAGCCACCAGCATCTTAAAAGTTTAGGTAGAAGCCTTAACTGGGTTCAATCACTTATTCAGTCCAGATGGTCTCTACAACACCTTACTCTCTCAAGGCTGCATCCTGGGAACCAGCTTCCACTGTGGGAACACTGGGCAGAGCATACTAGTAAATCCAAGGACAACAAAGGGGATGAGGAGGCTCCAACTACTTGGATTCAGCCCATGGGTCAACCAGCTGTCACATCCTCTCAATGATGTCCTCCAACAGGACTGCACATCCTACTTGAGCATTTTCAAAGTGAGTTTATGCACCATTAATTTCTGGTTGATTTATAAGATGTTGCACTGCCCTAAAGTGCATTGATATATTGACTTTTCTTTTCTGAAACTACCACCTTGGGTGAGTGTCAAAACCCCATGTTCAGCTCAAGTGCTGAACCTGTAGGCCAAATGGTCTCCTATTTTCACTGAGCCATAGTGTTTGAGCTATAGTCTACTATGTGCAGATGCAGTGGCCACAGAAAACTCATTGGAACTGAAGACCCAGCAGATGACAAAACTGCCATTAATAGTCCTATAATATACAAAGTAAATTACCTCCTAGGACACAGGAAACCAGCCTGGGTCTGTTACAAAGCACATTGGCCACATGAAGCAGAGAGAACAAAAGCAAATTTAATTTCCTTTTTGAAAAATGTTATTTGAGTCATTATTACCACCTTCCAGCTCCAGACCCATATTCCTTTGGTTGTCAAAATAGTTCACTATTATTATCTACACACTATTATCTAGGTTTCAGGAATGCTGAAATATTGGGAGAGTTGTGCATCTTAGAATAAAAAGGGGGAAAGAAACCTATACAGAGAGGTAAGCATATTTATTTTTTAATAGCACACAACAGAAGACTTTGGGGGAGAGAATTATCTTCATCTGGGACATGCATTGATAATCCTGTAGTGAAATAGGAGACTGAGTGTGAGTGTGGGCATAGAATTCATATGCATTCTATTGCATAGTTTATATTAACTAATTGTTTTTTTTTTTACAAAATTACATAGTCCATATATGAGTATAGAAACATTTCTGGCATGCCATCTTGTTAGTAGTTAGCTGAGGGTGGTGAAATTATGGATAAGAATTATTTTACTTCTTATTTTCTAATGTCCTAATTTACATTAAGAAAAATGGACCATTTGGATTTTAGTTTATTTAAGTATGGTGTACAAAAATATGCTTTGGCATAAGATATAGATAACTAGTCAATGTTCAGCAACTTAGCAGCAGGTTATTGAAACTTTCTGTGCTGTACTGTAACCATCTTAAAAATTCAGTAATGACCTTTCTAGCTCCCATGGAAGAAAGGACCATGTCTCTCTAGGTTCTTTTTTCTCACCCCTTGTATCCCTATTGCCTAGCACAGAGCCAGGCTTATTTAATAAATGCTTTGTGTTTAATACATAATAAAATAATAATAATAATATATCATTTATATATAATTAATAATAATCAGTAAAATGATAAAAATAAAACCCATGCTTGGTATTTAATAAGTATTTGCTAGCTGATTCAACGAATGAGACATGAATGAGTGTTTTAAACTATTCATCAAGATATCAAGCTAAGGGATCATTATTATTTAGCCCAATTGAATGGCTCCAATTACTGGACTGCCAGGAGAATCCCTAACTGGTCACATCCTATTGGCAAGAAAGGGTGAATCATCTATTCTCTGTTAGGGGTGCAAGCCTTGATCTAGAAAACTCTAAAGATCTCTCAAGTTTCAAGGCTTGAAGGCAGAGAAATTCACTGCTTTTATTGTTTGTGTTTTATTTACATATTGGTACACAAATAAATGTTTATTATCTAAAAATCTTAAAATAAGCATAGGCATAAGGAAGCAAATTAAAATCACCCACAATCCCACCACCCAAAGATAACTGCAGAATAGAGAGAAAGGAAATACAGTTGCAGGAATTCATGTATCATGTTTTTTACTGTGAAGATGGGTTCATCCAAGCTATACTCTATTAACTTCAATTTTTTATTGAATAAGTCATAAACATCTTCCCATGTAAACACATTTATTTCTATGACATTATTCTCAAGAGTCACCCTATATGGATGTCTCTCATTATCACATTGAATTTCAATCAGTTCTCTTTAATAGGTGGTTATTTCCTGTTTCTTGTTATTACAAGCAGTCTGAATTAAAAACCCTTGTGCATCCACCTGGGCCTTTGATTTCCTATCAGACTCTCGGATTCCTTCTTTGCACTGATTTCCATGCTCAGTCAGAGGCTGCTGCCTGAAACTATTGGCAATGAGGGAATTCAACAGACCACATGGCAGATGGTCTTCTATGTGTCCATACGTGGGGTCAAATTATATTTGACTAAACTGAATGGCCAATTACATGCAGAATTAGATTGGCTTTTTTCTCTCATCTATTTGATTTACTACCAATCACATGGCTTAAACAATTGAGGCTCATTTTTTAAGCACACTCTGCTATCTTTATTTCTTCCCTCTTTCCTTTTTCTACATAAAAATCCTACAAAAGACATATGTAAAAAAAACATACTAAATGTAAATGATAAATATATTGAATTATATAGTGATATAAAACATATATAATATTTTCAACATGTAATACTAGTATGTTCAATATAAATTATAAATATGTTAAATTGTATATTTAGGTTCCAATTTTGAAAGCTCTTAAAAACGTTTCTACCATTTACAATGTCAGTCATTTTGCATACATAATCTCCAGTAATTTTCCCAAGGTCACATGGCCAATAGTGGCAGGGCAGAAAATAAAGCTCAGGTTTCTAGTCTATGTTTGTTGTTCTCGAAGGTGGCACATACTTGCATTTCTATTAAGAGACGATGATGGCAATACTGTACTTAGCTCCAGAACCAAGCTCAGTTTTTATCCTGTTTGACAAAAGTATATGAGTAGCTTTACAATTGGACCTTGCTTGCAAATAGCCTTTGACATCTGCAATGCCTGTTCGAATTCCCTTTGTGGAGGAAAAATAATGTAGCTCCATGAAAGCCTTTGCAGTCGGAACCAGTGAAACTAACCACCAAACACTGGTCCACATCTATCTTTAGTAGGCAGTGATTCCTGAGGCAACAATTAACTAAGTGGGCCTGGAGACAACTTTGCTGCCAGGAGGGATTAAAGAATTCATGAGTCACTACTTGTCTTCTAAAACAGGTGACAAAGAAATAATGTTGTGATTTTTTAATTGAAACCAGCGGTTGAATGGAATCCTCTAGTGAGAAGGGGGATGGTGGTGGTTCATACTCTAACAGGCCCCTTGAGAAAACTGTATAGAGCGGGGATGAGATGACCTCACTAATTTCTTTCTCTAATTAAAAGGACAAGAACCATGATTTCACTCATATGTGGGATATAAAATAGAAAGCAACAAATGAACAAACCAAACAAATAAACTCATAGACACAGACAAGAGGGTGGTGGTTACCACAGGGAAGGGTCTTGCGGGGAGTGTGAAGAAGGTAAAGGGAGTCAAATACATAGTGATGGAAGGCTACACTTTGGGTAGTGAACACATAATGTAATATACAGACACTGTATTATGGAACAACCAATGTTATCCCAATAAATTTAATTTTAAAAATAAATATTTAAACTTTTAGTATTTCAGCAATAAACTGGCTTGCACAGAATAAACTGGCTTGCACAGAATAAAATAATAAAATAAAAATATATAATCCCATTTCCTTTTTTATCTGTATTTTTCAAGTACCAATTAATAGAATTCAACAGTTTCTGAAACATAAGAATATTTAATAATTATTTTTGTGATTGGAAAATGAATAAATGAATTTGAGCATGAATTATATCTCAGAAGTTGTTTTAGGTACTGGGAATACAGCAATGAACAGAACAAATAACAACAGGCTTAGATTCTACAGAAAAATGGCAATAAATAAATAAAAAGTAAACTGCATAGCAAGAGAAATAGTGATAAGGGCTTTAAAGAAAAGTATATCTGGGATGGGGAAAAAGTGTGTATGGAGAGTGTAGATGATGCTGAAATTTTAAATAGGGTTGTCAAGACACTGTTCCTATTTGCAGGACTTTGAGCAGGAATGACAATAGGGTCCACATACCATACATCTAAGTATTCTAAAATTGTAAATCAAAATAACAAACAGTTAATTAAAATACATTCCTACCTCTTAATTTGAAAGATATCTTTGTAATGGCAAACTGGAAAATTATGTATAAAGTTATGACTTTTATGACAAAAATATCAAACATTACTGAATTTAATTATTAATATGTGTTTTGGGGTGTTGTATTGAGGGGCCAGCCATGTTTAACTGAATACTGTAATCAAATAGAGAGATATTCATAACATTTTATATATTTACTCCAAAAAATTTATTATACTTGTCTTCATTTCAGCAAAATATCTATATAAATAATCACATTTTTTTACATAATTTTTCTAATCATCTACCGGATCAAAAATAAAATGTAACTGTATTCCAAATAGACAAATTTAAATATTATTTTATTATAAGAGTGAATTACAGTAAATGTAAAAAATTTAAAGTAAAATTATTATGCATGGCCCTAACTGGTTTGGCTCAGTGGATAGAGCGTTGGCCTGCGGACTGAAAGGTACCAGGTTCGATTCCGGTCAAGGGCATGTACCTTGGTTGCGGGCACATCCCCAGTGGGGGGTGTGCAGGAGGCAGCTGATCGATGTTTCTCTCTCATCTATGTTTCTAACTCTCTATCCCTCTCCCTTCCTCTCTGTAAAAAATCAATAAAATATATTTAAAAAATAAAATAAAATAAAATTATTATGCATGTGTTTTAAAAGATAATTCAAAAGGCAAAATACAATTATAATTCATGAATATCAATTTTACACTAAAATGTATTTAAAGATGAATTTAAAATTTTTATTAAAAATGTAACTAAATCTTTTTAAATCATTAAAAAAAAAAACATCATTCTAAGTCAATGTCAAATTTTCAATGAAAATAAGCTTATCACTTTTCATATATCTTTTATCTAAACCTATAAACATACAGATTTAGGAATAATGCAAATTCTTTAATATTGTGAATTATTTGTCAATCACTAAGGGCAACCATTGTGAATATGATCCTAATTCATGAGTATTGCCAGACGCTTATGGAACATACAGAGAAAGAAGGGAATTGTTCACCATTATTAGGAAATTATATTTTATTAAGACAATGTTCCTTTTATGCTATCTGAGAGGAAGGATTTAACAAGTTGATTAAATTATCCTCATCCTTTGCAATATATTAGTCATCCAGTGACACATAACAGATTGCTCCAAAACTTAGCTAATTCAAACAACAAGTATTTATTATTTCTGTTTCTATGGGTTAGGAATCTGGGTGTGACTTAACTGGGTGTGTGTGGCTCAAGGTCTCTCACAAGGCTTCTGTGGTGAAGGTGTCAGGCTGTAGCTCAAGGGGTGGGGAGAAGGGGCAGGAGGATTAGGTTCCAAGCTCATTCGCTGGGCTGCTGGCAGGCCTCAGTGTTATTCTGCCTATTGGCCCAAGATATCAGTTCTTGGCCATGTGGGCCTCTCCAGAGGGCAGATCACACCACAGCAGCTGCTTCCTTCCGTGTGAGAGGGAAAGAGTCCCAATTGAGAAGCTATTCTTGTTTTCCTTCTTATAATCTAACTAGAGGCCCAGTGCACGAAATTCATGCACGGGGGGAGGGAATCCCCTCAGCCCAACCTGGACCCTCTCCAATCCAGGACCCCTTGGAGGATGTCCAACTGCCCCCCTGACAGCCTGGTTGCCCCCAACTGCCCCCCCACCAGGCTGGTTGCTCCCAACTGCCCCCCACCCCCGCCGGCCTGGTCACCCCTCACTGACCCCCTGCTGGCCTGGTCGCCCCACGCAGCCTGCTGTTCATTTGTTACTGTGAGGGCATCATGACCAATTTGCGTATTACCCTTTTATTAGTATAGATTTCCAAACTGACATCCCATCACTTTGGTTCTATTCTATTTGTTAGAATGAGTCACCAAGTCCAGCCCACACGCAAGAGAAGGAAAGAACAAGAATATGGATCATCTGATGCCTTGACTTCCTCCAGTGCCCCTGGTTCTTTGATTCTCTTTGTAAAATATCTTTAGTGCATCAGTGTATCAGAAAGGCTGATGGAGACTCAAAGCTATCCACTTGAACCTGAACTAGAGAAAGGTTCCCACTGTCAAAAGAGCATTCCTAGTGCAGAAGGTGATACAGTGCTACTATCCAAGTGATGCTAGTGGCGGTGGCTCCTGAAGGGGGCGCCAGTGATAAGAAACCTGGAGCACCAACCCAGACTGGGGCTTTGGAATGGGGAAACTTCTGCATCATAGAAGTACACTGGACTTAGTGTCACCTCTGAATCATAGCTAGGCTCAGTTCTTCCTGTTTAATTTCATTTTTATTATTTGTCTCTATTTAACATGGCATTAATGAATCATTTTCACTTAGATTGTGCCACACACTGAAAACAAAAGCCTGAACTATACGGGACAAAGAATTCAGCAACGACATCTGTCATTCTTTAATTAATTAGAGTGCCCCTAATAAGACCCAGAAGAACGAATATTACCTCTGAGCACAATAATATCTGGCTGATGGTCAGCAGTTCACAGTTCTGGGCTTCCTGTTTCTCCATATGTTACCGAAATATAGACAACTCAGAGCAGGTCACAAATGTCACCCATGTTAGATTATAGGAACCAAACCTAAGGACAGGGTTTGGAATTCAATTTTGCAAATATTCGGTGGAGGAATTTTTGCTATTTGTGGAGGTTAAAATATCTCTGGAAATTAAATTAAGTCAGGGAAGTATTTTATTATTTTGTAACATGATTGCTCTTACTAAGTCCCAGATTAGCCTAAAATATGGTGACTTTCTATCCAGAATTTTTGGAATAGTCCTGCTTTCACATTTTCTATATAACCACCCCCCCAAGAGGCCCATGTTTTTCACATCATGGTGACCAACTCTTTGTTTAGAAAATATGAACATACACAAACCGGGCAAAAGAGACTGTGTACTGTACTTCCTGGCATCATTTTCTTAATTGCTAAAACTGCAAAGGTGGGAGATAGAAAAGTTGACATAAATACTGCATATCGATAGGCGGCCCAAATATATCTCTCTGTGGTCTAAGGGTAAGGCTTTCCTGTTGATAGTGAAATTCAGAAAGAATCTGTAAATGGCTCTTAAGAAATCCACCACTGGTTGAACCAAATGTGTGAGTAACATTCAGTACAGGTTGACTGCTGCTGCTACTTTTACTGGCAAACAATGGCCAACGGCCAAAGCATGTTCAACCCACACAGCTGTTTCCAATGATTCATTTCCCCTGATTTCCCAGCTGAGCCATTCAGAAGAACAGCAGGTTTCAAGCCCCAGTTGGGAGCCCCAGAGCTGCAAGGAGTCCTCCCCTTCAATTGTGGGAGAATTTTAAAGGCTAAAGTGGGGGACAGTTGCCCTCGTAAACAAAGTTGTTTCTATGACCAGAGTGTAAGTAGGCAGGAAAGGTTAAGAGGAAACTGGAATGTTGATTTTGTGGCGAGGTGCTCACCAGGGCTCTGAATCACACAATATACTTCTCCAGCTTTCTCTCACACCAGGCACAGACCTTACTTACCCCCAACATTCCAACCACGCTGGCAGTTTCCAAAACACAGAAGGTTCTTTCACCCATTGCTAACCACTGTTATTCCCACTGGCTGGAATGGTCTTCCCTCTTCTGTGTCTGAGAACCTCTTGCTACCTCCAAGATTAAATCCAAGTATCATGAACCCTCCCAGGTAGGTTAGATCCTGCAATCTTAATGGGGCCGGGGGGTGAGGTGGGGTGGGTATTGCCCACAATGGGGTGAAAATGACTCTTGAAAGGCAAAAATTTCCTACTCTTCTTACACACATATATAGGGTGTCCCAAAAATGTATGCAGATACATTTTTAAAATATATTTTATTGATTTTTTTTTTTACAGAGAAGAAGGGAGAGGGATAGAGAGTCAGAAACATCGATGAGAGAGAAACATCAATCAGCTGCCTCCTGCACACCCCCTATTGGGGATGTGCCCGCAACCAAGGTACATGCCCTTGACCGGAATCAAACCTGGGACCCTTCAGTCCGCAGGCTGACACTCTATCCACTAAGCCAAACCGGTTAGGGCTAGATACATTTTTTTATAGACAAATTGATGTTTCTTTCTTTTTAGATTTAACCCATTGGAATTAATAATTATTCAAAGTGTGTGTACATTTTTGGGACACCTGTACATATAGGATATAAGCAGACATACAATTTCTCTGTGGAAAGTTCATTTGGAGGGGGCAACAAAAAGGAAATATCTAAAAAGGCTCCGTAAGTGGGCATGAATGAAAAAATATGAAGGAACACTGGGTTACATGATCCTTTGTCTCCAGTGCATGCTGTTTGGCTTGATGAAAGTCACTGATGTAGGATGGTTTGCTGCTCTATATGACTGATACCCCCTTCTTAAAGGCCTTCTCTCCTCCCAACCCAGTCACGATTATAGCTTCTTGAGAGCTGGGACACTGCCTGCTCAGAACCAGGCACAGTACTGGATGGTAGCAGGAACTAAGGAGATGCCTGTTCAACAGCTTTGAGGAGACCATGACTTCTCAGTCCTACTTACAACTTTTATACCCACTGTGCTCTACAAAGGGGGATTCAATCCCTTCACCTCCTTGATTTGATGACATGGTGCTTCGTGGATTTTTATTCCACCTGCAGCAGCCATGGAAGTGGGGACACAAAGTGAAACTAACAGAGCGGTTGTGTCCTGGTCAATACCCAACGGGTGCTCTGCCTCAGCCATTGTGAAGGTGTTTCGCATCCTCTATTTCCAAGTCGTGGCTGATCCCTGGGCAGACATGTCTCCAACAAGAACAGCATTTCACTACAACATCAGTTGAATCAGAGGTACTGGCTGCCAATTTGCAAATTTGCAGCTTTTTCTAGTGGCATAGATCCCTGTGACTGCTTTACATTACTTGAAAAATCAATATTGGAAAACTATTTGTAAAATGATTTACACATACGTTCTATTATTTTCATACACCCACTTTGTCAATAATGCCCATTATAATGATAATGAAGAAGATCATGACATAGGATAACTAACTCCATTAATTATATACTATTTTGCTAAGCATGTTCCCCCCACAGCCTCATATAACTCTCCCAGTAGACTTCTGAGAGCAATATTACTATTTTCCTGATTTACACATGTACAAACTGAGAATTCAAGCAACTAAGCAAGTAGCCCACGGACTCACCACTAGTAGTGGAAAAGCTAGAATTCAAACACAGGAAAAGCTGACTCCACCTTTTAAAGCACTTTGCCAATTAGAAGAAGAAAATCTGTTTCAAAATTAGATAAGTAAATTGCTACATTCTAAAAGCATCTAAATGATGATTATTATGATTGCAATTAACAAAATTAAATAAATGAACAAGACATTTCAATTTGCAAGGCAAAAATAAATTCTGGCTTGGGATAAGTGCACGGCATTCCAGTTCAGGTCTGTATATGGGAAATTGTCACCAAATAGTAAGAATTTGAAAAATAGATTGCAAGGAAAATGTTCAGAGGGTTTGGAGAATTGGCATTAATAATAATCAAACTTGTTATTAGAAGTTATTGTTGATAGAAAGACATGAGTGGGGGGGCAGGGATGAGGGGGACGGTGAAATGAGACAGAAGGGAGGAAAAGAATTA
The DNA here is from genome assembly GCF_951640355.1 of Cnephaeus nilssonii. NCBI lineage: Eukaryota > Metazoa > Chordata > Mammalia > Chiroptera > Vespertilionidae > Cnephaeus > Cnephaeus nilssonii. The sequence continues at coordinate 14,440,945 of NC_137088.1, read as the reverse complement.
AAAGACAAAATGCTGGTTCTTGGCTTTTAAGGGTCTCATAGATGTTGGCATTACAATAGGACATCAGTAACTAAAAAATAGAAAAAATAGTAAAAACCTAAATGTGGAAACTGAGTGCATGGCTCAGGAAGAGCGAAATAAGAACAGATATTCCCCGTTTCTAGGAGACATTACATTTTCCATGTGACAACATTTCAGTTGTCCCTTTTGAAAGATTCAGCCACATTTGATAGTCTTTAAAAGCAATATGGAGAGAGTAGTATTTCTTAGACTAAGTGGAATTTATTACTTTTTTTAAAAAAAAATTATGGCCTTAACACAGAGGGGAAGTGATACATGCAATAGAATTCAACTCGTTAAGAAATTTATCTGAAATAAAATTTCAGGTTTTATTCTTATCCTGAAAACCCCTTACTCCCCAAGAAGCTCTTTTGTGAGCAAAAAGTCTTTTTCTAAGATTTATCACTAATGCTGGTTTATTCCTACTTGTCAGTTATTTTGTTATTGGGGAAGAAAAGTCTGATTGAAGGGTGTGGTCGCTGGAATAAGACATACTACTATATTCTTGGGCAGATAACTTATCTTCTCTGACCTTCAGTTTCCACACCTATCAAATCAGATAATAATATTTACTTCTAAAGGCAGTGATGAGTTGAATGTGGAAGCATATAGAAGGTTTCAGGTCAATCAGTTTTTCCCTTCCTTCTTGTCCTTCCTTCTTCCATCTATACTAATAAAAGGGTAGTATGCTAATTAGACTGAGATACCTTCCAGGAGACCTTCCAGATGTCCTTCCGGAAAAAGCCATGGTGGCGGGGCTGAGGCAGAGGTGGTTAGGGGCAATCAGGCCAGGAGGGGAGGGCAGTTGGGGGCGAGCAGGCAAGCAGGCAGAGTGGTTAGGGTGATCAGGCAGGCAGGCAGGTGAGCAGTTAGGAGCCAGTGGTTCTGGATTGCAAGAAGGATGTCCGACTGCCGGTTTAGGCCCGATCCCAGGCCTAAACCGGCAGTCGGACACCCCCCAAGGGGACCCAGATTGGAGAGGGTGCAGGCTGGGCTGAGAGACACCCCCCCCCTGCAGTGCACGAATTTCGTGCACCAGGCCTCTATAGTTGTGAAATAATTTGGTTGGCAATATTTTCTCTAAGGTTTCTTTCAACTTTATTGTTCAACTATGGTCGTCAATTTATATTGTCAGAAATATTTTTGTATACCCCATTGGTTTTCCAGGGGTAATCGGGGAATAGAGGCAAACAGGAAAGAAGGTGTGCAGGAAATATCTCGGTGTGGTTTCATGTTGCAACCGACCATGGCTGCTTGTAGCCTGAAGTAAGGGAATCTCCAAAGGCACCACTAAAACAGAAACTTTTACAGTCGCTCTGCAGGTTCTAGCTGAACAGACATTTCTCAAGAACGCCAGCTGAAAGGAAGATGAAAAGCTGTGAGGAACAGAGGGAAAAAAAAAAAAAAGATACCACGGGCTCTAAAGGAGAAAAGATAATATATTACCATTTTGGGGGGTAGGTACTTTATCCAATGTATCATGTGTCTTACATTGTATAATACTTTCAATCACATAGGCTAGAAATATTTTAACCCCATTCTGCAGATGAGAAAACTGAAGTTCTCAGAAGCCAAGTAACTTCCCCAAGTTTAATCAGCTAGGAAACATCTAGGCCAGGATTCTAACGCAGCCTGGGGGTTCCAAGGGCAGTTCATATTACACGTTAATTCCCAATGCGATATGAACCAGGATGCAGAATTCAAACTAATTTTAGCAAAAATAGGGAATGTGTTCATTCTCATAAGCAAATCATGGGAAGAGGTAGAAAGAACTAGTCCCAGAAACAACTAGTTCCAAAGGATATATACACACTGTTGGATTGCCAGTACCCCTCCCCCCTACCTCATTCTTCCACTCCTCCCTCCAGTCCCTCCTTCCTGGCATCTCCATCTCATGTCAGTTTCTCAGTGAGTATTAGCTTCATTCTCTCCATTGTATCTTTTCATCATCTGAACCCATGGCCACAGGTGGCTTTTGTGTCATATCTTACAACTCTATGACAAGGGGAAATTGAAGGCTTCCCTGCCTTCTCCTAAGATAAACGAGTTAGGAAAGGGCTATTATTGCGCTGGTCCGTTCGCATACCCATTTCTGAAACAGTAAGAGTGTACATGGAGATGGTCACAATGACTGGTTCAGGGTAGGGCACCTGCCTGCCCTGTGACCAGGTCTGCAATAGAATTGGAAATCCCCTGCAGAATCTCAACACTGGAAGAGAAGCGGTTACCCATAAAGAAAGGAATGGTTGGGTCCAGATAAAACAATAAATGACTACTCTCTAGGTGGGGGGGAAACTCGGACTTAGGAGATTGGTAGAAATACTAGTAAGTTTAACCCCGTTCTGCTACTTTCTGGATTTATGACACTGAACTTTAGTCACTATGGTAAGTACAATACGAAGTAATAAATCCAAGAGTAGTCAATGCTAAGTAATTAATTGCTAAATGAAAGGATAATAAAGTGCTAAGTAAATTCAAGGTTCCAATATTAATATGACTTTGATCTTAAGTCCGAGTTTCCCCCCCACCTAGAGAGTAGTCATTTATTGTTTTATCTGGACCCAAACAACCATTCCTTTCTTTATGGGTAACTGCTTCTCTTCCAGTGTTGAGATTGAATTTTAAAAGTTCCTTAACAGGACATATGATTTCAAAACTACCTCCCTCCCTGCGCTCCCCCAACAAAAACACACACACACACACACACACTGTAGACACTTTTCTCAGGCACAATATTGAAGTAGGTTGTAAACTCCTGGAAAGCAAGGACAATATTTTCTGTATCGTTTGTGTCCCCTGAACACATAGCAAATGTCTGGGCATATGTTAACAGCATTTGTTTAAAAAAATACTTGTTAATTTATAGCATAGAAAGGATTCCCATCCTAGTCACATTGGGAGTCCATACATAAATTTAGCACTGCTTGTACTAGTGTTCTAGGTCCTGGGCAAAGAAGTATTTCTGAGAATAGGTATTCATAGTGTTAATATTCGCTTTTATCTAAAATGTGCAAGTGAATGACATTTTATCAACTTTTTGGCCTAAAGTTATTAAGTTACGTTAAATTATTTTCATATTTGATAACATCATTGTCTTGAAAATGAGGAATATTATGAATGTTAAGCCCTTGCAACCCGCCTTGTGTTATGAGTTCCCATTTTTAATTCCTTTCTTCTCATGATAATTTTAATACATTTCCATTTATTATGTTCCCACTGATGTTCTGAAATAACCCCAGCCAAGCTCATTACATATTTTGATGTAAAAACACTTAAATATAAATGGCAACTTACATTTACCTTTTTAAAATAGATTTGTAATGACCATTAAAATATTTTCTCTAAACAGACTCTGATTTTGACATTCTTATTGAATTTTATATTTTGTCCCACAAAAAATAAGCATATTGCTATTTTGGCTGAAATTACTGGGTATATCACCTATTTATTCCTGTCTTTGAAACAAGAGTTTCTGTTCCATATCCTTTTGTTAAGGAGGGGTGGGGGGGGGGAGAGAATGGGGTGGGTGGTGTTGAAAACTCTCTTCCCTGAATGCCATGAACTGTGCGTGAGTACTACCATAAAGAGACATAGGTGATTTAAGGATATCTATCAGGACTGTGTGGGTAGGAAGCTCTAGTGCTAAAGGTGTTGAAACATTCATTTGGATGTCAATATTTCTTTTGCATGATAATGGGAGGCGTGAATTTCCCCCTTTGCCTTACTGATTATGCTCTAATTGGCTTGAGTCCCTTTTCTTCTGATGATATTCAGTAATGCTTTTGAGGAGCTTCCCATTACTCTAAGCCTGTGGTCGGTAAACTGCGGCTCGAGAGCCACATGCGGCTCTTTGGCCCCTTGAGTGTGGCTCTTCCACAAAATACCATGGCCTGGGCGAGTCTATTTTGAAGAAGTGGCATTAGAAGAAGTTTAAGTTTAAAAAAAATTGGCTCTCAGAAGAAATTTCAATCATTGTACTGTTGACATTTGGCTCTGTTGACTAATGAGTTTGCTGACCACTGCTGTAAGCTGTCTGCTTAAAGTGGCCCTCTAGGACCTACAGATTCCAGCCTCATCTTATCACTCCCCCCCACCCCCCCATTTCTGCCAGGCTCCAGCCACACTCTTCTTCAGTTCCTCTTGTGAATGGCCCGCGCTTCCCACTAAACACAAAAATATGTTCATGTATCTATTCCTCCTGCCTGGAATTCCCTCCACCTCCCCCCTTCACCCTCACTTAGGCGAACTCTCCTAAGTTTCTGCTTAAGTAGCATTTCATCTTGACCTCCCAGACCGTCTATTTTCAAAGAGACATGTGTTTTAGGTTTACATTTCCAAAAGTCTAATTAGGTATATAACTGTTTCCTTAGTAATGGATGGTTTTGTCCTAAGACTAGTGGGAACCCAGAATAAAGAGGAGAGTAGGAATACTTGGATTTCTTAAATTCTTCTCGTGCCCTTTTCCCAATTTTAGTTCCCCAGAGAGCAAAGTCGAAGGAATGGGAACTGGAAAGGCAAAGGCTGCAAGGAGGGAGGTGGCCCCACAGGAGCCAACAGAGCCAACAGCTTTCCCGGGCTAGTCAGGGATTACGAAGAATAAGGCGTTTCTCATGAAAGCAGAGCAGGGAGGCGGTCCATGAAACTACTCTGTCAGGGTATTATCAGGCGCTGCTGTCCGGGAGGTCTCCCCACACAGCTCTGAGCACTGGGCTTCTTGCCCTTGGCAATGATACCTCTGGGCATGTGCCCAGTCCAACTCATGCTTTTTAGCCGGTGCCCTTCTCTGTCTTTATTTTAAATAGTTTGCAGAAGTGCAGAGTGTGCGTGAATTCTGATGACTACAAACATAGTTTAACTTTATAATGCTCGTGCATGATATTCCATATTCACAAAACGGCTTTTTCACACTGTGTCTATAACATAACTGGTGATATTCCAAAGTCCTGTAAGTAGATGAAGGGAAGACGTCTCTGTTGAGTTGAAGACTGACTTCGGTCTACAATTTCTGGTCTACCACATACCCCGCTCCTTCCTTACTTAGCAGGCATCCCAACCATTTCTTATTTTTTCAAAAAGTGTTTAACACTGTTTCCTCTCAGGAGTCTGTACACTCCATAAGGTTCAAACTGCTTAGAACATAATAGATGCTCAATAAATATTTACCAAATGAATGAATGCTAGGATAAAATTGGGAGGGGGAAAGGGAATAAAGGGGATAACAGAGCAAATTTTAATTTTGTATTTTCTAGTTCTGAGCCTCAAAATTATGTGCTCCTGGAACTCCTCCTACTATCTTCTCTTTCTCCTCACTCCAAGTGTAAATTTTAATCCTCCATCATGTATGTATTTAAATGATCTGTGATGGGAGAAGACAAGTCACTTATTTTTGTAACTGTGGAGAAACAACTTTTAATATTTGTGTTTATATTTGGTGGGAGCTTATGTAAGCATACAGAGATATAAGATCTTTTAAAATAAGTTCTAAATTATTTTTTAACATTAAGTCCATTAAAATTGATTGTTTATAGTCATTATTTGCAGATTAATGTAAGAGTCAGGCAACATACATTTCAAATAACACAGTGGCCAGCAAATAGATTCTGGGTGTTTTTCTGAAATGCAGAGTGCAAAATAAATGTTGTCTTGGGCTAGAAAAATTATTTGCACCCAGCCAGCATGGCTCAGTAGTTGAGGATCAACCTATGAACCAGGGGTCATAGTGCAATTCCCTGTCAGGGCACATGCTCGGGTTCAATTCCAGTGGGGGGCCTGCAGAAGGCAGCCGACCAATGAGTCTCTCTCCTCATTGATTTTCTCTCACTTTCTCCCTCTCCCTTCCTCTCTGAAATCAATAAAAAAATATTTAAAAGAAACTTTATTTGCAGTGCTATACATGACCATGGAGGTTCATCCATGGGATGGCAGACTGCATGTCTTCACTCCCCTTTCAGGTGAGTTTGGAGAATAAAAGCATGAATTGAGCAAACAGCAAATTACAGTGGCACTTTCGATTAACAGAGAATAATGTTATCACCGGGGCTCACTTTTAAGAGTTTCTGCAAACAAGCTATCCTGAAACTTAGAAAACATAGTTTGTCAGTTTTAAATTTCAAAGTGTGGTATAAAGCAAGGAAAAAGAATTGGGTGGATTGTGTGAGTGTCAATGTTCACTCCATTGCTTCTTGGTATTAGAAAAAGGAGCTCCCTGTGAGTGGACACAGTAAGATCCAGTCAGGGGTGCAGCAAGGGTGGTAGATCAGCTCTCATTCTGTTGGGCAGGTACCTTTGTGCAATGCACAAACCATTCCACCACAGCTATGGCTCTGCTCCCAGTTTCAGCAAGATATGAAATAAACTGATAAAGTTTAAAGGGAAAGATCCCTGTTGTGTCTGGATACTTTCTTTACATTTTTATTCTCTTCTAACTAGCTTGAGAGGCAATTTAACAAAATGATTGAAGACAAGAGCTTTGCCATGAGAGAAAACAACATGTAAACCCTGAATTTATCACCCACTGGTTCAGTGATCATTGTCTTCTCTCTGAGGCTGGATCACATTAGCTACAATAATGAAATGACAGTGTCCTCGCTAATAATTTGTTGTAAGGATTAAATAAAACAAGACATGTATTGTGCCTAGCACACTCTTTGGTACATGGTAGGTACTCAATAAATGGCATTTGCTGCTAGATCATTTAGGTTTTTTTTAATGGTAGGTTTAAAGGAGGCGTTTTAAAAGGAAGGATGCTTATCTTGATCTAAGTCATGCCCCACACAATTTAACATATCAAATTAACGAAAATATTTTTCATACTTAATTGTGAACAAATAATAATGACAGTTCAATGAATGTAAGCTCTTTGATGATCTTTCACAATATTAAAAGATAAAACAAACTGTCCCTTCTCATGAAGTGACCTGGATATCAATTGGTCATAAAAACAGGCCAAATGTACTCAATCTAGGAAGTGATATAGACTATGCACACAGAAATGCCCACTAACTTTCCACACTTCAGCAAACATTATAGCTCTCTTATTTCATCATATTTCCCATGTTTATTTCATAGACACACAAATGAACAAACACACACCTGTGCGCGCATGTGCACGCACGTGTGCACACACACACACACACACACACACACACACACACACTGCTTATGTAAATATATCAGAGCTCACAAAAAGCAAAGGTGGTGGGTGTGGGTTGGTACTTTATATTCCAGCCCTAGCTTCACAGGCAGTTATTTTACAAATGGATTTCAAAAAATAATTACATTAATCAAAACTCTATTTATTCTATTACATCAGTATTGATTTCACCTACACTTATCAAATTTATTGTCTGCTTCTTACTGCCTCTCACTATCTGGGTTAAGAGGACATACATGTCTGCATACCACACATATGTTCAGGGTTCTCCTTTGAAATAAGATGTCAGGGATTAGGTTCATCTTTTCCTACCACTGTTACTCATTAGATCTGCTCCTGAATTTCTTTGGTCTAACACAGTTCTTTATTTGCATTTGCTGTATGAGCAAATGGTGACTGCACTATATTTGGAACTCTGAAAATTGATAAATCACCTTATTCTTTGCCTAACATTTCAGACCATGAAAATTAAGTGACAACAAATTTTTTAGAAGCAGTGAAAAAAGCTAATATTAAAGTGGTGTGATATATCAACATAGAATGTCTGTAATTAAGAGAGAGAGAGAGAGAATACATAATAAATGTGACAAAGATTAACATTTGGGGGAACCTGAGTAGAAAGCAAACAATAATTCTTTGTACTATTGTTGAAATAGTTGTTCCTCTGAAATTCTTTCAAAATTTTTTTTTAAATTTTTGAAAAAACAATTCCAAATACAATTTTAAATGATAATTACCCATAAGCATTAAAAATGGAGACTTTGTGGTGTTATTTTGAGGAATAAGAGGTGATTAATGAAACTCACAGGTAAAGCACCCAATACAACCCATTGGATAACACCCACACCAAAACTCAGTCATCTTTAAAACATTCAGCTCAGTAATTCTTGGTCAAGATCTGAAGAATTTCAAAATCTAATAATAGTCTTCCAAGTCACCACCAGCAAAATAAAATAAAATACAAAATAACATAAAATATTAAGACTTTCAAATAAATTTTGCTTTGAATACAATTCCAGCCAATATCAAATATCCTTGCTTACCAAAGACTATATCAAAGAAAAAGCAACCCAATTTGCAAGCCACATACTAGCAGTCTCATCCATTTGATCATTCCTTTTTCTAGTTACCGGGGATTTTAATCATCTCAGTTGTCTCCAGGAAACCAAGTAGGTATCCATAATCCACTGCCATCTATTTGCAACTCTCCCGTGGGAACAGAGCCATCTGCAGCAGTAAACATGGCCTTGTACCATTATGTACAGGGGAAATGAGTGTGCCCTCTGCAAAGTCTTTTAATCCTTGTTCATTTCAACATCGGGGCATTTAATGGCTTTCCTCAAGAAACAACACCAATTATTCTCACCGTTTATCTAGGTTTCTGGAAAAATCTGTTTAAAAGTTGCCTTCCTGTCACAATTCCCCTGGCAGCAGGTTTACTGAGGAAGACATTTTGCCTTTACATTTTTATTTCTGAGGAAAACCTGTGTGCTAGACATTTGTTTTCCATGTGGTTCCCTGACAGAGACACACACAAAGAGGAAGGCTATAAAATAGATTAGGATAAATTGGGACACCAAGATAAACATGTACATTTACTTCAATTCTCATATCCTGACCTATTTTTAACAGCTAAGGAAAGAAAGAGACCTGTTCCTTGGCCTAAGTAATTCCATGGGAATTCTCTCAGTACAGCGAAAATATAGAACACAAAGTAGCTCTTCCTATTCCTGGAAGGAAGCTCTGCTTTTGATTTCCAAAAGAAATGACTGTAATTAGTCTTTACCCTCAAAAAATATTCTCTTTTTGGTAGCTCAGCAGCTGTCAGACCTTGGACCTGAGTACTTTGGGTATGGTCACTATACTTGCAAGATTCCTTAATTTTCTAAAAGTTTTCAATTCAGAATGTTTTGAATATAAAAAAAGACAGGATATTTGACCTTTCAAATTCCCTCGATTGCCTGAGTTTTGATAAGCACTCAAACAAAGAGAAATGGTGAAAAGAAGAGAGATTCAATAAATATTTAGAACACAAATTCTAATGGTGAAGTACATGGATTCTGGAGCCAAGCCTGCCCGAGGCTGCACCCACGTTCCACCACTTTCCAGCTTTGAGACTTGGGGTGCTGTGTCTCAGTTCTCTTGCCTGTAAAATGAAGGTAATAATAGTACTAAATAGTACTAAAATTATAAATGAATTAATGTTTGTAACAAGCAAAGAAGCATAGTCAGACTTTGGTAAAGCAACGAATGTGTTAGTCTTTTAGTTTAGGAAAACTTACTATTGGTCACCATTTCTTAAATTATGACACTCCTACCACTGGGGACATATCAAATGATTTTAGATCTTCACAGATTAACACTTTTGTTTCAATAATTATGCCTTTATTTTTATAGTTGCTGTATGCTAGTGGCCCAGGATATTATCTTTTCACTTATACTGGTAATATATAGTTTCCTTCCTAGTTAAATGATTTGAAGCAAGAAAAGTGGATTCCAAAAATAATAAAAAAAATTATACAGACATTACTTGGATACGACAACTGTGAAACTGTGAAGGTGGAACATGAGTGAATGTCATTTGTGTTACATATGTTGCTTATTTGCAGAGTTAACTGTGTGTTCATTGGTGTAAGAAGTTTCAAGAATCTAAGTATTCTGTTTTTAATCTAAATTTTGAATTATTGTCTTAAGCTACTAAAGACGCAAGTCATACCTGATTAAGAAAAAAGGACAAAACAACAGTTCTCTAGTACTTTGCTGACTGGACAAAAGGGTCATCTTTGCAATAGATGTTATCACGTAATTAAAGAGGGATGCCCTGATTAATTAAAGGGAGAGGCAAACTCATTTGAACTGGTGATGCTAAGACGAGATTGCAATATTTTGCTTTGACCAAAATAAAGTAAAAGGTTATAGCTCTACCCCTTGAGTTTTTGCTCTCTGCAAAACAGTCCACTTGCTGACAATTTTTCAGTACTTGCAGATTCATTCAGGCCTATTAAAGGCCTCAAAACAACCAGGAATTATAATAAACATTTACACAGAGTTCTCAATGTTTCAAATGCTGAAAAGATCATTAGAATCAGAGCTAGTACCCCAGCACCCCTGCTCCATCCCCCTCAATCCTGTGCTCACTCCGTTGACACCTGTCCTTTACTATCCAGTCATGACATATTCTTTACCAGCTGAGGGAAGCTCCATTTTCATTTCAAAGAGTTGCTTCTCATTCAAAAAAGGAATAACTAGAAGAAATGTTAGGGGACTAGTAAATCAGATTTACTAGTTATATAAATCATCTTCACTATTTCTGTGCAGTCAGCCCGGCATTGCAAGTGAAATGTTTTAGTCAATTGTAGGGTAATAAACCCATGGTTCTAATAGCCCTCTTGTAAGGCTCTCAAGGTATCAGGACACACGTGTAAGTCACCGAGTCCTGACTCTTTCCACAGCCAGCTCCCTTTTTCATTTCTCACATGCTGAAAGCTTCAGATTCACTCCCTCCTACATGGTCAGGACACTGAAGATGTCCCCTTCTCTCTCCACTCGCCTCAATCCAGAATCAGGCTCAACTCAGCACTCTCTTTCTAGTTGTTGCTAACCACTTTTAACCTAATATTTTGAATTATAAATTAGAGAGCCCCAATGCATGAAGATTAACGCAAGAATGGGCCTTCCTTCCCCTGGCTGCTGGCACCTCCTTTGCCCTGGCCCGGAGCCTCCTTTCCACCTTCCCATGCTGCCCAGAGGCCTGGAGTGGCTGGGGAGGTGCAGAACGCCTGCATGCTGCCCTGCCCCCGGCCGCTTGGTGCCTGAGTATGCAAAATAACCTGCCATCTTTGTTGGGTTAATTTGCATACTCACTCCTGATTGGCTGGTGGGCATCATGAAGGTACAGTCAATTTGCATCTTACTCTTTTATTAGTGTAGATCATTGAGATTTGTTTACCATCTGTGTTACCTATGCTTTGAGTTTCTATTCCCCAACTCTTTGACCTTCCCCTAACATGGTCCATTATTTTCCTAGGATCTTAGATAACAAATTGCTACAAACTGGATGGCTTAAAACAACAGGAATGTATTCTCTCACAATTCTGGAGACTAGAGGTCCAAATCCCAGGTGTTAGCATATTCTCTCTGAAGGCTCTAAAGGAGAATCCTTTGCAGCATCAGGTGGTGGCCAACAACCCTTGGTGTTCCTTGGCTTATAGTTGCATCACTGCAATCTCTACCCCCACGTTACAAGACATTATTTCTTTAATTGGGGCATATTCTGAGACAGAAAGGAGTTAAAAGCAAAAGAACCCGAGACATTAAAGCAGAGCTGTCAGATCAGAATCTGAAGGCAAGAGGCAGAGCTTGTAGAAAGTCCCCAAAGCTGGCAGTGTTTAGCACTATTTACTTCACATCCATCACTGTGGTTCAGTGCTTTATGTTCCTTCTATTACTCAACCTTAAATAAACTTGTGAGATAGACATTACAATCTTCATGTTCCTGGTGATAAAACATAGGCTAAGAGAGGTAAAGTAAACTTTCCAAAGTCATTTTGGGACAGAGCCTAAGCCATGAGTAAAGAGGGTGTTATAAGGGGGTGCCAATTTGGCTCAGATGATTAGAATATTATTAGCTCCTTTTCTTGGGCCTCCCTAACTTTACGCTCAAATTCTAGACATGCAAAATGGGTGATAATTGGCCATCACAGGGCTGGGAGAAAAGAAATGACAAATCAGCTAATTTTGTATCTGAGAATAGAAACAGGCTCTAATTCTGGGCAGTCTAGGTTTGTCCTGGCTCTTGGTCTTCATAGACTACAAACTACACTTTCCAACTCTTAACCAAAAGGAATCCTTCACTCCACTGCCCTGTGCTTTCTCTGCCAATAAAGGTGTGGATATTCCCAGGGTGTGTGTCCTCCTGAGCATTGCTGTTTGATCTCCCCATGGCTCTGCTCTCTTTCATTTCTCTCATTTCTGACTTGAAATGGCTCAGCCATTCCCTCAGATAGCAGTCTGCCCTCTTCGCTTGGGCCTTAACACCCCACTCTCAGTTCTGTCCTATTGTAATCACCCCCAAACCAGCATAACCAGTCCATCTTCAGGAAATAGACCCCCACCTATTTTCCAGAGCAAATGAGAACCTCTGTCCTTGAGGGACTGTTTTTCCTCCCAGTATCACAGTCTGGCCAAATAAGCAGAAAAAGTGAATTCTCATCTGTAGGGTAGTACTGATTTCTACAACCCCGATGAAGGAAAGCCAAAGCAAGGGAGATCCCAAAGGGTCAAGTCTAAATATATGGACAGAGAGCAAGAATTATTCCCAAACCAAGGCCAACAGCACAAGACAAGTGAAAAATGGCAGGTGGAGTGAGAAGGCAGCACATGGGACACACGGATGGAGGGCTATTTGTGTGGTGTTTGAGCACAAGCCTGTGGGGAGGATAAGTGTAGTTAAGGTCACTTTGCTGATTTGGATAAAGAGAATCTAAGGCCATGACTAATTCAAACTTCTCTAATGACTTCATACTGAGGTCTGTGGTCTGAGTCACCAAGTAGCCTTTCTTCTTGCCTCCCTGCCATTCATATCTTCTTGGAGGTGAATGCAATAAAGTTATAGGAATTTTTCATTCACAAGAAGAATCACTGCTACAGGCAATTATATGATGAATTACCACTTCCAGGAGATATACATTGCAGGCTTTTTGCTAATCTCTGCAGCATTTTAGCTATAGAACGTTCATTAAGGCTAAAAGAATTTGTCTGGCTAAGGTCCATTTGAAATAAAAAACTTAGAACACCTGATCCTCTGAAAAATTTATTGAACAGACAGAGCAGTCGATTGGTAGGAGAGTGGACCCATTCAAAGCCATCCTGGAAAATCGCTTTGCAGGGCTCTTGTTTCTAATCCTGCCAGTGGATGCCATCCCGTCTTTTTTATGTTTATTGGCCTGTGAAAAGCACACCGGCCCGCTGACTACATGTCTGGTGGATATATTGTTGACTAACCTGTCTTTTTCCTTCCTTTACACAAACCTGAAGGTTGGCCTTTTGTCTTTGGAAGTCCAGGCCTTTTTTTTTTCCTAAGATGTTGTCATGACACTAGAGAAAGTCCAGAGGAAACAGCCCCCAGGGAGATGTGGATGTCCTCCACCCAGGGACAACGCAGTGTCCTTGGGGCCCTGTCGACTTTGATCAGCTGAGGACCTCTCTGCGGTCTGGAAAAGCGGGCAGAGGCCTAAGTCCATGAGGCCATACTGTCTCCCCGTAAGAAGAGAAAAAGGCTTCCTAACAGGGATTTGGCTGAGAAGTTTCCACCCAAGTCAGGCCCCTGGCCTCTACTCCTTTATTCTCTAAATGCCTTCCTTCTTAATTCCCTTCCCTTCACAGAAGACAAAGAACGTCATATGCTTCTGCTTGTAATTTCAAATGTAGAAGAACACCCGGCCCTTTGGCTGAGGTTGACTCAGACTTCTGGTACGGCCGCGGAGAAGCAGGGCCGGGGGCTGGCAGGGTTCCAGGTCTCGGTCCCCTTTTTCTAGGAGTCATCAAAGCATCCCTATGAATGAAGAACGGTATGTAGTGTCTTCACCCTCATAGGATGCTTGTTATTGTGTCTATAAATACAAAATAAAAGAGGGAGCACTTTAACAGGTATTTCATGTTTACAGGTTGTTTAGGTTAAAATCTCTAGTAAGGTAACAGTGTGATAGATGCATGGAACGCTTTGGACTGACACTGGTCAGCTTAAATCTCGTAGGCACCATCATAATTTCTGACAGATACTTCCATCCCCAGGTTTTGTCACTTAAACCTAACCTTTAGGCATTGAAAGGAATTGTTTGGAAATATTCCTTGATGCCTTTTACTTGCTGTCTTTCTAAAGGAAGAAACAATCAGTAATTAAAAGGAGGAAAAAAAGAGCACACCTCAGTTTCTGTCTAAGATGGAAATGATGGCTTCCTTGAATCCCTGCTGGAGAGAATCTGCTTGTGAGATCAGTAGCCTGATGTGTCTCAATTTTTTTTTAGGAGATTTGAAGAGTGAAATAAACTTTCCAGGACAATACCCATGTTCCTGTGTTTTGAGAAACATTTTATTATAAAGCTTCCCGCACAAGTTCTATTGTTATCTGTGTTTCCATTTCTATTCCCCCCCCCCCCCCGGACTGAAACCCCAGAGGGCAGGACTATTGGTTACTTGTCTCATAAGACCAAAATGTTACCCAGAGCCTACAACATAGCAGATGGCCCATACAATCCTATATAATAAAAGCGTAATATGCAAATTGACTGAACGGTGGAACAACCAGTGGGCGGAGGGCAGGGCCAGCAAGCAAGGCTCATGCCAGCAGGCAGAGGGAGTTGACATCGATGGGGGAGGGGGGGAGCGGTGGCAAACAGTGGCGGTGACCAGCAGCAGCGGCGGGGTGATGGGAGGCGGGGCCGGCCACTTGCCAGCTGGCACCATCTCCTGTGATTGACCCACCCAGTAGCTTCCTGCAGAGGGGGGAAGCAGGCCTAAGCCATCAGTCAGACATCCCTTAAGGTCTCCCAGACTGCAAGAGGGTGCAGGCCTGGCTGAGGGACCCCCCCTCCTGAGTGCATGAATTTTCATGCACCGGGCCTCTAGTTGTTGAATAAACAAAAATAAAGGCAGGTTGAAGAAAAACATCTCTGGGTATGTCTTAAAGGAACATGCCCTCTGGAAAGATGAAGGCAACTGGAATAACCAAAATCAGGTGTCAGCACACTGCAACTTAAGAACCAAATCCAGTAGTTGCCTATATATTTAATAAAGTTTTATTGGGACACAGCCAAGTTCATTTGTTTACATAATGCCTATGGCCACTTTCACACCACCACAGCAGTTTCACGTTTGTGACAGGGACTGTATCGACCACAAAGCCAAAAATATTTAATACCTGGCCTTTGATTTTTTTAAAAATACTTAAATGAAGCAAGACTGCAGCACACAAGTAAGTACTAGTAAGCAACAAGTAGTTATTGAATGCTTATGTGCTTAGTCCATTGCAGGATTTGCAGTAGACAAAGAAAGACACACCTTACCTCTCGGAGTAATAGGTCCTTCAACTATTTGAGGACATTGATTTTAGCCACTGTGCCCATGAAGGAGAGAAGGCATTATCTATGTTTTAGAGTAAAATGAACCTCATCAAGATAAAACATCTGGTAAATCCAAGAGAAGGTGAGCAGAGGGACACAATTAAGTGCAAAAGTGGTGTTTTGGATGCAGCAGTGACAAATAACAATCAGAAGAATGTAACTATTGTCCAATTTTTCTCATTTCTATTTTCCTGAAAGAATATTAGGGGAGGCATTGCATTCTGCATTCACTATAGTATAAAGACTGGAACTATTTTACTTGGATAGTGAATGAAAGAGTGACTTCAGAAGGCTGAAAACTTGGTGACAATTGTGCTGCAAATACTTTATCTCTGTTGCACTGAAGACATACTATGAATCAAAGGATCATGATAAGTACTTTATATACATTAATTTGATTCCAGTTTTATGCAAGAAGCTTCATTATTTGCACAGTATAGTGTCATTATCCTCATAGTAACTTCCTAAGCCACCTAGTGTATAGTCAGTCATAATAAACTAGGTTGTGCTTCAGTAACAAATAAGCCCCATATTTCAATGGCTTCATACTTCTATCAGACTCCAATACCCATTATCTTTCTACCAGCACTCATGGTTCTCTAATAATTCAAAATTCAAATAATAGTGTGCCTCATGGGTGTTTTTCACCCCAAATCTAAATAGGCATAGGGGTGGGCTGACAATTACTAGTTCAAAAAATATTTATCATGTGCCCCTGATGAGCCATACACTATCCTAGCCACTAGGAATATAGTAAAACCCAAAAAGGACATGCCAACCTGTTCTAGCAGGGAGAGAAAAATAAACACATCAATTAGTACATAAAACTTAGTAAAATATGTAGGACAGTTGATGGTAAGGGCTGTGAATAAAGGAAGATACGGACCATAGTAGAGAATGCTGGGGGCTGAGAGCTGAGATACTTCCCAGCCCATAGGGTCCATTAGCATTTTGGCCTGAGCATGGCAGGTGGCTTGGGCACCCTGGAAACTTCATGCTGCTCCAAGGAAACTGGTGTAAATAACAGATTTATATTATTTCTGGTGGTCTCAAGTTCAATAACCATCTTGAGGCCATGAGGAATAGAGAATTAGGAGGGGTAGAGGTCTTGCCAGGATTATCTGATTTTCTGAGGCTCCTTTTAGATGGAAGAAAGGACATTGAAGGAGAGGTAGTAGTACAACATTCAAAACTTGGACTCTTCTAGGCCTCCTTAAATATATTATAATTGTGGGCAAGAAAATAAAGGTCCATAAAATAAGTCTTTAAGAGATATGATGAAGAGAGGAGAAGGGGTCTATTTGGCATTAAAAACAAACAAACAAAACACCCTGGACATGTACCTTATGTGTGTGCGAACAGAAGTTAAGAGATAAGCATGCTTTGGGCTTGGCTGGTAGAGGATTGCAATGTTTCTCTTCACTTATAATGAGTGACATGTTTGTAATGAAATTTCCTAGCCCCCATTTCGGTCCCTGTTTTCTTCTTCCTGAAATAACTCTTCCATTAGCTCCACTCCACTCCACTGCCCTGTGGCCCTTTCAGTCGTTCCCATTGGCAGCTCATGAAGTGTTTTAAGACCAATTTATACTCCTTACTTTCAGTAAATCCTTTCTCTTTCCCCGTGCAATTTTTCCAACTTACTATCAATCTTCATGTTAAGGTTTCTAGCAAAGTCTATGGATAAAAAATATCTCCTTTATAAGTGGCTTTTTCTATTAACCTGGATCATCCCTTTGTCAAAACACTTAGCCGTGAGGTAGCAACTCCCTTGAAGTCCTGGCTCAGATTTCAATTTGCCTGTGACCTTAGGTGGATGAATCACTTTGCCATTGTGACAAAGGCTCCTTGGGGAATATAGGATTATTCATTCTCTGCCCAGCTACAGAGTAAGAATTTGAGGATTTTTTTAATATTTTAAAAGTGTTCTATAGTTGAAAGAAATGATACAAACATCCTATTTGGTGATTGCTCAGCTGGAGATATAGGGAAAGCTGGTGTCCAGCATACCCTCTGAGCTCAGGGCTTCCCCTAAAAGACCAGAGCAGCATTATCGTGCCTTACCTGCACCCTCATTTCTCAACCCACTCCCCTGCCCTACAACTACTTTCATCTCTCCCACCCCTCCAACCTACTCTACAATAAAAACATAGGAGTCATCTTTTATCTAATGCTTAACCATGTACCAACCATTATGCTACACATTGTGGTAGGTTGCATAAAGAGTCAAATTGTTCACACCTCCAGGTTTTCATGACCTTTGCCTTGTGACTTTGCAGTTTCTCTCATGGAAACAGAATGTACTTCCTGTTCCACTGACGTTTGGTTTGATCATGTCATTTGTTTTGGCCAATAGAATACAGTATAAGTAATGATGTGCCTCTTCCAAGTCCAGGCTTCAACAAGCCTTGAATATATTTCTTTATCACTTGGAACTCTGTATTTTCTATGAGATAAAGCTTGAACTAGATTCCTGAAGATGAGAGAGATGTGGCCCAGTTACCTAAATGACCTTTATAGCCAGCCATCGGCTGGTAAATCTCCAGGCCTGTGAGGGAAACCCTCCTAGGCCAGCCAGCCCCAAGCTAATTGTAGATATGTGAGTGAACCAAGTGTTATTAACCAAGTCTGGCCCAGGCAGTAGCAAAACCAAGCAACCCACACACTCAGGAGAAATAATAACTGGTTTTTATTTGAAGTGACTATGGGGGTGTCTGTCATGCAATAATAGCTAACTGATAAACGTTTTCCAAAGTTTAGTTTATTCAATCATAATAATCTTACACAGTAAATTCTATGACCATGCCCATTTTATGGACGAGAATACTGAGGTTTAGGAAGTGTTAATGTCACACGGCCATGAAGGGGCAGAGCTAGAATTCCATACCCCAAAGTCTAGTAACTTAAAATATGACATTATTTCACCATATATATCACTATAGATATACCCTCCTTGCTTTTCTATCCTTACTCATTTTGAAGGGGAGAGGTTTCAATTATAACCAACTGAAATTTGCTAGAACTCAAATAGTTTTTTTAGGTTGAAGAAATCCATCTCATTAGACTCAAAATCAGACAGGTAACTGACTTTTCTTAGGGTCTCTGTTGTCTCGAGATTCTCTGAAGCCAGTGTCAGTGAAGAAACAGACACAAGACATTTCTGAACACTTACGGAAACATTTTTATGCTAATAACGTCTTTATGCAAATAACTCTTGCCTGCGCTAAAATTTTCCAGTGTTCCTTTCTAATGAATTATTATAATTAATGGATCCTGCAACTCACTCAGAGATGTTTGTTCTTATGCTAAATAACTAATTGTACAGGTCAATGCACATTTGATCATCAGGGAAGGCTTTATGAGAATGGGGGAATAAAAGCCAGCTGGGCCCGGCAGGCATGGCTCAGTGGTTGATTGTCGACCTATGAACCAGGAGGTCATGGTTGGATTCCCGCCAGGGCACATGTCCAGGTTCCAGGCTCCATCCCCAGTGTGGGGCATGTCAGAGGCAGCCAATCAATGATTCTCATCATTGATGTTTCTATTGCTCTCTCCTTCTCCCCTCTTCTCTGAAATATGTATATATGCCAGCTGGGAAGCTGCTGTAATTTCACGGAGGTAATGGCATAAAGTTTGGCATGTCTCTTGGTACTAACCACACTTGCTCTCCATGAAATTGTCCTCAATTATGCACCTTTCCTGGAATGAATGATGGAATGAATATTCTTTATTCGTATATGATACTGGTAAGAAATGCTTGCACTCTCAAGAAACAGGAATTGGTTTTATTCTTTGGTAGATTTCAACAAAAAACATTATGTTCTCTTCACGCAGTCATCCGTTGTTAATTTGTTTTTCTTATTTGTAAAGTTCAATATTAAGGCTTTCTTTATTTCAAGCAGCTTTTGTCTTAAACATGCAATAGTTTTGTGACCTCCTGTCTGAACTTTTTGTAAAAGTGTAGACAAGAAGTTTCAACATTTCTGATATGTCATGGAGCTCTTCTATGGCTTAAAGAGAATGAGGAAAAAGTCCATATCTTTTTGCTCGCAGCCAGTAAGTCTGTTATATTGCACATTGCCATAATTATGTTTCAAATGCACAGCTGAGAGTGTGAAAAAAATGTAAGGCTTTTGATGCCTGAATCATTCAGAGCATTCGTGTTTGTTCTGTAGTCAGTGACAATCACGTGACTTTTGTTTTCCTGATTTTCCATTCTATAAAAAGTTGGGAAAGTTGACATTCTTTGGACTCATTCTCACAAAATGGAAGGAATTCCTTAATAGGACTTTTTGTGTGTGGTGTTTTTTTTTGACAGACTATGGTCTAAGTATAATTAAATAAGTGAGAACTTAAAAACAGTTCTTAAAACTATTTCATTTAATAGTGTGACTACTAGTACACCAAATAATATTATAAGGATTAAAAGTATGATATAATTTAAACTTTATTTTTTCTGCCTTGTATTGTTAACTTTTATAAATGTATTTTGATCCAAGAAGAATATAAGATTCTTCCAAAGTTATCTGGCTAATACTCTCTCTCAATGTATTAGTATTTTCTGTTAGTCACTTCCCCATTTATTTAACTATTTAAAAGTTCTTAACCATATTTGATATATAACATTAACAATTTCCCAAATCACTATTAATTATTGTGATATTGTATATTTGGAAAAATAAATGTACATTTATGTTCAAATGACTGCTAGTGTTTTATCATATATAAAGTGCATACAATTTCCACTTCAAGGTACATCTAGAATGTATATTTATATTTGAAAGTCAATATTCATATATGAACAATGAATCAAATGAAATAGCTAACTCATTTTATTGACCTGGTTATGCTGTTTAGATATGATGGCAACCTATATAATCACATGACTCTGACTACCTCATGTTTAAGGATACCGGAAGGTATGAAGTTGCACATGAATCTTCACTCTGAATCTGTCAAGGGCAATGCTGGGACTCAACCTAAAGAGCACATTTTGGCCAAATATCTAGGCCAGAGCTAAACACTGATGCATCCCTAAATATATTGCTTTGGGAGATAGATACATTTTAATACATGAAAAGACATATTTTCCCAAAACATTTTGAATTTCTATTTTGTATTTGCATACAGTTCAAATAGAAACATCAGAATTATTTCCCACTCACTCTGACCAATTTTAAAAGCAGTAATTAGCATATAACTACCATGATTTAGCCTAGTAAGTCAAGCATTTTGCCTATGGGTAAAATAACTGACTCTCAGAGAAAGAACAAAAAGGATGATATAAAAAGCAGCATAAAGAACAACTAGAAATGAGATAATTAAGGACAGGTGAAATAATTAAACAGTGGCCAAAACAGTTCCAGTCTTTCAGGATAATACAATATGCCATATATTCCAAAGAGTTGATTAATTCTCATAGTATATTTTTTATTGTTGCTGAACTCTTGGACTTATGGACAAACTATGGTTGAAATTCATAAACGAGTATAGTTCCAACATGAATGTTCATTGATACTTTATTTTATTAAATAAGAATAAAGTGAAACCATGAAGATGTTTGTTATTTGTAAATACAGTGAACAACTTTTTGAACTGGGTCGTATTTGCCAAGTACTAAAAACTTATTTTCTCAATTATTTGTGCTAATCACAGTGTAATACCAAAAAGATGGCACACTTAAGTTTAACCTGTGTTACTAGCAATCTCCCCATCACTTCATTGAGTCTAGATAATAAAAAAACCCACAATAAATCCAGGCCTGATTTATGGCATTTGCCAGTTTCCATGATGTAAAAACTCTCATCATGGCCAACATCAAGTAATGAATATGGTGTGTCTGAATGCACAAAAACTGGCCTAAATAACTGCAATGGCATGGATAATGGTAAAATACAATAAACTCATCAGGAAGGGTGAATTTTTACTATAGTATATTTATTTCAAAAATAACATAACTTAATTTTTAATAACAGCTATATGTTTTTAACAATTGACTCATAAATAATGAAAATTTAATAACCTGATCTCATGAGCTGTTATGATCAGACTCCAACACCCTCTTGCTTCCCACTCTATTCCACCCCTCAGGCTACATAAACAATACCTTTAAGTTTTAAACTATAAAAGAAGAGATAGTTCTCAGCTGGATGAAAGAGGAAGTCATGAGAATGCACCTTCTCTGTATTAAACCTGGATACCACTGCCCTGTTCAGTGCACCCAATATAAGAGAGAGAAAAGAGAGAAAGAGAGAGAGAGAGAGAGAGAGAGAGAGAGAGAGAGAGAGGTATAATGCAACTCTCCAAGCATACACAGTAAAATAATGATGAACAGGCCAACAATATGGCAAAAGTAGATCAAGAATGTATTCCAGAAGAAAATATAAACCTTCATAAAAAAGAAAAATTTCTTAGCAGTGCTTTAGGAACTAAGCACTAAGTTCTTAAATTCAGTTCCTAACTACGACCACAAATTTAGGAAACAAGGGCTCAAAGATGAGAAAAATACAGAGTAAGAAGAATAAACAAAGCGAGATGAAGATAGAAATTTTAGTGTTAAAGAAATGAATTGAGGACAAAACTTCACAATGTTTTCATCATTATTGTAATCCCCAGACCTTTAACTTTCCTCGGTGGTTTAGCCATGCCAGGGTTTCCTCCCCTAGAGACTGGAATATCTATTACTTAGCCTAGATAATGTTAAGAATTCTATGTCCTTATTCAAATAATAGATTCTTTTTAAAAACATATATATATATTGATTTCAGAGAGAAAGGGAGAGGGAGAGAGAGATAGAAACATCCATGATGAGAGAGAATCATGGATCAGCTGCCTCCTGCACGCCCCACACTGGGGATCGAGCCCGCAACCCGGGCATGTGCCCCGGACCAGAATCAAACCCAGGACCCGTCAGTCCTCAAGCCGATGCTCTATCCACTGAACCAAACCAGCTAGGACAAATAATAGATTCTTAATAAAACAACAACAAAAATAAGAAAGAACGTTAAATCTCAAGAGTCAATGGGTTAAACATTGGGCAGGAATGTTGATACCATGACTCAGGATCAAGCACAATCCTTAACAAATGTTCTCAAATTTAGAGAAATCATCGCATTTCTATATAATTAATGTAACATAAAAATATTAGTGTCACCTCTCCACCTTTGTGAATAATATGGTAGCACCTAAGGTATAATCTAAATAATAAAAACTCTCTTTTTTGTTGAGTGTTTTCTTAAGTGTGAAACATTGTGATAAAAAACACCTTATACATGTTTACACCATTTAGTTCTCACAACCTAGTTAGGAATTAAATACCAATCTGATTTTTAAAATGAGGATACCATAGATCAGAGATGCTAAGTAACCTGTCCAGGGTTATACAGAAAATATGTGGGAGACCCATGATTTGAAACTATTTGTACATAATTCCAAAATATGTGTTCTTAGCTTCATCACTTACCTACTTTCTTTGATACAGTTTCCTTAGGATAGCTCACGAAAGGTAGAGATAGATGAAACCAACTGTTTTAGAGTGTCCATTTGATGCTTTAATTTATGTCCCTGTTTTATTGGCACAGGAACGCAATCTACAGATCATCTATGATAGAAATCTACACTTGAAAGCTATCAACCAACGTCACCCCAATAAATGTAATCCCCAAAATAATCTTGTAAGAATATGGTATCACTCTTAACTTATAGGTGGAAAACTTGTAAGGTGTAAGCATTGGCTAAATATGGTTGTCCAAATGACATTTCCATGTGATTTATGCTTGTCCTGCTTGAATCCAAATCTGTGTCTTCTCATTATTAACTCTTGTTTCACATCATGTTAGAAAGGGTGCTTCTCAGTTTGAAGTTAGCACATGTAATTTCCAAGGCCCAGGTGCTAACATGGGACTTACTAAAGAGTTGACTTTCTTACGCTACCAGGAATTGCATTTTGCTCCTTCTGTCTCTAAAACTGAGAACAAATGAACAATCTTAATGATCAGTATCTCCAGGAATCAGCACAAAAACTGCTATTTCGGAATTGTCTGAAAAGCTTGAAGATCATGGCAGGCAGGAAAATGTAGTTCTTTTTCAAATCTTCCCTGAGAGGCTAGCAAATTTTCCACCATTGTAAAACCTTCAAGAGAAGGTGCTTTGAAGAATAACAATTCAGCTTCAATCATGGTGAGACTGTTACTTCCCTGTCACCGGACCCCCTTCCCAAATGAAGGGTTTGAGAGATGTAATGAGGATTCTCTCAGTCTTGCTGCTTTCGACTCTAGCACAGACTTGAAAATAATTAGCCAACTACCATAACACCGATATTTGCCTTTCTGCCAGCAAAGCTCTTCCGAGGCAATAATTTGCCTCTCCTCAGGAACATCAAACTCTCCAGTTGAATAATGATGGGCTTGAACTACATGGGTCTGAAACAGATCAGCGAGAATCAGGTTCTGGAAGCTTATAATCCTACTTTACTGCTTAGAAAGCAAAAGGACTATGAGAGCAATGAAACCCTCAGTTGAAGCCTTGAGACCCTTCCTTACAGCAAAAAGCCCCGGAGCTGAACTTCAGGCCTCCATTTAACACAGCAACCCCCTCTGTCTATGGACGCCCCCTGCTCTCTCAACCCCCATGGCACTACCGCCCCGCACCCCCTTCTTGCTATTCAATCCTGGAAATGTGTGAAAATTACTTTCCTCATTATTATGACACACCCAGACTGCTGGATAAAGCTTTTGATCTACTTTGACTTAGTAATTACAAAAACAATCCATTTTACTGTAGAATATTTGGAAAAAATGAACAAAAGTGCATAGATGTAAAAAATCACCCCTATGATAAGAGAAGAGTAGCTATCTCAGCAGGCAGGGTGTGGGGGTGGGTGGTACGGACTGAGAGGAGACCCAATGAGCTTTCTGGGTTGCTCACCATGTTTTATATTTTGATCTGGATGACGGTGACACAGGGAATGTCTGTTTAAAAAATAAATTGTGATACACTTTACACACTTAATTGAATGTATGCTATACCTCAATAAAAAGGAAAGCTTTTAAAATCAGCCACCACCTCCAAATCCACAGCCACCTTTACATTGTGGAATATGTCGTGTGTGTGTGTGTGTGTGTGTGTGTGTGTGTGTGTGTGTGTAGCAGTGTTTTACATTGTGAAAAGTACATTGGCTATGGGATAAGGCAGATCGCCAGCTATAATATCTTATGATGGTGCACAATTACTCAACCACAATGAGCCTGAATGTCTGCATCTGTAACATGGAGATGACATTGCTATTGGTTGCCTATTATATATCGTTCTCCTCTTCCTTGGTTACAGACTCTCCGTGTTTAGATGAAGACATTATCTCCAGAAGTAAATATGTGTTTCTTGGTCTTCTTATATGACATACCAGAGGCCCAGTGCATGATTGAATCATGCATGTGTAGGGTCCCCTACACGCTTTCGCTTTTCACGGTGGAGCTGGGTGCCTGTCCGGTGGTGCACCAGGCCTTTCAGAAGCCTCCGGCTCGGTGGAGGCTTCTGAAAGGCCTGGTGCTGGAGCAGACAGGCACCCAGCTCCCCCACTTTTGATGGTCCGCAGCCGCTGAGGGGGCCTACCCTGCTATTGAGAGGCGCAGGGGGCAGGAGTCCCGCCCCCTGCGCCTCTCAACGGCCGCTGAGGGGGGCTGCTGCGGACACCTGGCTACCCTGCTGTTGAGAGGCACAGCTGGGTGTCCGCGGCAGGCCCCCTCAGCGGCCGCGGATCTGGCCATTGAGAGGCACAGGGGGCGGGAGTGTGCCTCTCAACAGCAGGGTAGCCCCCCTTAGTGGCAGCGGATCTGTGCCTCTCAATGGCCGGTTAGGCCACCCTGAGTCCCACCCCCCAGCCTCCCGCTGCCCAATCGTGGGTGTAGCGGAGTGATGGTAATTTACATGTTACTCTATTATTAGATAGGATAATATGCACTCGTGCACTTGGTTTTGGATTCTCCTAAGCATAAAAATGTGTCCCTCTACTTTCAATAACTTACATCGACTCATAGACACAACAAAGCTACATGCAGAGCAACACGAAGCCAGCTCTGCTCCCACCAACAGATGCTGTCAGCTTCTTGCTCCGTGATTCTATTGTAGGATGCAGCCTTTTTCTTTAGTTTTCAGGATTTTTTGCTATGGTTGTATTTATTTGTGAGGAACCCCACAAAGCTTATGATTCCGTTTTCTCCAATAATTCAAAAACCACTGAGTATTGAAATTGTCAGCAGGAAGAGGCAAATGCGCAGGGCGGGAGGAAAAGCAGAGAAGCTCAGAGAAGTGGAGCCTGGCGCCTGCAGAGAAGGAGGCAGGGCTTTGGTTTCACAGCACTTGGAATTGGGGTTTGAGCCAAGATTAACCTCATGTCCCTGTGCGGCCTCCAGGTGACATGTGGCTTGCAGGTAGCACAGTGTGTAAAAACTTTAAGGCAACTCGATAAACACAGATCTCACTAAGAAGCATATTGCCACTGGCGATATCTCATTACTGATCCAAGGAAGCAGTCTTACCTAGACTTAACCATATTTAGCATTAGCTAGACCATCTCGCTATTATAAATTTAAGTAGGTCAGAAGATGTGCACTTATATCTGTGTGGATGCCAAATAAATGTTCATGGAAAAGAATTTTGGGGATGCCAGATAAATATTTATTATAATTTTTATTTACTTTATTAATAGTCTACTCCCTATTTTGAGCTTCTGAGGGCCATTACCATGTCTCTCATATCTGTTAAAGACACAATATTTAGTTAGTGCCTTAGTGCCTATGAAGGCTCCCTCTATATGTTAACTTATTTTACCTGGATAACACAGAAAAGGAATATAAAGAAGGCAATTAGGCTTATATGGAGACTCCACTATAGGTAGGAATTGGGGAGCTTTCCATCTTTCTGCTTTACCACCCTAGTATGTGACTTCCATTCTCAAGATAGCCTCATGGCTTAGGATGGCTGCTGGAGTTCCAGCTATCATGCTCACAATCCAGGTGGAAAGAAAAAGAAGCAGGAAAGGTTCTCAACTGTATCAGAAACATTAAAGAACCTTTCCAGAAGTTAGAAAGAACACACCTAGGGCTAACATCTCATTGGGACCTCACTCATACAAAGACCGAAAAACAAATATTTCTTTCTGGAGACAATGTTCTCACCTAAAAACAGTGAGTCTATAACTAAGGAAGGGGAGGAGGATATTTAATAGGCAGCTGATAACAATGTCATCTCCATGTTACAGAGGCAGACATTAGGCTCACTGTGGCTAATTGTGCACCATCATAAGACATGATAGTGAGTGATCTACCTCATCCCAAAGCCAATGTACTTTTCACAATGTAACACTGCTATCAGTTACCTGGCAGAGGGCTGCCATGTAATAGACATGCGATACACATCTATGCAATGAGGGAGCAAATGATCACCCTGGACCAGCAGTAAATGGTGAAGAGCATGTGCTCTTGAGCAGTGCTTCTCAAACTCTAATGTGCAAAGTGCATGATTCCCTGGCGTATCTAGTTAAAGTGAAGATTCTGATCCAATAGAAATGGCTGGGTCTGAGAGCCTGAATTTCTATCAAGCTTTCTGTGCTGCTGGTCCGTGGACCACTCTTTGAGAAGCAAGGGTTTTAGACTTGAATTACCCAATACGATAGGCGCTTATCATTTGTGGCTATTGAGTGAGCACATGAAATGTGGCTAGTCTGATTTGAGATGTATGTGCAGTAAGTATAAATACACAGTAGATTTCAAATGAAAAAAGAATACAAAATATCTCATTAATATTTTATATAGATGTCATATTGAAATTATAGTGGTTTGGTTATATTGGATTAAGTAAGATATACTGCTAAAATTAAATTAAACTTTAAAATTTTCCAAATACGACTGATTTTACAAAAATGTAAAATCACTAATGTGGTTCACATTATACAGGGGTGGGCAAAGGTAGATTTATAGTTGTGAGTACATGAAATTCATTCTTGTATTATTATTAGTTATTAATTACTGAATTATTTTCCATATGAACAACTATAAGCCTACTTTTATCCCACCCTGTATATTTATTAGACAGTGCTGGTCTAGATTGAGTGATGCTACTTAGTCCAAATTCTGAATCCCCACTTGCTAGCCAAAAGACTAAGAACAAACCAACTTCACTAAGTTCAGTTTTCCCTTATAAACTGGGAGTAATCAGGGTTTGTTTCCTAGTGTTTCTCTTAAATAAGAGAACCAAATAAAGCATTTAACACATGGTAATTCTTTGAAGCTGAGCAATAGCTTTAGGATTGCGAAAAGTACCACTAAATAAACAAAAGACATTTGCTACTTCATATTTTTAAAATATGCCAAACACAGCAATTAGGCACTTAAATAATTTTTGTTGCCAATTACTTTAAAGCTGATGTTGGTGCTATATGTCATATAAACTTCGCCAGCTTCATTTTCCTTATTTTCTAAAGTCAGTAAAAGTGATGAGGTACCCAGTGCACACAAAGATACAAAAGTCATGGTCAATGGTCAGGGCTGGACATAACAATAGCGCCTACATTTCCTGGCTAATGATCAGCTAAGTCAGGTCACTGTTGCTTCCACAGAACTACGTGTTACTGTAGATACCCAAAGCAATTACAAAATATAATCTTTTCCAAGCTCCATGGTTTTACTAGTCTAACTCTTCCCAGAATTCACCAGAAATATACTTGCTGAATGGGCAATTTGCCTAAAGCCAATTAGTAGAAAGGCCAATTTGCCAAATGACTGATTCATCAAATTTACTGATATCTTTCAACTATTTAGCTGTGGTCCATGAATTGTGCTTTTGTCCTCCTTACTGCATTTTAAGGAATTTTTAATTTGTTTCTATCACAGTCTCCACTGTTCCAGAAGGAGCTGAGGGGCAAAGAGAGAAAGAGGCTGAAGAAAAAGAGAGAGCAGAAAAATGTGAACAGAAAAGGGGAATCATGGGTTAGAGGAGAAAGGCACTGCAGAGGAAAAGAGGGATGTAAAATGACTATATTCTCAAATATGAAACATTCTTATTAATATAGTTTTCAAGAATATATTATTAATCATGCAAACAGATCATTGTCATAGTTCCTGATATTCAAGAAAATGTTGCAGAATGTATATTTATCAAATATGCGCAGGGTTCTTGTCAACATAAACTCCTCATGCATAATAATATATTCATAGCCATTTTCATATTTAATAATTACCCCTGTGAACTATCTTTCCTATGTCCCAGTATTTTGTATCTCTGCCTCCCTTTCTATCATATTACAGCTGGGAGGAACAAGAAGCAGGGGCAGAAATGGCCTGAAGATTCCTTAGCATGCTGTTATGAAGGCAGAAATGAAAAGCAGTCTATTTAGAAATAGTTTTTGGAAATGGAAGTTTAGTGAATTGGTCATGGGACACATTTGCCTTTGGCAAAATGGTCATTCAGTGAATTGGCTTCTAGGATTTGGCTTGCTCTGGAAAGAAAGCTGATTATGGATGGGTTAAGAGGGAAGAAAAGAAAAACAACCCACAAAACTGAAGATGATGTTGTATATTTTGCCTCCTACTCTCATAAGAAAAATGTTTAGGCAAATAATTATTAGATATGTACTATTTTTAAGTGCCTAGGGTATAATGCAGGATCTAAAGCAGTATCAACAAATATTTGGCTCTCAACCATGACCCTGAGCCCTGCCCACCTCCTCACCCACCCATCACTTATCAACCATGCTGCTCCTTCCTGCTTAAGTGGATGTGATTCAAAAACCCCCTTACACACACCTTAGTCATTACACTTTTTGGTATGTGAGTAATAGGAAATCTAATTGCCATCCTGAGGCGACCAACTATATTAGCACATAAGTGTAAACAGAGGTATTCTTCACCCCAAATAGATTAGAAAATAAATATATCATTATCTTAAGGAGAGAGCATAACTCAAAGACAAGCAAGACATGCCTAGACCCAGACTGCAGGTCTTAATATAAGAAAAGAATGTGTCAGTGAGAAGGGATGTTGAGAGACCTGAGAGGAAATACTGACAATGCTCAGCTCAGATCAAGAATGGCCCTTCTCACCGTCTCCACCTGTGTGGTCCTGGAGGCAGGTATACTCATATTGTGAGATGGAAACATTAGGTTATCATAGCCTGACACTTCCCATCCACATACTAGGTTTGATTGCCTCTGCTCCTCTTCTATGTTTGCACAACAAAGTTTCTAGGTATAATTTGGCATATATGATTTATAAATATCTGACTGTCAGCAAATTTGCCTCTGGCTGTAAATTCTGCTTTATAATAACTCTTAGAAAAATCATAGCTACCATTTTTATGCCATTTTACCTGAATATGTTTGTGTGTATATATAGACATTCAATTCTTTGGTCTTTACAACTACATCAGGAAGTAGCTATTTGGATCTTCATTTATAAAGAAAATAACCAAATCTCAAACATGTAAGGAACATACTGAGGATATGTCAGTTGGATGAAAACCTTGGATCTATCTGACTCGAAAGTCTGTGGGGCTCAAGCCTTGCAGGCTACCATCTTCTGAGTCTAAGAGTCACTAACAAGGCCCTTTGGGGAGATGACAAGATGAGGATCTGAGCCAGGTGGTGAATTGTGAAAAATCCACACTTTGTTAGGCAATCTCCCCTGGGTATAATGGAGCAATGATGTCATAACTGCATCAATTTCTTGTAACTTCCCAGTTTTCTTATCATTTTAAAAGTCAAATTTGAACCATGTAATGCGCTTAATATTTGTCATATATATAGTTTTTGTAGAATAAAAAAGGGCATTGATTTTGCTCCCAATCACTGTGTGAGAGCATCCAGATAAACACAGGAGCTTACATTTACTAGTATATGCTAACTGAGTGACCTAGACTCTGGAAATAAATTACTTGGGTCGGGTTCAGCTTTTGGCTGAGGCAAGGGATTATGCCCTGCCCCCCACCAAAACCAGTAATAATCATTATCAATAATAATAACCCAAAACTGACTAGCACAGGAGTCCAGCCAGAAGTAAAAACCAGAAATTCTAGAGCTGACAGAAATAAATATCAAGATGGAAGTCAAAAGCAAAAATAAAATTACAAAACTAGGGTCAAAGCAAAGAGCCCTAGAAATAATGCATTGGAACCATCTTAAAATTCTCAGTCATAAAAATTTTATTCATTTACCTTGTAATATAAATCTCTGTTTTTCAACAACATGTGAACCATTGAGCCAATACATGGGTCCCTTGGGTGGGGTCAGTTTAGAAAGCAGTGAGGACAAACTAAGGGCTTATGTCTTTTCTCAGTGGAGAGAAAGTAGAAGGCTTCCAATGGGAACATTGATAGGTACCTATGATAATTCTCAACATATTAAGTGTCTCAGAACATCCTGTTCTTTGGCAAAATAAGGCTTTCCTGATACAAATATTCCCGACCTTGGGAAAGTATTTATAATTGTTATGTACAAAAGGATGTGTTTTTGTACTTGCATTCTGTGAAATGAGAGCAACAAATGATGCTAGGAAATTGTGGGAACACAACTCACTTGTGGGAGTGCTTCCAATATTTTAAAATTAAGGCTCAAGCTGGCACTGGAGGAAAACATGAGAATTTAGCTTCACAACACTTAAGTCTTAACAAAAGAAGAATGTCAATTAATGTAGGGAAAAGGAGTTTCTTTGAGAACACAGGAAACTGTGTCAGAGAAAAATTCCAATTTTGGTAGGAATGAGGTCACCAGGAAGTGAGGGCATGTGAAAGGCAAACTCTCAGTTAAAGGCAAGGTAGTGATTGGATGAGGGAATGCCCCAATAATTCAACCAACAATCCCATTGGTTCTTAAAGGCAAAAGAAAAAAGCAGCCAAAATATCCAAGAATGAACAAAACCAAACCATATATGGGTATAGTTCTAAACATATATAGTAGGACAAAAATAAACCTCAAGACATTATTTGGTCAGGAAATGAAGAAATAAATGCATGGTAGCAAATAAGAGGCATGAGACCTACAAGATCAAATCTATAAGAGCATCAGCAAGATCTGAGCCTCTCTAGATACATACTGACTGTGACTCAAATGCATTCCTTAGCATTGGGAAGAGAAAGTTCAATTTTAATGTGCATTTGTTAGCGTCAACCATAAACCCTTGCTAAAGAAAAAACTCTCATCTGCTGCCATTGGAAAATGATTAGATCCATGGAGAAATGGCATTTGTTTTATAATGATTGTTTTTTACAGACATTTCCTGAAATACATTGCTTGTTTTATTAATTGTGTCATTCCCAATCATCATACCTTTTTTGGTCAATATCATGACTTCTAGTTGTCAGGGTACCTGAGGGCTATTGGACACGTTCCCTATTGTTAAGACCTGATTGCTGTGCAAACAAGACTAAGACCAAATTCTTTCACCAAAAAGGCATAACAACAGTTTATAAACTAGAGAGCAAACTCTAGCGCTAGCTCTCTGTTCTTTCAGGTGCTCTGACAGCACACTTCAGGAAAGGTTCGTCAGGGCAAAACCAAGCATGTTTCACTGGCAGAAATCAGGCAACAAAGAGTCTTAGGAATGCCTAGCTGCACATGGGCTCTTAGGAACCTACCCATCTATCACCTATCTGTTGATCTTTAAGAATATAAAATTCCATTTGAAAGCAGACAATCTAGATTTATTAGATTCTTGTACACTATTCAAAAAAGTTGGGAATGCCTAGAAAGTCCACAAATTCTAAGGTGTAGAATAAAGACCACTAATGCAAAGTACATATACAGTAATAGGTGTACTGGTTAATAATGCGGATTTTTTTCAATAGATGGAGTTACACATATGTTGATATATATGTGATTTGATATGCATGCTATTTTGTTGTATTGACAACAAGCTTCAAAACTTCATATGTCAAATTTTCTGAAGGTATTAACATCAGAGATATTTTTACACTTAAAAATGTTGAATTTCATGCCCAAAAAAAGAGCATTTGTGGGAAGTTTTAATTCATTACTTTATTTTGAAGAAAAGTGCTACTGAAAGTTATCATATATTTCTGGAAGCTTATGGTAAACATGCTCCATCTCAAGATACTTGTGAACGCTGGTTTAAATGCTTTAAAAGTGATGATTTCAATGTAAAAGACAAAGAACGTCCAGGTCAACCAATTGGATGAAGATGCATGTCAAACTCAAAAAAAACAAAAAAACAACAACTTGCAGAAAGATTAAACGTTGCTCAGCAAACAATTTCCGATCATTTACAAGCAATGAGAAAGATTTTAAAGGAAGGAAAATGGTGCCACATCAACTGAACGAAAGACAAATGGAAAACCGAAAAGTCATCCGTAAAATGTTGCTTCAACAGCACGAGTTTTTTTGCATTGAATTGTGACTGGCAACGAAAAGTGGATTTATTTTGAGAATCCCAAGTGCACAAAATCATGGGTTGATCCAGGTCAACTATCCACATCGACTGCAAGGTCAAATTGCTTTGGAAAGAAGACAATGCTCTGCGTTTGGTGGGATCAGGAAGGTGTGGTATTATGAGCTTCTAAAACCAGGTGAAACCATTAATACTGATCGATACCGACAACAAATAATCAATTTGAACCATGCTTTGATCGTAAAACCACCAGAATGGGCCAGAAGACACAGCAAAGTAATTTTGCTTCATGATGACGCACCATCACACACTTCAAAACTAGTTAAAGACACGTTAAAAGATCTTGCCTGGGAAGTAGTAACCCACCTACCATATTCACCAGACCTTGCTCCTGCAGATTACGTTCCGATCGATCGATGGCACACGCACTTTCTGAGTGGCACTTCAAAATGTAGGAAGAAGTGGAAAATTGGGTCTCTGAATGGTTTGCCTCAAAACAAGAAAAGTTCTATTGGGATTGTATCCACAAATTGCCTGAAAGATGGGAGAAATGTGTAGCTAGCGATGGACATTACTTTGAATAAAGCACTTTTGATGTTTCTCTTGAAATTATCATGTTTTCTTTGGTTGCAAAATCCACATTTTTAACCGGTTAATGTTCAATCCACATTATTAACCAGTATCCACATTTTTAACCGGTAAGTGCTGCTCAGAAAGTGCATATGCCATCGATCGGAACAAGTGGTAATCTGAAGGAGCAATACAACAAAATAGCATAAATATCAAAGCGCATATATATCAACATATGTGTAACTCCAGCTATTGAAAAAAATCCGCATTATTAACCAGTACACCTAGTACATCACTATTGAAGTGATTTATAGTACTAACAATAGTAGAAATGGCCCAAAGATTCAGCAATAGGCGAACACATAAAATGTGACATAGTCATATAATAAAAATACCTCAGGAATGAAAAGAAACAGATGACCAGTACTTAATCCTTGCAACAACATGGATGAATCTCAAAAACACAACATAGAACTAATAACACCACACCAAAAAAATAAAAAGTACTTACTGTATGATTCCATCTATATGGAAGTTTAAGAATAAACAAACTCGTCCATGGGGATAAAAAATCAGAATGGTAGTTGACTCTGTGGGAGAGGGGCATAGACTAGAAAGAAATACAAGGTGACTTTCTACTGTGATGCTAATGGTCCATATCTTGTTTGGAATGTTGGTTATATGGATGTATGGGTATATCTATCTATCTACCTGGCTACATACCAATACTCTATTTACATATATATGTCTTAGTCCATTCATGCTGCTACAACAAAATGCCCCAGATTGGTCAGCTTATAAACAAAATAATGTATTGTTCATAGTTGTGGAGTCTACAAGTTTGAGATCAAAGAGTCAGTTTGATCAAGTGAGGGCCTTCTTCTGGGTTTCAGACTTCTTACTGTACCCAGATGATGAAAGGGGCTGGGGGGATCTTTGAGGTTTCTCTAACATTAATCTCATTCATGTGGGCTCTACCACCATGACCTAGTCACCTCCCAAAGATCTCATCTACTAATATCATCATCTTTGTGGGGTATGATTTCAACATATGAATTTTGGAGGGACAAAAACATTCAGACCATAGCAATGTGTACATACACACACATGCATACCCGGATACATATATAAAATATATACACTTATCATACTAAACTCTTAAGTGTATTTAACTGAATATAATTATAGCTCAATAAAATATAAGAAACTATATAATACATATCTATTTCCTAAAGTAAGGCCTCGGGATAGTTTACAGGTTAGGTTTTTATTAAGGAAGAAAGTGTTCACTTGTGTCTTAGAAGCTAATCTTCTCATATATAAAGATCACTGTATTCTCTTGACAGCTTTATGAAGTTAGATTAATAATTATTTCCATTTTATCGGCGATGAAATTGACACCAGAAAGGTTTCAAATTTTCAGTGTCACAGTCTAGCAGAAGGCAGGGCAGGTCACCAGGCTCAGGAGTCTTTGTTTAACTCCAGAGTTTTCCAGCTTAAACTGAGGGCCAAGGAGTTTCCCCGATACCATCATCAGAGCTCTGCATGACTCCTATATTGCCAAAAGCAAGAAGAAGGAGCAGTTTTATAGGAGAAGGTTATTAAAAGCAAACCAAGAGTTGAATTGAAGGGCAAAGGTAGAAAAGAATATTGATTTCCTGTGACAGATCCTAATCAGACCATTTTCTTTCCTGGGTGCCCAAAGAGTTTAACCACTGTCAATCCCAAACTAAAATTATTAAAGCCAATCTCTCTCTCTCTCTCTCTCTCTCTCTCTCTCTCTCTCTCTCTCTCTCTCTCTCATAATGAATAGCCTCTCCTGACAATTTGGAATTGCTAGATAATTTTTTATTAATATTTAGAAGGAAGTCTCTTCTAATAGAACATGAGTTTCCATTCTTAGAGTAATAGATGACTTCTAGTGTGTTCAGCTAACTGGGTCTCCATTATTTTACCCCGATCAGTTGTAATTCCAGTTTTGTTCTTTCCTAAGATGTTTTACCAAAAAATACTCCTCACATCTCTAGTTAGTATTAAAATTCAGTTAATAAAAAAATCAAGGGAGGTTCAGATTTTTTAAGTCAGTCAAAATATTTTTAAAAGGTAGAGGGAAATATTCGAATAAAGAAACAATCTCCCCATTTACTTTAGTCTCCCTTTGTATTTACTAAACTAGTTTTATGTTGAATAACTTCCCAAGTAATTAACCAGGCAAGCATACTGCTCAGACCACTACCGGCACGTCCAGTCCTGTGAGAGCCAATGGCAATCTTTCGGAATATAACTTGGTTCCAAACCTCTCTAAGAAAGAAATTAGAACTAGGATATTACAGTGAGAGCACATATTTGTCATGGTTTGAAGTGTTGGAATTTTATGGCTAAGCTGAAATGAGGACGGTTGTCTTTCTCTGCCTTTCTGTGCCTTCTCCTCCACACCCCTTTTTATACACAGAAACAAGTGCTCACACTCACCCCTACACATATCCAAGATCTGAACCAAACTGTACGTCCATAGGGATGACTGAACAGCATTAAAAGTTTTGCTGTCCCCTCCTCATGTACAGTGTTCCAGTGACAATTTATGCCTGCAGATGGCTGCTTGCAAATCTAATTAAACCCTGTTCCCACTGGGAGGGGTCAAGTGCACATCATTATCTGGTCCAAGACTGCATTAATACTAGTAATTTTCCACCTGTAAGAAAAATGAACAGTTTATGCCAAAGGAAGTGAAATATATGGCCGGGTGCCTTGGATGTGTAGCCAACGCTATTTTGTAAAAAGGGGTATTTTCAGTCCATTATGTTTAGATGGCATTGAATCATCCTGGGCTCATTAACAAATATTTTTCTCAACAAAAAGAAAAATCCTATTCCTCCTTGGAACTTTTGAAGAACACAATGAGTGGTCTTTCCCAAGTCAAGTTTCTGCAGTTTGATGGAAGAAGCATAGGCTTTTGGGTAAGACTAAACTACATTCTGATCACATATTGAAGATATTAATCCACATATGCATAACAGAGTCAGGATTTGACATGACTTGCTCCATGCTAGTCTCACATGCTTTCGTAATGAACACAAGATCCAGGACACAAAATGAAAGGAATGAATGTTATGTCCTAGGAGATTAATTCTTGAGGTCTTGGGTATCCTTTTAGAAAATAAAAGTTTATGAAGGCAGTTTATGCTATTTTGAAGTAACATCTTAGAAGATCCTTCTGAAATTATGATGTACCCTTAGTCATCATTGTCAGGCACAACATAAAGCGTGCTCATTATGATTAGTGGATTGTTGAAGGTGTATGTTTCTGTTAGTTGAAAAAGAAAACTTGACATAAAAATCACTGAAATATTAATCTCAGGTGATTTCTAATATGAATCAGAAGGAAAAAGCAGGAGGCTTTGAGGGGAAGAGCTGGGGCAAGACTTAAGGTCGAATGGCATAATAGAAATAGGGGAGAGAGGTGCCCCATAGATAATGAAGAGCATGGAGGGAAAAGGATAGGACAAAGTGACTGTCTTTAGTACACAGCCACATCCAGGAAACATGAGTGTCCTAGATGACAAGTGAACAGCCATAGCTTGGGCCAGAACAAATGCCAGATCTACCTACATTAGAATAGCAGGCCATCGGGTGCTCCGCGAAGGCTGTATAGTGGCAAACTTAAGGATTTAGTCCCCAAATTTAGACTGCCAAGATTTGAATCTTTGTTACACCACCTACTAACCATGTGATTTTCAAGTTACCTGATCCCTTGAAGTCTCAAGTGGACATAACAGTATCTTCCTTGAAGTTTGGTTGCAAAGGTTAAATGGGAGAATCCTTGCAAAGTGCTTAGCAGAGAGTAGGTGCTCAATATTTGTTAGCTCTGAGTATTAGATCTTGGACATCACTAGTATCCTATGTTCTGATCTATAGCTTGGCTTACAAAAATACCCCTAAGCAGTCTTCCAAAATGTTCCAAAACAAGAACAAGGTGACGAAGAAATGTCTATGAAACAACAACTTGTGGTCCGGCCAAACATCATATGTGTTCCTTTAAAACAGTTTACCCACCTCTTATCTCATTTTAACTTATCCTTTAATACTCAACTCATACTCAAACCTCACTTTGATAAAGTTTCCTCCAATCCCACAAATCAGAGAATTAATTTCTTCTTTTGCTAAATTCTCCAAACACATTGTGTTTACCCTCACTTGCTGCAAGCAGTTAGTTCTTTCTCTGGTTAATTGAATGACCTTCTCACCAGCTAATTTAGGAAATTCTTGAGGACTCATCTCTGGTTCCAAAAAGAGCTTAATGCTGTCAACATAGCAAAGGATTCTATAAATGCCTATTTAATTAAGATTGAGACTGTAGACACTGAACACACAGACATACACACACATACACACAGACACAACTGACTGTGGTTCACAGACCTTGTCTCAAAAGTAAGAATGTACATAACAGCCTCATTTTACAATTCAGTTTTGGGGGGGAAACTATACATTATTTTAATCAGTAAAAGAGCCAGAGCCAGCTCTAACCTTCCCCTCAATTTTGTAGCCTTAATTAACCTCACAGAAAAAAACATATCAAGGAGGGGGAAAAAAGCAATATTCCTATGCATAGAATTATATTATTGAGAGGAAATGCCTGTATCTCTTGGTTGTCCTCTGTTATGAATGACAGGGAAGATGGGAATGCACCTAAAAAATGGAGGCAGAACACAGAGTTAATGATAAATTTTCTTGCAATAGCTCATATATTTTTAAATTGTATTTCTTTTTCACAAACATCATTGTCACAATCCAGTGCACCTGAGACTAGGAGCCCCACACACAAATAATTCCCGTGCAGAGATAAATTTTTAATTAAATTGCACTTAAGTGCCCATTGAAGTTTATCATAAAAACCCTGAGCACCTCAACCAATATGTACAAATTCCCATGCCACTTAAAACAAGAAATTTAGGTCAGGTACTTGAAAAATATTTCCAATTCTTGTTTCCTCTCTCTGTTTCTCTCTCTCTCTCTCTCTCTCTCTCTCTCTCTCTCTCTCTCTCTCTGTGTGTGTGTGTGTGTGTGTGTGTGTGTGTGTGTCTCATACACACACTATATTTTGGGTGCCTAAAGTGATCCAAAATGTATCTTCTATCACCACTAAAATAGTCCTTTTTCCTACTATTGTAAAGGAATTTCGATTTTTTTTAAGTCAGTGTTTGGATCCACAAAGGCTTTTCTTTTTAGTCTCAAGAAGAACAATAATCAATTCCTTTAAGAGACAATAATGTGTTTTTCCCAAATATGTTGCACAGAAAAGATAAGGCGACTTCTCCCCGGGGAGATGGGAAGAACAAACCGTGTTGTCAACACAGGAAGGCTGCTGCAGAGGGAGACACATCCCCCTGCCACCCTGATGAGAGAAAGCCAGGAAGTGAGGGCTGTTTTCTGGGATCTACCATGAGAACCAGGCTGCAGCCCCAGCCCCAAGGGGGGAGGGGAGAAACAGCCACATCTGGGGAAGGCTGTGGTTCCAACATGGCATTGTTCTCCCAGCCTCCCAGTGTGATGTTTCTAAACCCGAGACTGTCATGCCAAGGACTAGGCTGTCATGCCTGCCCTCCCAGGACAGGACTGGGAAGTAGGCTCTGGATGAACTGGACAAGGATTCAGGACAGGAAGAAACACTATAAAACTTTCAATCCAAGCTGTCTCTGGGGAAAATGAGCTTGAGGAGATAACCTGTGTGGCAGATTGGTGCTGTGTCAATTTAGCTAAGCAGGAACCATATTTATAGGACCCTCCATTGCATAATTCCCGTTTAGCATGGACCACAGGAAACATATATGGAGGGACTTGGAAGTTAAGCAAAAACCATATTCTTTTTTTTATTGAGATAAATAACATTGATTAATAACTTTATATAAATGTCAGGTGTACAACATTATAATTTGATATCTGTATACACTATAGTGTGCTCACCACTGAAAGCTTAGTTTCCATCCACCACCATATATTTGACCCTCTTTAACCATTTCACTCTTCCCCCAACCTCCTTCCCTTCTGTTGTCTCCGCCTATGAGTTTGCTTTGCTTTTGTTTTGTTTGTTCTTTTAAAGAAGAAATTGTTTTAAAGCTCTGAAGGTCGAAGCATGCACAAGTGCAGAGCACCAGGCACTGTTGCAGCCGGCTCCTCCTGTGGACATAGGCAGGAGCCAGTGTGCAGCTCCTTCAGCTCCCACCAGTTCACCTCCTGCTGGTGCCCAGCTCCCAGGCCAGATGCATGATTAGCACTGTGATGAGGCACTCCCATTCCTCTTGCAGGCCATACTCATCCTTAAGGTTGGAAGTCAAGACAGAGGCTGATGCGGTTCCAGCCCATCCTCCTGTTGTTGTTGTTTTTCTTTTCACCTCCCACTTCACATTTGCCTTTCCTTCATGAAGGCCTGCTCTGCTGACTTCAGACACCAGTGCCAGAGTTAGAATGGCAACCATACATAAACTGCTTAACCAGCTCCCATAACTGTGAAAAGTCAGCTCTCCATTTAAAAAAAGTTTCTTCTATGTCCCTCCTAGTGGTTCTATTTCTCTGGTCAACCCCTGTCTGATGGCATCTAAATTCTAGAAGAGGAATTGCCAACATTCTTGGTACTGGGGTTGACCTAGCTATTAACCAGCTGCTTTGATATAGGCAAGATGGAGCATTTGAGATTCTGATAGAATTAAGTCATGAAAATATAACTGTAGACTTGAAGAATGGGACAGGAGCAGATGGCAATAAACACCCATTCTAAAGCAACCTAAAACATTTTGCATTTGATAATGTTTTAAGGAATGTATATTCATTTTATATGTATAAATCTGCATATGTTTATATGCCAATATATGAGTTTGTATATATTTTATACATATATGTGTATGTATATGTTACATACATATGTAAATATAAAAGTTAGACAGATAACCTGTTACCTAGCAGACATCTCCATGGCACACATTTCTGTCAACAAATATGAATTGATAGGCTGCCAAAGGAAGACTGAGATGTGGATCTTTAATCCAGCCTTGTTTGGAGAAAATAATATTGCTCTCTGTATCTTTGAGAAATAAAAATGATTGGTTATAGTGTTTCACATATTACTTCTTTATACTCTATCTCATTTCCCAAAAGTACATGAGGCAGCTTGCAAAATCCGCGCACTAAAATAAAATAAGTAGATGATGAAAGTGGAGCAAAGGAAAAATATGGCTAGGAATATAAAACAGAGCAGGTATAAAGTGAATTCAGAAAAAACACCCAAATTCAAAAGATTGCATTCAGTTCATTCTTGTGCAGGCGAGGATGATGGATATCAGCAGTGTGACATGGAGACTTGAAAATCTCATGAATTATTAGACTAACTCAATCAAAAGTGAATCTACTATACTAATCAGGTCTTTCCCAAAATATTTATTAAATTTATGGTTCCAGGTGCTAATAGATTTAGACAATCAGGAAGATGTTCAGTCAAGATTCACAAAATCATGAAAAAACTTGTAAGAATATCTTGGAAAGAATGGTTGAAGGCTTTAACGTAAAAGAAGGGAGATTTTATGAAGCAAAATAACTGTCTTTGATATAAAGGCCTCCTAAGTAGGACAGGGTACATTTGAAATGTGTTACCTGATGATAAATATAAAGTCAGAGTTAAAGATAGAGGAAGTGAATGTAAGCTGAATGTAATATTCATATCCGTACAAATGTAAGTATGTAATAAAACGTTTTGAGCAGAGGTCTTCAGGCAAGTAAGACTCCTTCTTGCTGGGGGGTCACAGGGAAGAGGCAAACACTGGCTGTGAGATTGGAAAGAGATGATGTCAATGGCTATTTCCTGTCTTGATCCATATTATAAACACCATCCCAGGACTGGTGGTGCATGCTTTTTCCAAAAATCATCAGCTAAATCCTTGCAGTTTGAGAAACTGAACAGAACCCTAAAACGCAAATACTTGAGCACTTGGTTCATTTTCCTGGGGAACTGACAAGAGACAAATAGGCATACCCGAGACACACCTATTCCTCAGTGACATCCTTCCTAGTTCACCTTGATTAGGGCTCCTTGAGTTTATAATATTCCCCGTGTATGCACCCACTCTCGGGATGATAAACCAGGGGTTACATAAATCAGTGCTAGCCTGTAGATAAGTTAAATCTACATGGAGTTTAACATTTCAAAATTAGTTTCTAACATTGAAAAATAAATAAACACAAAATTCCATACACAACTATTTTTTGAAAAAATAGAAAGATCTGGGACTATGAGTCCTCCTTCCCGCCTGGTATTATCATCTCTGAAGCTGAATTCTGTCTCCTCTCTTCAGAGAAAACCTGGGTCTCCAGTTTTCGTATTGTCTTATGCATTTACACTAGCTATCTGGCCCTGGCTGAATTTGTAATCCCTGCCATGTATTTAAGCACATTGACTGGAAGACATCTGAAGTGTTTGTGTGTGTGTGTGTGGAGGTTAGGGGGGATAATATTTCATGACACACACAATTTTATGAAATTCCAATATCAGTGTCCATAAATAAAGTTTTATTGGAACACAACTGTACTCATTCATTTACGTACTATCTGTGTCTGCTCTCACATAACAGAGTTGAGTAGATGCAGCAGAGACTGCATAGAGCACAAAGCATAAAATAGCTACCATCAGCCCCCTAACAGAAAAGGCTTTTCAATCTCCAGCCTAAGGAAGCCAACGCAGTGCATCTGAATCAAGAAGCAAAATGAAACATTCTCAGCAAAATGCAACAGGGCTATCACTACTCAAAAATTATTGTAAAAGCTACTACAATTTACACACGCCTACTGATGCCCTAAAAAATGTGAATGTAATTGCACCCCCGTGTGCAACTGGAAGAGCCCTCCATGGTTAATGTCCCATGACCTATTGGTGGAATCACCTACAGAAAGACAAAGCAACTTTTATGGCTTTAACCCCAGTAGCAATATAGTGACTCTATTCCCAGATGGAAAGAATCTCAGAGCATTATCCTAATATACAACATGACCAAAAAGAGAGGTAAGATTACTTGTTTATTTAGTTTCTAATTCAATGTCATATGTTTTCAACTTAAAAATCTTACTTGGGCTCAGCTAGTATGGCTCAGTGGTTGAGCATCAATCAACCCATGAACCAAGAGATCACGGTTCCATTCCCGGTCAGGGCACATGCCTGGGTTGTGACTTCATCCCCACAGTAGGCTGTGTGCAGGAGGCAGCCAATCAATGACTCTCTCTCTCTCTCATCATTGATGTTTCCATTTCTCTCCCTCTCCCTTCTTCTCTGAAATAAAAACAAAACAAAACATATTTTTTTAAAAAAATCCTACTTGGGACAAAACAATGTGCACACAGAGAGGAGCCACAGCCCGAGCACGCCCTCCTGGGTGCACTTGCAGACACACTGCTTCCTGTTATCATTTGAGATGAGTTGAAGGCCCACAGTGTGCCAGCTCAGTGCCAGGTGAAACCATATACAGCCGTGCTAATAATAGGCCCCGTTTTGCTGACAGCTAGAACAGAAAAGCAGTCTCTGTGACAGACTATATTAAGAACGCTGCACAAAGAAAGATTTTGAGCACTTAGAGGATATCTTTTATTTGGAGATTAACTAAGTTCTGTTTATTCATTTACTCAAAAAGCATCTGCTGAGAGCCCAGTACATCACAGGTGCTGGGTGGGATGCTAAGGTGACTTACATAAGGAAGACACAGTTCCTGCCGAGGCACTTGGGATATCATCAACCGACGCTCCAGCCCCCATTGCCTGGATGCTGTAAACTATGCACTCCCGCCCAGA
Organism: Cnephaeus nilssonii; assembly: GCF_951640355.1. Classification (NCBI taxonomy): domain Eukaryota; kingdom Metazoa; phylum Chordata; class Mammalia; order Chiroptera; family Vespertilionidae; genus Cnephaeus; species Cnephaeus nilssonii. Next base: position 14,397,824 of record NC_137088.1, on the reverse strand, counting down.
ATAGTCCTCTCTGGGGACCTGGGCTCCCAGCGGAACAACATCTGATTATTCTTGGCTCCACTTCCCAAGGCGAGCCTGACCTTTCAGGGCAGCTGGAGAGATGGGCTACTGGAGTCACATAGGCCTTTTCCAGTCTGTGTGCCCCCAGGCCAGGCATGTGCAGGGTCTGCTTTTTGGGAAGGCTCAGCCCAGGCTCCCCGAGCTCCAGGAGGCCTCCTCTGCACTGCTAGGGAGCACCGGGCTGCCTCTCAGCAGCTGACCTACTTTGTGGGAACCAAGCTTCTTCAGATCTGTCTAAAGTGCATTTGCCTTGGGAGTGTTAAAGGAGCTTGGGATACAGAACACTGGAAATTAATTACGTGCTTCATGCCCAGCGAGGCTCTCCTTTCTGACAGGACTGACTAAGCATGGGCAGGGTCTCCTTGAAACCGCCACTGAAGACAACTCTGCTCCCAATCGTGACTCCTAAGGAACTGTGGTTTTCAAAGTAGTTCCATGTGGCGCAGGATGGTATAGCAGAACACAAGTAAATGCTCTTTAGTTACTTCCCACCACTTCTGACAATTAAACATGAATCCTTATTTATGTAGCTCTGCTCTCGTGGTGCAGGAAAGCTGTATTTCTGGGTAAACTGAAGTAGGAATTCTGTCACTGGAATATGCTTCAAAACACTGAAAGCATTTTATCTTTAAGAAAGACATATGGCTACCTTGGGCTTTAGTATCCCTATTGACATATATTGAAATCAGGGCTTATATCCCAATCAATGGCATATCATTACTGTAGGTCTAAAATGAAGGAGATGACCATACTGCTTATGCCAGGTATCAGGAGCCACCCAGCCTCAGACCATTTGACCTTAGAATCTCTCCTTGAGGTTCTTTAGGAACACACTGACATTGCAATCAGTCCCAAGAGCTCGAGAAAGGGGTTCTTCAGGCAGGAGATGATCAGTGATGTGTGCTGGGCTCATGGTTGGAGGAAGTACAGGTTGCCACTACAGAGAGGATCCCGGCACTGGGTGCTAGAAGCTGTGTCATTGGGCCTGGGGTAGAGCAGGAAGATCCCTAACCTCAGAAAACATTCAGTATGAGAGATGGGCAAGCCCCTGTGGGTCCAGAAAGTGAAGAAGAGCTTCTTTAAGAGCTACTTTAGAACAACACTCTTTTGGCACCAAGGGGCATGGCTTGGCACCATGGCCTGTGGACTGGATTCTTGCCCCACTCTTTCTCTCTCAGCCAAGCACCTTGGTATAGTGTTCAAATGGCACAGTGCTCCACAGTGGCCCTGATGATGAGGGGGAGTGATGGTCAAGGTGTGACTTAATCTCCCCACTTTGTGAAATTGAGTTGGTCTCAGGGCTTGTGTTGTCTCAGCAGGGGGTGCCACAGATCTAACACAGGCAGCCAGGTCTCTCTTATGTGCGCTGAGCTCAACAATCCTTTAATCCCACCAACAATCCCTGCAACAAGAAACACTGATTCTCCTTTTATTTAATTAGAGAGCTGTTTTCTCAGGAGCATTCTGCCTGATTTATGAATACCTATTGTTCAAAATGTAATTGCATATTCAGCACTGCTTAATGGAAGCGAGACCACTTGGGTTTGTACTGCTTGCTTTATATTTTAAAAATCCTTTTCTTAAGTGTATATGATTCATTTCATTATGACGCATAAAATCAATGCATTCCAGGAGGCACTCTATGGGTAAGTGTTGTTTTAGATCAGCGATTTTCAGCCGGTTTGCCACAAGAATGTTTAAAACAGGCAGTACCTGACTACTTAGTCAGGGGCACTGACCTCTTTTCCCTTAGATTGTCAGATAAAAAATGGCAACAGCCAACACAACAACAGCCATCTGGTGTGAATGAATGGAAGTTACACTTTTTTTCTTCTTTTTGGTCAGGTCAGCAAAAACTATAAATTTTTTTGGTGTGCTGCGGAATTTTAGTAATTAGTTTAAGTGTGCCTTGAGATAAAAAAAAAAAAAAAAAAGGTTGAAAATCGCTGTTTTAGATAGCTGTTTTGACTGATGGGGAAGACTGTGCCAAACAAGCCAGAACACAACGAGGCTGACTCAAAAGCCATGAAATTTAGAATAATGACCAGGCTAAGGGTAAGTAAGTCTCCAAGGTGCCCACAACCTTCAGATATTTGTCCAATGAAAGTGAATCCATTTGGAATAAATGACAGTCAGATTTTCAACCATTTAGTAGCAAAGCAAACAGATTCCTTTGTTTGTTTATTTTTTATTTTTATTTTTTGTGTTAGATACCTTGATGTTCTCTACTTGGATATATTTTAGAGAAAACCTTGCTGGTTTGAGGAAATTGTGCAGACACGACTATGGATCCAGGTCATTTCATTGGACTTTATGGGCCTTCACTGTGGTATTGGGAAGTGGAACTAGGAAACGCAGTCATACTAATAAGTAAATGAAAACTGTAAAGTCACAATTGGATGTTCAATATCACCCATTTGCCTTATCATAATTCCATTACTTCCATTATCATCCGTCATTACCTCCCTGCTGCCCCCGCTGTTTAGCCAAAAACTCCTTACTCACTCTTCCCACACACCCTTGCCTTGGCCTGTCTTGTGTTTTGTTTTGTTTTTTGCCTTCTCTCAGTTCCCAAGGCAACTAGAGTGACAAATACCCAGGAGGTTAAAACTTATTTACAATTACAACACTGCATTCAATAGACATGAAATAAAAGTTTTGGCCACACCCTAGTAAGATCATCATCTTCTCTTCAAATATGCATTTACTTTATCCCAATAAGCCTTTACTCTTACTCCCAGCCAGTCATCAACAGATATTTACATAACATTTGTCACGGGCTAGGCATTGTTCTAAGCACTGGCGACACAGCAGAAAATAACTAAAACTCCTTCATTCATGAAAGATTGTAAATTTCTTCCTGTTTTACTAGGAGAACTGCATCTGATTTTTCATGATAACACTAAAAAATACATTAATATACAGTTAACTTGAAATTACTCAATTAATAGCCAGAAACTATTTGTAGTTGGCATTTTGTTCATAATGTTTTTAAGGGGAAGAGAGTATTTGTAGACAATTTTCCAAAGTTCTAGTTGAATAGATAACATTGCTTCCCATTGTCTGTAGAGTAATTGTATACACTATTTTTAACTAAAAATTGTGTTTTGATTAAGAAAAGGAGATTTGAATATTTTGGGCCATTCAATATTTAAAATAAAGTTTTCTTGTTAGTTTTTAAATATGTCACACATAAAGAAAAGTGCACAAAACATAATTGTGCAGTTCAATGAATCACACAATGAATTTCTCAAATTAAAACATCCATGTTGCCACCACCCAGATCTAGAGAGAGAATAGTACCCACGCATCCAGAAATACTGGTATGTCTTTTACATCAAAACAACCACCCTTCTCCCCAAAGTTAACCATGACTCTAACTTCCAATACACTTACTAAGTTTTACTTGGTTTTGAACCTCATATAAAGGAAATAAACAAATCGGTGTTCTTTAGTGTCTTTCTTCTTTCTTTCACTCAGCATGAGTTTGTGAGGTCTGTCCATATTGTGATATGTGGCTGTATAGTAAACTAATATATGAATATACCACAGTTGCTTATCTATTGTGGATTTTTAAAAAAGGGGTGGGGGGCTTCTGTAATAAAGCTAACATGTCCAGTGACTGAAAGCAAATTCACATGGTGATCTGATCATAAGTTCCTAACTGGGCAGGTCATGGTAGTTGGTCATGCCCCAGGTCTAGAATTCTTTTAGTGAAAGGTTTAAGCAAGCCCTATCCATTGTTCTTGTGCATCTAGATTAACACACCTTTGAAATACTAGAAATAATCCTCTTTCCCAGATCCCTGTGTCTCCTCTGGAGATATTTGAGATCTTGATTCCCAGTACTATCATCAGTTCTGGCTCAAGTAAACTCTTATAAAAATTCTCTACAGGTTTGGATGCGCTTACATCCACACTGTTCTACTCTTAATAAAATGCTCTGCTTCACCTTGACACTGATCATACAGAATTCCTACTGCAAAATCTACATAAAGACCAGTTTTCATTATTTTACTCATATTCTCTCATATTCTGGTCTTCTGGTTACTTCTTTTTTTTTTTTTTTACATAACAAATCACTTGGAGATTTTATTAAAATTCAAGATTTCTGGGTCTTACATTCAGAGTCTGATTCAGTAAATCTGGGTGGGAGCAGAATTTGCATTTTATTGTCCTTTTTTATTTGAATTTATTTTTTATTGAATGCATTGTTTAATGCTAAATTAAATTGTATAATTTAATAAAATTATACAGGTTTCAGGTGTACAATTGTATAACATACCATCTGTATATTATATTCTGTGTTCACTACCTCAAATCAAGTCTCCTTCCATTACCATTTATCCTGATGACTTCAATCAAAGAGATGAGCCTCTTGACTCTGATGTATCAATTTTGCCTCTGTGCTCAGGCTGAATTCATGAAAGTATTGTGTGTATCTTTAATTTCACTGCCCGCTCTTCATCACCTCATCCCACACTTCTCAAAAGTCTCTTTCCTGCCACAGTAATTCAGATTGATATATGCATCCACCTGAAAAGGAGTCCCATTTGTGGTTTCCAAAAAATCTAAAAGTAGGTTAAATATATATTTATTATTTTACCAGGCTCTTTAAAATAGAGAGAACATACTCTTGCTACTGGCCATGATGGAGTAAGTGGAACTAGATTGGTCTGCACACTATGAAAACTAGACAAATGGGAAAAAATACATAAGACAGTTTTCAACATTAGGCAACAGGAAAAAGCAGAACATGATCCTTGAGATGGGGAAACTAAAGAAGGAAGCCCTAGAACTATCACAGCTTTCTGCCTAGAAGCAGATTGCAGACCACTGCAGAGGGAGGGAGACCATGTTATTCATGACATGAGTGAAACAGATCCTCCAAACCCAGTTACAGCATCAGATGACTACAGTACCAATGACATCCAAACACAGTCTCATGAAAAAGCCTGGACCAGAACCATGCAGTCAAACCATTTCTGATTTACTGGCCTACTGGAACCATTAGAGGTATAAGTAATATATTATTGGTGTTTTAGCCACTATATTTTGAGGTCACTTTTTTTCCAAACAAATACTAGATAATTAACACAACTAGGAACTTTATGCCAATAAATTTGACAATCCAAATTTAAAAATACAAATCCCTCAACAAATAATTATCACTGACACAAAAAGAAATAGAATATGTGAATAACCTATTTATTAAATAAATTAAAATTTTCATTTAAATGATTCCACAAAGAAATTCTAGGCTCAGATGACTTACTTTACTCATGAATTCTATCAAATTTGTAAAAGAAAAGAAAATATTATACTAATTCCACAGAAACTCTTAAATAGGGGAGAAAACATACTTCCAAACTCATTGTATAAGGCCAGCATAACTCAAAATACCATATCCAGGAAAGAGATTAAAATAAAAAAAGCTATTGATTAATATCCCTCATGAACATAAATTGGAATATCTTTAAGAAAATATTAACAAATCGAATCCATTTATATACAGAATAATGCATCATGGCCAAGTATATTTTTCTCAGGAATGCAAAGTTGGATTAACATTCAAAAATCAATTACTGGAAAATGTTCCGGAATTAGATAGTGGTGATGATTGTACAACCTAGTGACTATACTAAAAACCATTGAATTGTTTACTTTGAAATAATGAACTGTATGGTACATGAATTATATCTCAATAAAACTATTATAAAAATATCAATTTGTGTAAATTGCCAAGTTAACAGAAAAAGAAAGAAAACTTGTGTCTATCTTAAAAAATGAATAAGAAGCATTTAACATATTTTATCTCCCATTCATAATAAAAACATAAGAAAGAAAAATTACAAGCTCAACTTGATAAAGAAAATCTAAGAAAAGAAACTGCAGATGACATCATACTTAAAGGCTTTGTCTTTAAGATCAAGAACAAGACAATGATATCCACTGTCATTACTTCTATCCATTATTGTACTAGAGATCATAGATAAGGCAAGAAAAATAAATAAAGGAAGAAGTAAAACTGTCTTTATTCACAGACAACATAATGGTCTGTATAGACAATAGAAAGCCCTAAAAAATCTACCAAAAAAAAAAAAGGCTATTACAATTAATAAGTGAGTTTAGCAACATTGCAAAATACAAAATCCACTCATAAAAATCCATTGTACTTATAAATATTAGCAGTGAACAACTGAAAATTGAAGAATAAAACATTTCCACTTACAGTAGCAGAGACATCCACTTTCAGCCCAGATGAATGAACAGGGACCAGATTTACCTTCTTCCTGAAACAACAGAAAAATGGACAAATGTATGAAACAAAAAAATGGACAACAAAATGAAACAAAAGTTTTTAAGATACTAGACATCACAGAAAGAAGGACACTGATTCCTGAGCGATGGAAAACAAATGAGGTGAGCCTTACAATTGCTTTATCTTCCTGCCATGAGAGAGTTTCCAGGTAAAGCCTGGTGGGCTCCCTGAGTGAGCAGGTGGAGTTAAGAACCTAGGAAAACCAAGCAGACAGAATCTGCAGGACAGCATCCTGGAGAGGAGATGGGTGCACACGGAGAGAACAGGGGTTTCTGCAGAGGCTCTCTCTTGAGTATATATTATACTGGTCAGTGCATGCATGCAAGAAAATGATCAGAACCCTGGAAAGAACCACAGAAAACATTAGAGGTAATATTTCCAGCACTCACACAGGTCTAGAAATCATGCCAGTTCCTATGCTAGAGTAGAAAACCCTTTTTTTTCTGGGGCAGTGGGTAGATGCCCAATGGGTCTTGCCCCACTAGTGCCTTTAGTCTTCCTACCCTACAAAAGTTGAAAGCAAGACTCTAAAGGAACAAACTGTTTCCAAGTAACTTAAAATGCATCCTGGTAAAAAGCTTAAGAATATTTATAAAAATATGAAAATAGCCAGCTCTAACAAGGTAACAAGTATAGTGTCTGAAAGTCAATAAAGAATTATCAGGCATAATGTCATGAAGTACTATGCACCTGTGAGAATTTTAAAGGTGAGGAACAGCTCCTTGAACTAACATGGGGTGACTTCCAGGACATACTCATAAGTGAAAAAAGGCAAAGCCCACAAGTATTGTCTAAAGCATGTTATACTTTATGGAAGAAAGGAATATAAGATAATACAGCAGTGTCGACTCATCTGCCTAATGGTGATCCTCTGTTTTCACTCCTGAAGAAGGAAATCAGGAAAAATAAACTAAACATGAGAGCTTAGTTGCCTACAGGGGTTTGTGGGAAAGAGGTGAGTATAGGAGATAGGGACTTAGGGTAGCAGAGTAAAGGGAAAGACATTGCCTTGAATATAACTTTTTAAAAATATATTTTTTATTGATTTTAGAGTGGAAGGGAGAGATAGAAACATCAATGATGAGAGAGAGTCATTGATCAGCTGTCTCCTGCACGCCCCCTACTGAGGATCAGTCCTGCAACCCGGCATGTGCCCTGACGGAATCAAACCATGACCTCCTGGTTCATAGGTTGACACTCAACCATTGAGCCACCATAGCTGAGCGAATATAACTTTTGATATAACTCTGATGCTTAGAACCACAGTAGTATTTCATGTACCCTTCACATACCCCCAAATTAAACAAATAATTCAAAGCAGCCAGGACATGAGGGTGACTCCAAATGGAATACAAACACTAGCAAATGCACCTAACTGTATACACAGGAATAACATAACCACACTGAAGGGTATGGGGAAAAAAAGAACTATCCAAAGTCACTTGGGAAAGTGGTACCTTGTTTAGATACTACAAAGCTGAAGACAAAAATAAGTGTATATAAAACTGTAGTCTAGTTAGTAAATGATTTGTTTTTGCTCTTAAACAAAGGCAATGTCTGGCAATTCTGAAACTGCTTTATGTTTACACTAGACTTGAACAACAACAAAAGTGAATAGATTGTAGAAAATAAGAGCCAGGCGTTCTTAGTGTTAGAGAAAGATTTATAAATAAGGAGAAAGGGAAGCCTAAAAAATAACCCCAAGTTATTGGATTAGAATCAGAGATAGAAGTATTAACTTGTGGTTTTTAATATATGTCCCTGTAGATAGAAAAATATAGTGTGTATGCATGGATTAGTCTACATACACAAAATAACTTGCCTGCTCTGAGGGTCAGAACAATGACACCCCACTAACAATGAGACTACCAACCACCCAGAGACTGGTCTCTATAAACTAAAAGGAACCAGGGCTCCTTGGAGAAGTGAATAATTCCAGGGCTGGGGCATCGTGAATATAAAGTGAGACAGGCACATCCTATGGTGCCAGAAAGCAAGAAGATACTCAAAAAGGTCAGTGTGGGAGTCTTAATAAAAGAACACAGGAACCCACCAGAAGGAGCTCTTAATGGCCCAACATGGAAAAATGTTAGCAACAAAACTGGATTTTAACCCAAGAATAAACATCCACAATTCCATACTGATATCTATACTAATAAGTGGGTAATATGCAAATTGGTCAGGACACCCTCACAGTTACAACCAAACAGCAGGCTGCGTGCAGTGACCAGGCTGGCAGGGGGGTTAGTGAGGGATGACCAAATGACTGAACAGCAGGCTTCATGGGGCAACCAGGCTAGGAGGGGGGGCAGTGAGGGGTGACTAGGCCGGCAGGGGGGGCAGTTAGGGGTGACCGGGCCAGTGGGGGGGCAGTTGGGGGCAACCAGGCCAGCAGGGGGTACAGTTAGGGACAACCAGGCCGGTGGGGGGGACAGTTGGAGGCAACCAGGCCGGCAGGCAGAGGCAGTTAGGGGTGATCAGGCTGGCAAGGGGGGCAATTAGGGGTGATCAGGCAGGCAGGCAGGTGATCAGTTAGGAGCCAGCAGTCCCGGATTGTGAGAGGGTGCAGGCTGGGCTGAGCGGACTTCCCCGCCCTCCATGCACAAATTTTGTGCACCAGGCCTCTAGTAGATAAATAATAGAATAAATAAATAGGGAGAAGAGACAATTCTTCCTCTCAGTAGTATTCAAATTAATAAATACAGAAGAAAAGAATCATCATTAGAGAAATACTATAGAAATAAATGACAAAGACACAATCTTAAAAATATTAGCTACTAGCCCTAGTATAATTTGCCTGCAATAAAATACCCCATTTTATATACATAGTTCAAAGACTTTTGGCAAATATAACATCTATGTAGCCATCACAAAAATCATGATTTGGAATATTTCTATCCTCTGAAAAAGTTCCTGCATTCTCTTTGAAATTAATCTCTCCCATTCCTGGCCCAAGACAACCATGGATCAACTTTCTGTCACTATAAACTGGTTTTTCTTTTTCTAGAATCCTATATGACTCTAAACAGTTACTGACCTAACCTGTAAAGTTCAATGAACAAACTGTAAAAAAATAATACAAGTTTTTCTCCTTTTCTAATGGTCAATCAAAACATAATATGTAATATCTAGGTCTCACGCTGGGCTTCATTTGGAACTAGATTCTCCCTGAATTAGTCAGGGTCCCGGGAGGAAAACAGAATGTACATCAGGCTGTTCATCAGATGAAATTTAATAATGGGAATATTAGCTGCTACTAGCCCTAGGCCTGGAAGGACAATAGAAAGAGACAGTCGTATCAGAGCTAGACTGAAACTGCATCCAGGGCTGGAGCTGCTGGAGAGAGCGGGGACTCTGGGGGAGAGAAGCACAGAGAGATTAGAGATGCTCTGGCTGCTTCTCCCTTCTCCAACCCTTCCTTCTCTCTATCGCCTCTTGTTGGCTGAACAAGGCTGGAAGCAGGGACAGAGGAGCCCGGGAAAGGCATTGGGCAAGCTCAGCCCTGCATAGGTGGGTAGAGCAGAGGAAGACGAGGAAATGTATCAGAGGGCAAAAGGCACATGACCAGCCCACTCTGTACTTGTGAGATGCTTCTTTAACCCCAATGGTGGAAAACTGCAGGGAAAATGTGCTGGTGCGGAAGGTTTGACGTTCTAAATATTTTTTCTTGACCTTCTTGAGGAAGGTGAATGGGGATAAATCGTTTAGTTTCGAAACACCTCCCAGGGGTGTTTTATAAAATAATGAAAATGCGTCAAGAACTTATCACAGGACCTGAGCCAGATGAACAACGAGTAATTTCTGGGCTTCAGATCTTACCTCAGAGGGCCATTTCATTTTGTGTAGAAAATGAAGCAAATCATGAGTGAAAGAGAACAAATATTTTAACATCTGAACATTCCTCTTTGTAAAATCAAATAGAGCAGGGAGACTGATAGACCTGCAGCCAAGGCATTTATCTTTCTGAAATGCTGAAGTCTCACTAAGCAAATAATGAGCCAGAAAAAGCAAACATTCATTTTGCTGCCATTTCGGGGTGTGATCCTAATTCCTTCAATTCAGCATATTTAGGATCTGCCTCACCCCCTTTCCTGCATTCTCCCCATTCTCCATCCTTGCAGGATGCTGTCCTTCCACATATGTTGTTCTTGCGTAATAAAGTAATAGCTGACACGGTCTGCCCTCTCGACAGAGTGATTATATTAGCCTGTTGTTATTGATTTTGTTGCTAAGGTCTGAGGATCTGCTAATGCTCCGCTGTGGGACTGGTAGGAAGCAGGGGAGGGAAAAGCATGCTCTTATAATTTTCCCATAAACCAGATGTTTTCTTTAACTCTTACATTGTTAGAATATTTTCTCTTAAGGGGGGAAAAAAAGGGATTAGAGCAAGTTTAAGAGGCCAGTTCCTCCTTGCTCAGCATACCAGGAGTACACACCCAAATAACTGAGTGTGAAGAATTCATGCTTGTGGGCACCTGTGTATCTGTTACTCGTCTAATAAGCTACACATCTAATTCAAGGCAAACCTGTTTCTTAAGTAAACTACATTCTTCCCATTTTCCAGTGGTTCTGTTTACATGACCATTGCTGTACTAGGACACCGCCCTGCACTTAGTGGGGTTAAACAACAACTATTGTTTTATTTCACAGCGTTTGCAGGTCAAGAATTTGGGTAAGACTCAGCTGGGCTGTCATCTCGGCTCTGCTGGGATTGTCACTCCCAGAATATAGACTCTCCAAGTATGGCAGTTTCAGGGTAGTTGGACTTTCATAGCAATTGGTTTCTTCCAGAATGAGTATCCCAAGAGAACCAGGAGCACCTGAGTGCCCTTTTATGACCAAGCTTAAGAAGTCCTACAACCTCATTTCCAACCTCCTCTATTGTAGTGATTTTCAACCAGGGTGTAAGTTTGCCCCCACAGAGCGTTCAGCAATGCCTTTTGGTTTATACAACTGGGGTGGGAGGACTCCTGGCATCTAGTGGCTCAAGCCCCGTGATGCTGCTAATTATTATATAGTGCACAGGATAGCCCCCCTCATGGCAAAAACTTTGTGGCTCAAAACATCAGTAGTGCTGAGGTTAAGAAACCCTGCTCCATGGTTTAGCAGCCTTAGCCTGCAGGTTTAAGGATGGGGAACATGGATCCTAATTCTTGATGAGAGGGGAATCAGAAACTTTATAGACAATCTTTAAAAACTACCACAAAATCGCTAATATACTTTTTTTCAAAGTCAAGTCTTCCAGTAATTCATAAGAGGTCAGTTCTAAAATTGAGAGAGAAAACAAAGCTGTACTGATTTCAAAACCATGTCGATGAAAATGTAATTGTAAATTCCCAGATGAAGTGACACACCAGCAGGGAAGCCTGGGCTTGGGTATCAGTTCTTTAATTTGACGCCCCAAGCCATTATCTGCTCTTGATTCTCAAGTTTCTACTTTTCATTCGTTGCAGCATCGTCCAGCTTTAGATGAAATGTTATTTTTAGATGTGAGATTATATTTAAATGTAACTTTCCAACTGGCCTGTCTGAAATCTAGAGCACACTGTTAAACTCAGAGCTGGATTACAGGGAGGATGCTTGGTGCCAGGGGAGGCGGCTCCCAGACTCCTCTCTGGGTCTCTTCATGCTGAGGAATGGCTGGCTCAGCAAGGCTAGAGCCTCTCTAGAGACTGTTCCCTAGAACCAGGGAAGCTTGTAGCAATAGCAACAGGAGGCAGCGGATGTCCCTAAGCAAGCTGACCAGTTTTATATAATGGGAACTGGAGTTTTAAAAAAATTAATAGCACCAATAGCCTTTCTTGTTAGTTGTTTTCCTTGTACACTTCTCTAGACATGTGTTCTTACATTCCTATATTTGCTCTGATAGTCATTTGTATTGTCTCCAGATAAAGCACCTGGCTTCTTACCTAATTATCTTCCTATCTAATAAAGAGGGAATGTGCTAATTGACCGTCACACCCTCACAAAGATGGCAGTGCCCATAGCCAATAAGAAGGGAATATGCTAATTGACTGTCATGCCCTCAAAGATGGTGGTGCCCACAGCCACCAGATGGTGGCGCCCAGTCCCCTCAGCCCCACCATGCGCCTGCCTCCGGAGTTCCCCAGGCCTCTCAGCCCCCCAACTGCCCAGGGCCGGCCTGAGGCACAGGCAAGCCTCGGATGGCAGCTGCCCAGCCAACCAGGGCCAGCCCAAGGCACAGGCAAGCTTCGAATGGTGGCTGCCCAGCTTCCCAGGGCCGCCCAAGGCTCAGGTAATCAGGGCCAGCCGAGGCTTGCGCTGCCAGCAGTGGCAGCAGCAGAGGTGTGATGGGGGCATCGCCTTCCCCTGATCATCGGGTTGCCTCCCGCCCCTGAGGGCTCCTGGACTGTGAGAGGGGGCAGGCCAGACTGAGGGACCACCCTCCACTGCATGAATTTTCATGCACCAGGCCTCTAGTCAGTTAATAAAGGAGGGAAATGATCTGGCTTTACTCCAATATCACCAGGTATTTCTGGAGCAACTCCTATATTTTCCAGGCTCTGTATTGAGTATGCAAGAGCATAATAGTGAACAGACAGAACTAAACTCACTTACAGAACCCCTGGGGCCACCTGCCCCTACATGCTCTACTGGAATTTAGGCCCAGCCGATATTTAGATTACATATACTATATTATACATACATATGCTTAGAAAGTCCAGAAACCTTCCTAGATTCAGAAATATCTAAATTGAAAATGAGAGTGAGACGAAAAATGGTTGGGGTAAAGCAAGGAGGGAGAGTTTCTAATCCAAGAAAATAGAGTGAATGAAGTTCCCTTTTTTAGTTCAAGATTGTTGGTTTCCCTGTGTTGTTCCCCCCCAACCCCCTCCAATCTGTTACTAGAGTCTCTAACAGCTTGTATATGGATTTAAAACCATAGAGACAAATTCTGTAAACTTTGTATGAAAGTGACAAGTATTTTGGAATGGGCTGTTGGGTATTAGCTCTATAAACTTCTATGTTTCTCTGCATGTGAATATGTGATATTTCAATATCAAGTTCTGCACTATTAATACAGCCCAGTAAAAAGTTGTTTATTTTCTTCATTTGCAGTGATTTTTTTTTGTTTAAAATTAATCTGACACAATGATCTCAGATGTACCTTTAACCACGTCTCCTGAAGCAGATCCCTGCCCTAAGCAGTCTTAGTTATCCATCACTTCTAACAACTTAACATGCATTTGCAGAGAAAAGAAAAAAAAAAACCATCACCAATCTGTTTCAATTTTCATCTCTGGATAATCTACTGAATCACATATTCATTAGAAATGTGAATAAAAGCAAGTTTGCTAATTGTCTTCACTTTTCAAACACTGCCTTGTTGAACTGGACTTTGTTTTCCTGCACAGTTTGATCACTTCCATACAGAAAAATGATTCTCTAACTTTTTGCCTTACTTAATAAAATGCTCAAACTAACTTATTTCTAATCCCAGTTATAGAGACTGGCCTCCAAACCGCAGGCTATAGATATAAGTAGGTGTTTGTTAGTAATAGTTTTTACCATCTGGGCACTACTAGAATCACTTAAGTGGTAGGCACAGCCAGACCTAGAGCATAACCCTGCTGTTTACCTGCCAAACGTAGGCCTCCTGTAAGAGTGAGTCCTGAGGATCAGGGTCAGAGACAGGAGACGTAATGACAGAAGGACAGGATGGAGCAATGAGCTCTGAAGATGAATGAAGGGGCCACAAGCCAAGGAATTCAGGATGCCTCTACAAGCGGGAAAAGGCAAAGAAACAGACTCATCCTGGAAGGTTCCAAAGAAATGCACTTCTGCTGACACCTTCATTTTAGGCCCATGAGACCTATTCTGAACTTCTTACCTCCAGAACTGGAATATAATACCCTTACGTAGTTTTAGGCCAGTATGTTTGTGGCAATCCTCTCTAATAAAATGGTAATATGCAAATTAACCATCACTCCGCTACATAAGTCACGCTCACCAGCCAAGCCACGCCCACCAGCCAATCAGGGTGCGTATGCAAATTAACCCCAATCCAAGATGGCTACAGCCACAGAGAGCAAGGTTTCCCAGGTAACAGAGGAAGCCAAGCTTTCCATAGCCATTGCAGGCCTAAGCCTCCACTCAAGCTACAAAGTTTCAATTATAGAAGGTAAACAAATTCAAATAAATGGCGGCAGAATGGAGCTTGAGAGAGCAGGCCAGGGTTGCCGCCGGCAACAGGGGAAGCAAAGCTTTCCACACACCCTGGCCGGACTCACCCGCTTAAGGCTACAAAGTTTCAATTGTAGAAGGTGAATTAACTGCCACAGAAATGGCTGCCACCCCAGAGGGAGCAGCAGGCTTGGCTCCGCTCCAGGCTACAAAGTTTCAATTGTAGAAGGAAAATAAATTCCAGATACCAGGGCCTCAGCTTGGGTTGCCAGGGGGCATGGCCGGCCTGCAAACCACCAAGGGCCCTTCGCTCAGGCCGCCCCATGCCCCAAGGGAACCCCACCCTGATCCGGAACACCCTTCAGGGCAAACCAGCTGGCCCCCACCCGTGCACCAGGCCTCTATCCTATCTAATAAAAGAGTAATATACAGATTGATCATCACTGCAACACACAATATAGCTGCCCCCATGTGGTCAAAGATCCTGCCCCCATGTGGACACAAGATGGCAACCACAAGATGGCCAGCAGGGGAGGGCAGTTGGGAGGCACCCGGCCTGCAAGGGAGGGCAGTTGTGAGGGACCAGGCCTGCAAGGGAGGGCAGTTGGAGGTGATCAACCCTGCAGGAGAGGGCAGTTAGGGGTGACCAGGCTAGCAGAGGAGGGAATTTGGGGGCAAACAGGCTGGCAGTAGAGCAGTTAAGCATCAACCAGGCTGGCAGCAGAGTGCTAGGGGGTGATCAGGCTGGCAGGCAGAAGCGGTTAGGGGCAATCAGGAAGGTAGGCAGGCAAGCAGTTGGGAGCCAGCAGTTTTAGTCCACCGGGATCGGGCCTAAACGGGCAGTCGGACATCCCTCCATGAGTCCCAGATTGGAGAGGGTACAGGCTGGGCTGAGGGACAACCCCCCGCCGTGCACGAATTTCGTGCACCGGGCTTCTAGTATATTATAACAGCAACAGGAAATGAAAACAACCAAGGCCTTAAATTGAGAAGTGCATGGTATAGTGTATTATTGTTCATAAAAGAGATGCTGTTCTTGTTAACAAGTCTGAGAAGGAATAAGTGTTATGCAGGATAATACTAAATGAGTTATGCCTTTAGAGAGAAATGATGTGAAGGTAGCACTCGGTAAGCAAAAGAGAGGAACGTTATTAGCATACAATCAGAAAGGCGAGATACGTCAAAAGAATAAAATTAGGTTTGAAGAAAGAGAATTTTACTACAAGCATTATTGGATAGAAATTTCCAAACTGTAACAATATGAAAATTGAGGCACAGAGAAAATTTGCCCACTGTTATACAGCTGGTATATAGCAGCCAGAATTTGTACCCAGGAAGTCTGCCTTCAGAGCTTGTGCTCTTAGCTTCTCTCTCTACAATCTCTCATGTGGCTATGACACAACGAGGTAGCTATTTTAATGGAGTTCATCCGACATGCCCAAGCCTGAAGAACTGTGTCCGGATCCTTGACTGCACTGGAGAGCGTTAGCGTAAGATGGCAAACAATAACAAGAGACAAGAAGGGCAGGACAAGAACAGGAGTGATCAGGACCTTTAAAATGTCATCAATGCACCAGAGCCAGCAAGCAGTCAGATGAGAGAGGGTGGTCAGATGGCAGAGATAAAGACGGAAAAGAGGGTCCAGGCAGGCAGAGAGTCTGAAGAGCAGGAGCACAATTATGAACAGAATTCAAGGACACTTGAAGCCCAAAGCAATCTCTACCTCAAATAAGATTATGAGGACAGCCCCATAATTGAATCCCATGACTCTAAGCAGATGGGAAACCTCTTAGCGTGGACCTTAGGAATACAGAAACCTCAGCAGTATGCATTCATGCATGCACCAAAAACAATGTACAAGAATATTTATAGAAATTCTACTTATAATAGCCCTATACTGGGAACTACCCAAATGTCCATTAACAGTAGAATGCATAAATAAATCTTGGCATTTTTATACAATGAAATACTATTTAGCAATGTGAATAGAAGACTTACAACTACACTTGAAAATATGGTTGAGTCTTCTAAATATTTTTAAAATGTATTTTTATTAATTTCAGAGAGGAAGAGAGAGGGAGAGAGACAGACAGAAACATCAGTGATGAAAGAGAATCATTGATCAGCTGCCTCCTGCAAGCCGCACACTGGGAATTGATCCTGCAACCTGGGCATGTGCCCTGACCAGGACTCGAAGTTTGACCTCTTGGTTCATAGTTTGACACTCAACCACTGAGCCACACCAGCTGGTCTATCTTATAAATATTTTGATATGTGAGGGAAACATAAACAGCACTTATTTTATGATTAATAAAATTTACCTATGATTAATATTATTTATCTATAATAATAAAAGCATAATATGCTAATTAGACTGGATGCCCTTCCAGACAACCTTCCAGACGAAGCGGGTGCTGTGAGGGAAGCCCGGGTCCTGGGTACCTGCCCATGGCCAGAGGGAAGCCCGGGTCCTGGATGCCAGAGGGAAGCCGGTACCAGCAGCCGGGGAAAGGAAGGCCTACTCTTGCACGAATTTTGTGCATTAGGCCTCTAGTACTTTAATAAACATGTTTAAAATAGAACTAGATCTCTGAAGTGATAGGAGATGGTGATAAAATACGTTTGAATCTGAACTTAGCATTCATCTAACTGTGCTTAGCATCTTGAATTGGCTGCTGGAGAAGAACCAGGGCACTATATGCCTTTGTCAGCTGAGCTTTATTTAACACCATTTGGCGCCTCCATGCTCACTGACTATGTCAGGGATAAATCCTTGTTTACTATTATTAATCACAGATCAATGGACTTATCATTATGTCTGAAGTAGATTATTTAATTTTCCTGATGAATGGGTCATTTATATCTGTGGATGGCTCCAAATCATGTCTTAAAATTAACCCATGTCAATTGTGAAAGTGATGGTGGTTTCACATTTCTGTGAAATAAGCCTGCATCTATTTAACTATACAGTTACTTGTGTACACGTTCTATCGTCGAGGCACACACCCTATTTTCTCCCCCTTTTCAAATATTCACTAGTTCCTTTTCTTTTAAATATATTTTATTGATTTTTACAGAGAGGAAGGGAAAGGTATAGAAAGTTAGAAACATTGATGAGAGAGAAACATCAGTCAGCTGCCTCCAGCACGTCCCCTACTAGGGATCGAGCCTGCAACCAAGGTACATGTCCCTGACCAGAATTGAACCCAGGATCTTTCAGTCCGTGGGCTGATGCTGTATCTACTGAGCCAAACCAGTTAGGGGAAATATTCACTATTTCACTGAATTTTAATTTGTGCTCAAGATCATTTTTTCTAAGAAAATGTTCTTTAACAGGATGTCACCAGGGTAATCAATTAAACTTTTATTGTTATTGTTATTATTATTATTTATAACGAGGGAACATCTACTGGGCAGGATGAGTAAAGACAAAAAGTGTTGGTAGGAATGTATCTATGCCAATACTCAGTTCCAGACAGTTGTAAATTTTGCAGTGTTTAGATTTAAAAACAAAAAGTCAGAAATCTGAATTGTCTAATTTCTAAATGTTGTCAATAAATTTAAAAAATTTTAAACTTTGGATAAGCCAAGAAAGACATGTTTTTGGGCAGGATTCAGCTCACACATTGCTAGCCTGAGCCTTCCACAAGTGGGATTTTATTCACTCCTCACAAATGCCATAGGAAGTAAGCATTGTACAGAGAAGGAAACTGAGGCTCATCGAGGTGAAGTTTGCTGGTCAAGTTCACACAGCTAACAAGGGGCCAACTCAGGGTAAAATTCAAGTCTAATTATCCAAATTACTAGTCTTTTCCCCAATGAGTAAAGCCTCATTTCCTAGAACTGATATTTGGGGTACCAGTCAAATTGATTTTTTATTTACAGGTACAATGAGTGAAAAGGTAGGCAATTATTTGCTAAGAAACTTATTTTTTTGAAATTGATTTGGAATCCTGTACTACAAATAGAAAAATATTAGTCAGTACTGGATTCCTCATGATTATTCTGACAAAAACATTCGTTATAAGGACACAGCAAATAAGCCAATCACCTTATATTAGACAATTCAATGATCACAAGGGACTTGGTTTAAAATTATGTCTGGATAGCCCTGGCCAGATAGTTTAGTTGGTTGGAGCATCATCTCGCACACCAAAAGGTGATGGGTTCAATCCCCAGTCAGGGTGCATATAGGAGGCAACCAATGGATGTTTCTCTGTCACATCGATGTTTCTCCTTCTCTCTCTTTCCCCCTCCCTCTCTCTAAATATATCCTCGGGTGAGGATTTTAAAAAAGTATGTCTGAATAACAAGTGACAAATGTCATCTAGTGGAAAGAATTTGAGGGGAGTAAGGGCCAGACTGTTCTGGTTTGGATTACCCCAAGTTTTTCAAATCCTTACCATCACTGTAGTTTTCCAGACAGAAGTCTCAAAATAATTTTAATCAGACGATCCAGGTTAACACCCATTTTATCTGAAAAACAAAACAAAAAAACAACTCCTTCTTTGACAGAGTAAAATGTATGAAACAACATATTTGGAAAAACAAAAGGTACAGACTTTCTAGGAAGTGGTTGCTCTGTTCTTAATGACCAAATTGACATTAAATGTATCTTGTCTTTTGAAGAAATGTGAAACCATTGGTAAATATAATGCAATTGGGGCTGATAGATCACATGTGAGGAGAAAAGATAGTACAATTATTTAAAATTATTCTTCAAGTTTTTGTTTTCTCTCATATGAAAGGGAGTAAGCCTCACCTGGGGGATTCCCAGAGTCATGTCTGGGCCTCAAACACCTATAAAAATCACAATGCTTTTTATAAGATTTTTAAAAATTGATTTTGAGAGAGAGAGGGAGGGGAGTGAAACATCAATGTGAGAGTGGAACATGGATGGGCTGCCTCCTGCACACCCTCTACTGGGGATTGAGCCCACAATTCGGGCATGTGCCCTGACCAGGAATTGAACTGGCAACCTTTCGGTGCATGGCATGATGCCCAAACAACTGAGCCACACCAGCCCAACGCTCACAAGGTTCTTTTAAAGTGAGATGTTTGTTTGCTTCACACTTTGATATGGCTTAAGCTATTTCAGTTATAACTTTGCATTTGTTAGGCTATTTGGTTAATATGTATGGAACAGTGGGATATATGTTAATATCACTCTCCACATGTTCAGTATTCAGCAAGCCACGTGAGACTGCTGAATGCAATTTCCTTTTCAAAACCTGCTAACAACTGAAATACTACTATTTTTTCCGCCCTTTTGGATTTACTCGACTTAGTGTTTTCAACTTTCATAAGTGCTTTTACAAAGACCTTGCCACATACATCATCTTCCTTCCCAGGACAATGCCGCTGGCCTTGACACTAAACCAAGAATGCTAATTATGTTCCCCACACATTGTTTACTACATGAATTGACTTAGTCTTGAACCAAAAAAAAAAGTATTATGGCTTTACCTTTTACTCTAGAATTCTACATTTTCATGGGCAGAGATTATAAGTCACTGAATCTTAAAAAACAATAATAGAAAACTTAGATCCTCAAAGGAGTTGTTACTTAGTGTATCTCTCCAATTTCATTACTATATTTGGAGCTGAAGGAAAAGAGCCATACTTTGTATTTTAATTTTTAGTAATATATATTATATATAATTATTATAGTATGTCAGATATGTCACATGTATGTGCACATACTTAAGTGATAATGTCTCTATCTCCAGGTGGTTTACAATCTATAAATAAACTTGATAAAATAAAAAGCATAAATTATTTTAAATGCATGTCTATTTTGCCTAGATTTTTACTTAACGTAGTCCATGATAATATTAACACACTCTTGCACAGCTTTGGAAACTAAATAAATGCAAGACACAAATTTAAGTAAAATACAAGTAGACCTTTTGTGGTGGGAGGGAGGGCTGGGTGCCACATTGTCCAGTCTCTATGCAATTCAAATTAGACCCTGCTGTCATTTTATCCTCTAGACTTCAATTTTCCTCATCTTTGAAATGAAGATAATAAAACCTGTCTTGTAGATTCGTGGAGAGAATAAAAGGCAATTTTCCAACAGTCCATGAGCTGAGCTTGACCCAAAGTAGGTGTTTAAGTGAGACCCAATGGACACCTATGTGGGCTTCATTGTCTTTGTGGACCAAGTTCCCCTCCCCCACTTCTCTGGGTTTACACTGTGCTGTTGGGCATTCTCTAGAATTTACTTTCATTGGAATGTGGTAGAACAATATTTTTAAAAATATTTTAAAATTTAAATTCTTTATTGTTGACTGTATTACTAACCAATGGCACTCTGGCTGGTGTAGCTCAGTTGGTTGGTTGTTGTCAATGTACCAAAAAGTTGCCGGTTCGATTCCTGATCCAGCACATGCCTGGGTTGCAAGCTCTACCCTGGTGTAGGAGGCAGTCAAACAATGTTTTAGTCTCACATTGATGTTTGTCTCTCCAAAAATCAATTTAAAATTTTAAAAAAAGAAAAACCTAACCAATGTGCTTTTCTCTCATGTATTTCTTGTTATCTCATGATCCTCTCCAGGAAGGGATGGAGATGCTTAAAAGAATTTAAATAAATACTTGGTTTAATTTAAAAAATCTAGATTTTCAAGAGGGAAAATTAGTTATATGCATAAAATATACAGTAGAATTGGGAGAAAAGGAGGATTTTTATGAGAACTAAATTCAGGACACACTACCCTCCCACAATTTAACCTTTTGCACTCGGATGTCGAGTGTGACTCAACACGGTTAGCATCGTTAGCAGGAATCGAGAAAAAAAGCAAGCGAGTGCAAAGGGTTAAACTACCTCAATAAGGTAGTGAAAGAGAGGATTGAAAGAGTTAACAAGGGGTGGAGAGACAGTGTAGACCAAACATGTCAAACTTGCAACCCACAGGCCGCATGCAGCACACAACAAATATTTTTGCGGCTCAGCCAATATAAAGGTATGTAAGAAACGTTTTAATAAAAATTTTGTAACTTAATTTTCACAATATCCTGTTATACATAATTATTAGTTATGAACTACAACGTTCACTAATGACTGATTACTATAATCGTGTTGCATTCATTTCCCTTAAGAGCCTTATGCACAGGCCCACCATTTCTCTCCACTAATACTAGCAGCGAATATTTTAGCAGCCAATTGCCACATCATTAGTCTTGGATTGATTTATTTGGTGTGGGCAACAGAAAATATTTCACTTTTGGAGAACAAGAAAAATAGGTTTATTTGAGTTACACTTATTAATTTGTGCAGATATTCAGTGTCTGGTAAGTTAATGTTCAAGAAAAAATAATTTTTATTAAAATGTTCTATTATTTTATGTTAACAATTACTCATTTATTTCAGCCCTTTGTATTCAGCATGTCTCTATTGAAATAAACCTACATTTCTATGAAAATTAAAGCTTTTGTTTTTTTGTGGCCCACATAAACTTAAACCTTGTTTATCTGGCCCATGTTAGCCTTTGAGTTTGACATGCTTGGTGTAGACTATTGAGATATGGATTGGGCTGGACCCTGTCCCTTTTCTGGGACCAGTTTGGGGTACTGAGATAGAAAAGGAACCTTAGATAATTTTGGAGATTTCAGTGCAAGAGGAAACCTATGCTGTCTTTTGCAGGGTAATATCAAAATGTCCAAACAGAAATGATTGTGTGGTATGTGCAGGTGGCGTTGAGGCAGCCTCATTGGGACATTGCCGCACTGTCACTTAGTAACACAGTCACTTAGGAAGTGTGCCTCCATCCACGGGGAGCATGGAAATGGTGAACAGAAGGCCAGAGGTGGTCAAACCAAGTCTCCCGATTACAGTGTGGCCCAGATTTGGAGAAAGATTCCAAATCCAAAGAGGTGCCTGAGAGTTCATTGAGAGAGCGTGGGACTCAAAGGACCCTGGCTGCTGGACTGCAGTCTGGTTATTAGGGCCAACTCTGGAAGGACCTGCATGGATCAGCACCGCAAGACAAGCAGGAATGAGGACATCTCAGTGAGTTGCTGCCTGGAGAGCTGATGGTCCAGGTTGCATGCTTCCCTTGGGGCCTTGGCATTATTATAGAAGCCCACCAGCACTTTGACACCACTCCAAGAAGGAATTGGCCAAAATAAATTTCTTCTACTCCGAGAAAAGGATGACGGGGAGGAATCCAGACATGATTGAACTAAAGTTTCCACTAACTGGCCAGATGGAGGGTTTATAGCGGAAATTTCGTTCTGGATGGAAAACTAAAGTTATGCTTCTTGTACACCTGAGTTAGTGAAATGAAGTTTATACCCACTACACACCTCTATCTCCCAATTAAAAAAACCTTGTCAAAGACGTGACGGAGTGGTCCTTGGAACATACTTACTAGTTGTTACAACGCCTGACAAATTATTTAAACTCTCTTTGCGTCAGTCTCCCTATCTGTAGAAGGGAATGTGAGTTTTATTGTACGTTGTTTAATAATGAAAAAAAAAACAGTATGTATTTCACAGTGCCTAGCATCTACGTAATTAATATGCAATGGTCATCATTTAGTTTCCTAACTAACTCCACAGAGAAAACATGGGCAAAATAGCTACAGAAATTAAAAAGAAAACAAAGAGCTGGAGATGGGGGGATGTTTGTCAGAAGGCTATTAATGCTGTTAGGCTAATTATGAGACTGGGTGTGCAGTTCCCAGACAGGGACTACAATCAGCAAAATTTGTAGATTGATGCTCACTAATATTAGCAAGGCCAGACCTGTTGTTTGGCTGTGACTCCAAATTCTTGTCAGTCTTTTTTATCCTCATTTGCAGTATCTCAGGCATCAGCTGTGCAAGATCCTGCCATTGCTATCTGCTCCAAAGGGTACCCACAATATGCATTGTGCATCTAAAGCAGGGGTGGGGAACACCCAGCCCATGGGCTGTATAAGGCCTGAGAAATCATTTGGGCTGGCCCTGCCAAGGCATTAGCGGTGAGTTAATTAAATGTTTGAGCAAATATAGCAGGCCAAATTTTAAGTTGATAATTTTGTATGGACCCAGAATGATGCTATAAATAGCCAAACGGTCCTTGGCAGAACAAAGGTTCCCCACCCCTGCTCTAAAGAGAAGAAGGAAAACTCCCAGATCTACCTTAGTGACGATAGGGATTTCCTATAAGATGCCAAGTTAAGTCACATGAAAATAAGAGCTGGTTTCGTGTGCTTACTCTTCTAGTCCTTCTGAAGTTCTGAACAAAAAACTTATGAAAAATTGGCCTGTCTTTGTTTTTTGGATTTTTCTCTGTATCATATGGCATTCATGATCCAATAATGTACCTGTAATTAAACATCATGTAATTTTTCTCTCACCTTGTGTTCAGAATTTTACCATTAGAGATTTATTCTTCTAAGTTCTATATGGTATCCCAATGTCAAGAATTCCCTTGGGAAATGTGATAGGAAAACTATTTGCTCTTACCTGCCTAACACCTAATGGGATTTTGTGAGTGGCAGCATGAAAGATTGGGCTGGAACTGCTTAGGAATAAGGCTTTGGGCGATGTAGGAGGGTTTTGCATTCTTATGTATAAAAACAGTGTGATGTGAAGTCATCTCTGGTTACCTGGAACATATATGGTACATTTTCTGCCACAGACTCAATTTCAAACATTCTATCCCTTTGCTCTCATAAGCAGACTTATTCCTCTTACATCAAGAGTTCAAAAAAGAATCTCAATTTACTTTAAAGATTATTGTTGATCAACGTTGCTTTGATTAAATTGGAGACCAACAAATGAAATACCTTGGAAATGAGAAATAGAGAAGTATTTGGGAGTACAATAGAAGGTTAAAAGGCAAAATATTTCTGGACAAAAGAAATAACCTCTGAAAGGGAAGACAGCAAAGGCAGCTTCAATTTCCTCAGTATTTTACTTAGACATTCCTGGCTACTCTGCAGCAGATATGAGCACATAAATGCTTATTGACTTCAAAATCAAGAATAGGATCCTTTCACCCTGGCTGGTTTGGCTCAATGGATAGAGCATCGGCCTGCGAACTGAAGGGTCCCAGGTTTAATTCCGTTCAAGGGCACATGCCTGGGTTGTGGGCTTGATTCCCACTGGGGGACTTGCAGGAGGCAGTCGATCCATGATTCTCTCTCATCATAGATGTTTCTATCTCTCTCTCCCTCTTCCTTCCTCTCTGAAATCAATAAAAAATATTTTTTAAAAAAAGAATAGGATCCTTTCTCTTTAATTATTTCCATGTAAGTAAAAAACTAAATGCTTTGGTAAATGCTTTAAATACAAATGAGGGTATTAAATGGTCTCAGAATCAATTATATATTTGAGGTACATGTGGCACAGTCTCCCTATCTGTAGACCATGGAAAAGCTATTTTATAGAATTTAAACTTTCATCCATCCATTCATTCATTCAAACAATGTCTATAAGCAATTACTATGCCTCAAGTGCTGTGCTCATCAGCGGGACAACTGAGATGACTAAAGCCCAGTCCCTGTTCTTAAAGACCTTAGAGTAGAGGAAGAGATAGATGTATAAATAAGTATAACAGAAATATAAACAAGGATCAAAGGTGGCTCATAAAAAGTTAGGGCAATTTTAAAGAAGTAATTCCTGGATGAGGGAATATTGAGCTAAATTCAGAAGATGAATAATAGTTCCTTTGGAAATATTAAACAGCATTTTGATAGAAGTAACAGTATGTGTGAATACATTTAAAACATGGTGTAGAAGGTACGTTTAGAATACTGTAAGAGGTTTGATGTTTTTAAAGCATAATGGGGAAGCTGGGGGGAGTGTGGTGAGAAGCCAGAAGAAATCTAAGCTACAGTAGTATATCATAAATGGGTAGGAATTGAATGGCAGAAATATCTTACAGTGTTTGAACTAGACCTAAATGACCATGAGGAAACAGGGAAGCATTTAAAGCAGAGAAAAACATGACTGGTTTGCCAGAAGGGTTAAGAACATATTAGAAGGAAGAGATGAGTAGATGATAGATACTGGGAGATTTTTGAATATATATATAAATAGTACAGGTGGTAAATAAAGAGGGTTTTACCTAAGATAGTAGTAATGAGAAAGAAAAGAACAGCTCAATTTAAGATATGATCAAAAAAGAGTAGACTCTGATGATGCCTGATATGAGAGGTGAGAGTGACTTCAATTCTCTAGCCCATTAAGTGAATGGATTTTGGCATCATCAATTCAGAAGAAAAATAATAGGAGGGAAACACTGAATTTAAGGAGCCAGTGGACATTCAGATATCTGGAGATAACTGGGAGAACAGCTCTAAAGAGCTTACTAGAGACAACTGGTGGCAAATTGTGGATAGCACAAAATTTGATCACAGATTTCCTTGATGTCTGACACATAATAGTCAGTAAGCTTGACTCAGTGGACATAAGGGAAAATGCCCCTAAACTCCAAACATATTCGAGTCCAGGGGATTTTCAAAGAGGGCAAATGTAGTGGAGGATTCTCAGTGCCCTTAGAGAAAATGCAAGGTGTGATGAGAGCATGGAGAGAGTTCACAACAAAGACTTGGTCTTGAGGTGGTGGCATACGGGGAGGGGAGTGGGACAGGCAGCCTAGAAAAATGTTAAATGAAGATGAGACCTAAAGAGTTAATGGAAAAGATGAAGAGAAGTTTACAAGCACTGGAAGCTTCATGCACAATGACCAGGAAGCAAGACTGAGCAGGGTACTCCTGAGAAGTGATGAGAAGTTCATTGGCTAGAGTGTAAGAGGAAATGGCCAGAGTTGAGGCTGGGAAAGTTAACTCAGGCATGATCCTGGAAAAGCTATTTTATAGAGTTTAAACTTTCTCCAGTGTGCAAGAGAAAGTCAGTTAAGGATTTTTAGCAGGGTAATGATACAATCAGATTTGCATTTTAAAAATTCACTTCAGCTACTGTATGGAGAATGAGATGTTAATTAAAATAGTGAACCTGGATGTGATTACCTAGGGCAAAGACCACAAATCGATTCAACTTACTAATGTGCTCTGGCCTGCAGAGTGCTTTTAAAAAAATTTAATTCTCAATTCTTTGCGAGCATTTAAAAATTGGAAGCTCTCCCATAAAATTGGGGTTACAGGCTTTTTTTTTTTTTTTTTTTGAAAATTAGAAGACCTGGCAATTCCTGAGCTGTTGACAATTGACTGGAGTTTGGGCTGTCTAAAAAGTGACTTTCTGAGACAAGTGGGTGCTCTCCTGCATACCAGAGTCTAAAGGAGGCATTTAGTTTGATTTTATTGTTCTGGCCTTCCCTGGAGAGAACAAGTAGACTAAGAATGATGAGATATTGTGTGTGCCTATCTCAAACCAAACTCGTGCACCAGATCCTATCCTCATTCCTATTCACGGACTTTGTTCCAAGGAATTCTCCCTTTCTTCATCAGATTTTCCTCCTCTTTTGGATCACTGCCATTGGCACAAGAACCTGTTGCTATTGCTTTCATCTTAAAAATAACTCCTTTTGATCCACTTTTTTAGAATAAGATGGATTGCCCTCAAACTTAGCTTCCCTTAACATTGTCCAGAGTTAGCAATTTTTTGCTGGCCTTCCTAGCAAGTTTTTGTAAATATCTGTGTCTAGGCTCAGACAGCTTGATGCCTAAGGGACTTATTTATCCTCATTGACAAGAGAGAGCAAGAGAAGCTGTTTCTCAGACCAAGCACATCCTTTTACAGACAATCCAGGAAGAAGGAACCTGTACAACTAACCGCCTTTGGTCACTAACGCCACTTGAGCTTTTTGCATATCACCCTTGACCCTTGTTTTCTTTACCTCATATCTCATATATCACAGCCATAGCTGTGGAATACCCTTGATCAGTGGGGAATGGAAATGGTAGATAAATATTCCCCTCTCCCAATCCTCAGGAGGAACATTCTCAAGGGCATCTTCAAAGCTCCTTAGATGGTTCTTAGCAAGCTGAAGTTCTATGGTCCACAGCTGTGACTTTCTTAGTCAAGGCTGAACCCTTGGGTCAGATTTTTCTTCTTCTTCCCTGTTCTACTCTTCCAACTCACCCACTCATGTTTCTTGACATCGCCTCCTGAATAGAACCTCTGGCTCACAAGGAAGAATCCATGTTAAGACTTGCTGCTCGGCTGGCATGGCTCAGTAGTTGAGCACTGACCTATGAACCAGAAGATCACAGTTACATTCCCAGTCAGGGCACATGCCCGGGTTGTGGGCTCAATCCCCAGTGTGGGGGGAGGGGGTGGCATGCAGGAGGCAGCCAATCAATGATTCTCTTTCATCATTGATGTTTCTATCTCTCTCTTCCTCTCTGAAATAAATAAAAATACATTTTTAAAAGACTTGTCAAAGTGAGATAATCAATAAAAATTGGACCCACAAGTAATCAAGGAAGAGTTGGTGAAAACACTCAAATATGACATAGAAGTCAAGCAAGATTAGGAAATTCAGAGACAGCTGTTAATCAGAACACTGGAGAGGTGGGTGGGGAAGCAATATTAAAATAAATGATAGAGTAAAAGATAGTAAGTAAATGGAGACTACTCTCTTTTGAAAGAAATGACAGACTAAGGGGATAGCTGGATGGATATTCAGGACACAGTGGAAAATATAGATGTTCCAATAAATAAATGCTGTCCAATGAAGCATTATGAAAATGTGGTAACACAGGAACTTGTGTGCCACATTGCTGAGGAAAAATACATAAGGCCACTTTTGAACTGAGTCTTAGAGGGTAGTTTTGCCAGGTGAAGGGTTAAAGCAGGCGTCCTCAAACTACGGCCCGCAGGCCACATGCGGGTGTTTTTGCCGTTTTGTTTTTTTACTTCAAAATATATGTGCATTGTGCATAGGAATTTGTTCATAGTTTTTTTTTAAACTATAGTCCGGCCCTCCAACGGTCTGAGGGACAGTGAACTGGCCCCCTGTTTAAAAAGTTTGAGGACCCCTGGGTTAAAGGGTTGCAGACAAAGTCCTGCAAAGGCAGTAAATTCTGAAAAAGGAGAGTGTGTTTGTGGAATTTCAAGTACAGTAGCCTGGCTGGAACATACACAGTTATGATGGTTACAAATGGTGCTTGAGACATGGCTGGGCCAGGCTGTGATGGCTTGTCTATGCCAGCCCAATCCTCTACCCCCATCCAATGATCTTTCTTTTATCAGGAGCATTTAAGTTATGGAAGGAAGAACCAGTCCCATCATCATCTTTGGTGTAATCTAATTCTTAGTCCATATTTAATTTGACCCAACTGTCTCAAAATATTTTTATAGTTGGTTTGTTTGAATCAGAATCTAAACAAGATCAATTCTTTATAGTTACTTATTATGTCACTTGTCTTTGTCATCTAGACAAGTGCCTCCTCACTTTATTTTTTTATGACGTTTACTTGTGAAAGTTGAAATAAAACATTTTAAAGTTTCAGTGTTGAATAATCAGACAGATTACTTTTATGATTTCTGCTTTTTGGAATTTTTTGAGGTTTTCTTTATTAACCAAAGATAGTAATTCTTTACAAATGATTAACAGACTCTGGGAAAAGAAGGTTTATTTACATTTGGACAATCATATTAATGCGTTTACAGTCCTGTCAGCCCAGCAGCTGAAGAATGTGGTTGCGATGGTAAGATATCAGTATAGGAGTCCATTCCTGCCCGAAGTCAGCCCCATCTGGGTGCTGAACAATATTCCTTTGTTTGTCAAGAACCTGCAGCTCATTGCCACCAAGATCTCTATGCCCTGGGTTCCATGCTTTTCATTAGAAATCCATACAATGCATTTGAGATAACTCCATCGCTAAGGGGGTAGACCAGCAG
Organism: Cnephaeus nilssonii; assembly: GCF_951640355.1. Taxonomy (NCBI): domain Eukaryota; kingdom Metazoa; phylum Chordata; class Mammalia; order Chiroptera; family Vespertilionidae; genus Cnephaeus; species Cnephaeus nilssonii. The sequence goes on along the minus strand of NC_137088.1, from coordinate 14,368,503 downwards.
GAAGAGGTGAATAGTGACAAAAGTGAGATCAGCAGCTCTTATCTCATACTTTGCCACAAATATTTGTGGGGAGAATTGCTATGAAAATAATGAGGAAAATGACCCCTTAGTCCTGAAGGATCTCTCGTACTGATTAGCAGGCAATATAAAATGCCTCTCCCAGTTTGACAAATAGCCCAACTATGTGATATTGTTGGTAAGCCTAAAGACAATGAATGGCAGATGTTTCAGGCCATCAGCAGCTGAGTTAGCAGCTTATTGTTCCTGCTACTCCACCATCCCACCAATGAACCACTGTGTAATATCCACTTGCATACGGCACATGCTCTTATGCTATCCCCTAACTCTCAGCCCTCGCACACGAACACGCATTGATCAAACCCAGACCAGTCTCTCCAGAGTCATCAGTTAAAAGTTTCCTGGAGCAAACACTCCTCTGAGTCTTTGGACTGTATCATATGAGTTTAAATTTGCTCTCGGATATTAGTAACAGAGACTAGAAATTCAGCTAACTTTAAAAAGATAAAAGTTTTCCAAGGAAAATAACTCTGAATTAGACAGTCAAGGCAGTTGTGGTAGCTTCAGAGTACCATTAGAAGACCTGGATCCTTCTGTTTTTTGTGTTGTGTTTTAAACCACAGTTTCTCCACCCTGAAATTCTGGATGTCCTCTTTTTTTTCATTCTACTTGCAAAGCAGCCAGTGATTTTTCTGAGCTTACCTCCTTATGAAATTCAACCAATGGCACCACATCCGAGAATGAATATTCTGTTTGCCAACTTCTTCACCTAAGACCACATGCTCATTTAGCTCATTATCTGCCTTCCAAATTATTGCTGACAGTTTTATCAAATGTCTCACTACTACATAAATTGGATGCCATATTTGTGGCCTCAGTAACAGTTTCCTTGCCATTCTCTGCCAAATAACAAAGTCAATACCCCATATATTGTTTGTTTTTGCCCCTCAACAACTGACTTTTAGGTACAGGTAGTTGTCAGGATGGGCTAGCTATGCTGTTGTAATAAACAACCTCAAAGATGCTAAGGCTTACAACCACAATTTTTATCTCTTTCTCATGCTAACCATACTGAGACAGCTACATCTGTTCTTCATCTCAGGTCCCAGACTTAATGAGCAGTTTCTCTTCAGGAGGTTGGTGCAAAGTAGAAGAAAGAATGTTGCTGGGTGGCTCTTCAAACTTTTACTAAAGAGTTGAACACATCATTTCTGCTCACATTTCATTGATCAAATCCTCATGTCAAAAGAGTAAAGAAATATAATCCTCCCAGAGAGAGAAGATGATGATGCTGCATTACATATCCAAGCTTAAAGTCAATGGGGCAGGATGTATGATCCTTCCACGTGGAGGATAAAGCAGATGCAGTGAGCCCGCTATGAACGTTCTCTTGGCCTTTGCTATTTCAGTACACATCAGCCTCACACCCAGCTGTCAGCATGAGGCATCACTGTTCGTGTTTAGAACAGGCTCATAGTGCCAGGGAAGTAAAGCCTTCTCCCAAGGCTCTCAACCAGCAAACACTCCAGCTCCCTCATCCCTCTGATAGGGTGACTCTGAAGTTGATGGTCTTCATTGGGGTAGGATTGGACTTGCTTTTCCCATATGAATATTTTCTGTGACCACTTCCCAAAGAAACTATTTGCACTTAAATCCTTACTTCAGAGTCTCCTTCTGGCAACCCCAACTAAGAAGTAAGGACAGAAAATATTTAGAGCAAAGATAAGATCTGCCACAAAGAGAAGAATAGCCTTGGGTGGTCATCAGCAGCCTCTGCCAGAAATTCCATCAGAACAACGAATCCGCCCACTTTCTCCATGCTCTGTCCTCAAATCTGTTCATCTCTTGGACAGACCAGAAATATTGTTTGCCAGAGGGATGAGGACTCCTGTAATAGATTATTTTCTTCCACTTCTGCCCACAGGAAGCAAGAGCAGTCATTTACTCTAAACAGACCTCACCACCCTGCCTTTCATAGGATGAGCCTCAGGATGTTTACACGGGAATTCTCTTTATAGGCACATCTGCTCCCTGCCCATAGTATGGAGCCATCTGTGCCATGTGGGGAGGCTGAGAGCAGGTGCACCCAAGTCCCTTTCTGTGAGTCTCCCCTCGCCTACTTTTCTCCCATAACAAAGTGCACCCTATCTACAAACATTATCTTGTCAGTGCTATCCGACACAAAACAAGCCTCACATATATACAAAGTACTTTCTCTATGCACATGGGCACACATACAAACGAGAGACATAATAAATTTGTTTTCTTATACACACACACACACACACACACACACAAAATCCACCCCCTCCCCTAAGGGGCCAGTTTGATACTAATCATTCCACCACTTGAAATACTTTGAGATTAGTAAGTGTGATAGCCCACAATTTAGTATCATATATTTTACAGGATAGTGTAAAATATAGCTGAATTTGCTTTGTATGGTATAAAATGTTTTCTTCCCTTTCGGAAGAAAGTAAACATATAAATATTTAAAAAGGAAAACAAGAAAAAAAGTAAAAAAATTCCTATTCAATACCAGGTTATAAAATATTTTAAATCCATTAATTTAAAAGAATTAAATTATTATTATTGGAAAAGTTAGAAGTCAGGATAAAGATAGCATAATGGGAACTATGACAAGGAGAGCAGAAAACCAATACTAACTCTGATCATTGTATATACGCCCCAAATTTTGCAGCTATAACAAAATGGAAGAGAGTTAGCATAACCCTATGTTCTAATGGAAAGACACATACTTTTGTCCTCAAAGAAAATTGTTTTCTCTGATTTTTTATGTAATATTTCAACTGTCTTATATTTTTACCTATTTGTATCCTAAGTGTCTTCCCTTCTTTCTGCCCCCTTGTCATTGTAGCCGCTGATTCAATGTCATTTTGGGGGCCCTAGTTCCTGCATGTGGAAGAGGAGCAATACAATGATTCATGCCCCTCCAGTCCAGAACAAGCTCGGGGTAGAAGAAGGAACCTGTATTGCCATTGACATATGACCCTTGATTAAGCCAAGGAATAGTTATTTCTTTGAGTAAAAGCTGTGGGGCAACTTCAGAAGACTTCCAAAATGTACATGGCATGTACCCACTGACCCGCTAGCTGCATGGAATGGGTACTCCGTGCTGTATGAGGGTCCACAGTGAAGTCAAAGATTCTATGACACTTGGCTTCTGAGTTTGGTTTCTGCCATCACACTGCCACCATGTGAGGAGCCATCTAGTTCAGACAATAGTGCTGTAGAGAAATAGACATGGTGGTTTATATGACGCCTCTGCCCTGTGGCCTGTGGCCAATGGAATGCTTCCTTTTACTTTGGGAATCCGAGAACAGAGTGAACCTGTACTCCGGCTTGTTGGAACTGCAGGTCAACAGAAGCTTGGAAAAGAGATTGAGAAGTATCACGGACCTTGTGAGGGTCCTAGAGCAACCCCATATCCTCTGGGCCTCACAAAGGTACAGGAGGACCACTGGCCCCTCCTATAACAAATAGAAGGTCATGGAAGGTCTGAGGGAAGCCCAGCTGTGTGGATGATGCCTGACTGCTGAGAGGAGCAACCTACATGGACCTGGTAACTGGAAGTCTGGTGAAACCAGAGCCATGTTAGTGGAGCCAAAATTGATGACCAGCATCTAGCACGAAACACTTGGACAATTCACAGGCACCCACATAGATGGGGAATGTGCCTGAGGACTGGACAAGTTCTATCAGCACTGAAGGCCAGCAAAGAAGCAATAATCCAACTAAACCACTGCTATCATATACAACATGGTGTACATACATGACACATGCACACAGATCTCAACTTGATGTTCATAAGCCCCTTCTTCCAAAAAATAAAGAAAGAAGAAGAAGAGACAAGGACAGAATATGATTGAATTACACTTTTAGATTTACTGAAAAATCACTGCAAGAAACTGAGAGAAACTTGCAATTAGATAGATATGATTGTCTGCTGCTGGGCAAGCTTGAGGCTAAAAGCCAAAAATTAAATTGGGTTATGAAATAAATTCTATTTTTGCATGCCAGAGTCTGTGACTGAGAAATTCATGCCTATTATACTTTAATCAAATCAGGTCTATCCTTGCTTGGCAACCCTTGATAGCTTCTCAGTTTTACTCAGAATGAAATCCAAACTCATGGCCCATGAGACCCCGTGTGGTCTCCTCTTGGCTTACATCCATTAGTTCAGCTCTTCTCTCTCCCTTCTATGTACAATATTCCAGCAACACAGCCCTTCCTTCTCCTTGAACAGAGCAAGAACTCTCCTGTCTAAAATCTTATTTGTAGGACCCTTTGTCCGGACTGCTGGTCCTTTGCTTGAAATGCGAGTTCTTTGTTTTTTTCTTTTAAATTCCTTTGTATTCTTTAATTATCAACTCTAATGTAACATCTTCAGAAATGCTCTCTCTGACTTTCCTAACTAAAATAGAGTTCTTTTCTATTAGGTTTCTATATGTATTTTCTTTGTGATACTTTTGTAGAACAAATTCTGTATTTATCTTGTTTATTTGTTGATTGTTTATTATCTTCCTCCTCCCATTGAATGTAAACTTCCTGAGGGCTAAAATACCATTTGCTTCCCCTCCCCATGCCATAGGCCAGGGAATCCCTATTTCCTGCTATGGTGCCTGGGACATAGGATGTATTCAATAAAGCTTTTTTTATCTAATAAATCACTCAATTATTTAAAATCATGATATAGAGGAGTGTGCATAGACAACGGGAAATATTTATGATATAGTAAGTAAAAAAATGTCAGGTTACAAATAGATGTCCTCAATTGTATATGTGTATATAATCCCATAGTTGAATACCAAATATTTTTAAACCTTGGATTTAACTGTATCAAAAATTAACAGTGATTATTTGCGGATACTGAGATTACAGACCATTTAAATTTCCTCTTTTATACCTTACTGAATTTTCCAATTTTTGATCCTATACATACAAACAATTTTTAAAGTATTAAATGAAGTATGGTAGCAACCATACTTAGGTAAAAACTGCTGTTTGAATTTTAACCCTGCTATTCTGGCTTCTGTACACACTTGCTTGCTTGGACAATAGGGTGGTTACCTCAGCTTCCAGACTGAGACCTGGAGACACAGAGGTAATTTTCCTGTGCCTGTGGACCAGAATCACAGGAGATTGATTCCCATTGACTCAGTAGCTCCAGGAGTAGAAACTGTAGATAACCTTTAGAGATTACTGACTCCGCTTGGTTCTGTTCTGTAAAAACCTGCTTTCCCAAGATAGGGCCATATTCCAATAATGTCCAGCAGGGGCTGGGAACCCCCCTGCAGGCTGTTCCCAGACTTTAGAATTTAGAATTTAGAACAAAGGAAAATTTTTGTGGTTTTGACCTTTAAAAGGATTGCCTACACCTGGGACAGTGAGGTCGTGTGGACTCCACCTGTGTGTGGTGCTCTCGCGGCCGTCCTGGCCAGTTCAATAAATCCTTGCCTGCTTTTTTAATCAATCAGCAGCCTCCGGTGGTCTTATTTTTGACTCCAGGGTTCGACCCCACAACATTAAATATCTCATATTTAGTAATTATCTGATGGAATTTTACAGTATTTTTTCTCCTTTATCTTTTCATCTATTTTTAATGCTACCCAAGAAAGAGGAGATTATCATAGAAACAGCAGACTCAGGTTGAAATCCATCTACCTCAGAAAGAACATGTAATTTGGAGCAAGTTACTCAACTTTTCTGAGCTTCCACTTCATCATTTAATGGAAAGCATTTTAAATGGGAATCATTAAAAGTATCTCACAGGAGATGATGTAAAAAGAACTTCCCAGAGTGCCTGCTTTGGGGAAAGGGGAATAGAGAAAGAAAAGTTGTTGAGTAGCTGCCTTCCCACTTTCCATTCTTTCTTTTATTATTATTATTATTATTTCTTTAATTAAGGTATTATATGTGTACATTTTGCTCTCATGCATTTTTCTTTCCTTTTCCTCCTTCTATTGGATCTGCATCCCATCAATTGTGGGACTATGCCAGAATGTCTTCTGGATGTGGAATTCTTGTTCATATCTTTGAAAATGGAAAGTCCAATGTAAAATGGACTTGATTGACAGGGCCAGAAAATCCCGGTTTTCAGGGTACTCTCACAGTCATTTCCCTTTCTCTCCCTATTTCCTTTAGAGTTTTGAAACTCTTGGCATTGCAGGGAGAGAGGGGAAATGTACCCTTTAGTCTAGAATTTGGAAAGCTTAGGGAAAGAAAAATTATTATATAGATAATACTCTACATTGACTTTTCCTAGTCAAAGAAGAGATCAGAAACCTCAAAATTCTGGATTTAAAATATATTTGGCACATACCAGAGTGGGGGTGAGGGGGACAGATCTCATTTCAAACAGGAAAAAATTAAGTTTGAATTTATTTTCAAACTAACTTGGAAGAGATTTAAACGTTGAAATGTTATAATCTCGTTGGCTTAGTGCAGCAGCGCCAGGCATTTCCATTTCACGTGGGCAGAACAAAATGAGGCAAACAATCCAAGATGAAATGAAAACAGGTGGGATTACATTTTACCACCTGGAATAAGAGTATTTTCCTCTTATGGTTTTATAGGCTTGGGGGCTATTGAAGTAACAGCACCATCTATAAATTGAATCAACATTCATTAAACTCATTGGGAGAAATTCAGTTAGGAAAACAGCCTAGATGGAAAACAAGCCCTTTCTTTTCCTGTATTTTACAATAGGGAGCACTCTAAGCTTTAAACATTAAGGAGGGAAGGAGCTAATGATAGACATTACCTTAGTGCGGGATTGGACTTTGGGGAGGCTGTGCTTCTCTAAAGAGAAGAACGTGTTTCTAGGAGAAGACTGGGGTTGGACAGATACTGCATTTTCTTTGGACCCCCAAATAATAACCTTAATGGGATTTCTCTCACCATTACTCCATTTCCTCTCCCCACCACCAGCAACAGCTCTCCACTCCCTGCCTGATTCTGGTTCAGGTTCCTAACTCTTCTCAGATGACCAAAATGTTTCACTCTCTACAGCCCGATGATGCTAAGGCTACTGCCATATGTGCACAGCAACCAATCAGGACATAATCATAATTGTACACAGCACAGCAGGATCTTATCTCTAGAAACCAAGACCAAAATATCCACTTAAAACCCAACTAAACTCTGTTTTCATAGGAGACTAGTCTTTCTGTCCTTGACGTCCTTCCAGAATTTAAAAAAGAAGGAAGGAAGGAAGGAAGGAAGGAAGGAAGGAAGGAAGGAAGGAAGGGAGGGAGGGAGGGAGGGAGGGAGGGAGGGAGGGAGGGAGGGAGGGAGGGAGGGAGGGAGGGAGGGAGGGAGGGAGGGAAAGAAAGAAAGAAAGAAAGAAAGAAAGAAAGAAAGAAAGAAAGAAAGAAAGAAAGAAAGAAAGAAAGAAAGAAAGAAAGAAAGAAAGAAAGAGGGAGGGAGGGAGGGAGGGAGGGAGGGAGGGAGGGAGGGAGGGAGGGAGGGAGGGAGGGAGGGAGGGAGGGAAGGGAAGGGAAGGGAAGGGAGAGAGAAAGTAAGTCACTCTTTCAAAGTTCATTTCAAACTGGTTTCACGTCACAAAACCTGCAAACATGTCCCAGGCTCCAGGAGCCATGCGAAGTGCTGCATTTAATAAAAAGAAGGAAAAGGGGGAGAGAAAACCACCAGCCTCTTTCTTGTTGACATACCATTTACTGTTCATTGAACTGAGTTACAGAGAACTAATTTTTATAAGCCAGCAACCTAGAGTTTGAACCCAGATGTGCATAATTCTAAAGCCTGTGATTTCCTTTTTTACTATCTAAGGTTTGAGATGACACAGAGAAAATAAATATTTGCGCTAGGATTAGTCAAAATTCTACTCATTATATGTAATCTTGGAAAGAGGGAGCACTATGTTAATTTGGAGCAAATTCTTTGGTAAGTCTACCCACCCTCACCCTGATTCTGATGGAACCTTTGGTTTATGCTGAGATGGCAAGGGCATAACGGACAAGAAAAGGACTTTGTATAGGGCTTGATTGTCCATTTATAGAGTTGTCACTGATATAAGACTATACTTTCATTTTTCTCTCCTCTCCATAATATACTCTCTTGCTGGGTTTTTGTGAGTCTACACCTTGCTTGCTTTACTTTTACACAATTGGCTGCTCCTTGAAACTCACCTGCTTGACACTTCTCTTTTCTAGTGATAGTGTAAATGTCAGAGGGTCCCATGGCCTTGAAAAGCCCCTCTTCTTCTCTCTCTTTTCAGTCATTCAGGCTCTTGATATCACAGTGCACTTGAAATCCATCCTTGCATGTCTAATAGACGTTGTCAGATTATAAACAAACTTTGAATTTCCACCTCCGACCTATTCCTCATTTAGTTTTCTCCATTCCATGTAATGACATAGCCCCATATCATTACCAACCAAAGAATACAACTATTCTAACCCTGTAAATTTGTTTGGGCTGGTTTTTAAAGTGAGGTAATGCTATGTACTCTTATTTCTAATTTTTTTTCAATATAATGATTTTGAAATTAATCCATGTTATTTCTTATAGCAGTAATTGTTAATTTTCTTTACTGTGTAGTATTCTATGTATGACAAGATCACAATTTATTAATCCATTCTACTACTGATCACTTCCAGTTTGTGGCACTTATTTATAATGCTACCGTGAACATTCTTTTCAATGTCTTTTGATGTACACATATAAATCTCTCAGATTATATACTTGGAAGTGAAATTCTTATGAGGATGAGTAGGCATAAATATACTTTGGTTATATTATGCTAAGTGAAATAAGCCATTGAGAAAGACAAGTACCATGTGATTTCACTCATATGTGGAATCTAATGAACAAAATGAACTAACATGCAAAATAGAGAAAGACTCATAAATAGAGAGCAGGCTGACAGCTGTGGGAGGTGTGGGGTGAAGGGATAGGGCAAAAAAGAAAAAAGAAAGAGAAAAAACTCATGGACATGGACAACAGTGTAGTGATAGACAGAGACTTGACTTGGGATGGTGAACCCATAATGCAGTATACCGATGAGGTGTTATGGAATTGTACACCTGAAACCTGTGTAAATTTGTTAACCAATGTCACCCCAATAAATTCAATAAAAGATAATAAATAAAATGGTTGTATTAATTTATACTTTCACTAGCAATATACAAAAGTTCCATTTTTCCATGTTGTCACCATCATTTAGTATTGCAACATTTTATATTTTTTTAAAATGTTAGCCATTCTATTGGGTTTACAATAATCTCTTATTGGGGTTGTGATTGGCATTTTTCTGAGGATTAATAATATTAAGACGTTTTCATATGTCTATTGGCTATTTAGATATCCTATCTTTGGTGACTATTCCAGACTTTACATGGGTGGACTTTTTGTTTTTGATTTGTATGTGTTCTTTATGTATTCTGAATACATTTATTTAGTTGAGTATATATGCTAGAATATATTATCTCAATCCATGACTGGCTTTTCACTCTTTAATGATAATCTTTGGACAAATAGAAACTCTTAATTTATGTGAAAGTCAATTTATCAAGTTGTACCTTTATTATCTGTTTGAAACTTTGTGTCTGAATTGTTCATTGCTAATACAGATTTATGCCTATACCTATCCTATCTAATAAAGAGGGAATGTGCTAATTGACCCTCACACCATCACAAAGATGATGGTGCCCACAGCCAATAAGGAGGAAATATGCTAATTGACTGTCCTGCCCTCAAAGATGGCAGTACCCACAGCTAATAAGGAGGGAATATGCTAATTGACTGCCCCGTCCTCAAAGATGGTGGCATCCACAGCCAATAAGGAGGGAATATGCTAATTGACTGCCCCACCCTTAAAAATGGAAGCACCCAGTCCCCTCAGCCCCGCCAGGGTGGCAGGCATGTGGCACGGCCAGGCCTGCCCCCAGGCAGGTCCAGCCATTCGAGTGCCTGCCTCCGGAGTCACCCTGTCCCCTCAGGCCCCCAGCCACCCAGGGCCGGCCTGAGGCACAGGCAAGCCGTGGATTGCGGCTTCCCAGTCACCCAGTGCCGGCCAAGGCACAGGCAAGCCTCAAATGGAGGCTGCCCAGCCACCCAGGGCCACCCGAGGCTCAGGTCACCAGGGCCAACTGAGGCTTGCGATGCCGGCAGTGGCAGCAGCAGAGATGTGATGGGTACGTCGCCTTCCCCTGATCGCCGGGTCGCCTCCCACCCCTGAGGGCTCCCGGACTGTGACAGGGGACAGGCTGGGCTGAGGGACCCCCATTCAGTGCATGAATTTTCATGCACCAGGCCTCTAGTATAAATATAATACGATTTTTCTTTGTCGCTTGACCTTGTAACCAACAACTGTAATAAATGTACCATATTTTCCAGCGTATAAGACAACCTTTTAACCCAGGAAAATCTTCTCAAAAGTCGGGGGTCTTATACGCCAGAAAATACGGTAACACACCCATCATTTGGCAATAACTCACTTTAATTCTAAATTGTAAATACCGTATTTTCCGGCGTATAAGACCCCCAACTTTTGAGAAGATTTTCCTGGGTTAAAAGGTCGTCTTATATGCCAGAAAATACGGTATTTATTTTATATACTCAATGATAGCATCTTCTCTTATTGAGCATTCTAAGACATACAAGACAATGTTGAACAGAGGTTACATTAGTTATCTATTACTACATAATGAATTAACTCTACATTTAGTCACTTAAAACAACAAGCGTTTATTATTTCATCGGCCAGGCATGTGGGTGAAGTTTATCTGAGTGCCTCTGGCTTACAATGCCTCATGAGATTATAATAACACCAGTCAGCCAAGGCTGTGGTCTTGTGGAAGACTTCGGTGGAGAAGTGTGGAGGAGGTGATTAATTTCTAGGTTCATTTGCATGTCTATTGGCAGGCCTAACACCCTCCCTGCTTGGACATCTTCACATGTCTGTCAAGACATGGCAGCTGGCTTCTCCCATGAAGACTGATTTAAGAGAGAACATCAGAGAGTGAGATGGAAGTGACAGTCTTTTCATAACCTAATCTCACAATATCATACCATCATGCCTGCCATATTTCACTTGTTAGAGGTGAATCAACAAGTCCAGCCTTTACTCAAGAGGAGAGGATTACATAGGAGCATGAGTATCAGGGTAAAGGGATCATGGGGGGTCATCCATAGAACTGGTGATAAAGACTTTCCTTGTCTTATTCCTAATCTTAATGCAATACTTTCAATATTTCACTACTAGATATACTCTTTGTTTATATATATTTAACCCTTTGCACTCACTTGCTTTTTTCTTGATTCCTTTATTCTACTCAGGATTTAATTTTTTAATACCCCAGATTTTACAAAGCGCGGCAGTAGAATAAAAAACTGGAGTTTCTTTTCATACAAACTTATTTATTTGGATTTTTTTATATTTCAAATTATTGATACATTCAAAGAGTATAAAAAGAGCTGCTACCAATGCTAACCGTGTCGAGTCACACTCGACATCCGAGTGCAAAAGGATATATATATATATATATATATATATGTTGTTTTTTATTTTTTATGGAGAGAGAAAGGGAGAGGGAGAAAGAGAGAGAAATATCAATTAGGTGCCTCCCACATGTACCCTAACCAGGGATTGAACCAGCCACCTAGGTATGTGCCCTGACTGGGGATCAAACCAACAACCTTTCGGTGCACAGGAGGACACTCAACCAACTGAGCCACCTGGCCAGGGCTTATTATATATTTTGTAATCCTTTATTTAAGTTGAAAAAGTTCTTGTCTACTCAAAATTTCTAAAATCATCTTTAACCATAAATATATATTGAATTTCATAAAATGTTTTCTCTGCATCTATTGAGATAATCATATAATTTTCTTTTTTGATTTTAACATGTACATTTGAATTAATTGGAATTTTAAATGTTAATCAGCCTTCTTTTTTTGAAAAGAACCCAGTATGATTATGATGCTATACTTTTTATATATATTAATGGGTTTCATTTGCAAATGTCTTTTTCTTTAGGCTTTTCTGTTTTGTTTTATTTTTGCTAATGGTCATAAGAAAGCCTGACTTATAATAACCCTTTCTTGTATTGTCATCTTGAGGAGTTGCTATCAGAGATGCGCTGGCCATATAAAGTGAATTTGAAAGTGCTCCTTGTTTTCTAGTTTATATAAAACTGATATTTCTCTCCTTTAATGTTGGAAAAAATTTACCAGCAAAGCTAGTTGGACCTGAAGATTTCTTTGTTGTTGTTGTTTCATTAAAAATTGTATTATTTCAATAAGTAGCATTCTACCCAAATTTTCTATTTCTTGTGTCACTTTTAGAAGTTTGATTTTTTTTTAAGTAAGTCCTCATTCAATCTAAGATTTAAATTTATTAGAAGGATGTTATTCATAAAATCCTTTTTAACTTTTTAATGTCTACAGTATCTATAATGTTATCTCTCTTTTATGCATTATAGTGATTTTTTTACTTCTTACTACTCTTTTTCTTGACCTGTCAAACCAGAGTTTTATCACTTTTAATGTTTCCAAATAACCAAATGTTGATGCTCAATTGTATTTATTATATCTTTGTTTTTTACTTCATTAACTTTATCAATTCTCTTACATTTATTTTCTTTCTTTGTATGTAATTTGCTGTTTTTTTCTAATTATTTGAAGTAGCTACTTAGATTGTTAAGTTTTACTTCTTCTTACTTGCAAATATACCCAATCCTGTCTTTAAATTCTCCTTTAATCAAGACTTTAACTTAAATTCTAAAAGGCTTAAGGTAATGTATTTTCTAATTTATTCAACTGAACATATTTTCTGTTTGCATTATGATTTTTTCCTTTGGCCTATTTATTTAAAACTGCTTTGTTTTGTTTTAAGTTTTCTATCATTTGAGAATTTCTACTTATCTTTTAATAATTTTTTTCCTGGCTTAATTCCATTCTGGTAAAGAATATAACCTGCCAGATGTTAATCATCTCAAGTTGGTTGAGCCTTATTTTATGGCTTAGAATATGATCAATTTTGCTAAATATTCTCAGTATACTGGAATATGGATATTACATTTATTGGGTATAGTGATGTATATGCATCTATGGGTCAATTAATGCATCACCTTTTATATTTTTACTTTTTGTTTAACTGTTTGCTCTATTAGTTACTGAGAGGAGTATGTTATAGTCTGTCAGTATGACTTGAAATTGTTTATATCCTTTTTTAAATTTTGTTGATTTTTGCTTTATATAGTTTGATGCTTCCTTTTAAGTTATACAAATTTAATATTGTTATATTTTTCTGGTGGGTTAGTTTTTTAGGGATTTTTTTGCTAGTTTTATTTGGAATATGACTCAAATATAAATGTAAAGTACACCCATTTAAAATGTAAAGTACAATTGATTTAAGTATATTCATATAGTTGCATAATGATCACTATATTCAATTTTAGAATATTTTCATCACTCTGAAAAGAAATTGTATTTATTTTAAATTCCATGATTAATAATTCTGATACATGGATCACCTATAAGCCCGTTTCTCTTGACTATTTTTTTCTTCTTTCTTAGTTTTCATTTATTTTGCCTGTCTCCTGACATATCTGGTAATTTTGAATGAGTGCTGGGCATTGCAGATCAAACATTGCACAGGCTCTGTGTCATGTTTGTTGTGTTTTGTTTGTTTGTTTGTTTTCAGAGAAAATATTATTTTCTTCTGTTAGACACATCTGGACAAATTACCTTGATACAATCAAGAATTGAGGTGAAGATGAACAACATAGACTGATGAACAAGAACAGAACCAGAAACAAGGAGGCATCGATCGGACTATCGGGCCTCAGAGGGAGGATAGGGGAGGGTGGGGGGAGGGGGGAGAGATCAACCAAAGGTCTTGTGTGCATGCATATGAGCCTAACCAATGCTTAAGTTCAACAGAGGGTTGGGGCATCCATGGGGAGGGGGGTGGGATGGGAATGGGGGGATGAGGACAAATATATGACACCTTAATCAATAAAGAAATTAAAAAAAAAACAAAAAACAAAAAACCTCTTAACGTCACTTACTGAGAAAATTGACATAGGAGCATTCACGCAGCAAAGAGCGGTAGTTTATTTTAATCAGGAGCTCCTCGCCAGTGAAAACTCCATTGGGTAGGTATTTACTGAGGACCTGCAGAGTCAGAGGCACCACCTGGGTCCCTCAGCTGACACGTATTCTTTCCACGGACAACGCGCGGCCTTCTCGGGCAGGACAGTGTGCAGCACAGCCCGACGCGTCTCACCAGGAGCTTCCTCTGCTGTGCTCGTGGCCGTGGTGGTGACTCCGGCTTCGGAGGGGGTGAGGGAGGGAGATGGTCAGACTTGGTGAGGTGGCATTAATGCTGTTGGTTCCCGTGAAAGCGATGGTGGTGGCGCGGGTACGAGAGGAGTGGTGGGGGCAAAGGTAATGGACTATTTCACAATTCCTTAATTAGGACACTGGGGTGCCACAAACATGTCCTTGTTTGTTGCAACATGTGAATTTCCTTACTCTCAAAAAAAAAAAAAAAAAAAAAAAAAAAAAAGAATTGAGGTAATTCAAGCCTGCATTTCTGTCTTCGTGAGGGCTGGTCTGTTTCTAAATATTGCTTTATTCTGATGATATAGCTTCCCAGTCATTGCAAATGAGATCTTGGCTTACTTACCAGGAAACTCCTTTGAAGTGCTCTAAAATTTAAATTTTGTCTCACCAGCATCATGAGTTTGTGGAAAAAGCTGTGCTCAATTAATATGTTTACTCCCAGCTACTGCTCTCTGCTTTCCTTGTATGTTTTTACTACATGCAATTTACAATTTTGCAAATGCTTTGAGGGTAAAACCTGTATTTTAGAATCACTTCTCCGGAGTCCTCCTTCCTGAGACATAGACCCTCAAGTTCCCACTAGCTTAATAACCTTGAACATCAATTTTTGTCTCCTCAAGCTACTGAGACTACAGCAGGTTTGAGCCATCTCTTTTCTTGTTGGCCCCACACCTCTTACAAATGAGTAAATGCCTCAAGAAGAAAAGTAACCAGGAATATTAGTATCACCACAATGCATATTTCTTTAAAATCATGGTTGCTCTCTAAGGCTTTCAAACAGATGGGGATTTTTATTTTCTTCTGTGTGTAATTTACCCAGCTTTTATAGGTAACTAAGCAGAATGATTGGCCAGTATAAGCTACTCCATCATTGCAAAAAGCGGAAGTCACATTCTGTTAAAGATTTGCAGATGGAAAATTTTATGAGTTTCAGGTCATCATTATTCCAATACTGAAATGTTAACTTTCTCCCCATAAAACTGATTCTGATTTTATGCTGTCTATCTATATAGAAATTTATTGCTGGAAGACATTTCAGAGCGTATCTCTTTCTAATCCCCCTACTTTGCAAATGACTCACCCATTTAGTGGTGAAGTTGAGACTGGAACACTGGCCTCCTCACTCTCAGTCCAGTATGTGCGCTCCCCAACCCCCATGATACCTCATGCACAATACCATCACATTCTCGAAGCTTCATGCTTACATTCTCCTATAACTTCAGCAGGGTTATTTTATTAGCTGCAGTGACTTGAGAGTGAATGTACTCTAGAAGCTATGCAAAGGGTTTCTACAAATACATCAATAAATTTTAGTCAGACCCTTCTCCCAGTAGGAAACTATCATCCTTTCATCCCACATCTTTTATTAAAAACAAAAAAAACATATGTCCCAGATGAATGAAAGACAACATGTGCTAGCAGAATCGTGCTAGAAACAAACCTAAGGCAGGCATAATGGTTCCGGGACTGGAGAAACGTCCACATCCATGGGTGGGGACTTTGGGAATGAAACCCGAGAAGCCCATTAATCTAAAATAAACTATAGCACCTCAGCCCAGTTTCAGCGGAACAACTCCCCTGCTGGTACTTTTGCTGCTGCCACTAACTGTAGTTAAAGAAAGTTCATGTTTCTCAGGAGGCCCTAGTGTAAGAAAGGCATCTTTAATTTTGAAAAGCAGGATAAATCTCTGTTTCTCTCTTCCCCTAACAAGTGCTTTCACAGGCCTGGTAGTGGCAGTGGAATTCTGGAGGTGGTGTCCACATATTGCTTTGGCCCCCAACGACTAAACATATTAAGTAACTGCTTTGCTGTAAAGTCAACAAGGGCTCTACTGGAGACTAGCATTTGGAAAGTCTCTCAGCATAACCTTGGTTGGGCAACTTTCTGCATGCCTGTCATGTGGCCAGGCTCCTCCATGGTGTGAAGGATACACCCAGCGCAGGGACTTTTCAAGGGCCAGCTATAACAACACAGAATTCTGCCTCATTAGCCATGTGAAACTTTATTTCCCCAGTGCTTATTTTTCCTGAAATTAAATTCACTCCCTTGAAAGATATGGGAACTTGCCTAACCAGCAGGAGAGTCATACGAAGGCGACTCCCAATATTCCCCGTCCTAGAGCCAGGGGACACTGGACATTAGAAACCATTCTGCTTCATATAGATCAATCCGTAGCTCCTACAGAAAGTAAAATGAAGGTTTTCTTTTGAGAATGTAGGAATTCTGGCTATGTCATCTTATTTTCAGAGTTTATGTAATATTGTCAGTGATAATCACTACCTAGAAATCCATGAAACACTCAACCAGCCAAGGCCACTGAAAAGAGTCTTTTCACATATTCTTGACTTTGGGTATCTGCCAAAGGAGGCCACAAAAGTCTTGTCAGGTAACCAAGAAAAGCAAATAGATTATTTTTTCAAAAACCACAATTTATTTCTTAGGAGGCATCAGGCACAACAAAATTTTCTGGAAATGTTCTATATTTTCATCGGAATATGGGTCAAACAGATGCATACCTTAGTCAAAGCTCATCAAATTCTATGACCTGTACATTTCACTGTATATAAGTTGTACTTTGAAGTAAAATAGAGTTGGGGCAGGAAAGGAAAGAAGACTCGCATGTTCTGACATGAACCGGAGGTGTCATTTACTAAGAGAAAGACTCAGAAACTCGCTTCAGAGTATCAGAGGGACCAGGTGGGAGAGGAACTCCAGCACTACCAGCCAGGCATCCTGTTCATAAAGAGGCCTCCATATGACGGTTAACTTTCTATTCCTCATATAATTCCCTCAATGTATCTGTGTCTTTATTATGTCACCTAACATTCCTTTTGAAAATAGGAAGAACAGAAGTAATCAACAACTCAATGATTATACCCTAATATCACCAATTCAACTCAGTACCGGCACCTCTTGACCTCACAGCCGTTCGGACCAATTCTTCCCTAGTTGGTATTGACCCCATGGCCCTTGCAGAGTGGTGTTCACTCTCTGGATGCAGCCAGTTCATCAAAACTACAAGGAGAAGTTTAGCACCACCAATTATGTCCTGTCTAGCAATAGTGAAGAAGTTTCCACTTTAGAAACAACTTCCTGCTTCTTTTCCCCCAGGAATCTTCCTTTGCTTGCTTTTCTGCAATATTCTAGTTGTTGCCACTGAAGAACAATTAAGAAAAAAATTCCAGGGAGATCTAGATGTAATTTTAAAGTAAAACACTATATTATTATCTTTCAAAATTTCAAGATTTTTTAAAACACTTTCCCAATATATCTTGAAGGGAAATAACTGCTCTCTGATTTTCTCTAGTAACTAAAGGATAATAAATTAAGTACTAAAAAATAGCTCTGGGGAAATTAATGAACATGGCCAAATAATGCTTTTGTTGTTTCTCTGTGTAAATGGTTACAGCTTATAATAAATAATTAATATTAAAATGGCCCGCATTTCCAATGAGTCTGTTGCCAAATTGTTTCCTTTCAGAACAAAAGAGATAATGCTGAAAAAAATCAATTTCATTAAGCAGGATGCTTTGGGACTCCTTCTGTGGTTCACCTTGAAATCCATTATTTCTATGAAATATTTTTACCCTAAAACCTGAAATTAGGATGTCATTTGTACAACAAGGTCAGAGGCAAAAAGCACAATGGTGCAATGTTACTTTCTAGATTTTCTTATTTATTGTGTTAAAAAAAAAAGTTCCAATACAAAATATTATGGCCAAAGGTGGAAAGACTAGTGGATGAAGAGTCCAAAAATCTGTGTTTTGCCATATGTTAGTTGAATGACTTTATGCAAAGAATTGAAAATCAATAATGGTGGGGTGGAAAATGACAAATAGAACTCGAGAATGAAACAAAATGGGTTCAAGGCAAATGTACTACTGAGTGGGAATGTTACCTCAAGCAGTTCTCTTTCTCTTTCTAGAGGCTCTATTTCCTCATCTGTTCAATTAGAGCACAATTCTGGGTAAACTGCAGCACTCCATCCAGCCCTATGATTCTGTGCAGAGTGCTATGAATAGGTAGACTTGCTCAGCATTTATTTGTGGAATTTTAAATCACACAAGTAAATCTCCACATAAAGAAATGAGTTCATTTGCGTCTTCCTATCGTTTGTAACTTTCCACAATAAAGGGAGTCTACTTTCATTTCCCTACTAATGGACATTTACAGATCAAAATGTGAAATTAGCAAAAAAAAGCAGATGTTTTGGCACATCCTCTATCTTCCTAATACTCAACTTCCTCTAAGTGCACCAAAAGTCTTATTTGTTTAGGGAATAGGAGATCAGCCTTAAGGATCCCAACTGGCTGTCCAGTCAAGGTCACTGAAAGGACAGAGGACAGCCAAGGTAAATAATTCAAAACTCCCCAAACTTACTTTTAGTTTAAAGTAGCCTGCTTCCTTTTTTCTTTCCAATGTGCTTTCACATAATCTGATTCTGATTACTGAGTTAATGAGGGAATTTGGAGGTTTGGCCTTTGTTCGATCCACTGGTCCAAGGCATGCCATTTAATGTTCTTAAAATTTCATTCCCTTTATTCTGCAAAATGAGTAGCAGTTCTCTATCCGCTAGGAATGATGAATGTACCCTGGTGTGTTCACTCTTGCATTATTATTTACTATCTGTATAAATAAAAAGGATCCAAAGAGAAATCACATATTGCACAAATTATACACCTAAAACATTAATAAACAAAAAGCACACAGCTGAGAACAGCTGTTTACATTTTCCTCTGGGGCCCTAATACAGAACCAAGCAAATAAATAAGAACTAAATCATTTCCTCCCAGAACTTCAACAGTAGGTGGCACTAAAAAATCTATGTTTTCTAAACCTTGTGTATCCTATAGTATTTGTTGAATCACCACTTTCCGGTCCTGGATCAGAATGCTTTTCCCCTTATGTGAAATTAACACCACTAAATCTAAATACAATGCGTGGCCAGGGGTCTTGTTCTTGCACCTTGTGAAGTTAATGCGGCCAAGCCCTGTGCTTCAGATGGACCTAACGATACTATCTAGAATAAACTCCTGCCTACTTACAGCTGTGAGCTAAACATAGCACTCACCCTAACCTGCCTGGGCATCACACCAAGGACTTGGCAGAGCTGCATTTGCAGGAGCCAGTGTGGACTCTCAGCAGGTTGAAAGAGGGAAAGTTGAGGAGTGAGCTGAGGACATGCTCTGCTTCCCACTCCTTCCAGGGGAATGCCTTTGTTATGACAAATGTCATTTCTGTCAGGAGAGGAGAGTGAAAGCAAGGAAGGGAGTGCGGAAGGAAATAGAGCTCTGTGCTAAATCCTGTGCTAGATCCTGGAGACACAAAAGGGAATAAAGTGCATGTTTGTCATCTCGAGACGCTCCCGGTCTAATGGCAGAGGCAAAGTGTATTCATCATTACAAGAGTGTGTGAAAAATTCAATTAGAATAGCATAGTTCCTTTTGTCCTCCCAACCAGACTGGATGGTGAAACCATATAATATATCCATTAAGACTCTGAGTTTCAAGTTCAAATATACATCAGGCCACAACCCCAACTCTGCCACGGCTATGTGTGTGCCTTTCTGTAATGACCCAATCAATCTCTTAATCTTCAGAATGGTTGGTTGTGATGTGGGGTGGGAAAGGGTCGAGCAGTAACATCTACTCATGAAGATGAGTGCAAGTACTAAACGAATTAATACATGCAAATGTTTACATAGGGCTTGGAATACAGTAAGGACTCAATAAAATTATTATCCCTTTTTAATTGCATTCCCACTTCACAGATGAGAAAACAGGGCCAGGAGTCTGTGCCTTGTCCCGTTTTTCAGGGGCTTATGGTAGCAAGAACTTGAGTTTCTATCTGATCCTGAGTCCAAGGCTCTTCCCTGTGCACGAGGAGAACAATGACAGTGACTCTGTTGAGTGCTATGTTCAGAGAGATGCACGCTGTGCTCCTGTTTTCACTCTACGTTTATCACTGACTTTGAAGCTCCTTCCTGCACTCACCTTAGGGGTTACAGTGGTTCCCAAGCATAGCAAAGACTATTAGTTCCAGGGGCTCCCTCTTCATCTGCTCACAAAATAGCAAGATTAGAGACTGTCTCTATGGGAGGATCAGGAAATCAGCGAAATAGGCATTTTTTTTAGTGCATCCACATTCCATAGTGATCCAGTATGCGGAATATCATTGAAACCTAGTACTTTTTTTCACTCAATCATCCAAAGATCTTTTGTGAGCAATAATTTCTGTGATGAGCACTGTATTACAGATTGGGGATATAACTGAATAAAATAACATTCTTCTTAGGGAGCTTAGATCCTATTGAGGGAGTAAAAAAAAAAGGAATGTGTAAACAAAATGAATCTATTCTGTATTTTAAGTAGTGATAAGTGCTATAAAGATGATAGGCAGAATGATTAGATGCAGAGTGAGGATGGAGAAGGCTGGCTTTGATGGAATGTTCTGGGAAAGGTCTCTCTGAGGTGATGACTTTGAGCAGAGACCTAATGAGAAGATTTTATTCTATTAAAAGAAAATAGAAAGTACAAAGAAATATGAACCTGACTTGTTCAAGAAACAGCAAGCAGCCAGCGGGGTCGGGGCATTGAAGTGAGTACAGAATGGAACTCCCAGAGAATTAGGGGCAAATCAAGAAGAGCCACCCAGGCCCCAGGAGAGACTGGACTTGACTTCAAGTGTAATGTGAAGTCCTGGGAAGTTTTAAGTTTGATGACAGTCACAGGTCTTTTTCAAAGTTGTCTTGACTGCCTTGTGGAGAATGAATTACAAGGAGCAAAGGCAGAGAAGGGAGACCCAGCTGGGAGATGACTGCTATAGTCTTGGTCAGACTCATTGGTGACTTGGACCAGAATAGCCAAGTTTTCAACTTTTCCATGAACTAATTACTATGCATTTTTAACATGTGCGTCTTTATTTGAATAATATATAGAACCATGTTTCTATCAGAGACATTGTAATATCAAAGCTTTTCAAGATTGGAAATGAGGAGGTGACATTTAACCGAGTTAAATGCCTTTATATGTTCTCTTAAAATTTTGCTTCCAAAAAATCTACACCACAGAGAAACACCTTCTGAAATGTAGGCTACTTAAGCATGTTTACTTTGAGAAACACAGAATCTCCTATTATCCACAAATTGACAATCCTAGTTTGACAAATTTGTGTGGTATTCTCTCTCTCTCTCTCTCTCTCTCTCTCTCTCTCTCTCTCTCTCTCTCTCTTTCAGGTTTTGGAGAACAACCACAATGTATCCCTTTGGGAGTAGAAAAGATAAGTAGTGGGGACAGCACCATTAAAGAACCTCCATGGACTCCAGTAATAAAACACTTTGCAAGTGCTCAAGGAGCAGGAGTGACTGACACACACGATCACTCAGGGAGTCAGTGTGTGTGTAAAAAAGGAAATACCTGGTCACTGAGAAACTAAATCCTACTGTTCTTGGCTCCATTTTGAAGAATAAACCACAGAAACTAGCAGTATCCAACCATTGATATATAGCTCCTAGCCACTTTCAAAAGCCATTGAAGCCGCAGGCATCCAGCATTAACTACTACAGGGATAAATCTGGTCAACAGCTTGGTTGGCCTCAGGAAAACCATTATGGTAACAGATAAAGTTCATTTTTACCTTAGGCTGAAGTAAGAAGATGATGCTGAGAATACTCTTTTTTTTGCCCTCCCATATCCCACTGTCCTCCATTTTGGCAACCACCAGCTTGTGCTCTGTATCTATAGATCTGTTTCTCTTTTGTTTTGTTAGTTCATTTGTTTTGTTTTGTTTTTAGGTTCCACATATAAGTGAAGTCATATGGTAGTTGTCTTTCTCTGTATGACTTATTTCACTTAGCATGATACCCTGTAGGTCTTTTCATGTTATCACAGTTTATTCCTTTTTTTTATTGTTGAGTAATATTCCATTATATATAACATTTTCTTTATCCAGTCATCGACTGACGGACACCTAAGTTGCTTCCATGTATTGGCTATTGTAAACAATGCTGCCATGAACATAGGGGTGCATCTATGTTTTCAAATTAGTGGTTTTGTTTTCTTCAGATACCCAGAAGTGGTATTGCTGGGTTGTATGGCAACTCTATTTTTAATTTTTTAGGAATCTCAATACTGTTTTCCATAGTGGCTGCACTAATTTACAATCCCACCAACAGTATATGAAGGCTCCGTTTTCTCCACATCCTCACCAGCACTTGTTATTTGTTGATTTTTTAAATGATAGCCATTCTGACAGGTATGAAGTGGTTATCTCGTGGTTTTGATTTGTATTTCCCTGATAATTTAGGATGCTGAGCATCTTTTCCTATATCTGTTGGCCATCTGTGTGTCCTTTTTGGAGAAGCATCTATTCAGGTCTGCTGCCCATTTTTTAATTGCATTGCTTGATTGTGGGGTGTTTTGTTTTTTGTTGTTTTTTTTTGGGGGGGGTTCTTTAGCTGTATGAGTTCCTTACATAATTGGAATATTAACATCTTATTTGATGTATCATTTGCAAATATCTTCTCCCATTCAGTAGGTTGTATTTTCATTTTGTTGATGGTTTCCTTCACTATACAGAAACTTTTTAATTTGATGTAGTCCCATTTGTTTATTTTTGCTTTTGCTGCCCTTGCCGAAGGAAACATATCTAAAAAGATATTGTTGAGATTGATGTCAGAGAGTTCATTGCCTATGTTTTCTTCTAGAAGTTTTAAGATTTCAGATCTTACATTTAATTAAGTCTTTAATCCATTTTTAGTATATGATGTAAGAAATGGTAGAAAATATTCTTTATAGGCACAAAATCTTCCTTAAAGCATTAACATTTTCTTTCACTGAAAGATAGCAAGATAATCTTTATTCCCATTGTTCTAAAATATTCTTAAACCAAGAGGCTTCATGAAAAGGGTCTATGAAAGTTCTGAAAGAATACGTCAGGTCCTTCAAATTATATTCTCACTGTTATCTGTTAGTCTAATAGGGGCTAAGACCCATAGGCACATAAAGGCATGTGTCTTTAAAAACATAAGATTCGATAAAGTATTTCCTTATTTCTCCTACTCCTTCAAACTCCAAATATAAAAAACAGATTCCATTCAGAGGAGGCAGCAAAATTTATTCTGTGGCTAAACACGACCTGAATAATTTTCAGAGGTGTAAATACAAAGTCTTCATCTTGTATCCAAGGTAAACAACAGGGCATGGGTCATAAGGTAGCCCATGGAGGAGGGGGGAGAGGATATTAAAACTGTTGAAGCTTGCAATGCCATTTGATGGATTGCAGGATATTTTTGCTTTCAAAGTACATGGAAACTTTGTCTTTGGGGTATGTGTACCCTCTTTGTAAACCACTCCCTCAAGCATTAATATAGAGTGCTTCTAATTAAATGACCCTTAAATCAAGCAGGAGCTATGAATCAGTGTTTGGATACTGCCAGTTTCTTTGATTTATTGTATCAACATGGTGTCAAAGAATATAGCAGGTAGATAGGTTTATTTTTTCTATAACCTTGTGGTTCCTACTTCACACTAACACACACACATATACCCATTCGTAAATACACCTGTTCTATGAGTGATGCCATGTGCTCATCATAATGGATAAGGTAGGATGGGCTGACCAAGCCCATTGAGCAATGCAGATGTAATTCTAATATCTACTCATCGTCCTTGAGAAGGCCTAATTCAGCCCAAGATATCAAATGTTTAGACTTTAGACTTCCCTTTGCAAGAAAGTTATTTGTTCTTAATGTGTACACATGTTTTAAAAAGTAACTTCTTACTGATCAGAAAACCAAGCCACATCAGGAGGAATGAAGTGCTGGAGGGTTAGGAGAAACTACCTTCAGTTTGGTTTTCCCCCACCATGATGCTTTTTAGCTTGAATCAGCTAAATAGGAAATGCAATGCTGAATACTACACTTGCCTAATTTAGACAGGGAGGCCAATTTATACCCTTAGGATAGATGTGGATAGTTCCTCTAAAGGAAATAAACATTGCCATCACACAAGGGCTGGGAAAGAAAAATAAAAGACAAGTCTCAAATTGAGGGAGATAAGAATTCTTTTCCCTTCTTGCTGAGTCCAAGAGGAAGCTGAGAGCCTGTCTCAAGGCAGAGTGGAAATGACCAAAGTGCTCATGTGGAGAGAAGTGATGTCAGCCCTTGAAACATCAAAGGAAATTGAAGCTAAAGAAAGAGAAGACCCATGTGGAAGAGACCAAAAGGTTTTTCAGGATCCAACTATATTTTCTGCATTGTCGTTTCCTGCTCTTGTTCCCAAACCTTGACCTTAACTGTCCTTTGGAGAATTAATAGAGATGCCTATCCCCATTGTTAGAGTGAAACAAGCCTGAGGAAGGAGATATGAAACAGATGGCTGGTAACATTGACAAGTGAAAGCCATGTGGGAATCGTCAAACATGTAAACAATCCCCTGGCATTCTCAGATATACTTGAGAGGGGATAATATAAAAGATCAGACTTTCCACAGTCACTCAGAGTGACAACTCAGATAGCTGATGTTTTGGTATTAAAAGGAAAAGAGACTACAGAGATATTTGCTAACATAAGTATAGACTGGAACGAGGAGTGTAAGAAAGCCTCTAGGATTCAGTTCCCAATAATAACAGATATTTTCTAAGCATCGCCCTTCCACACACAACACACATTCATTCCTCAAGCCAGCTTCTTCAGTGCTCACAAGAGCAAAAGGTGTTTACAATGGACAGGAAGCAGTCTCAACCCCCTTCATTGGCTCTCTTACACTTAACTTTCTTATACTCAACACTGATTAAATCACTCGGCCACAGAAAGGAGCCAGACATTCTTTGCAGCTAGAAACACCAGAGTCCAAACTCTTGTGCTGCCATTTGTTGGGTCATGACTTTGGGTGATATAATTAAGCTAGTCAGGTCTCTGTTAAGAAAAGGTAATGGATGCCGAAACCAGTTTGGCTCAGTGGATAGAGCGTCGGCCCATGGACTGAAGGGTCCCAGGTTCGATTCCAGTCAGGGGCATGTACCTTGGTTGCGGGCACATCCCCAGTAGGGGTTGTGCAGGAGGCGGCTGATCGATGTTTCTCTCTCATCGATGTTTCTAGCTCTCTATCCCTCTCTCTTCCTCTCTGTGAAAAATCAATAAAATATATTTTTTTTAAAAAAGAAAAGGTAATGGAAGTTTATTGTAAGGGTTAAGTGAGATAAACCCAAACAATATACGTTTTCTTTCCACCTCTTTCTCTGCCCCAAACTCCACATAAAGTGCTTTCTGTCACCACTAACAGTGCTTTTCAAACTTCATTGTGTGCACAAACCACCTGGCTACCCTGTTAAGGTACAGTTTCTAGCTCTGCATTTCTAACAATCTCCCAGGTGGTGATGATGATGCAGACCACATGTTGAGTGGTGAGAGCCTACAGTGTAAACTCTAAATGCCTTTCTCCAGAATTCACTTTTGGGCCCCAACCTGCGCTTGCATTTCTACCTGTTGCCCTTTCTCTCAGTCCTAGGCCCCTAATTCTTACTCCATTTGCCTTTGTTGGAACACGTCTCATATTTCTACATGTCTGATTTTTCTCTATTTTGCATCTTCCTAGAATATTCCAACTCATCTGCCATCTTCTTTGTTTGGAAACACCCTAGTCATGTGTCACAGTCAAATTCCCTGTTGCTCTAAGAGAAATCTTCTGATGTTACTACTGGCCACCGCACAACCACGCAGAGGGAATCATGCCTTCTCCCATGCTCCCAGAGCGTTTCACAGACCATGAAGCACATCATGTTATACTTCTTCATGTATATATCAAGTTTGGTGACCCTATACAAATATAGACTCCATGTCAAGACCATGTCTCATTTTTATTTTTTCTTTAACACTAGAGGCCCAGTGCATGAAAATTCATGCACTGGAGGGGGGGGTCCCTCAGCTTGGCCTGCCCCCTCTCACAGTCCGGGAGCCCTCAGGGGCAGGAGGCGACCCGGCAATCAGGGGAAGGCGACACCCCCATCACACTTCTGCTGCTGCCACTACCGGCAGTGCAAGCCTCGGCCGGCCCTGGTTACCTGAGCCTCGGGCGACCCTGGGCAGCTGGACAGCCGCCATCCGAGGCTTGCCTGCACCTCAGGTTGGCCCTGGGCAGCTGGGAAGCAGCCATCCGAGGCTTGCCTGCGCCTTAGGCCAGCCTGGGCGGCTGGGGGGCTGAGGGGACTGGGGGACTCCGGAGGTAGGTGCGCGGAGCAGCCGGGTCTGCACGCCTGCCAGCCCGGCAGGGCTGAGGGAACTGGGTGCCACCATCTTGTGACTGTGGGTGCCACCATTTTTAGGGTGGGGCAGTCAATTAGCATATTCCCTCCTTATTGGCTGTGGGGGCCACCATCTTTTGTGATGGCATGAGGGTCAATTAGCATATTCCCTCTTTATTAGATAGAATATAACAGTACTGGGTATATAGTAATTTCTTGACAAACACTAATTAAAATAAATCAATGTAAATGATATAGTGTATCTGCCAAAAATAGGAGCTACTTACACCTTAGGGAACACACATGGAAATACCAAATTAAAAATAAGGGACATTATAGTCAGTTCTGGATCTGGATCTGGGTTGCAGATACACTAGTTAACTGGTGAAATAATGAGGAACAAACTTCAAACTACAAGTGTCAGTTGAAAATGGAAGATACCTAACCCAAAGAAGACAGGTTGAACAAAGGAAAATCATTATCATCCTCAAATACTTGAATGTATATCACATAAAAAGGACCTATGCATTAAGCCAGAGAGAATAAGCTAAAGTAAAATAGTGCTTTGCACACAGTAGCAAACCAATAATAAAACTATAAGAAAAAGCTTTTTTATAGTGATTTCTTCTGAGGTAGTGAGTTGCCAATCCCAAGCCATATCAAGTCCAACAACCCAGCGTCAAGACAATTGTTGACTGAAGAAGAAATCTAAGAACAAGAAAAATGTTTTATGAGGCAACTTTTTAGGTTTCTTTCAATTTCAACAGGCTAAGTTCATGAAAAGATGTCATGTTAGTAGGAGCTACCCATTTTTAATTTCATCTCTCCTTGTCATTTCCGGGTCACCAAATCAAGAGTCCTATTCAGGGGTATTTATTTGCCAAAGCTATACATTTAAGGAAAAGTAATTGAAATTTATGACTGCAAAGACAGGAACTTGGTGTGTTTATATGAGGGTGCTTACATCTACATCTACTCTACCAGCCACCATCCCCTCTTCCTTACCAAGAACAGTGAGAGATATGATTGAGTAGCAAACTTAGCAAAATGTTAACCACATCATAAACTTTTTGATTACCCCCACTGGAGTGCACATAAGGGTCCCCTGGGACTATTTGCTAAATATTTATGGATACTTTTGAGGAAAGTAGATAAAGGTTTACTACTTTTCATTCATTTGCCTTGGGTAAGGTTAAACAAGGGCCTACCATACTTTCATTTTCATTTATTTTCTTCTTTAATGTCGGTACATGCTTTCTGAGTTAATAGAAGAAAACCAATCTATAAAAAGCCTGATCATTAATCCAACTAAGATAATTACTCTCCATGAATAAAACAATAATTATTATTCAACATGAGAACCCTGTTAGGAAATGCTAATCAGGAAGCAAATACTAGTAAATATTCTCAGCAGACAGATATTTTGATGGGTTCCCTGTGATTGTGTAAGCTCCGGAAATATAAAGTGCATTTCCTTGATTCATGAGAATTTTCATGTTTTAACACAAAGGGGTGAGCCTGGATATTTCTCCAAAGTTAAGGGTCTCTGAGTCCCCTCCGGATTCTGAGCAGTAAATCTATCACACGAAAGGAAAAACAAGCAATTTAGAAAAGCCATTATCATTATGCTGCATAAACGGATCAAAATAACTTACGCAGAGTTACCCAGTAGGTTGTACTGCAAATTGCTAGATGATCCATATTAAGCCAACCCTAGGATGCTTGTCTACCATTATGAAATTTTGTGATTTATATTAGCTATTAAGAAGAATTGGAAAATCTCCAGCCAGGGAAAAGCACAGTTAGAGGGGTCCCCTGGACCTCTTGAAGACTGAAGAGCTTATCCTGGAAGAGAAGTCCCTCATGCTCAACAGCTACTGACCACATTCTGTGATAACCTTCCAAATATTCTGCCATTCACATTCATTTCATGGCTAATTTACTAAATACTGGCTTTTCTAGGCATCCATGGTTTGAAGGACTGAGGAATTTGCTCTCAAATTCTCTGGTAAATGTTAAGTCTTTGTTGGTGAGTGACAACTAAGGAATCACTCAGATATCTAAGAGGCCAAGAAAATGTGAGGGAAACAAAGATGTAATTTTTGGCCTCTGTAGAATTGCAAATGTTAAAGGGAAAAAGTAATGATATGAATTTCTTATAGACCCTGTTGCCATTTTCTTGACCCCAAGGAAATGCTCTTCAGAAAGCTCGCTTGTTCTAATACTAAAACGTCCTCTTGTTGATCTTACAAAGCTGTGTTTTCTAACTCTTATGAATGCATTCTTATGACATATATAGCTCTGGCTCTTGGAATGAAATGGTTGGGTGACAATAATGTCATTGTTGTTCTAATGTATCAAAGAATCCCTTCATGAGAGAAGTCATTTTAATAAAACGATATGTCAAGCAGAATAGGTCCATAAACCATACTGAAGTACTCTTTCATCAGGGCTTAATTCTAAGACCATTAGAAATCTTTCCATTGGAAAACATGGTTCCACATTCCTGAAGCAGAAAGAATATTAAAAGTCAGGTGTAAAACTAAAAGACATATGCACAACATATGATGGGTTTTCGGGGCCACAAAGGGCCACATTTTTCAATCTATAAAATGATGATTGACAGATACAAGTGTCATTTTCTCTTCTATTTTTCAAAAATGTTCAGAATTCTGTATTTTTAAATATTTGCAGATGTAAAAAGTTGTAAAAATAGTATAAATAATTATCATCTACCCTTCACTTATAGTCTTCCAAATAAAAATTTCACATTTGTTTTCTCATTCTCTAGATAGATAGATAGATAGATAGATAGATAGATACATACATACATACATACATACATACATACATACATACATAAATGATAGCCGAAACTGGTTTGGCTCAGTGGATAGAGCGTCGGCCTGCAGACTGAAGGGTCCCGGGTTCGATTCCGATCAAGAGCATGTACCTTGGTTGCGGGCACATCCCCAGTAGGAGGTATGCAGGAGGCAGCTGATCGATGTTTCTCTCTCATCGATGTTTCTAACTCTCTATCCCTCTCATTTCCTCTCTGTAAAAAATCAATAAAATATATTTTAAAAAATAAATAAATAGGTGATAGATTATAGATATTATTTTTTTCTTAACTATTTGAGAATAAATTGCAGACATTGGCCCTTTTACCTTTAAATATCTCCATGTGAATTTCTTAGCAACAAAAGACATTCTCCTACATACTGCAGTAGTTATCAAAATAAGAAAACTAACATTGATATAACAATATTATCAAATCTACAGACCTTACCAAAATCTCACCAATAATGTTTTTTTTTACAGCAAAAGAAAAAACAGTATTTTGATATCAGGGTCTAATTCAAGATCACACATTGCATTTTGTTGTCATGTCTCTTCAGTCTTTCTAATCTGAGTTTCTCACTCTTTCTTATCATAAATGTTCTTGAAATATTTGACGACTCCAGGCCATTTATTATTTTGTAGACTGTCCATCATTTTATTTTTGCCTGATGTTTCCCCATGATTAGATTCAGTTACTCATTTTTGGTTAAAAAATAGCACAGAAATTATGTTGCAGCCTATTCTCCTTTTGGAAATACTTTATTTCCAAAACTTTTGTGACATGACGTGCACCTGAATTTCTTCCTACCTCATTGGCTATTCTATCTGTCTTCTCTATTAGATCTCTAAATGTCAGAGAGCCCAGAGTACTTTCTCCGCCCTCCTCCCCACTCCTCCTTCTATTTCTCTCTGGGTAGTCTCATCCAATCTCACATAAATAGGTACCAGCCATACTATGCTCTCTCTTCCCTACACTCAGGTTCAGGTAACTCAACCTTCAACTCATTTTTTTTTTTGGGGGGGGGCGGTGTCCAAGAAGCATTTAAAATTGTAACATGGCTGAAACCAAACTATTGATCCTTTTCCTCCAAAATGTACTCCCAGAGCTTCAGAGTTGAGACCTACATAATAAGAAATATGAATCCAGACAAAAATAAGGGGGGGAATGAGATTAGCAGAATGCCCATAGAAGGACCTCCATATCCATCGATTCATCTTTCTAAGAGTGTTAGAATCAGACAACTAAAGAACTAACAATCACCATAGAAGATCTAGTCTAATATTACCCAGTGAGATCAGCCCTTCTATGAGGCTGTGACACAATAGTTGTCAGAATTGTAATCATAAAGGATTTTACTTTATTAAAAATTGTTTCATGTATACCTACATAATAAGAAAGCCACAGTTTCATGTATACCTCCATATCACCTGTATTGCATGCTGTTTAAAAAATGAACATAATTCAAATTAAACTGCAAAAATACACAAAATTATAACAAAGTTCACAATTGCTGATACTAAATAAAGGAATGCAATGCAAGATAAGCAAGCAGCCACTTAAAACATCAGTGTATTATTATGCTTCCTGCGACAATTGTTTTAGTTATCGTGTTATAACTAATAGCGGCCTGCACAGTACAGATTGTGTTACTGAATTAATCAATCAAATTATACATAATTTAGCTTAAGGGAGCAAAACTGTAGAAACAATATCTATAATTAACTTCTGCTCCAATGATCTAGCTGACAAGGAGATTGCTGTCTCAGAAAGAGGCCATTTCATTTTTAACATACCCACTATTATTAATGACTTTTTCATATTAAATCAAGAGCTACCACCACCTAAGAATTTTTACCCATTGGCTCTAAGTTCAGTTCTCTGGATCCACAAGATGTCTTATTTCTCCTACACATGGCATGGTATGGAAATGTTCATGTTTCTTCTCAATTTGCTTCATCTATCCTGGGGCCAGTACAATCCTGATTGGTAAATACCTTCTCAATACAAATGAAGACAACTAGGTAGACAACTAGGTTCATCTGTGGATTGAACCAGAACAAAATTCTGTGTTGATCCAGGCCAATGAGATTGATCCCCTTGCCTTCCAGTTTCTTCTTAACATCCCAGCCTCATGGTGATAAATGCCAAATCTACATGTACTCTTGTATTTGTTGTGTAGTCTTTTCCTACCCCTGACTGTAATTGAAGTCTTACCTATCACCAAGCAATTGGATGTCAATAGCAAAATTAGTTGATTTAGCTCCAAAGTCTCACTTGGTCTCTCTGTTAAGATTCCAAACCCAGTAGCTCTGACCACCTTGGATGCTACTGCAGCTTCTTCATGGATATTCCATGGCCAATGGACCACTCCAATGTTCTCACCATCTCCATGAAATGCTTCCTATTCTTTAAGTTGGGAGACAGTTTTACTTTTCAGAAAATCTCAAAGTCACACTTAATTGTTCTGCCACTGAGTGAGCAGAATTGTTTGTTTATATGGTTTTTTAATCGCTTTACTGAGGCATAATTGAACTACAATGTTTGAAAGTATACAATCTGATATGTTTAACATGGGTATATACCTGTAAAACAATCATCACAATCGGGACATTGAACATATGCATCATCTCTAAAAATGTGCTTGCGTCCCTCTATAGTTCCTCCTTCCCATCCTTTCTTGCCCTCCCCGAATACCAAAGAAACTATCAATCTGTTTTTCATAACTATAGATTTGTTTGCATTTCTAAAGTTTTATATAAGTGAAATCACATAGTATATATTCTCGTTTTGTCTGCCTTCTTCACTCAGCATGATTATTTGGAGGTTCGTCCATATTTTTATGTGTATCACCATCTCATTTATTTTTGTTGGTGAATGGTATTCCACTAGATAGATATACATTTTTTAATCCACTCATCTAATTATAAATAATTGGGCTACCCCTAGATTTTGGAGATTACAAATACAGTGAGCAGGGTTAATTTAATCTATCTTAGGTAGATAGGCTTGTCAATAATTATGGTTCTCTTAGGTCTTCCAAGGACCAACTGATTCTTTTAAAATTTATTTTAAATACTAGAGGCCTGGTGCACAAAATTCATATACTGGGGGGGAGGGGTGTCCCTTAGCCCAGCCTGCACCCTCTCCAATCCGGGACCCCCTCGGGGGATGTCCCTCTCACAATCTGAGACTACTGGCTCCCAACCACTCACCTGCCTGCCTGCCTGATTGCCCCTAACCACTTCTGCCTGCCAGCCTGATCACCCCCTAACCACTCCCCTGCCAGCCTGATCGATGCCTAACTGCTCCCCTGCAGGCCCGATCCCCCCAACTGCCCTACCCTGCTGGCCTGGTTGCCCCCAACTGCCCTACCCTGCTGGCCTGGTTGCCCCCAACTGCCCTTCCCTGCTGGCCTGGTTGCCCCTAACTGCCCTCCCCTGGAAGCCTGGTCGCCCCCAACTGCCCTCCCCTGCTAGCTTGGTCACCCCTAACTGCCCTCCCCTGCTGGCCTGATCACCCACAACTGCCCTCCCCTGCCAGCCATCTTGTGGCGGCCATATTTGACCATATGGGGGCAGCCATCTTTGACCACATGGGGCGGCCATCTTGTGCGAGGGCCTTAGAGTCAATTTTCATATTAGCCTTTTATTATATAGGATACCCCTTTTATGAGAACTTTGAACAAGCTCCTCAAGGGCCTGTGCTTTTATGAAACATCAATTGCACAATATTCGGGCATGTTAGGTGCATATCTTTAAAACTAATTGTTCCTCAAGAAGAATTTTCTGCCCTCTGAGAAAGTGTGAACTCTCTCTTCCCACAGGTTGGGAAACCACTTATCTCCTGTTAGAGAGCTTTAGGCTCAAATCTTGGAAAAATGCATTGTTGGTCATAGTAGGTCTATTATCCCGTATGAAGGGCTCACAATAATATACCTTGATGTTTCAGAATTCTCAAGGTGAATATTCTGCTTACATCACACCCGATTTTCTCTCTAAAAACAGAAGGATATCATGGAAGAAGAAATTTTTCAATCATCTTCATTGTGTCACATTTCTGACTTGGAATGAAAATCCTCTCATAGCACTTCCTCGCTTTCGCCACACTCCTTCCCTTTTCTCCTCTTCATATTTCACATTCAAACCCTACTCAGACCAAAGTTTCTTGTACAACAAGCTGAAGAATGCTAAACATCATCAATATTAATAAGATAGGTATTTCAATTCTTCTTCCAACATCAGTTCTGTTCTGCTGCAAACCTTCTAACTTGGACTAAATTCATGGGAATACAGGAAACACAGAAATCTTTCCTTACAAAGATATATATAATAGAGGCTGTCATCTCTGGGAATTGTGCCAGGTTATTTGAGAGCAGTTTCTGGGTTATCACGTGTTTGGAAATGTTCTCCACCAGGCAATTCCTCTCCTGTCAGATTACATGAGTGACTGCTATTGATACAACTCAGCCTCGGTTGAGGACACTGAGATCATGGAGCAGAGCTAATGGTTCACCTGGAAACCATTTCTCTGTGTGTTCAACAAAATTCTCTCCCCTTGTCTTTGACTTTCAAGCAAATTACCTTTCAACAGCAATAGGAAAAAGTACCCATCAAAAACAATTCAATTTCTTAAATTACGACCATTTAAGTTTATGGGGCCATATTACAGCTATTCATTCCTCTTTCACTTTGAAATTATTCAGTTCAAAAAAGGGCAGATAGTACCTTGGCTTTTGTTCAGTATCTTGGCTCACTCTTGAGACTTCATTCAGCCAGCAAATATCATATTTTTCCGTGTATAAGACACTCTGATGTATAAGATGCCCCCCCCCCATTTTTCCAACCCCAAATTAAGAAATCAATATTTTTAAAGTTTTGCTGGTTTTCCTCTTAAGGCCTTCTTCTTTTTTGGCATCTTAAGGAGTTGTTCTTCCTGTTTTCTCTACTGTCTGATCATACACTCAGTGGGAGGAGGTCCAAATTGTCTCTCTGCAGCTCTATTTCCATGCTCTTTTGCATAGCTGATTAAATTGCTTGAATTTTGCACAGTAAGACAATCGCTTACTGGTATTTGTCTTTTTATTTTTTGACATCTTTATGGGCTCAGAACACTCTGGTCCCTGTTGCATCTGTGCATTCTCCACCTCCACCTCCAATTATGGCATCAGTGACATCAGCAACAATAAGGCTCGTGATTGGGGGAAGCCCTGTTTGACAAGATAAGGGCAACTACCCACATGGCTCCCTCTTCGGCTGACTTCCGTGTATAAGACACCCCTCAAATTTCAGTCTAACCATTTTAGAAAAAAAATAGCATCTTATAGATGGAAAAATACAGTACCTCAAATCTGAAAAACAAATGCTCAAACTCCCAAACCTGGATTCTCTCATTGAGGATGCTGCTCTGTCACTGTCACTCAACCCCTCTCAATCTCATTTGTGCCAGTAAAACAATATGATACAAATGGACACAGACAACAGGGGGGTGAGGGCATGAGTGGGGGAGTTGGGAGGAAAGGGGGGATAAGGACACATATGTAATACCTTAATCAATAAAGAAATTGTTTTCAAAAGAAAAAAAATATGATACTGCTAATAAAATGATTAAGCAATAACAGCCTGAGATACTCCCACAAAGGACATTACACAGGAAGCCAAAGGTTGTTACCTAAGAATTTTTATGGTACTGTGCAAATGTAGCATCCATTTTAAGTTCCAGAAGGCTCCCTGTACAAATAGAATTTTTAGATCTTAGAACACCTCAGCATCTGGGATGATATATCCAGGAACCAGTCAAAGAATGAGAAATAATACATCTAGATTAGAGAAACAGCCCTGACCTGAGCTTAACACTTTAAGATACTTAAATCCCATTCAAACTGGTTTAGTTGGGAATTACTTGTTTTTATAACTAGAAAGTCTAAGTGGACATGGATTGAAGGCATGGCTGGATTCAGGCACCCAAACAATGTTTTTAGCAACTTGCCTCTCTCCATCTCTCAGCTCTCCTTTTTTTCTGCTGGCTTTAGTCTAAGGTAGACTTTTCCCACCTGGTGGTAAGATGGCCATCATCTTCCTCTGAGTCTTCATCAGTGGACAATGAAGAGCATCTCTTTTCCAGGTTTAAAATAAAAATCCCATAGCAACTTATTGCCTCTCAGCAGCAAATCCAGCCTTCATTGTCCTCCTTGTGATATTGGAACATTTTTCCTTGCCAACTAGAATGACATTAGGCTTTGACAGTAGAAGGTACTTGAGGGACCCTGGAGAAGTAAAGGGCTTCTCTTCCTGGACGAAGCAGGCTTGGCTTTTGCTTGCTCCCACTGTTGGGCTGGCATGCAGCAAACTCAGTGGAGTGCATCACCCTCAGGTGGCTTTCCAGCAGTGAGATACATAGAACAAATTCCTGTGGGCAGCTTTCAGGCAAGTGCTAATAGTGACACAGGGCTTCCTCAGAGTGAGTCCCATAGGTACCATAGCTCACTTACTATCAGCTTTTGGTGACAGCTTCCCGGTGTTCCCACTGGGCTCCAAAAACCACAGTCCCACTCTACTACAGCTTGATGGTCAGTAGGTTCCACAGCAACTCTTAAAGTCAACTTCCTAGTGAATTTAAGGGGCACCCCAACAGGAGGATCTCTGCTCGCTGGCCACATCCCACCAAGTTGGACCAGCTCTGGTCTGAGCAACCTAAGAAATATTTTCACCATCTACTGGCTACAATCATACCCTCTCCAATGAGGACTGAATCCTGGCTTTGAGGAGAAGTTCCCACCTAACAAGTTTGTTCCTTCCTTGGCTATGCCTCCTCACCCCTCGGATATTCTTAAATTTCACTTTGATTCCATTTTAGTCAATTCCCTATATATCATTTAATAATATACAGCAATCATGTATAGAAAAATTTCTTGTTCCAATTGCTATATATATATATGTTTCCTGATTAGACTCTGGCTAATATACCAGAGTTGGTGCTTAATTACTCAGATTGACCTTGCTTGGCCACAGATTCACTCCTAATCCAATATTTGTGACCAGTGAGTTCATTAACCAATCATGAGTCTGGCATCCTCTCCTAGAGTCACAGACTATAGTCAGAGACACCTACATAATATAGACTGAGAATAGGAAAGGGATGGTTTCCTAAAGATAAATTGTGAGAAACTGATTTGGCGGAGGTACACACAGCACAGTCCATATGAAAGAACATGAGAGAGAGACTTAATAATGAGAGTACAGAAGCAAGAAGCAGACATTTCAACACATAACACAGCTGACAGTAATATAGACCTCACAAAGAAGAATCTGGTCTTTCTTTAGCCCCCAGAAATGAGGTTCCTAGCATTTTCTGAGAGATGAGAAATAAAAGACTGGGACCAAAACCATATACTAGTATAATCTTGCCTAAACAATAAAGAGGACATACTGGCTTACCTAAGTTCAGAATTAGGGCAGAATTTAAGCAATACTTGATCCCTCAACTCAACAGAATTGTCAAAGATATATTTCCTGTCATCTTTTTGCTCTACTTTTCATAGCGTTGCCTTCGTTGTGACCTTGGCTTCCTTCTCATTTCCCAAATGACTGCCAGTAACTTTTGGGTTATTATGCATCCTTGTCCAGAAAAAAACTGAGAGCAATACTGACCCAGATTTCACTACAAAAATACCAACACTCATTTTTGTTTAATTAGCTGAGTTCATAAGTTCATCTCTAAACCACTGACTGAGACCAGAAGAGAGGAAAACACTAATTGGCCTATAGGTCACATCTTCCGTGCCTAAAACCAAGAGCAGCATAATCTGCGATTATGGAACCATATAGAATGCATGCTGGGAAGTCAACCAACAGATATACCCTATAGGAGTTAATTAACTGACCCATCATTGAACCCTTATAACCATCTCAAACAAATTTCTAGCTAGCACTCACTACGTTATTATATTTGTCTTTACATCTAAAACTCATCTACTAGATTCTAGGTAGTATCCTTCAGTGGCAGAAACTGGTTCTTGTTTATTATTTTTTCAACGAGTAAACAGTAGAAGCTTAAGAAAAGTTTGAATGAGTAGAACATAATCATATTCTAAGATGTTTTAAAGTACCCTACTATGACTGTATTGTTGTTGATCTCTCCCTTAAAGTCATCTAGAAGTTTTGTGATATATTTAGGTGTTCCTATATTGGCTGCATATATGTTTACCAGGGTTATAGCCTCTTGATCCCTTTAGTATTATGTAGTGACCTTTGTTGTCTCTTGTGATGGCCTTCATTTTTAAAGTTTATTTTGTCAGATATGAGTATTGCTACCCCAGTGTTTTTTTTCTTTACCATTTTCATGGAAAAATTTTTTCCATCCCTTCACGCTCACCCTGTTGTGAGTCTTTTGTTCTGAGGTGGGTCTCTTATAGACAGCATGTAGTTGGGTAATTTTTAAAACACTGATATTGAAAAAAATAGAATCAAAGAAACTAGTACTGAGTCTATTGTAATCATCTAAGCTGTTGATTACAAAGCTAATCCATGGGAAAGGCAGCAGAAATGAAGAACAACAATTAAAGAACAAGAGTCCCTGAGAAATTTCAGAGGTACGATAGATAGGCCTTGGTGATTAACATAAGGAGTAAAGCAGAGGGAAAAGTTAAATTGATTCAAATTTCTATCTTTGGGTGACTTGCTGAATTGACCAAGATAAAAAAACAAAACAAAGAGCAAATCTATGTGTAAGATAAAGAGTTCACTATATAATCTATAGAACTCGGGATTGTTCATAAATACTTGAGGAGGAAACGAGATTTGTTTATAAATAGCCCAAACTTACTTCCCCAGCTTCCCTCAAATTAGAAAGGTCTAATTTATACCAAAAGAGATGGCTCTCATGCAACTAGTCCATATCACGACTTCTTCCACTTCTAATTGGCTTAGTGGGTTTCTTCTATTGATATCTATGTGGCCTACTGCATTTCCTAGGATAGCCGGCTCTATCAGTAAGAGAATTCACAGTGATGGACACCAGCCAAATCAAATCCACTGAGCAGCCTGCGAGCTAAGGACTGGGAGTAGGGGAAAGAAGGATTTTGTTAGCCAGCTGTTATGCTTTTATTATTTTTTTAATTTTTAAAAGATATTTTAATTTATTTTTTTCTTAGAGATAGAGGAAAGGAGAGGGATAGGAATATAAAAACATTGAGAGAGAAACATCATTGATCTGCTGCCTCCTGCTCAACCCTTATGGGAACCGAGCCTACAACCCAGGGACGTACCCTGACCAGAAATCAAACCAGCAACCTCTTGGTTCATGGGTTGATGCTATATTCTCACAAGGTAGCAGTGAACAGAGTACCTGTTTCCTTTAGACAGGGCATGTGTGTTCCAGTATACCACAATTTCTATCATTCTCTATTGTCTCTCTTACACTGCAGCTGACTTTACTATTTATCATCAACCTTGCTCTGCTCATTTTCTTTTTAAAAAAATATATTTTATTGATTTTTTACAGAGAGGAAGGGAGAGGGATAGAGAGCCAGAAACATCGATGAGAGAGAAACATCGATCAGCTGCCTCCTGCACACCTCCTAGTGGGGATGTGCCTGCAACCCAGGTACATGCCCTTGACCAGAATCAAACCTGGGACCTTTCAGTCTGCAGGCCAATGCTCTATCCACTGAGCCAAACTGGTTAGGGCTCTGCTGGTTTTCTTATATCCAAACACCTCTCTCATTTACACTACCTCCCTGACTTTTATGGTATTTGAGTAGTCAGTCTGTTCCAGAGCTTTAAAAAAGTCAGTGGGAAAGGGGTGATTCAATGCATAATTTTAAGTTTATAGTGGGAGTGGGGATTTAAACTCAGGGTGAGGATGGAGTGGATGGAGGGGTGAGAGTCATTCCTCTTGCTTTGAGATGCTTAGCCATATAGATATTCCATAATGTGCTTTACATTTTATGATGAACATTTCCTCAATCTGTGAATAATGATAACATTGTAAATATCACCACTCATGTCATAAAAACGCTGACATGCATAGGATCTTTCATGAATGTTTAAGTGAAAAACCCTGAATGTTTTTATAGCAGGGACATGTCCAGAAACATCAAGTGTGCTTGTACTTTGGAACTGAATCTTAAATGATTTCATGGACCAATGGCATCTGAAGCAGAAGTCAGCTACAGAGAAGGTGACAGAAAACATTTGCTGCTGGGATAACCATAGCTATTAAAATGCCTCAGTCATGGTGTGGTTTTCCTAGTCTTTGTTTATGTAACTTGGTGATTTGTTGGCTCAAGAATTTTAAGCTTTATCGTCCTAGGAAAAGATGACGTACAGGAAATAATCCTTTGCAACTAACTTTAAAACATCTGGGCTCATGGTGTGTGAATAAATGAAAGCTGTTCAAAATCCAGGGAGAGAATTGGAGGTGGGTGTAGAGAGAAAAAGAGGGGAGTAAAGGAAGAGGGGAAGGGAAGGAAAGAAGAGAAGGGAAGAGAAGAGGAAGGGAAAGAAAGAGAGGGAAGGGGAGGGGAGGGGAGGGGAGGGGAGAGGAGAGGAGAGGAGGGGAAGGGATGGTAGGGGAGGGGAGGGTTTTCTTATATCCAAACACCTCTCTCATTTACACTGGAAGAGGGGAAGGGAAGGAAAGAAGAGAAGGGAAGAGAAGAGAAGAGGAAGGGAAAGAAAGAGAGGGGAGGGGAGGGAGAGGAGGGAAGGGAGGGAAGAGGGGAGGGGAGAGAGAAGGGGAGAGGATAGGAAAGGGGAGAAATTCAAGTAGCCAAAAGTTTCAGCTTCCTTTTCCTTATGTCATAAAAGAATGCAATCAGAAAGGGGAATAAAAAGGGTGGAGGAGAATGAGAGAAATATGAACAAGGAAGAGAAAATAATTAGCTAGTGGAACTGATAAGTATTGTCTTTCCTTTCCTCTTCTCCCTTCAGAGGCTTCAAAAGTAGAAAAATGAAGAAATCAAGACCACAGAGCATTTACAAGATTCTCTTACTAGATGGAATATGCTGGCTTACATCAGCCTACAATGCTGCGGAAACGTGAAAGGACTCATCCTTTACTTGCAATTGTCCCCATAGTGAAAGCTAGCAATAGATAAATTTTATCTTTATTTTTAACTACTCTCCCTCCCCCACATACCAGGACATAAAGCCTTTTTCCTCAGGAATCAGTACTTATACTGACCCACGGAGCTGTGGTGGATTTTATTAACGAACAAATAAAAAGAAATGGAGGATATATCGGGAACCCTAATTATAGTCCTGGGTGCAAGCTGCTTTCCCCTCTACCATAAATAAAGTTGCTATTCTGTTGTCCATCTAATTAATTCATTTATTTGAACTCAGAAACGCAAGAGAGGATGTTATTTATTGTTTCATAAAACTCCCAATTAGTGAATCAACTGGGAACCTTGATAGATAGTTGTAAGCACCGATATTCAGAGGCTGAAATAATCCATGGAATCCATGGAGGCATGAAGGTTATTGGTTCAATCAGGGCAGGGAGATTAGGCTTCATGCTTCAGTGTTTCATAAACTCAGGCCTCTCTGGCTTTTGATCTTGGTAATTTGTAGCAGCTTCTGTGGTGATTACGCAGCTACTTTTTAACAGGCATGGACTGTGGGGGCCTCTGCAAATCACCCCGAACTGTTTTTATGGGCACAGATTGGTGTTAGCAGGAATTATATCAACATTCAGTTCTTCAAATGCACAAATATTTCATAAGGACTTACTAAGTGCCTGGCACTACTCTAAACTCTCAAAGTACATCAGTGAACAAAAGGTAAAGAATTATAAAGGGGTTAGGAGTTCCAGAGTTTGAAGGAAGGTTTCCCATGTAAAATGTCTTCGTCAGGCTGGGCCACATTGAAGAGATTATAGAGCAAAGGCTTGAAGGAGGTGATGGCTTGAGTCATGCAGCTATAAGGGAAGAGGGCTAAAAGAGCATTCCAGGCATATGGGTAAGGCTTAAAAAAAAAAAAAAGAAAGAAAGGTATGGCAAGGAGGTTGGTGATGCTGGGACACAGAGAGCAAAAAGAAGAGTATTGGAGAGGTCAGGAAGGTATGAGGGAGAAAAATAATGTAGGGACTTGTTAAAAATGAGCATATCTGCATGAATGAGATGGAACATCATCCCAGGGTTTCATAATTTGAGTTATGTTTGGTAAAAAAATCTTTGCATCTACTGTCTAAAATACAATAAAGGGGCAGGGGTAGAAGTAAGGGGACAAGTCAGAAGGCTACTGCACTTATTACAGATGAGCATTTTGGTAATTTAGCCCAAGGTCATCAAAATGGAGGTAATAAAGGGTGGTCAACTTGGGGATATGTTTTAAATGAACGTCAACCAGACTTTCTGATCAGTGGGATAACACGTAAGGGAGAAAAGAGAGAGTTAAGGATGACTCTGAAGTTTTTAACCTGGGAAACTAGAAGAATGGACTTGCTTACCCTTAATGAAGTATACTAATAGATTGGGGGAGGAAGATCAGTAGTTTTGAATGTGTTAAGTTTGAGAAGTTTATGAGAGATCTAAGTTGGGGCTGTTATCAGAGGGCTGCTATGAACATTTCAGTGTATGTCTTTTAGTGAGCATATGTTTGCATTTCTGTGGGTACACACCTAGCAGTGGAATTGCTGGGTCCAAGTGTATGTTTCTGTGCCGTTTTGGTGGCTACTGACAGAGGGTTTTCCAAAGTGACTATACCAATGAAGGACTAGACATTTCATGTTGAAACAAGGCAGGATTCCCGAGGAGATCCTGTGGCAGAGGTCTTGGCCCTTACAAGGCCTCTAGGGCTG
This sequence comes from Cnephaeus nilssonii, assembly GCF_951640355.1. NCBI lineage: Eukaryota > Metazoa > Chordata > Mammalia > Chiroptera > Vespertilionidae > Cnephaeus > Cnephaeus nilssonii. The sequence goes on along the minus strand of NC_137088.1, from coordinate 14,326,270 downwards.
TAGGTTTCAGAATCATTAATGGTAGCTTCACTTCAGGAATGTGTGGAAGTGGATTCTCCAGTGAAAGCAAAGGGAGGGGTGAGAAGGAAACAACCCTTGAGAGGCAGAGTTCAAAGAGGAAGGAAACTGATTCCATAGCAAGAAGCAGTGATGGCAGACATGTGGAAGAGGGCTAAGATGCCTCCTTGAAGCGGCAGTTCTGCGACCAGAGGAAGACTGCATTCATCATTGGAGAAGCATTGGACTCAATGGAAGTTAGAAACTCCCTAGATTCAAGTTGCATTTCAGAACCTTAATCTCTCCATTTGTGGAGTAAGGAAAATAATATCACGAAGGTTATACTACATGTAAATCTCCAGTTTCATCATTGATGTTCAATAAATGTTATCGATTGTCATACGTTTCTAATAGAAAAAAAATGCAAGGATGAAATCAGAGTCCTCTACTTTCATGCATTTCCCTTGGGTGGTCATTTATATTTCTTCTGTCTAATAACGTGCTAAAAAGCCCCACTTAAAAAAGTAATAGACTATCTGTTCTGTTTAAGTCACTGGTTATGAAGACTGAAATAATTGGCTGCTTTACTCTTCTCTCCTCATTGATCCAGAAATAAAATGCCTTGATTCTCAGCCCCAGTGGTTTCCCAAATCTCACTCAAACAAAACCAAGGACAAAGACATGAAATGCCAAACCAAGAAAGTTTGGAAATCTTGCTTTCAGAATCATTGCAAATGACTTAATAACTGGTCAAGTGACTTCCCACACATGCATCAAGTATGTTCAGATCTTGGAAGTGATTATTCCAAAACTAGTAAGATCCTTGGCTTCTTTTGCTTAAGTGTTTAAGCAACCCCAGATTTCTAGCAAAAGGTTTACTAAAGAGATACAAATTGATGTCATTTAGATTGGTCAATTGTGCAATTATGCTTACATACTAGCAGTTTATATGAAAAGTGTACAGAAAAAGTATGATGCAAAGATTTCCTTAAATAAGACTCAAAATTGTGGAAGGTATAATATAGTCTGGCTAAGGTCATGCTTTATTATATCTTTAAATAGAAGTTCTTAATATACAATGCACTCTCACATGCTGAGTTTTATTTCACTTAATACTAACAATGGCATTGTCATGGAATTGTTATTAGTGCCATCTTACAGATAAATAATTGATCCAAGGAAGATCGACATGCATGTCATCTAATAAATGGCATATGCTATATTTAAACTCATGTAAAGATAAAACATGTGTACCTACTAAGAATCAGGAGCCTTACAGAGAATATTTATTCCTCAAGCCAATCATGCAAGAAAGCTGACACGCTCTTTACTTACTGTGGAGAAGCACTTAGGTAAAGGTGTCATTCAATGGATGGGCACTGGAGTATCTCACCTAATCAAAGAAAATGTGAAGCTAAATGTATCGAAAGGAGGAACAGAGTTGGGCCCCATGGAAAGCTAAGTTTAGGGGCTTGAATGTTGCCAAGACTTTCTCCAGCTCATTTCTTCTTCTTACTGTGATGGTTTCGTTTTCTGTCACCAAAGTCCTCCTACTTCCTCTACATGATGGATGTCAGAGTCCTATGAGTCTCCCATACCCCAGCTTCACCACTAAAAATGAGAAGCGTTTTTCTTTCTCATATCCTGCTTGAAATTCCAGGTGAATTACCTATTTGCTCAATTTAGCATAGGTGCCCACTTTATAATTAAGTGTGGTCACTGGGACAGGACCATATAAGAACATGGAGACTTACTTTCTAACCACATCACTGGAATGAGTAAAAGAATAATGGGCAAAAGAGGGGGGAGTGTTTTATTCTGAGAAGAAGGGGAGAATGTTAAGTATACAAAACAATAGCTATTCACCTCAAGACTGCAGCATATTAGTCTGAACTTGTACCTTATAGACCATCAGCCTCATGAATCACTCTACCCATGTTTTTTAAAAATATATATTAGTATTGATTTCATAGGAAGGGAGAGGGAGAGATAGAAACATCAATGATGAGAGACACTTATTGATTGGCTACCTCCTGCCTGCCCTCTACTGAGAATCGAGCCCACAACTTGAGCCTTGACTGGGCATGGAACCATAACGTCTTGGTTCATAGGTCAACATTAAACCATGTTTATCGAAGGTACATGAGGCCTGTCACTTAAAGAAAGTGGAGGAGGGGGAAGAAAGAGTGGCAGTAAGATGGGTCACATGACTAAGTCATCTATATCATTATAACTGAGATCCAGAGAAGCTAAATAACTTATCCAGAATTGCAAAGCTAAGTGACAGAAGCAGGATTCAACCTAATCTGACTGTCTACAGAACCCACACACAACCCTTACCCCATAAAGTTTCTCAATGAGAATCAAGAGCAAAAAATCACTGGACAAAAAAGGGCAGGGAAGCTGGTATTCTAGGCTGTTCTGAGGCTGCCGTGCAGTAGTCACGCTACAAGGGTTCATGGGCCCTGCTGCTAGCCAACTGTGGGATCTTGCACAACTGCTTGATGTTCCTTTGGCTATTTTCTCATTATCAAGAGAACAGACCAGACAAGTGCAAACATTCCTAGAATCTGTCATACCATATGGTCAATGGCATCCAAAGACACAGGTGGATGACCTGGATTACCCTCCTTTTCCCAGAATACAGTCCCTAGATGAATCAAAGATGATGGCTTGAGATTCTTGCCTGCTTGCCTCCCCAGCTCCATGTATCAGTCCTCGTGAGAGTGGTTAGAGAATCTATTTTCTGGGCATGTGTATGCCCAGTTGCTCAGCCCCACTGTGATAAAATCATGAATTAGGGTAAATGGATCTCAACAAATAGGGTAAGGCAGGGAACATCTATCCGGGCAAGAAATCAACCACTGTGGGTTTTTTGTTTGTTTGTTTGTTTGTTTAATCCTCAACCAAGGATATGTTAGGTTTTAGGGTTTTTTTTAATATATTTTATTGATTTTTTACAGAGAGAAAGGGAGAGGGATAGAGAACTAGAAACATCGATGAGAGAGAAACATCGACCAGCTGTCTCCTGCACAACCCCCTACCGGGGATATGCCCACAATCAAGGTACATGCCCTTGACCGGAATCGAACCTGGGACCCTTTAGTCCGCAGACCGACACTCTATCCACTGAGCCAAACCGGTTTTGGCAATGTTGGTTTTTTTAAATTGATTTTTAGAGAGAGAGGAAGGGGGAGTGAGAGAGAAACATTGATCTGTTGCCTCCTGCACGCACCCTAACCAGGGACTGAACCTACAACCTTTTGGTGTATGGGACGATACTCTAACCAGCTGAACCACCTGGCCAGGGTTGTTTGTCTTTTTCAAATCATTCAGATTCTTTCACCCTTTTTTCACAACTCATGTACACATCCACCACTACCCCCAACTCATACACACTCATATAAGTTAATATGTCTTTTCTTCCCATCCAAAGCCCTACCCGACTTTTTATTCAAATGCCACCCTCTCTCGGCCCGGGCAGTGAGGCTGTCTGTGGAAAGACAATTTTGATGAATTGTCTGCTGCTGAATAAAATGCATGTGCTCTGTTTGTGAAGCTAATTAACTGAATGTACTCAATCCAAAGACAGTGCTAAGAATTCTTTTTCTTTCTGAAAGGACTGAGGAATTGAATAGGAAACCCTTTCTTCGACAGCATGTCCCTGCTCCACATGTCACCGAGAAGTCCCAGCAAATGCTCTGAAGGTGCTGAATATGAATATATTTTTCAAATTGCTTTTTAGCTCTGTAATTACAAGGATCTAAAAACCTTGATTTGACTTTTCAATAACTTGTGGCGAAAACCCATTGCCGGCTGATGCAAAGCAATTTCCACTATGCCTGTGGGACTGAATGGATTGTAAGGGGACAGAAGGATAGGAAAGCAATATTTCTTTTTCCCTCTTCTCCAGTGCTCTGGTGTGCCACTCATTTTCATTTCCTATTTTTAAATGCTAGCTAGTGAGCAACCAATTCCACATGCAGGAATTGTTTTCTGATTTCAAAGCCCTGCAAGGCCCCATTCAAACAGGAACGGGACTTATCTCAGTTACACTCTGGAGAGCATGGAAATGCAAGAGACTTTTGTTTTCCTCATTGCATGTGTATTATTCATGGTTCTCTGCTATTTCAATGAATTATAAGGGAAGGCAATGTGTTGATTCTATCTCTCACCATTACTCAAATGGCACACAGGCCTTTAATTCTGTTTCTTTTCTGATTCTCTTTGTGTGGGGTTGTTTTTGCTACTGTTGTTTTTTGTTTGTTGGATTGTTTCCTTTTTTTTCCAATTTCGTATTCATTAAGTGGGGTTTTTTTTTCCCCTAAGTAATCAACCACCCAACGTTTGTATTTATCTAAAAATAACTCAGACCCCTCCATATGTGCTTAGTCTACGGACAGCTGACTTTAAGAAACAGCACATGTACTGTCCTGTGTCTTGAAATTCAAAACACTGAGAGCTAACAATGGAGCCCACCGGATCTGCAGGGAGAGAAAAGCTTTTGCGTCTGTCCTCATTTTTTCTCTTCCAGTGTTGTGACACTTGACTACCTTAAGGCTCTCTGGAGAGCAATCCGGAAGCTTAGGAGACATTTCTTGTGAGCCCAAGTGGCGCTCTGAATTCAACCCAGCCCAGCTTAAGCCGCAAAGAACCTCCATCTCTGGCAGCTGTGGGTTTCCCCTGCTTATTACTTAGGGGTTATGAGCAATCACCCAGATATGCTATCCCCAGACCTGGGTGGATCCGAAAACAAAAGAAGTGAATCACCGGGCTGTGCCCCCCTGCATGCCATAAGCCCGAAACTTTCCCAGAGCATCGCCATCACACACTTTTATTCTCAGGAAAGGGGGATATGAACCAGAGATTACATGAACATCACATAAGAGAAGACTAAGGCAAGGTTAAGTGTGGGAATGCTCAACAGAGCAGCATTCACAGAAGGTGAAAATGGTCACATCTGATAATGTCATCCGAGAGGGGAAGTGATATCACTGTTCTTACCACAGTCCACTCGGGGGCACCCTGATGGTTATCCACCTGCGGTGATGCCAAAGGCCTGGGAAGGTTTGAACATGTAGCAAAATTGAAAAGAAAAGAAAGGGGAAGAAAAAGAGAGAACAAGCCTACCCATGCACGCTGGTATTAATTCAAGACCTCTAAAATCGCACAAATAAGAATGTACTCCTAATTCTCAGCCTCCTTGGGGAGGTGGGCCACTTGTGGAAGTTGTCAGTGACTGATTTCCCCAGTTAGAATCAGTGATGAAAGATTTCTGGAGGGAGCAAGGCCTGGGCTGGTGTGAGGCAAGCCAAGTGCTCAGGGAGTCACATTTAAGGAGACTCTCAGGTGCTCTCCAGGAAGAAAGAATAAAAGAATCCAAAAACAGTACATTTTAGAAAATGAGTTAGGACACCAGGATACAAGGGAAGATGAGAAAAATGAAGTGATTTATCCAATGCATGTAGCAAATTGAAAGGATGGATGGTGGAAAACACAGATCTGATTTCCAGTCTGCCATGCTTCAGTTGCTTGTTTTAAAATTCCTTTCAATCCAAGATTTTAGTTTTATGCTGGATATTCCACTAGTGTTTTATTAACTCTGCCTTTTTTTCTGCTTTTTGATGTAGGTGAAATAACTATGGCTTTCATGTGGGACAGATTGGATTTCAGTTTTACCACTTAAAAATTTATGGGACTTGGAAGAAAATGATTTACCATTCTTCTTAAAATTTCTTTTTATTTTAGAGAGAGGAAGAGAGAGAGAGAGAGAGAGAGAGAGAGAGAGAGAGAGAGAGAGAGAGAGAGAGACATCAATGATGAGAGAGAATCATCAATCAGCTGGCTTCTGCATGCCCCTTCCTGGGGCTAGAGCCTGCAACCCAGGCATGTGCCCTGACCAAGAATCAAATAGGAGATCTCTTGTTCATGGGTCGTTGCTCAACCACTGAGCTACACCAGCCAGGCTAGAAATGATTTACCATTCCTGAGTCATAGTTCCTCATCTGTAAAATGGGGCTGTTGCTAGAATTAAATGAGGTGATTTATATGGGTTTGCTCAGCAAATTGTACTGAGTGCCTATTTATGCCAGGTCCTGTGCTGTGGATAAAAGAGTGAGCAAAACCAACAGGGCCCTAGTGTTTAGTCTAGTGAAGAAAACATAAGTAAACAAGATCTTGGGACTAGGTTAGACATTAATGGACACCTACTCCAATATTGGTTTTAAAGAGGTGGACTGGATGCTAACAATTAGGGCTCACTCGTTCTTAATATAGGAAAGAAGTGGTTGGAATAGGGATTATATTTTCTTTATTTTTCTTTATTCATAGGTTTCACTTTTCCCCAGGGGATTACTTTAATGTTAAACCTCACCAGGCAGACATTAGAGCTTATTGAATGGATAACACAAATTTTATAAATTCCCTCACACAAAAGACTACAGTGAGTCATGCTTTCAAAAAGTGCCTGAAGATGGATTTACGCCACATGACAGCCATAATGGTTCATTTGCAGCAGTTACACAGTCTGTTGGGTAAATAATACAAGTTGTATAAATCACATCGATGCTGTGTTTACATAATAGACCGTAACTTCTCCAGAGGAGTTCAAACAATCTGATACAAGAACATTTTATAAATGATGTAAATAGAGAGCAAGTTTAAGTTACAAGTGAAACAGCCCCAAAGGAAGGCAGGTTAGTCAGGAAGGCCTGAAGGAGATAAAATGAATAAAATATGTGCCTCTGGTAAAAGTTTATATTAGGTAAGTCTCCTGGCTAGCAAACAACCGAAGTCAATTTAAACTCCTTACTTTAAAAAAGAAAGTGGGGTGGCAGGAGGTGGGGGGAGTAGGATAGCCTCCTAAAAAGAGGTGCTTCATAGAACCTACAAGTCATAGTGCAGCGTGGTTTTAAAGAGGAATGGAAATTAGGAGAGGGAATGCTGCAAAAAGAAAAAACAAAACAAAACAAAACAGAAAGTGACCTATTTCTTTTGTCCTCTCAAAACTTAATTCTACTCTCTTTGCAAATTGGCCTTCTCAACTTAGCCATATGGCCTCATAACTTCTGAGTTTCCCTGTTACTGTTCCAGCCACATGTAAAAATAGATTCTCAGCTTTCAGGACTTAGTTCCAATTTCCTAGGAGGAAGATTCTGATTGGTTCACTTTAAGTCAGATTCCCAACCCTACCCCTAGTTTCCTTCACCCTACCCCTGCCCCCAGTAAGCTATGGGAAAGGGCTGGGCACATACAGTACAATCCTGGGTGACTGGGCACATGCCTGTATGTAAGGAGGTTGTTCTCAGCGAGGAGAATAGCTTGGAGAGAAAGCCAAATAAATGTCCACCAGAAGTGCTCCAACTTTGATAGGACCCAGAGACAGAGAAACATACTGTGAATAGATATTGAGTTGCTGCAGAGACATTCCATTCCCTTCTATATGCAGGAGGGAGAAAGGCTAAGAAAACTACTAGGATAATTGCCTATTTTATGATGACTCAATTCTAATGGAGTATTCATATCTTTGCAGAATGCATTGCAAAACAAACAAAAACAAAAAAACAAACCAAAAAATCCCCAAAATACAAAACACCAGGACAGGTTTTTTTGGTGTTTCCCTTCATGCCACATACCATAAAAAGAGCTCAGTAAGTGTTTGCAAGTTTCCTTACTTTAAATAGGATCCAGAGTGGAACCTATGAATAGACAAGGCACTTGAGAAATAATACGGGATAAATATGGGGTTGTTGTTGCAAATCAAAGTTAAGCTCATTATTTATCAAATTAATTAGCATAAACCAAAGTGTCTCAGTACATTGTGGTTTTGACTAGTTCCTGTTTTGCCAGGAAAAATTATTGCAGATGATTTTCATCCTCATAACATTAGCATAGCTCTTTGAATGGATAGCACAGGCTTGTCACCATCCTCCCATCTCAATGATGACCCTCCCTCTTGGGAAGCGCAAAACCACTATTCTCCTTTGCTAGAAGGGTCTCACAACCCATATTAAAAACTTATTTGTCAGCTTGCTAGACACTTTATTTGCCTTATGAAATCATCCAAAATACAAGTAAGTGGACCAGCAGGTATTTGTGGAGTGTTCAGGAGACCGGGAGACTTCTGCTTCCTTCCCTACCATCAGACACAATTCAGTGTCAAAATTTGTCATTATATTTTCCTACAAGTTTGTTGTTGTTGCTTTCTTTTTCAAAAATATGAGAAAGTTGAAGGAAGAAAACAAAAAACTACCCATAATTCCACCAATGAGAGCTAATCAAGGTTAACATTTTGGTGTATTTTCTCTCATTTACATTTATTGGTAAACTTATTGTAGCTGAGCCCATACTGTATCTGCAATAGTATACACTGCTTTTATCCAAGTGTTAAATGTCTTCATAAATAATTGAACAGCTACACCATACTACTCTTAGGCATTTTCCATCATTCTCCTAACTACATCCTTATTTTTTGTATTTATGTTACTTGCAATTGTTTTTATATATATTACCAAGTTATCCTTTAGAAAGATACCAATTAATTTCCCACAGGCTCATGTAAACGTTACCAGGAAAACTCCTTCTGAAAATAAGTACTGTATTGAGTATTATTGATTATAAATTTATAGATGAAATATCATGTCCTTAATTTGCCTTTCTTTACATGTTATATTGCATGTTTTTATTAGCCATCTCATTGTTTCTTATACTAATTATATCTATATATAATTCATCTATTTAACCATTTATTTGTTTTTCATTCACTATTTGTTTTAGTTTCTTGCATAGGCTGCCATTATTAATAAATGAGTTTTTTCAAGTTTGACTTCAGCCTCTTAAATTTAAGAATTTTTTTTTTACCTAAGAAATATTTGGGCATTTATATAATCAAATCCATCAACATTCATCTTTGTAATGTTTCCATTTATTGTAAGCACACAAAGTCCTTGATCTGCAAAAATATTTTTTAAATTTTATATTTTACTCTGGCTTTAATATACCTTCATTTTTTTTACATTAAACAATTCAATATATGTGGTGTGCAGAAAATTCAAACTTATTTTCTTCCCTTAATAGCAAGCCAAGTTTCCTTATTAAATTAGCCTGTTCCAAAGTTGGTTCTTTGGAACAATTCAATTTATAAGTTTCTTCCTTAAAAAAAAAAAAAAAAAGACGAAAATCTTAGAATTCTATGGTTAAATCATCCAGCAAAACACTGCACACTATTTCTCCTTCTTACCTCATAATGCGTAAATGCTTTTTAGCATATTAAAGGCTGTGAGTGGTTCTTCAATAAAAGGAGCCTGTTTAAGTGTTTAATCTTGCATTTTTTAAACTCTCCTGTACCATTTTTAAGGCATTCCTCCACAAAAGAAACGATACAAAATTGATCTTTCATTGAAAAATACACATACTTTGTTCGGGGGGTTAATTCTAGATAGAGAAGGATGGAAATTGCAGGCAACATTTAGTCAACACTTACTCCACACGAGGCACATAAAATATCATCTGAGTTCAGGGAAACTCTATAAAGTAGTTACTTTCCATATGTCTATTTTAAAGAAGGTATTTTAGACTTGGGAAACTTAAATGCCTTGTCCAAAGTGATTCAGTAATAAATGCTACCATTTGAACCCCAGTCAGAATGTGTCCAAGGCTGACATTTATCCCCCTGAATAACGTCTCTCCTTTTGTAAAAAGGAGGGCATGTGAACTTCTTAAGGAAGGAATATAGTCTTGCCCTTTAACTGCTCCAGTCATGAATTGTCTCCTAAGCCACTTTTATACAAAATCATGTGATTATTCAAAGTCCTCTCATTTCCAAATAGTAATTCCTGCCCATCCTCCACTTTTCCAGATATAGAGGTGGGACAAGAACAGGCCTCAGAGTGGATTGCTGAGACAGTGCATTCTGAGTACATCATTATCAATTGGCCCACCTCACTACAGATTAAATCACTAGATAAAGTAAGCCATGTGCGGAGAAAGGATAAGGCCACATGAAACTCTGGAGCCAGGCAGACACTATGTCTGTATGTAATTTCTAGGACTCTGCTGTATTTGACAGATGAACTGCATGTTCAGTGATTAATTCAGCAACTTATCCAACCTAGGAAGCAAAGAGGAAGATTCAAGATGGGAAATAAGTTTAAGGAAGAGGAGAGGACATTGATAAGAGATTAAAACTGTGGTCTATCTATTTCACTACATCGTAAACTTTTGATTGGGTTAGAGGGTGGCTGTTTTTTAATTCATGTTTTTAACAATGCACCAAGTTCAATGCCAGGCACTTAACAGATGCCCAACAGAAAATTAAAAACAGGTGAAAGTATTACTTGGGTGAATAGTTAAGGGGAAATGTATATATTTTTTAATAAAAGAACTTAAAGCACTTTTCTCTCTAGATAGACAAACTGAATCATCAAATCCAGATATATTTTCAGTATCTTACAAAGAATGATGTGGCAGAGATTTGGTAATAAGCCACTTTTTATGTTCTATCCCCTAAAGATGAATAAAAGATCGGAAAATAGTCCCTTTACATGGACTTTTAGTTCTACAAGAGACTCCAAAGTGTACAGAGTTGGTTCTCACTAGCAGTGGGGGCCAGGTGGTGGAGAAAGTTTTGGGGGGAAGCTTGGCCCTTTTGTGCCTTCTCCAATTGGAGTGACCACCCACTACAGGCATCTCATTGGACGACTGTTTTGACCATTTGTGTTTCAGACAGAGGGACTTTCTAATGTCTTAAAATAAAGCTGTTGTCGCAGGGGATTTCTTGCCCTCGGTCCACAGTTCTTTTGTCTTCCTCTCTTGCAGCCGATGAGGAGTCTCTTAACTTCCCTGGCACTTAGTGTGAAGAAGTTTTCTTGAGGACCCAGGGAATGCTAGAAGGTGGCATCTTTCATGTTAAAGAGTAGAGACTTTGTCATCGGAAGGAGCTGAGCTGAAAGTTCAGTCCCACAGCTTACTAGCTACGTGACCTTGAGCACCACTTACCTATGATTGAAGCCTCATTTCATTGGGTGTAAAATGAGAGTAATAATGGTACCTACCTTTACCATCCTGCGCGCTGCTTAAGGATGCTTTGGGCGACTACGGATTACAGGTGTGATGGTGAGCCCATAAGATTATAAGGCATTCTGAGCAAAAAGATCGTTCACGATGTTCAAATAAAGGGCTGCAATGACAAAAAATGTCGAATTTACTACTAGCTCCGGTGGAGACCCAGCATGCAATCCACCTCCATGCGATTCCCTGGGCCTAGATTTGGTAAGAAAGCACAAGGAGTGAGATGGAGAGGACGGGTGTCCAGGAGCGGGGCGCCTGCCATGGTATGTGCAGGAACACACACACATATGCACACACACATACACACACGTGCACTTGCACTCATGCACACAAACTTACTTCCCTCCATTTTTCTTATATCTTCTCAAACTCCTCCCCACTCTCTTCTCTCCCCCTCTCCTTTTCTTTCTCATCTTAAGCTATATCTCTCTGTGTCTTTTTGGACCTCTTCTCTTTCTTTCTCTCCCATTCCTTTTCCTTCCCTAGGCACTTGGGGTCTCTTGCTGTTACTCAGATATTCCGAACTCATTTCTGCCTCAGGGCCTTTGTACTTACTTTCTCTCTGCCTGCAAGTCTCTTTCCCTAGAGACTTAGAGAAAGGAATCACCTACCTTGTTTAGCTCTCTCCTTCAATATAACTTCCTCCATGTGGTCTTTCCCGGCTCCTGAGCTACTACAGCACCTGACACCCACTGTCTCCTTTCCCTGCTTTATTTTCTACATCAACATTTACTGATATCAAAATTACCTGTTCATTAAAATGTTAATTTCCTTCCCTCCCCTAATGTATCCATCTCCCCTGATAGTCAGTCATGAGGACAAACTATATGTTTGATCCACTGCTCTAACAGAGCCTGAAATTTGTAGTTGCTTCACAATCATTTCTTGGATGAATGTTGAATAATTAGTATGTGTCTCTGGAAATAAATCTTTAGGGGCCTTATCCTTGAAACCAATTCCCAGAACCCCATTTTTCATAATCTTCATAATAGCAGATATTATTTATACCCTGCCATGTAAGGAAAGCTCAGATAAATTAAGTAACTTGCCTTGGGGCATAAAGCTAATATGTGGCAGACCCAATGGGTATTTGAAGCCTAGTATCCATCCCTCTGCCCCACCTCTGATAGGTGTCTGGTATCCTAGAGGTATGGTGACCAAATTTCCCACCATCAAAAGTCAAGGTGTTCCACTCTCAAAAGTCATGCTATATCAATAAATTAGGATATTACACAGAGTAAAAAGAAATAAGCTACTGCCACATACAACAAAATGGTAGATCTCATAGATATGATGTTGAATAAAAGAAGCCGGATCCAAAAGACTTTAGAGCGGTTCCATGTATATGGAGTTCAACAAGAGGCAAAGCAGACAATGATGATAAAAGTCAAGTTATGGCTGCTTCTGGACCTGGCAGAAGGCACAAGACAACCTCATTAGAAATGTCCTGTATATGTGTATACATAGGTCAAAATCTCTAGATGTACACTTAAGGTTTCTGTACTTTACTGTATGCATATTATACTTTAATAACATATCAAAATTAAACCAAATTTGAAGCATAAAAATGTCAAGGTATTTATAGAAACAATGGGATAGAGCAGGTTAAATTAGGATGACCTGGAAAATTCAGGAGACGTGGTGACCACAGTTAAAGAAAACCTAACAGACTGTCCAGATGGGAATTCACAATTGTCTCGGTGGCTGACAGCTGACGGGAAGATGGAACTAACCTCTGCCATCTGTCTGAAACCAACTCAAAAAGAGCTGAGCCACATAAAAATTTAGAGAAGTGTCTTGTTTTTCCCCTGCCTGGTTTGCCTCAGTCCCACTTCTTGAATTTAATGAAGCACTTTCTCCTCAGATCTGGTTTTTCTCCTGACCACCTTACTTTCTCTCAAACAGCCACGAGAGATGAGCAATGCCTAAAACCTGAATCATATTTGGCAGGAAAATAAGCTTGTGTTACTGCTGTTTGTCTTTGGAATTATCTTACATTAAAAGGATTTCAGTGATGGCAGCAAATCTTTTTCTTTTTGAAAAATAAAAAGTCATAAAAATGCCAAGGGATTTATGCATGGAAGGATCCCAGAGACCAAATGGGCTGTATCAGTCTTTATTAAAGGAACAGCCACTCCGTGTGAAGAAACTGGAGGTCTGGATTCTTTAGGGAGAGGGCTTGTGTGACTGTAGCCGGGTGGAGGTGACCTCAGGGTCTTGAGAGACGAGTTATGAATAGGCGACCTCCTTGAAAAACTTTGATAAATGGCATTTCTGCAAATGCCAAATCAAAGGACAAGATCCCTTTCCCCTGCAAAGGGGGCTGAGCGAGTCATGCATCTGGACGCTCCGGCATGCCTGGCAAATGAAGTCATCCGAGCCTCTAAAGGGAGTTATGTCTGAGGCTGAGGCTTGTTTACGGAAAAATGAGTTTCGGGGCTTGGCTTTGCTTAAGCGCAGAGCCTTGTGGGCTGCGGGTACATTGGTTGTTCTCTACAAAGTGGTCCTTGTCCTCAGGAACAAGTGTCCTGATTCCTGGCCTCCGTGTGGAGCTCAAAGGTTTGGCCTATCAGTTTTCTTCATTTCCTGTGGGCTCGGCCACCGCCCCTGTCTCAAAGGGCAGCTTTTTAAACTGCACCCTCCGCTCACTTGGACGCTGGTCCCTCATCCGAATAAGGAAGCCAAGAAACACATGAAGTGTATAAGGGCTGGAAGCAGGAAAAGGGGGCAAGAAACGATGTGGCTATTTTACAGCATAACTAGCCTCATTCATACCCCTCTCCGCATGCACAGACATCCCATAAAAGTACTGAGTGGCCTCTCTCCTTCTCTCAGGAATAGACTGAGCTTTTAGAGACCCTGGGACAGATTGCTCTTCAAAGTTGATCCTGTGCAACGTCCTATTCCCACGTTATTCTCTTTCAGGAGAAACTAATTACTTATTGCCATTTTCTGCCTTCATCAACAGCATTATGTAAAAGTAGGACGAGATTATATAAAAATTAATAGACTTTTAATTGTGTTTCTTTACTCCAAGTCTCTGGAGAGCTCAGCATTTCCAGGATAAACTTGACGTGATGCTGGAGGACTTGAATTACTGTTGATATTCGGAGGGCGGGAGAATGAACTAAAATATCAGAAATGGTGAGGGCAGCAGTGGCAGGCGGGATTGGGCATTGTCTATCAAACATGTTATAACGTGTGGACTCTTTTCCCCTCTTCTTATTTTGGAAAACTTTTGTACTTCCTCTAAGGTATGCATGGTGAAAGCAAGTCTACAGAAACTTCCATTGCTCTGTGCCTCTTCCTTTAGTCTCTTTACATTTGTAAATAACAGGAAGTATGTTTAGGGGTGGGGATGAGAAAGAAGGGTGGAGGAATTTGCATTGTTACACAATGAGGCCATCAGTGAGAATTGCTCTTTCTACGGGGAACATCTTGGTGACCTTTCTCCATTACCCTCGCTCAGTACTGTGTTGGGTCACCAAAGGAGGGGACATGTCTGAGAAAAGGAGTCTTTCCTTAAAGCTCATGAGGATAACCAATTGGATCAAAATATCTCCTGTCCAGCGAGCTGCACAGTGTTCATAGAGCCAGGGAGGCCTGGCAGACTGCATTAGGCTCACCCACGTCCTCTGGTGTGGACTCTGGCCTACTGAGAAATTCTGTCTCAGTTCAAAGTCCATCTCTGCCCCTGGTCAGCTGGGTGACCCTGGGTAAGTTTTGAATCTCTCCAGGGCTCAGTTTCTTCATCTGTCAAATGCAGATACTGAATGTAGCTATCTCACAGGGTGATTCTGAGGAGCAAACAAGTGAAAGCATACATGAAAGCAACTGGCGCTTAATAAATGCTTATGATGATGATTTGGGGACTTGAAGGATGAATAAGAGCTCGGTAGGCATACAAGCAATCAGAGAACAACTGAAAGAAATTCTATTCATGAAGAATCTTCTCTGTAATCTGATTTCTAATTCTGGCTGTCCCACTTAGGAGATGTGTTCTTGAGTGAAATCTGTAGTCTAGGAGGCTCAGTTTTCTTGTCTGTAAATGAAGATAATACCACCTAATGTGAATAGAAATAATGGTGCTGTGCAAACTCTAAAGTCCCTATAAATATAAGAGTGGTTACTGCCCCAAACACAGGAAGCCCATTAGATAAAAAAAAAGAATAAGAGGGCGAGGACATTGTTCCCTTTAGACACAAGCAATTTACTTTATTTCTCTGAGCCTCCATTTTCTTATCTGAAAAATGATATTATATTGTCCATTTCTTAGGTATCTTGTGGGGATACAGAGGTTGTTTATGCAAAGAGTTGCCCCAGGCTGACCCACGGTAGATGCAGCAAATATTCATATCCTTCTTCCCTTTCCTTCTTTTCCTCCTAACTTTAAGAAATTTCTTGAAAATTAAATTCAGGAAAAGCTTAAGCCTGAAGGGCATTATGTCTGTGTTCCCAGGCTGCCAGTGGCAGCTGCTCCTCAGGTAGGTCAGAGAGGACACAGGGAGGGACTGCAGGGCCAGACTTTCCAGGCTGCACAAACATGTTTTGCTCCTGGCGATGTCTGCTCCAAGTTGACAGGAGACTGCACAATGGTGTCCCCGAGATCAGTCTGAGGTGACTCTCCCACAGAGAAGTGTCACAGGGGGCTCCCAGAACTGGCAGCTGCCACTGATTCCAAATAAGTCTGTCTTCCACAGAAGTGCAAGCAGCTCACAAGGGAAAGAGAAATGAGATCATGTGACTTCCAGTGCACATGGGCAGGAAGCCAGACAGAGCATGTGATAGTCTGAGCCATGTGGGCTCATAAAACATGCCTCTATCCCCTTGCATGTGCTCTGTACTCAAGGAGAAGCACAGGGGGCAGAAGAAGACACTGTCCAGGATTAGGGCTAGTCAGGCCAAGGCTGCCCTCTGGCTTGACCTGTGGCTTCTCATGTCCCCTGGGGGATTGGTTAGGGCAGTGGTCAGCAAACCGCAGCTCTCAAGCCACATGCGGCTCTTTGGCCCCTTGAGTTTTTAGCAAAGGCCAGCTTAGGAGTATCCTAATTAAGTTAATAACAATGTACCTACCTATATAGTTTAAGTTTAAAAAATGTGGCTCTCAAAAGAAATTTCAATCGTTGTTCTGTTGATATTTGGCTCTCCTGACTAATGAGTTTGCCGACCACTGGGTTAGGGCACGGGAGGCATTAACTGCTCTGAGAAGCTGGAAACATGAGATAGTAGTGATAATAGCCCCTAGTGACTCTGCCACTTATTTTGTGCCCTTGAGTGGTTTGGGTCCCTGTGCTTTCTCCATCACAGACTGAGAGGCTGTGATGAGATACTCTATGGTCCCGTTAGCTCTTCTTTTCTAGAATTCTGTGATGCGCAGTCTCTGTGTCCCTCACACTCACAAGGAAAAGGGATCTCCTGGATGGGCAAATATTTTTATTAAAAGTTATTATCAGTAGCATGAATAGCTGTTAGCAAGTTTTAAAGAGTTAGATGGCACTTGAATCTATCCTAAAGGACAGTGAGTCTGCTTCGATCCATGAGCTGAGATTTGGAAGGCCTTGCATAGTGTTTTAGACCTCCACTGAAAACATGACAGCTGAGAGTCCTGAATGGGGAAGCAGACAAGCCTGGATGGAGCACCCCCCCGCCCCCACCCCCACCTCCCCGCCACCCTGTTCTTTCCAAGTCACGCAAACTCTAGCAAGTGGTTCAACCTCTCTGAGGCTGAACTTCTCGTCTAGAAAATGGGAATAATAACCTCATAGGATGATTGGAGGTTTAAATGAGAGAAAAATATACTAAGCACAGAGCATAGTGTTCTAAAACTGAATTCACTTTCTCCAATATTTTTTCTTTGTTTCCTATTTTGCTAAATGTCCTTGCCATCAAAATCAAAACCTCAGAGTTCTTGTTCTTTCTTATTGTTTCCCGCTGCTCCAACACCAAATCAAGTCCTGTTTATTTGACATTCTAAATTCCTCTTTACCTCTAGTCCAGCCCAGTTCACACCTTTCTACCTCTACTTCTATCTTTACCTTTATCTCTACCTCTATCTCTATCTCTATCTCTAGCTCTAGCTCTATCTCTATCTCCTAGCTTATTAAAACTTCCTAACTCATTTTCCACCTCTAATCTTACCCTTCTTAAGTTTCCTCTTCTCTTTGCTATACCAGATCATAACTAATCCTGTTAGAAATGTGCAAAAAATGTGGAATGGCACAACAGCAAGAAAGATCCAAGCCAAGGTTTACAGAGCAGTGTCTGAGAGTTTTGAAATATAGTCATTAAGAAACAACAGGGAAACAAAAGTCACAGTGACCTTAGTATGATTCATGAAGTGAAATACTGCAATATTTTCCCCATTTTTCCTTATATATAAACCTCTTTTTTTTCTCTCTTTCCCCTCATGACAATGTACACTTAGATAATTATATGCTTGAGTCTATTCATTTTAAAAGCAGTATTGCACATATAAATATCTGAAAAAAACAGGAAAATTAGAAAGTCCACCTTGCATATGCCGCTCTAAATTATTTGCTGGTTAATTTTATGTATTTCTAGTTTAAGATACTTGCAGGTTACAGCCAGTTCATTCATATATATAATATATATAAATATATTATATATATTACATAATATTATCAATTATTATATATTACTAGAGGACCGGTGCACAAAATTCGTGCATGGGGGGAGGGGTATCCCTTAGATCCAGGATCAGGCCTAAACGGGCAGTCGGACATCCCTCTCACAATCCAGGACTGCTGGATAACAACTGCTCGCCTGCCTGCCTTCCTGATTGCCCCTAACCACTTCTGCCTGCCAGCCTGATCACACCCTAACCACTCCCCTGCCAGCCTGATTGATGCCTAACTACTCCCCTGCCAGCCTGTTTGCCCCTAACTACCCTCTTGAGCACGGCTGGTCACCCCTAACTGCCCTCCCCTGCAGGCCTGGTCCCCCCAACTGCTCTCCCCTGCAGGCCTGGGTCTCCCCCAACTGCCCTTCCCTGCAGGCCCGGTTGCCCCCAACTTCCCTCCTCTGCTGGCCTAGTCACCCCTAACTGCCCTCCCCAGCACACTTGATCGCCCACAACTGCCCTCCCTTGCAGGCCTGGTACCTGCAAACTGCCCTCCCCTGCTGGCCATCTTGTGGCGGCCATCTTGTGTCCACATGGAGGCAGTCATCTTTGACCACATGGGGGCAGCCATCTTGTGTGTTGGAGTGATGGTCAATTTGCATATTATTCTTTTATTAGATAGGATAGAGGCCTGGTGCACCAGTGGGGGCTGGCCAGTTTGCCCTGAAGCGTGTCCTGGATCAGTGTGGGGGTTCCCTTGGGGTGTGGGGCGGCCTGGGAAAGGTGCCTGTGGTAGTTTGCAGGCTGGGCATGCCCCCCGGCAACCCAAGAGGAGGCCCTGGTATCTGGGATTTATTTATCTTCTATAATTAAGACTTTGTAGCCTTGAATGGAGCCAAGCCTCCTGCTCACTCCGTGGCTGCAGCCATTTTTGTTGGGATTTATTTATCTTCTATAATTGAAACTTTGTAGCCTTGAGCGCAGGCCTGGGCCGGCCAGGGCAGGTGGAAAGCTTGGCTTCCTCCATTGCCAGGGAAACCCAAGCTTCCTGCTCTCTCCATGGCTGCAGCCATTTTTGTTGGGATTTATTTATCTTCTATAATTGAAACTTTGTAGCCTTAAGTGGAGGCCAAAGCAGGCCAGGATGTGTGGAAAGCTTGGCTTCCTCCATCGCAGAGGGCAACTCAAGCCTCCTGCTCTCTCCAGCTCCCTGGCTGCCGCCATTTTTGTTGGGATTTATTTATCTTCTATAATTGAACCTTTGTAGCCTTAAGTGGAGGCCAAGGCAGGCCAGGGCAGGCGGAAAGCTTGGCTTCCTCCATTGCCAGGGAAACCCAAGCCTCCTGCTCTCTCCATAGCCGCAACCATCTTGGTTGGGTTAATTTGCATACTCACTCCTGTTTGGCTGGTGGGCATGGCTTGTGGGTGTAGCAGAGGTACGGTCAATTTGCATATTACTCTTTTATTAGATAGGATTATGTATAATATCAAATATTAATATACATATATATCATAGCATCAGTATACAAATAAACAAGGCTGAAAATAATTCATATTTGCTGATGACAGAAGTTAAAAAAATGCAGGTACTTATTGGAGTACATGTTTTTATCACTATGAAACATTTTTAGGAAAGGGAAGGCTTACTTTTCCATTGTGTACAGCAGGAGTTGGCAAAAGTTTTCAGTTAAGGGCCAGATAATAAATATTTTAAAATTTTCAGGCCATACAATCTGTCTCAACTACTCAACTCTGCCACTGTAGCATAAAACAAGCCATAGAAGATTTATAAGTATACTAGAGGCCCAGGGCACAAAATTCGTGCACTCGGTGGCGGGGGGCGGGAGGTCCCTCAGGCTGCCCAGTGCCCTCTTGCAGTCCAGTAGCCCTCAGGGGATGTCCAACTGATGGGGAGCGGGCCTAAGCCAGCAGTCTTAGGCTCTACAGCAGTGGTTCTCAACTTGTGGGTCGCAACCCACAGGTTGAGAACCACTAGCAGGGTCGCCTAAAACCATCGTAAAACACAGACATTTACATTACGATTCATTAACAGTAGCAAAACTACAGTTATGAAGTAGCAACAAAAATAATTTTATGGTTGGGGGTCACCACAACATGAGGAACTGTATTAAAGGGTCGCGGCATTAGAAAGGTTGAGAACCACTGATATAGGATGACTTGGCTCAGTTCCAATAAAACTTTATTTCCCAAAACAGGCTGTAGGCTGGATTTGTCCCATAGGCCATGGTTTGCTTATCTGTGGTAGGTTTGCTGATCCCTGGTATAGAAGGTAAATACTTATTTAAATAATGTTTGCTTGCTATATACGCCTATGCTGGATATTTTCTGTTTTCCAGATCCACTTGCCATCCTTCCTCATACTGCTTTCTGTAGGGAAAATTGACTTCTATGGATCCATCACTGGACAACCTTACCCCCTGGCTTCTGCTTGAGTTTGGACAACAGGAAGAGTTGTTATAAAAGTAGAAGGCAGGCGAAGAATAAAAACAAGGTATGTAATCTCCTGGCTTTCTCCATGCTGGTTTAACACGTGTTGGCTATGTCCCAGTATCAAAGTTCTGATTCTGGTGGCTTCTTAAAATTACAGCGAGGCTCATGGAATTCTGTGTTGTACAACCATCATGCTTTTGGGTGCTAACAGGTTTCTGCTGCTGCTAGCTTCTTAATATTCCCCATTGCTTTCCCTTAAAACAAAGTAATTCCTAGTCTCCCTTTGGTAAATAATCCCTTTAGTAAATTGCCTTGAACTATTTCATGGGAATGTATCATCTGTTTCCTGTCAGGCACTTTGATTTAGTAAACTTTTTTCTTCAAATAACTTTAAAACTTTGTAATATCAAGATACTATTGTATATATTACACAGAGGTCAGTTAATGTTAAACAAAATAAAACCCTACTTTTAGTTCATCAGACACTAAAACAAGGCACTTAACCCTGGTCACCAGGTTCTTTCTTCTTCTTCTTCTTTTTTTTTTTTTTTTTGCTTATGTTAACACCCTTCAAAAGATACACAGCATTCATGACAGGATCTAAAAACCCTTAGCTGCCGAAAACACTGACCAGATTATGCTGCCTCCTACCTACCTCCATCCTGCCATATGCAATTTAAAAATGAAAGCAATGTTAAAACATTAAACAAGTATAAGAAAACCAATGTTTGGGGGGTTTTCCTAAAATAACTACAATTATACTGTTAAAAAATTTACAAACCATTTCAAAACAAAATATTTACCCTTCTCCTGATTCATTGGTATCCTAAGCATAGACCTGATCTGCCTATCAGGAAACCCAGCATTGCCCTGTAGCTTAAAGGGCAAACTCTTCATCATGGAAATAAGAATTCATGATGATCTGGTTTCTGTCTACCTCTCCAGTATCCTCCCCTGCCCTGGCAGCCTCTATTCTTTGTGCTTCGGGCACCTATGGCAATGCAGACTCTGCAATGGGAACTAAGGTCTTTATGAATGGGAGGCCCTGGAGCTGCGCAATGTGGCAACTAGATTTCAGCCATAGTTAACTGCATGTATCCATTCCTAGCTCTATCCCCTACACACACACACACACACACACACACACACACACACACACACACAGTGCAAGTTCAAGTCTGTGATTTTGTTCATGCTTCTACATTATGTGAAATGCCCCCACTTCCCCCCTTGGCAACCAGGTCCTGTTCACCAGGTTAATCCCTGCTGTTCTTTGAGCCTCAACTCAGACATCCTTTCCTCCAAGCAGCCTCTCCTGAATGCCTCACTCCTTGGCTCATCCCCTCAGCAGGCTTCCAGCAGCATATTTCACACTGGTCTTCTGATGTGCCTCTTTATCACCAGACTGTACAAATCACAAGGGCAAATATTATTTCTTTTTCATCTTCTGTCTCTTTGGCTTGATGAACGCAATTACTTCAAGTTCTTTATAACATGGCCTCTGAAAGTTACAACCCAAGTAGCTAAAGTCGTTCTTCAAAAATGTATAAAACTGTCAGAAAAGCCTTAGTATTCTTTCATGTTCTATTTTCAGCACAGGTGGTTCAATCCCAATCCCCAGATATTCATATATACCAGGTTTTTCCAGGTCTTTTTCAAGCAAAAATCTCTTCTTGGATTTTGTCATGCTTAGGTTGAACTAGTTCAAGACTTACCTTTGCTCATTAAAATTCCTTCTTTCTTTGTTAGCAAACTCTTCAACCCCGCTCTCGGGCAGTTGATTTGATGAATCTAACATTTCTAAGAGGGTGTGGTAACCATTTTAGGTGGTATTTTAATCTTTATAATTATTTTATAACCTATAGATATAATTTATTTTTATAACCTACATAACTAGGATATCAAATCAGTAATTTCACAGTTATTGTTAGGAGGGGGCTAAATTAAGGGTAAAATGAGGTAGTTTAATTAAACAAATATTAAGTAAGAATACTAATAACACAAAAATGTGGTAAAAATCAAGAAGAGTAATCCTCAATTATGATGGTCAGTTGTTGTTTTCTTAATACATTTTTATTGATTTCAGAGAGGAAGGGAGACGGGGAGAGAGATAGAAACATCCATGATAAGAGAAAAATCATTGATCAGCTGCTTCCAGCAAGCCCCAACTGGAGATTGAGCCACAACCCGGGCATGTGCCCTGACTGGGAATCGAACCATGACCTCCTGGTTCATAGGTTGATGCTCAACCAGCCAGCCATGCCAGCCGGGCATGATGGTCAGTTTTAAATGCCAGTTTCATTTGGATATCAAATCCTAATCAAATACTAATCCAGCTGCTGCTGTGAAGGTTTTTTTGTAGATATAACTAACATTACAATCAGTTGACTTTAAGGAAGAGATTACCCTTATAATTTGTTTGGGCCTGATCCAATCAGTTGAAAAGCTTTAAAGGCAGAATTGTGGTATCCCTGGCAGGGAAGAAATTCTACCTGTAGGCCACAGTGTCAGCTCTTGCCCAAGAGTTCCAGCTGACCTTGACATGATGGCCTGACATCAGATTCCAAATATGTGTAGTCAGCACCTACAGTTGCCAATTAGGTAAGGTAGTAGATGATAGATGATAGATAGATAGATAGATAGATAGATAGATAGATAGATAGATAGATAGATAGATAATCTTACTGGTTTTATTTCTCAGGTGGAACACTGAATGACCTATCAAATGACTGAAATTTTGCTTGAGCTTTTACTGCCTGGGCTCACTGCATATTAACTCTGACCTGGAAACAATGCTTAAAATGAGCATTGGCCTTCCATGGTTAGTGTTTTTGTAAACAAAATTTGAGATATTAGTATTTACACCTTGATAAACGACTTTCCTCCACTCCGCTCCACCTTCTCTGTTTGCATTAGCTTATGGACTGTCTCTGCCAAGTATATCAGCTGGGACAGGAAGAGTAATATATTTCAGCTGACATATATGACCTGACTCAGTAAAATGGCACTGGTACTTGATATTCATGGGAGCTGTCAAAATAGAGGTGCTTCTTAGAATCCTGGTATCTTATAGTAGTTAGGCACCACAAAGCCCTTGCATCAAAATAATCTGGAGGGGTTTTGTTGTGTTTTTTAGTTAAAAATAGGATTTTCTAGACCCCCATCTCCATTCTACTAAATCAGAACATCTTACAGAGGCCCACAGGACCTTCATTTTTTCAAGCTCACAGCATGATACTGATGTTTAAAAACTAATGCCTGAGGAGCCTCCTAGAGAGCACATGCAGAATGGTTGTAGCTTTATATTTTTTTCAATTTTTAAATTCTGTACTGGATTGTATTTGAGAAATACAATCTATTACAGCTATAAAAACCCCAAAGTGTAGAACCCACTGAACTAGTCTGTGACAGGTTGAATTAGTTCTCTCCCTCTATGTCTTCATGGATGTGCTATAGTTCAACACCCCTTGACTTTTGGATTGGTCATGTGTGTAGCCAATGGCAGGTGAGGGCAGAATTGACCGATAGACCTTCAGTGCAAAGCATTATCATGGTGCTAGCTACATGACACCTAGTCTAATTCCCTACTGTTACAGAGGAAGTAAAAAGCAAAGTGACTATCCTAAGGAGCCTTAATCCAAAGAAATAACTCAACATGGTAGGATTTTCACAGCAAGCCAGAAGATGGACAAATTGAGGAAAAGGTTTTCACACTCTTTTTTCCAATTACCCAAAGTAGACCACCATCATCAGGTCGATGAACCTTTGGAGTAGCAGCATTGGTCTCTTCCAGAAAACTTCATATATCATGCTCAGCCAAGGAAACAACTGAAGTTCAATGGGACCTTATGCTCTTCAAGGGGGACCTTATGCTCCTCCTTGGCTGACCTCAGCTCAGTTTCTCTCAAGCAATCATGCACTGCCTATTGGAATGAAAATAAATGGCACGAAATATTTTTGTCTTGACCATGGCAATTTCTTTTTAAAACCAGCTATTAAGATGTATGAATCCAAATGCCTTTATTGAATGCCCCAAGACAGAGTCTTGCCTATTGGGCAAATGCCTATGGTAGTTAATTTGACACAGGGAATTAAGAGTGGAACTGCTTATTATATTAAAACCCAATTAATACTCAGACTTGGAATTGCTCTGTAAAACTCAAGAGTGTCCACACTAAGTGACTGGCAATACGCTGTAGAAGATATTATAAAAGGAATCTACATGCTCATGATAACCTAAAGGACACCTTTTCTGTACATGTCAGAGCCTAGTGCTTCCAATGACCACAGTATTTCTTAGAAACTGATTTGCCAGATATCTTGAATTCAGGCCTAAGCATTCTGCTCATTCACAGCCACATGGTGGACTCAGTGCTAAAGGGACATTAGCATTGCAGTGTCCTTGTACAAGGCTCAGACTACTCAATGTTAAAAAGGAAAAAGAAACAACAACAAAAAAAGATAAACATGATTCCAGGCACATTCCGTGCCTCATCTCCATGGTCCAGTTCCTGTTATCCATCAAGGAGGTTTTAAAATAGTCCGCGTTTTTCAGTCTTGCAAAGTCAACAGTACTGGAAAGTTGGCAGGTACACTTGTTTAAACAAAGCTCCCAAGTTTTCTGCTGGCAGGTGTTTCCAGAGTTCTTGGAGCACAATTCTTTGGATAGGATATTTGCCAATATACATAGCAACAGGGGAAGAAAAGTATTTTCCTTTGCCACAGTGGAGACACCGAAATGCCTTAGATGCAAAGCTGGATATTCAGAGCAAGGGCTTATGTGGGCTCTGGGTCAAGGAATAAACAATAGTAAAATCCACATCTCTCTGTCCAGAAGTCTGGTGGGCTTCAGAGTGAGATAGGGCAGCCTGTGCTCCCCAACCATCTCTGTACAGTTTGGCCCAATGAGTTTGACTTTTCACTTTTTTGTCAATTCCCCAGACTCCTAAAGGTGCCATTCTTAAGCTTTCAGCTAATTCAGCTTGAAACTGAGGCAGGGGGTGGCAGGCTTGAAATTTAATATGATGAAGGCAGAGCAGGTAAGATTTTATTCTTTCTCCATTCGCCCCTGGGCATCGATTTTAGTTACTCTTAAATCCAGCTTTTCAAAATTGAAACCTGGGACTGCTTTAAAAGCACATGTCTGGCTTTATAATCCATTCCTTGGCAGTTGGGCTAATTCATATTTGCTGCCGTTAGATTCCTTCCCTTAGCCGTTCAATTAAACTCAACATAGGTGCTGGAATTCCACAAGAGAGAAGTAATCCCTTGTCTCTCACCCTGAACCGAATGAAAATAAATAGATTTTCTTTTTTTTTTTACAGCAAGACCAAACTCTGAGAAGGAGAAACATAAGCATGGAAGGAAAAGGTTTGGGGCACAAGTTTTTAAACCTCAAAGGAAGTCCAAATATTTCTGCCTTAGAAAGTATTTAATGGTCATTAAATTATAACCCAGAGAAAATTAAGTTTCAAATCATGCCTAAAAAAATTTAGAATATTAGGCATTACTAAGAGTTATTTTAAGCCATCCCTTCCTGAGTTACTTGGTTGGGGTGAGTGTGTCCTGGATTTAAGTTCCTTCTTTCTTGTTCTAATTGGCCTTTTCTGGGGTTCACTTCATGCCTCTTTGTTATCCCTTTGTTCGATCTCCCTCATTTTATCTGGTCATTTAACAAATTTGGAAGCTTCTTTACAAATTTCATAACAAAGATACCCTTTAAGGATGTTTTGTGTTTAGAATGGGTCTTTTCAGTCAAATGGGCCTTTTCATGGATATAGCTGAGGCTATCTATACTAATAAAAGGGTAATATGCTAATTAGACCAGGAGACCTTCAGGACGTCCTTTCAGACAAAGCCATAGGGCCTAGGCAGAGGCGGGGCCGAGGCAGAGGCGGTTAGGGGTGATCAGGCCAGCAGGAGGGGCAGTTGGGCGTGAGCAGGCCGGTAGGGGGTGCAATTGGGGGCGAGCAGGCCAGCAGGGGTGGCAGTTGGGGGCAATCAGGCCGGCAAGGGGGGCAGTTGGGGGCAAGAAGACCGGCGGGGGGGCAGTTGGGGGTGATCAGGCCAGCAGGCAGAATGGTTAGGGGCGATCAGGCAGGCAGGCAGGTGAGCGGTTAGGAGCCAGCGGTCCTGGATTGCAAGAGGGATGACCGGCTGACAATTTAGGCCCAATCCCACCTAAGCTGGCAGTCGGACATCCCCCGAGGGGTCCCAGATTGGAGAGGGACACCACAACCACCCCCCACTCCCTGCCATGTACAAATTTAGTGCACCAGGCCACTAATTATCTCATAAAAATCATCAGTTTCAAAAAAGAACTAACCATTTCATTTTAGGGGGAAACTGATTTCTTCTTCATGTTAACTGTAACTACAAAAAGAAACCACATTGGTCATACTCTGAGTGTTTCATCACAAGAAGATGTTTGAAGGAATAATAGTGGTTAAAAACATAGACTTTGCTCAGACAGACCTGAGTTCAAATACCCACTTTGCCACCTCCTTGTAGGGTGTTTGAAAATGAGGCTCTTCATTCAATACTAGTTGAATCCTGGCACTGCCTCTTCCTAGCTGTGAGACTTAGATCGGCTTATTAAACTCTCTGGGCTGTGCTTCTTCAATGGTAGAATGGGCAAAATGAGTAGATATGATTGGGAGAATTCAATAAGGAAACGTATGTCAAGTGCAGATCCCAGAGAAACTCAAGATGAGAACAGCCACAAAAAATGAGAAAAGTGTATTTGGCTGCAACCTGGACATCACCATATTTTTTGTTTCAACTTCCATTGCGTTTTATAATAAATATTGGTTGTAGGAAAACTGGAAAATATAGATAAGTTTTTAAAATGAGAATTGTTTAATCACTTGTAGAACCATCGGCCAGAAATAATGACTATGGAGAGTTTGGTTAAATCCTTTCAGACTTAATCCAGGTGGCATTCCATTGCTCCTCAAAGGTTCCATTTCCACCTTGAAGAGTGTCTGCCTGCTCTCTGTCACCACAGGGAGTGGAGGAAGCTGTGGGAAAATTTATTTCTAGGAGATAAATTAGGAGAAAGGATCCTGAGAAAATTTCAGAGGAAATGAACCTTTCTCTTTGTTTTTGCCAATGAAGAAATGTTGTGAATTTGGGCAGGATATTGTTTTCTGCCAGATCATTTTTGGAAGAGGCAATAATGCTAAGTCAGAGTTTCTCCCAGAAAGATACCAGGCACCGAAGGAACACTGCTGGTTAAGTTTCAGTAAGTGTGTTGAATCAATATTGTGTTTATAGTTCACTCCCAATGACAAAATTGGAAAGAGTAGATAAAGCAATAACCTTTTTTAATAAGTTGCCTCCCTTCCCCTTGACTAATGAAAAGTTTGTGAAAACTTTTTTTTGCTGTCTCTGTGGCCTTTACTAGCAAAATCTCTGAACAATTATTTTTTTAAAGTTTTCTCCTAAAACTTACTTGTTAATAATCTTTATATGACATCTTTAACATATTGCTTCATTCTACTTGTAATATTAACATAATAGCTACCATTTTGGGGTGCTGTATTTGTGCAGAGAGTCTGCAAATCCAACTTTAAATTTAACAAAACTGAAGCTTGGAGAGATTAAGTAAATCGGTCAAGGAAACAGAGTTAGTGAGTGGTAGAAATGGAGTTTAAATACAGGTCTACCACAGCCCCAAACCATGTTCCATTCACTACAACCTGTTATGCCTTATTGTGTGTGTGCAAACATGAGCCCATACACACTTCATGTCACTCACCAGAAAAAAGCAACTGTTGATAATGTGTAAAATTATGGAAGCATTTGATGTAGGAATATGCTTTGCATGGGATTCATTGGGAATGGAACACTATAGCCCTGGACTTGGAATTCTTTTGGGAAACTTCTCTAGTATCTGTGTGGCAGTTAATCATTTTAATACATTAATAAAATCCATTGATAGATTTTATTAATGTATTTACTAAAAGAGCTTTTTACATTTACATGAATATTAAATTTGTATAACCCAGAAAAAGAAAAACCAGTGAGTTCTTAACAGGCTTTGAGGTGATTTCTATAGGACATATACTCTTGAGTATGCCGGAGATGACCACAGCTGAAACTTCCACCTACTAGACAGTGAGCACAGGGCCTTGCTGGAGAGGGAGGGAGAATGAGGTGGTAGTAAAAAGATGACTCAAAATTGTTTGCAGTGACTAAAAGCTACGTCTTTCCTTTCTACTATACTTCATAAAGTCTTTAATCCCTTAAAAAGTGTAATGATGTCAAAAGGGAACTTCTAGAACCCCATGAAGTTTTTTTCTTCTTGTCCTTATCCTTTCTCCATTGAGCTTTTATTAGCTTGGGATGGTGGGAAGAAACTTCATTAATAAATGGAGATGAAGGCAGGGAGGGGGAACTAATGTATATCAAGCACCCACTAAAGAAAGGCCAGGCACCCACCTAGGTGTTTTATGTATCAAATCTCTTCCCAACACCCCTGCAGAATACATATTATCATCCCCATCTTCCACTTAAGAAACTGGGGCTCAGATAACGTAAATAACTTGACTAATTTTACCTATTAAGTATCAGAGCGAGGATACCAGACCATTTCCAAAGCCTTTCTACTGCACTAGGAAAAGAAGAATTAGGTTCTGAACTTAACTTCCCCAATTTCACAGCTGTGTCAGATTTGTTTTTAACTCTGTCTAGTTTATTAATATCTGAGGTGTGAATATGTATCACATTCTTGGGGCAAGTAGAATCATTTATAATTTTGAATTACAGATAAACCTCAAAAATGTATTTCAACCCACACCCTGGAGTAAAGGAAGGCTCACACAGTAATAGTAAAATCACATATCTCTGATTTTGTGAGACACTGATCCCACCTTACATTTCTTCCATAGAGTTTTGTAAATGGTTAGAGTGCTTGTGATACATGCACTATGAATTTTGTTTGACACTAGATGTCTGCTACTTTCTCTTTGCTGTATCTAACTGTGGTGGCATCTTTAGTTCTTTATAATATAAGAAAGGCTGCCTGTCTCCAGTGGCCACCAATTAGGTTCTCATTCCTGCTGATGTCACCAAGCCATCATCTCTCAACACTACCAATGCCGTACACCACCTCTGCCCAACCTGCCAATACTAATACTGATGACATACTGAGATCCCAAAGCCAGTGAGGCAAATAGTAGGAAAGAAATGGGACCTGGGCTAGAGAACCACCAGAGTGATGGGTCCTGGGTATGTACAAGACCCACAGGCCTCCTCAACACCAACTCACTACTCTTGAACCAAGTTGTCTGTGACTGCTTGATGATCATTTTTAAAAATTAATTTTGAGAGAGAGAGAAACATGGATTTGTTGTTCCACTTATTTATGCATTCATGGGTTGCTTCTTGTGTCCTGCTCAGAGATCCAACCTACAACATTGGCATATTGGGACAACGCTTGAACCAACTGAGCTACCCAGCCAGGGCCAGATGTGGTCTTTCTTAAGAGGCACCTCATTCTATTTTGTAAAGACTGGTTCCAAAGACATGAGACCTTAAATATAATCTCAGTTTGAGATCCCTGCTGTAATCATCTGTCTGTGGAACATGTGGTCCAAGGAATTCATGGGTTTGTTTGGTTTTCTCAAGCTTCTTAGTAGCAGAGTTGAAACCAGAGTTTGAGTAACCTGACTCCTAATTCAGAGATGTATTCTTTTGTTTATTCACTTATCCACTCAATAAATATATATTGAGGGCTGGTTTCATGGCAGCCACTATGAGAGGTAATATATATGATACGTACTCGACCTTCAGAGCTCACACACTTCCCAATGGTGTGATAAGTATTCTGTAGAGTGAAACTCAAGGTCCAGTGGGAGTTCACGGGAAGGGCTCCTAACCCGGGAAGGGCTTCTGAGCTGAGATGAACTTGAAGCTGAGCCTGAAGGATGAGGCAAAGTTAGCCAGGCTAAGGAAGAAGGGTGACTTGTAGGCAGTGGGCTGCTGAGATTGGGGAGGATAGGCAGTTGTGATCCAGTGAGTCAGAAGACAGCTGAGCACTAAACTTTCTTGCCAATAATGTTATAATAATTCCCTTTAGAAATTAAATAAATATCCATTTTCTTTTTCTTGGTAATAACACAGAATTTTAAAAATAGCAACTCCATGACATAGAGATTGCCTTGTGGATTTATTAGAATGAGGGAAAGAGGACAGGGGTTTAGCTAATGAGAAGGGTAGGATTGGAAGCAATGTTGTGACTTCCAATAAGTTACTAGTATGTAAAATAACTCTTGGGGTAGATCCAGTTTCTGTGGAGCCTGAACTTTATATAGCATGGGGGATACTTTTTAAGAAAAGTAATGAAAAAATATGTTTGTTATTTTTTCAAAGACATGACTATATGGACACACTGCAATTTGGGAGGTGTCTGGTAAAATGAAGGATTCTGAAAGTTAAGCCTCATTAACACCATGATAAACCCTCTCCTAATGACACTATTTTAGAGAGAGATTACCAATAACAGTCATAAAGTCACTCAAGCCATAGGCCAGGCAGAAGGTACTTGAACTCCTGGTTTTCTTTTTTTAATAATATATTTTCTTGATTTCAGGGAGGAAGGGAGAGAGAGAGAGAGAAATGAGAGAGAGAGAGAGAGAGAGAGAGAGAGAGAGAGAGAGAGAGAGAGAGAGAGAATGAATCAATGATGAGAGAGAATCATTGATCAGCTGTCTCCTGCATGCCCTACACTGGGGATTGAGCCTGCAACCCAGGTATGTGCCCCAACTGGGAATCGAACTGTGATATCCTAATTCATAGATTGATGCTCAACCACTGAGCCATGCCTGATTTTCTTAATTTCCAAACTTTCCCTATTTGAATGGTCTGGGGGAGTTTGGACAAGAGAAAGGGAGAAGGGAAAATAACAGATTTTTTTGCCGTGTGTGTGTGTGTGTGTGCGTGTGTGTGTGTGTGTGTGTGTGTGTGTGTACTTATAACTGGAGTCCACTAAGGGGATTTTTCACGGTCAGTTCTAATGCAGTGTTCCACAAAGATTTCAACACCTTCTTAGTAAACAAAGGCCACATAAACCAGAGGTGAATAGCCAAAGAGGACATGGTCTTTCAGCACTTCTCTCTGAAAAACACTGCAGAGGAACTTCCCGTATTAAGTAAATGAACACATAAATCTTCCTGTGGAGACACAAGTTCTCTGTTTCTCAGGAGTGTTTCATTTGGAACAGGGCTCTTCAAGTAGGGATTGGAGAGTGAAAGGGGAGAAGAAAGGAAGGCAGGAAGGGGAGGATTGGATGGGGAATATGGTGCACTGTTAAACTAGCCTCCAAAAAGAAAGAAAAATCCCTGATGCATGTGCCAAGTTCAATTGCATAAATACCCTTACTGTGGCCGATTTCTATCAACAGATCGGCAATGACTCACACGGAATTGGGAAGACATGAGCACCATCAGTTCTTGTAGGTCAGTGAGATCCACTCCAGCAGAGAGATGCCTGGATGTAAACGTTCTGTGGTCTGCTTCACTCTTCCTTGTGGAGCTACAAGAACAGACCTTTTGTTTAAAATGCCTCTCAAATGTGAAAAGCAGGTGCTTTGCTTCGCCTTCAGCACCTGCAATAATATGCAGAGCATGGATTTCAGGTCCCACATGCTCTTGAGTGAATTTTGCTGGATTAAAGCATATTCAGACTCTCGTGAGTAAGGCTGGCCAGGGTTTTGTGAATTCCAGATGGGGTCCTGGCAGCTTGCTCATCAAGTTCTGCTATTAGCAGCTGTAGCCTTCAGAAGTCGAGGCTTGGGGGGGTGGGATGGGGGTGGCTCAAGCTTAGGGAGAGGAGAGAAATAACAAGAACTGTGTCAACGTTTACCAAGGACTACTTAAAATATAGTTTAATTTTGGTAGAATGTGCTTAGAAATGTTTCCAACCCAAATATTCGGTTGATTGATGGGTAGACATCATGTATTTCTATATTAGGAATATATATAGCTTGCAATAAAAGTTTTTAATAAATTGGTATGTGCCTTCAGTTCCTTCTTTTCTTACTTCCTTCCTTCCATTCCTCCTTCCTCCCTTCCTCCTTTCCTTCCTTCCTTCCTTCCTTCCTTCCTTCCTTCCTTCCTTCCTTCCTTCCTTCCTTCCTTCCTTCCTTCCTTCACATTGAGTAATTACAAGGTTCTATGACAGGTGCTAGAGTAAAACAATAAATGAGATGAATAAGACATGGTGTCTACTCTGAAGGAGCTCACAGTCAGAAAGAAGACACTCATACAGCCCGGGCAGCATGACTCAGTTGGTGAGCATCGACCTATAAACCAGGAGACCACAGTTCAATTTCAAGTCAGGGCACGTGCCCAGATTGTGCACTCCAGTATGGAGCATGCAGGAGGCAGCTGATTGATGATTCTCTCTCATCATTGATGTTTCTACCTCTCCTTTTCCCTTCCTCTCTAATAAAATAGAAATATCAAAATCAATAAAAATATGTTTTTTTAAAAAGACACTCATAAACACCTACCTGAAGTGCTATGTTTCAGGGACTGAAATAGAAGGCTAAAAAGCACAAAGCATGGAAGGAGGTAAACTCTCGCTGAAGTAAGGGGACAAAGAGAAATCAAAGTAGAACTTGCAGAGTCATAATACAGAAACTTAAAATATGAGAAGCTTAATGACCAGGAGTGTAGGACAGTATGCAGACAGTGTGAGAAGGGACAGATGGAAGTCCATCAGTTGATCAAGACAATGCAAGGACTTCAGCCTCCCTAGAGATTTGGGGACAAGAAGCAGAAAGGTACTCTGTGCATCAAGATGCCAGGAGAAATCTTATCCTGGAAAATCTTGAAAAGCACACTAGAGTGTTGGCATATTATCCTGCCAGCACTAAGGAGCCACTTTTGAGTTTTTAAAGTGGAGTGATAGGATCATTTCTGGATTTTGTTTTGTTTTGCTTTTAAGGATCACTTTAAGGTTGCTGCATGAAGAAGGGATTGGAGGATAAGAAGCTGAGACAATGAAGGCAGTTAGAAGAATAGAGTATGGGCTTTGCTGACACTATTGACCTTGGGGTCATTCTAATAAGGATGAACAAAGCAGGAGAAGAAACTCAGGAATTTCAAGAAGATGGAATTGTTTGGACTTTGTCATTCTTCTGATGGGGGGCGAAGGAATGGTTTAAATTGCCTCCCATGTATCTTGTTAGGGATGAGGGTAGGGCAGGTACTTAATGAACACTGTTGAAAGAGGGGACATAGCCTGGCCAGCGTGGCTCAGTGGTTGAGCATCAACCTATAAACCAGGAGGTCATGGTTTGATTCTCAGTCAGGGCACATGACTGGTTGCAGGCTCAATCCCCAATGTGGGCCATGCAGGAGGCAGTTAATCAATGATTCTCTCTCATCATTGATGCTTCTATCTCTCCTTTGCTCTCTAAAACCAATAAAAATATTTTTTTAAGAAAGAGGGGACATAGGTGTAGAGTCAGAATTGGAAGAAAAATAACTCAAACATAGGAAACATGTCTCCAAAAAAAATTTTTTTAATTAAAAAAAAACAAGGCTATGTATTCTCCTTTTAAGGATACTCCCTGGAAAACACTCTTAAGACTTCTGCTTATTTTTACTTATCTGAACTTAATAACATAGTTACCCCCAGCTGCAAATGAAATTTTTTCAAAAGGTGTTCTTTATTCCAGTTGAGTATGTTATTTTAAAACATCTAATTATTAAGTGAAAAGGAGAAAGATGGTTTTAGGGGCAACTGTTTGGAACCATTTGGAAATAGTTATCAGTGATATCAGAAAGCTGGATCTTATAGGACCAGCTTCATGGAAAGGGAAGAGTCAAGGAGTGCCTCCAGGCTTCTGGTTTTGATGAAAGAACAGATCGTGGTTTTATTCAATGTGAGCAAAAACTAGAATGTAAGGAAGTTCACAAATTAATCTTTGAGCCCTAGATAACTTGTGGGACAACCAAATGGAAAACATATCTAAACAGCTGTGTTTAAATTTGAGGAGCTCAGAAGATTAATTCCAGTGAATGACACAGACTTGAGCATCATCTATGTGGTGGTTAAAAACAAGGGAGGGAATGAGACAGCATGGACTCTACTTTCCTTTCCTGGTATGGCCTAGATGTGGCTGGAAAAGGCAATATCCCAGAGGCTCCAGCTGTGACCGACCCGATATGGCTACTCTGAGAGCTGAGGGCAGGCATAATTTTCTCTATATCCTCACACAAGTTGGGAAGGACTAGTATGGAAATAGGAAGCACAGGAAAGGTAGAACACATAGAAAAAGGATTCTATGGGGAGTCTGTGGATGAAGAAGAGTTGATTTACAGTGGAATAAGGTTCCACAGCTCACAACAGAAAGCCTGAGGTGGAGGCCAGGAGGGTAGGAAGGAAGCACACTGTGGATGTATATGAGAGAAGAGCTGGCCAGAGAGGCCCACATTATTACGGGTGGCTGAAGATGGAGACAGAATTGTCAGGGTAGGATTCCTGCCCCTGAGTCTTAGCAACTGCTCATTATTTAGGAATAGTTTTTCTCAAAAAAATTTGCTGGAGATATGGCTTTTTGCAAGGTAAACCAGTGTCCTAAATCCAAGTACTAGCTGAGGCCTGAGAACCCCACAATTAAGGGACCTGGGCTAAAGTCTTTAGCCTGTGCTCCAAGGGGAAGCAGGATGAGTAGTAATCCTGAGATTCCTAAAGATATGGCACCAGAGACTCCTTGAATGAGTAGATCCTACCTGACCAAGTGGTAGAGGGAACGTTTTTCTGACTTCCTCTGTAACATTAGCAGCAACTTTTAATGGCTTAGAGATACGTCCTCAGTAGATGGCCATCTGGTATTTAGGAGGATGCATTTATATCAAAGACAGGCAAACTGGAGCCCAAAGGGCCAAATTGGGCCCACTCCCTGTTCTTGTAAACCAAGTTTCATTGAAACACAGCCACTCCCATTTCTTCAGTATTGCCCCTGGCTGCTTTGGTGCCACCACAACAGAGCTGAGTTGTAACAAAGACTGTATGGTTCACACAATCTAAAATGTTTACTATCTGGCTCTTTTCAGAGAAAGTTTGCCAACCCCTAATTGGATAATCTATATAAAGCACTTAATCCAGTATCAAGCACATAGTAAGTGCTAATAAATAATGAGATGTTTTTTTTTTATTTTTACTTTTAAAGCCAAAACTTGATTGCTAATGTCTTTGTTATTGGCAATTTAATTTTAGATGCTCTGGACTAGCAATCCATCCTTGCTAATTTACATGTTATTGGTGGGAAATTTTTCAGATCTCTCCATTTTATCTAAATGCATATACATATAATTTCAGCCATATGGATCTTTACGATGGGGAGATCATGCCTAATTCAACCATATGGAAATTATTTTCAACGTAAAAGCATTTAAAACCAACAGATGATTTCATCTCTTTTATATACGCAATTATTATGAGAGCCAAAATGTCATACTTTTGGATGCCAGGACAAATGAATTCAAAGAGGGTTTTTTTAAAAATCATTAATACTGAATATAAAAAAGATAGGAAAAGTGTGATTCAATTAAAGTATAACATTAATACTTGTCACATATGAAAATTAACAATGTGCTAGAATAGCAAAACAAAATAAGATTCATGGATCTTATGACCTATTTTCCATTTACTTTAAGCACATGATTAAGAGATTTCAGCATTAAAACCAAAATTCTGTGATGTGGCAATATACTATACATTAATGCAAGAGATGTTCAGAATTTGATGGAAAGAAATTTCTTCTGGAGAATATGGGAGATATACCTACTTAATATATTTTATTACATTTAGTGGGAATCAGCTACAGAATGTAATGTGAGAACAGGTAGAGTGAGTTGACATCTCATAAAGAAATACCAAGAAGTGATTTATGAAATGAAAAGTGAAACAGCACAGCTCCATTGCAAGGAGGCTCCAGTGTAGAGCTCAGGTGGTGATGGAAAAGAAAATTACTAATTTGGGGATGTCTACTTGTGTTGTGTTCATTCCTTAGGATCCTGGAAGGGCAGAGAAGTTCATGCCTTATAAAATCTTGGCCACAGTCATACTTAAAGGAGCCATACATTGTTTTCAATGCCTGTTCAGCTCCTCTTTTGCCACTTATTTACCTTGTCATGAAGTTCCTTCCTTTTCCCACAATGCCAATGCTGTGATGGTGGAAATGTTACATATCTGTGCTATCCATGTGGTAGCCTCTAGCCACCTGTGACTCCTGAGCACTTGAAATGTAGCTAATGCAACTGAGAACTAATAAGACTTGTTTGAGTTGTCTTGTACCGATGATGTGGGGAAGTGGGGTTTTTGATATCTAAATCCAGCCTAGCACCAGGAATGCTCAGGGCCTATTCAAGAAGGCAAATAATCCTTTCCACTAATATTTACAGGGTAAAATAAGATTGTTGTTAGAGTATTAAATTTGACAGTAAAATAGCAGTCAAGTTTTCAGGCTAATTTAAATTGGCTAATTGAAATAAGTGAATATTCTAGAAAAATTAAGTGTACTGGACAAAAAGCTGTTCCTAAAATGTTAACTAAAATTTTTATTTGTAGTTCATCTCATGGTAAAATTGTGTAACATGTGATGAACCTAAAGCAGTCATATTTTAATGCAAAATATTAAAATTAAAAGCTATCAAGACTACATTATAAAATTTCCAAAAGCCTCCTAATATTTAAATCAAAAAAGGGGGGATAGTAGAAGAATATCATGTAAGGAAAAATATCCTGTAAGTAAATTACATCTAGAAAATTTTTACTTTAAAAAATTAACTTTCATTTGTAATGCTAACAGCAAGACACCCATGTAAAACATACAGGGTGTCAAAACAAACCAAAGGAAAATCATTTGGGCAAAAAATGAAAAAGGATCGCAAGCCAAATTTATAGAAAAGATTCCTTTATTAACTTGTGGTCAAGAATATGTTTGTATATTTTCAGAAAACAACTCCAAGACCATGTAGATTCCTGCAACAGAGAGGAATTGGCAGGACTGCTCCAGCCATGAAGACAGAAGAGAAACAGTCCAGAGATGGAAGACGCTGACGACACCTTGCCATACTAGAAGTCAGCAGCTGTGCGTCACTGCAGGTTGCCCAGGACCAAACCAGAGAGGGTCGGACCTGCATTACCACCATTTGTCCACCATCCAGAACTGAAATATCATTGCTGACATGTATACATAAGGAACTGTTTGACATAGAAATTGGGACTCAAAAGAACTGTTGGCCCAGAAAGAAACTCACTATAGACTGATTCATTTGCCTCTCAGCATAACCATTATTGCTTGTCTCATTTTCAGATCATATAAGTGTATTTCTAGTATCACATGAGCTCATTCATCTAGGGGAAATGATGGACAACATAGACTGATGAACAAGAACAGACCCGGAGACAGGGAAGCATCAATCAGACTGCCGGACCTCAGAGGGAGGGTAGGGGAGGGTGGGGGTAAGGGGGAAAGATCAACCAAAGGACTTGTGTGCATGCATATGAGCTTAACCAGTGGTCAAGAACAACAGGGGGGTGGGGGCATGCGTGGGGAGGGGTTTGGGATGGGAATGGGGGGGGATGAGGACAAATATGTGATACCTTAATCAATAAAGAAATTTTTAAAAAAATGAAAAAAAAATTACTTTAGGGGCTATATACAAGAGATAAAGGTATGCATAGTTAGGATGATGATAGAAAAAAAATGTACATATATGCTTTCGATATATGGATTACTATCCAAAAGAACCTGAGATAAGGTCATTGTCCCATAGGCTTATCTTACATGATATTTAAATAAAATTGTATTTATTCCCCAAAAATAAAATAAAATAAATTTCTTGTTTTGCTTAGTTTTACTTAATTTAAATTTATGTTTAAATAACCACATATGGCTGATAGTTGCCATATTGGACATCACAGATTCTAAACTGAATAGATTTCAGATTATGCTTAGAACAAAGGGAAATGCTGGGAATTTTTTTTCTATTAGGACACTGATTGATTAATTGCTTGGAGATGTCTCCTAACTATACAGGAGACCCACTAGACTTGACTCCCTACACTCTGCACCTCTCACTGACTCTCATCCTTCATAATGTACTTATCCTGTGTCCCATTTTTGAAACGCATTTCTTCTAGTCACTGATCTGATTAACTCAGTAAAAGATAGTCAGTAAAAGAGCAGAAAGTGTCAAGAGATAGTGCCTTCTCCTAAAGACATTTTTAGTCAGTTTGGTCCAAAGATAAATATCACAAATTTTTAAGAAAAATAAATCATTCAGGTTAAGATTGAAAAAAAAGAATCACTTAGAAATCGTGGAAAATCTTTACAATATCATTTTGGTAAGAACAAATAATTTCAGCAAATTCCAATTTTATGCATGTGTGCAATCCTTAGGTGTTCAAATTATTATACACAATAAAAGTGTTACCATTTTATTAAAGTGAGCAATAGAGTTATGGGACAAAACTGACTCTTTAATATAAGAAATTTCTAGAAGAACTGTAAAATGGAAAGAAAATTTATATAACCGGAATTTATTTACTTTTCTTAGGTAAAGACCAGTCTGCCTATTAGGTAATGCATTTTAAAAGTGTGTCAATTTCATTTATGACTAAAGTATGTATCCCACAAATCTGCCACCAAAACATCATCTTTCTGATGAAATTATTTATTATTTTCTTTTTTTATGAGTTTCAGTATCTTTTCTCCTGAGATTTAGTTTCCCCACCTCCAATGGAGATCAAACACCTGAGCGACCTCCCTGTGACCTAGAACTCAGGGTACAGGCTGCCCGCTCTTACTGGGCAATTCTGAGGGGAGAATATGATTGTATCTTCAAAAGAGTCTTAACCTTTTGCACTCGGATGTTGAGTGTGACTTGACACGGTTAGCATTAGAATAAAGGAACTGAGAAAAAAGCAAGTGAGTGCAAAGGGTTAAAGAGCAGAATGTGCTGTCCCCCACATGGCACTGATTTTTATCCAGTTATCATGTTTCTGTTTTAAAGAGATTGCCAAATTTTCAACAAGCAAATGGAAAGAATTGACCCACAGTCCTCAATGCACGTTTATCTATCTATCTATCTATCTATCTATCTATCTATCTATCTATCTCCATCACTACTTCCCTTCCAGGTAGATCCCACACAGAGCCATCCCAGTCTGATAGTGGAGCCATCCCAGCCTTGGGAAAGAAAAGCTTCATCTATATATACTAGTAGCCCAGCACATGATATCATGCGCAGTAGGCCGTCCACCACTTCCATGGAAGCCGCACCCCTTCTGCGGGAGGAGGGAGGGACCCGTGCCGATTCTGCGGGAGGCGTTCCACTTCCACGGGAGGTAGGAAGCAGCCGCGCCAATTCCACAATTCCATGGGAGGCGGGAGAGACCCATGCCGATTCCACGGAGGTGGGAGGGAGACGCCACGGCTGCCTGCATTGGGGGGCAGGAGGGGCGGGGACCTAGAGGTGCTCCATGCATGCGCAGCCTCGGTTATTACTGTGACACCATAACAGACAATTTGCATATTACCTCTTTATATATATATGTATATAGATAGATAAAAGCCAAGCAACCAGAATGACCGGAACAACTAGTCACCATGACACGCACCGTGGCCGGCCAACCGGCCTGATCAGGTGCGAGGCCGGCCAACCTCCTGTGGCCCCTCCCCACAGCTGGCCCTGATCAGGGCAGGCTGGCCGGACCCCACCTGTGCACAAATTCATGTACTGGACCTGTAGTAGTTGTATAAAAGAATAAGGCCAAGTCCTTTTTATTCCATTTGGCTTCCACCCAACATAGCTTAATTCCCTGGACATAGTTCTATCGGAGCCAGTTGGCTATCTGTTGGCTGTCATGTTATGTTTTTAGTTGTCTATGTTCTAAATTCATTTCAAATGTATGTAATTAAAAGGTTTAGATAATCCTTAGGTTTAATGGAAAATAAAATTAACATTTGATGTGTACACGTGAAAGGAATATTTTAAATCCTTTTTGGTATCATATGGATGCTAATAGTGATAATTAACATGAAGGAAAGTTTTGATAAACTTAATATTAGCAGAAAAATAAATATTGATCAAAGTTGCTGCCTTAATTAGATTGAAGTGACATAACGAAAGATAAAATCGCAATTAAATATTTTTTAATTGCCATCAAAAGAAAGACGGAAAGTGAAAAGTAGCATAGGCTTGGGTAAGTAGAAAATAATTATGTAAAAAAGATAAAGTATGCATAATATTGCAAGTGATATAACTTTTTCCATTTTTAAGATTAAAATTGTCTGTTCTTATAGGCTCTTGACACAGAGATCCACCCCTCATGCCCCAACCCCATTCTGAGGAAACTTGGAAAAAGTCCATTTTAGAGCCCAGAGCTCAGTAAGAGAGAAACCTCTGATCTCCAAGTTAACCTGGGTCAAAAGACTTCCCTTTGTGTGAGGTGGGCCCTCAACAGCACAGGTAAGATGTATAAACCAGAAAAATGTTTGTCTAAGTATGAACCATAAAGGGAGTTTCTGCGGGTCAGAAGTGAAAAAGGCATTCGCAATGGGCTGAATTGTGCTC
This sequence comes from Cnephaeus nilssonii, assembly GCF_951640355.1. Taxonomy (NCBI): domain Eukaryota; kingdom Metazoa; phylum Chordata; class Mammalia; order Chiroptera; family Vespertilionidae; genus Cnephaeus; species Cnephaeus nilssonii. Next base: position 14,285,578 of record NC_137088.1, on the reverse strand, counting down.
GGCTCCCCCCATTCATATGTTGGAGTACCTCAGAATAAATATGACTCTATTTGGAGATAGAGTCTTTATAAATGAGGTCATGAGGGTGAGCCCTAATCCAATATGACAGGTGTCCTTATAAGAAGAAAAGATTCGGACATAAATACACATAGAGAAAGACCATGTGAGGACACCCAAAGAAGACAGCCATCTACAAGGCCTTAGAAGAAACCAAACCTACCCAGACCTAGATCTTGGACATCTCGCCTTCAGCACTGCGAGAAAATACATTCCTGCTTGTAAGCCACCCAGTCTAGGGTTCTTTGTTATGGCAGTCCTAGCAGACTAAGACAGGCACCTTTCCAAAATATCTAAATCCAGTTGGTTCCTCCATCAAATCACACATTAGAGGAGTGATTAAAATGTGTCTCATTACTATGAAAGAAAGACATACCATGATCGGGTTGTCGGGTGCTGATCACAAGATTTTCTCACTCCACTTCTAAACATAAGATCCGTCCCCAAGCCAGATCTGAGATGCTTGCTCATTTTTCTACTTTTTAAATGCCTAGCAAATAGAACTCCTAAGTGATTAGTAACATCAGAAGCAGGAAAAAAGAAAACGCTGTCTCCCCGTGACAGCGTTGTCCAGACCTCTTCCCCAGCTGGGCCAGCAGCAGAGGAACAACTCTCAAAAGAAGCCACTGAGGAGAACTTGAAAATAAATGGGAGCTGTGTGAAACAATCAACCTCACTTCCCGGCACTCACTCGTGTCTTTGTCAAGCAACAGGAACACCAGCATTGCCCTAATGGAGGGGAACAATGACCTATTTATTCTGATATCCTGTCTCCTGCTGAGGGTTATGCCAGGTTCTTTTGAGGAAGGGCTAAACACCACTAAGTACCCTATTGTGTACCACTTGATCTGGTATGAAGTGGGGGCACTTTGGAGAGTATGGGAAGGGTGGTCTTCTTCCTGAAGCATGTGGGATGTGTAAACAATATCCAGTCATTCGTCCCTGAATTTGGATTTCTGGGGACCTCGGTTAGCAGGATTTCTGAACTGCAAAAAACATGCTGTGAGTGGTGACAACACACACGCCACTGTGTATTTTGTTATTTGCAACCGCCTTTAGGTTTCTCTGTGCCTGGCCTTCTTTGCCTTCCAAAATTATCAGACTTTTCTAAGCTTTTTATTTTGACCTTGGGTAAATGTTATGTGTTCGATTTTTCACTCTTGCACGTGGAATACTAATAACTTCTAGTATTCCATATTGATTAGGTGCATTAAAAATGTATGACCTCTAACTTTACCTGGAGCATCAAGACAATTATTCTATTTATCTCTACTTGATATTTACCTTTTTACACAGCTGTTTATAAAAACAACAACTCTATTCCCTCTGGAATGCTTTGCAACTCCAAATGCGTTTTTGTATTTCCTACTACTTGCATTATTTTGTTAGAATTGTATGTTTACTCAATGAAATTTTTATTACATATTTTATATTTATTCATGAGGTTTCAAAAGACAGCAATGATTTTAAATTCTGAACTGAGTACCCATATATTCTTTATAAAAAGTTTAAAAGTCTCACAACATGTTCTCATTATATCTCACTATATCTGGGTCCCTGGTTCTTCCATTGTTTGTAGCACCAGCGATGAGATGCCCTGAACATATACAATTTGGCATCTTTTATGTGGTAATGTTTCCGGGAAGACATCGAAACCTCAATTCTTATCTTCTTAAAGGAAAGATTTCATTTAAGAGACAAAGGGCAGCAAAACAAGCAAGAATGTATTGGCTGCAGCAAAAGCACACTCAGGACATTGAGACAAGGAAGGGCTTGGCATAGAAGAAGCAACAGGAGAGCTTAGGCGGGGCTGCGTTGGCTCCCTGGGAAGTCAGAGAAAAGGGGGCCTTGGGGACAGGTTCCGGGACTTAGCCTGGGATGAGCTGCCGCTGCCCATTGCTTCCCTAGTTGCAAGTCTCCTGGGGTCCCTTAGAGTTTAAGAGATGCATGACTGTGGGGAAGGAGAGAAAGAAGGGAATGGCACAAGCATGCTCCCCAAAAGGAGAGGGGTGCTGGGTCCTTCGTGGTAAAGGTATTTATCTCTCTCCTACAAGCAGGAATCTTAGGGGAGGTCTCAGGGGAGGGTCTCAATAGAATATTCTTCAGCTTTCCAATTGTGCTCTTTTAGAATTGTGGTCTCTACTGATAGAGACCAGACATGGAGTCATTAGATAATGCAGCTGGTCCTGAGGTAGACAAGGCATCATTTCTCTAGTTTCGCTACTTTTCTGGGCCTGGAGCTGAAATACAACTGAGGTCTAGATGTTATCTTTAGAAAGGAAAAACCAGGGTGGCTAAACTGCACAACCAGTGATATGTTAGGGGAGGAAAGGTCACCTGGGGTGAGGTCCTTGTTTCCCCAGTTTTGCCCCTTGCTAAGCACCTGGGGTTTTCTGGCCTGGTGACCTTCTACACCTGGGCCATCAGCCTTGCTCCGTTCATGTATGTCTAACTGCCTATTACAGAAAGAGCTACAAGAAAATGGGTAAAAACTCAAGTGAAACATTATTCCAAAGCAATTTTCTCTGAAAGGAATACCCTCACTGAAGTGACAATAGGGTTCATATGTGAAAATGCTCCTTTAGAAGCACTAGAAACTGGGGCACAGCCAGAGTGCTGTTCAGGGTGGCCTGCCGGAGTGGATGAAAAATTAGCAGCAGAGGAAGGGAAAGAGCCATTCGCATTGCATTTGAGCTTCCACTTATTTTGGCCAACCTCCTATTGTCTGGTTCTGTAAATCTGTAAAAAATAATATTTTATATTGTTTTCATTTTATGAGAGCAATTTTATTAAACTCAATGCATGCACTGATCCAAATGTATAAAATATAAAGCAGTCTGCCCCATATAACCTTGTGTTTTTAATGATGCAATATCCAGAAATAACCAGAAAATAAAATTATATCATATGAAATAGGAGAAGACCAATACATGAATCCTATTTGACCCATTCATGCTACACTCAACAGTCCTGTTCCCAGGATACTTCGCAGAAATCGTGGAGTAGAGTTTCCATTTAGTGATGTAGGAGAGAAAAAATCTTTTTCTCTCTACCTTCCTTGGTTCAATAGCTGGGGCCCACAAATCAAACTGATTAAAGACATTAACAAGGGAAAAAAGTAGTTTTAATTACATATGTATGCACTACATCTCACAGAGAAAAATGTGGCTCCAGCAGGCAGCCAGATGAAGATTTGTATACCATCTTAGGCTAAACAAAGGAAAAGGGATTTGGGGCTTCTGGGCAGGGGAGGTAAGTTTTGGGAAAGTGAAGGGAAGAAAGATATGATAAATGAGGGTTGTCTTGTTATGCAGATTAGAGACTCTCAGGTGGTGAGTTGTGCTCTTCCTGGTATAGAAACATCTCAACAAATGGAAATTTCCTTTAGAAGTGTAAATTTCCTTCATAAAAGGAGAAATTAATATTATATTTTTAGGCAGTTGGGGTGAGGTAAAGAGTGTCTCCTGTGTCTGCTGGCTCTCCATATAGTCCTTATGCCAAAGTGGCATATTTTGGGGTGACATTTTCTGGTATCCTTAAGTGACATTTTAATCACAAATTAATGAATGTTAAATGCATCACTGCCCACTCTTCTTGTTCATTGGAGAATTAACAGACTTCATTTCATCCCAGGGAAACTGCTAAATAATTTATGAATATAATTTGCTACAAAGCCTTTTGTTTTGTAACAGGAATTAGAAAAACTTTTCTATAAAGAGCCAGATATAAATAAATACAGGGCCAGGACTAGGGTAAGTCATGTGAGGCATCAAGGCATAAAATGTAAGAAAGCTCTCACTCTCAGGGTCCTGCAGGTGCCCCTGGGAATGAGTGCCTATTTAAATTTTGCACCCTAGGCACCTTACTCACCCTAGTCCTGACCATGAGTATATCTGTTAGGCTTTGCCGGCCAGATGGTTTCTTATAACTAATTTTGTAATTAGCTAGTTATTAATAATAGGGAAGGAGTAAAGGAAAGGCCAGACAATCTAGGCAGGTTATTTGGGCAGCTTCACCAGGAAGCTGCAGCTTTGCACTCTCCAGGAAACCACAGGTCTGTTCCCGGCAAAATACTGGGGGAAGGGAGCTGGAAAAAGGGAAGATAGACACGGGCCCTGTAAAGTTGGGATGACATAGGGAAAGTACTTGTCTCTCAATCACACCAGGGGACAGAGATGGTTGATCAGAATGGGCGGGGCCACTGCAAGCATGCAAAAACTTGAGACTACACAATCTCTTAAACAAAGGAGCTCACTTTTTTGGTGCGCTTGGCTCATGACTATTGTTGGCCTTGACTCTTGGCTTTGTGGGGCTCTTTTGCTTTTGCTTCCTTGCATTCACCCCAATGGCCCATGGCCATGTGAACCCCACATGCAATGGACTAATGGATTGCAATGAGGAAACACAAGCTAAACTAGCTTGATGCTGGACTAGACCCGGCTCCAACATGGAAAGGGAACGTCTGGACACTGACTCTGATTTTAGCTCTGCTAAAGCCCTAGCTACTCTTCTTCTCTGACTGGACTAAGGGAAATGGGACTTTGGAAACTCAGAGATTTAATTCCACAAAAATAAAGCTTTCTACTATCTCTCATCCTCCAATGGGGGCCTCTGGAAATTCTTATTCCAGTGGTACCCCAAGAATCCCACCCCCACAAGCAACCAGGGGAGAAAAAGCCCTCTCCCCTCCATCAACATAACTACCCAACTCTGTCATTGTAGCACCATAACATTATGAATAATGCTAAATGAATAGGCATGGCTGTGTTCCAACTAAACTTTATTTGTAAAAACAGGCAGTGGGCAAGACTTGGCCTGAGGGCTATAGTTTGCCAACTCTAGGTCTATGCGAATATTTAAAATGAATACAAATGTTACATTATTTGATTTGCCCATTAAATTTCATCAGCATGCAGAAAATGTTGCCAACAAATGACATCTATTGAAAAACACGTTTCCAGAACAGTCCTTGGACTTAAGTAATACTGGAAAGAAGGTTCCAAAAGTGGGGTTGATCTCTGGGTTGAGACACATATATGTTTTCACACCTTTTAGAATTTATTTCCTTTTTTTGGAGGGGGGATTTCAACCACCCACCTCCTAGTTCACTTGTCAAAATGCTACTCATCCTTTAAAAGCTAAATTTAAAAACTGCTTCCTCTATGAAACTCTCTTTTTGTCTCACCTCCTCCAAATACAAAATTACTCACACTTCTTCTGTGATGATATAGCCTCTGGTTTGGAATTCTATACTAAAAGTCTTCAACCTGCCTCGGGTTACAATTAGCTATTACACGTGCGTCATCCTCACTAAACTGTAAAGGCAGGGCCCATATTGAACTCACTTATTTTCCAAAATACTAAAGCGTATTATATTCATGGTGGTCTTTAAATATACCGTATTTTCTGGCGTATAAGACGACTTTTTAACTCAGGAAAATCTTCTATATGCCCAGTCGTCTTATACGCCGGAAAATACGGTATATGGAAATAAAGTGAATTGATATTTTGCATTGATTCGCTCTTAAGGGTTTATAAAGTGGCACTCTTACAAATCCCTCCCATACCACAGCACTCCAAAAAGGAGCACCCTGAAGCCATGTGGGAAGCAGGCGAGGCAGTCTCTTGGCTCCAGACCATGATCACCACCCACACTTTATATTTTAACAAGCTGATATACCACCCACCAGTTCATTATTATCCTCCCATTTTCTGATGCTGTGTAACTCGGGATGAGAATATTCGAAGAGTCCAAACATGCTGTCCTTTATCGGAAAAAGATTAATTGCAAACAATTTTTCAAAGTTATTCAACCAAATGCTATGACATCTGGGATTTTCTTCATAATAATTTACTGGTGCAGGGGAATAGAGGATGTAGATGAAACAACAATGAGTTGATGATTCTTATACTTAGGTGATGGGTACACAGGGGTTCTTGTACATTTCTCTCCAGTTTTGTGTATGCTTAAAATTTATCAATAAAAATAGCAATTTAGGTAAAAGGCAGAGCTATTTTAAAGTCTGCCTTTGCCTTTGATAAATATATTTTTCTTTCGAGGCCAATTCACAGGGAAATGGAAAGAAGGATGATGGATGAATAAACAGATGATAGATGATAGATAGATAGATAGATAGATAGATAGATAGATAGATGATAGATAGTAGATATAGATAGATGATAGATAAAGCATTTCCTCTGTACTCATTTTTCAGACTTTCATTTGTCTTGCCCTAATTTCTTCTAAACCATAATCCATTGGTCAGTGTTTATATTCACAACTCTGATAGTTTTTTCATTGTCGTAGCCAAAAGAAGTGTTGCATAATGGTTGGCAGCAGGAGGGATGGGAGAGACACTCACATTAATGCTAGCTAACTGTAAGTGCATAATTTAGACGATTTGAAATGCTATATATTAATACACTTAATCCTTCTGTATACTAACCAGTGAATTAAATCCTGTTTTTTACCCTACGTTAGAGAAGATATTAGTAACTTGACCAAGTACACACAATTTGCAAATGGTGGAACTGGTATGAGAATGCATACATCTGGCCTCAGAGCCACTACTTGTAACAATTTTGTCATGTAATAAAAAGCATATAGTAGAATTTAAAGAATTTACCAAACCAAGCCCAAGTTCCCATTCTTTAGCCCCTAACTCTATTTCCCAGCTTCTACCCACAATTTCCTCCTTAGAATGTGGCTTGTGTAACTATCTCCATGGACTGCTTTTTCCCAAAGCCTTAGAGGTCCATCTCAGTACTAGTCAGTTTTTCTGCAGTGACAAAACCTCAAAAATCTTAGTGGCTTACAACAACAAAGGCTTATTCCTTGCTCATGTTATGTTTCTACTGTGGCAGGACTGCAGCCAGGCTGTAGTCTGCTCCATGTGTTTGCTCATTCAGAGACCTAGAAGGGAAGAGAAGCTCCTATGTGTGACGCGCCTGTGTTCAGGGCACAGGAGAAGAGCAGGAGCTCTGATGGAAATTTGTGATGCCTCTGAAAGTCTCTGTGTGAGCAAGGAATACATCACGTCCTCTCGTGTTTCATTGTCCAAAGCACATCATTTGGCCAAACCCAAAGGCAGTGAGGCAAGATGTTTATCCTTCACCCAGGAAGCACAGAAAGATATATGGGAACAGGCAGGAGGGGCAGGGTGGGTGGGTGGGACGTAATCAACCAAAGACCTTGTATGTATATAGGCATCACCTATGGACACAGACAATCGGGAGGTGATGGCCTGGGGTGGGGTGGGGGAGGGGGCTGGAGGGGGTCAATGGGAGGACAAAGGGGGACATACATAATACTTTCAACAATAAAGATTTTTTTAAAAAAAGAATGTTTTCTGTGAATAAAAGAAAAAAAGGGGGAGGGTAAATAATTGTGAAAACTGGTGTCATCTACCTCCTTCCTTTCAATATCTATTTCTCACAATAACCGACATAGCATGTCTCCAGAGTCCATCATTACCCACTCTCTGGTTTAAGAATTTTCTTTAATCATACAAACAGGAGCCTTCAGTGTTCTTAATTCCAACCCTCCCATCTTGGAAAAAAATGGCACTTGTTGTCCAAAAGCATACGTATAGCTCATGGATAAATTGTTACAAGAACACAAGACTCTTAAATGCCATCCAGGGCCCTCTTCAGGGTTCTCCTAAAGATGATAAAAATAAAAGTCCATGGGCATCTGGCCTTTTAGTGATCAAGGTGACATTTGGAACAAAGAAGATATTATTATTTAGGATTACATACATCAAAGAGCATAAACCCTACTACACCATCTTAAACATAAAAAGGGGTTATTTTTCTCACATGATACAAAACCCCAAAGTAGGCTTACCTGGGCTTGTACAGTCAAGAACCCAAGCTCCTTTTCATTTTCATCTTCACCTACTTAAGCATCTTTTTACTTTGTACTTGCAGCAAAGCAACTGCCTTTCTGGCCCCATGTTTAAGTTCCATGCAGGAAGAAGGCTAAAAGAACAAAGAGTGTAAAGAACCCTGGCTGGTGTTACTCAGTGGTTAGAGCATCACTCCATACACAGAAGGGTTTAGGGTTCGATTCTCGGTCAAGGGCCCATACCTAGGTTGGAAGTTAGTTCGCTGGTCCCAGTCAGGGCATGTGCCAGAGGTAACCAATCAATGAGTCTCTCTCACATTGAAGTTTCTCTTTCTCTTTCTCTCCCCCTTCTTTCAACTCTCTAAAAATCAATGGAAAAATCATCCTCAGGTGAGGGTTAACAAAAAATAAAAAAATAAGTGAAAACCTAGGCATACTCCTTTTAACCTTTTGCACTCGGATGTCGAGTGTGACTCGACACAGTTAGCATTAGAATAAAGGAATCGAGAAAAAAGCAAGTGAGTGCAAAGGGTTAAGTATGATAAAATAGCCTACCCAATTCTGTTTATATCCTATTGGTCAAAACTAGTCACAGCATCATCCTTACTTGCAAAAACATCTGAGTTACTATCTTTATTTTTTAAGTTTTTATCTGGAAATAATTAGAGTCGCAAGAAGTTGCAAAAATCATACTAAGAGGTGCCAGGTAGCCATTATACTACTTCGCCCCAATGATATTATCTTCCATAGCTATGGTACATTACCAGCCCAACCAGTGTGGTTCAGTGGTTGAGTGTCGACCTATGAACCAGAAGGTCATGGCTCAATTCCGATGTCAGAGCACATGCCCAAGTTGCAGGCTCAATTCCCAGTGCGGGGCATGCAGGAGGCAGCTGAACATTGATTCTCTCTCATCATTGATGTTTCTATCTCTCCCTTCCTCTCTGAAATCAATGAAAAATATTTTTAAAAATACTTCAGAAATTTACATCGACAGACCAGACTACCAACCTCATTATGATTTCACCAATGTGTTGTTTTTCATGAATTCGGTTTTCTTTTTTTTTATATATTTCAGTGACATTTTATCGACTATATAGATTCATATAACTATGGTCACAATCAAGATACAGAGCAGTTCCATAACACAAAGGAACTTCAGGAGCTGGGTTTTTTTTTAACTACACACATTGCAGCCCTGAAAGAAATCAGGGATCCTGCTAGGAAGAAAAAAGAAAAAAATGCATTTGGGGGAGCCAACAAGTAGCACCTGCCACAAAGGGCAGCTATTTTAAGGAGAGGGAGTTTTCCATGATCTTGGAGGTATGAATAGATTTCATCCACACCCCCATCCTTCCTCCAAACACATACACTCCTTTTGTCCTTTAGAAATCTCTCAAACAAATGCCATACAATTTGATTTATCTCATACTGCAGGGCTGTAATGACCCCATTGAGATGTGGAATTCATGGTTTCAAGAAACAGCAAATATATGTCTTAGTTCAATACCACTAAAACCACCCAAGAGACCAATGAAAGAACAAAGGGTTTTTATTGTTATTGTTCTAATGAGAATAATTCTTTGATACAGGACCAAAAGGCAACAAGTATAGAGGAAGGAAAAACCCAGAGGGTCTCAAATTGCATCATATTTGACAGGGGTCTTGGAGTAAAGGGATCTCTTAACTCGAGGGCCCACTGTTATTTTCAGTTCAATTCCAGAATTTTCTGAATGAAATCCAGCTATTTTCTTCCTATGGACCCTGAGAAACATTCCTTCTTGTAGTCTAACATGAAAGTTCTCAAAGTGTCAATAATGAGAAGAAATGAATATGAGCAAACATGTAGAGAATATGCATATTCTAGGTGGGAAAAAATATCTTCCAGAAAGTACAAATCCATATAATAAAATATGATCATTTATTAAAGTGCTTTATTTGAATTTGTTCTGTCAAAACATGGGCAAGCTTGATCTGATGCATCTGATTGGTAACTAATAATGTCCATTTCATGATATTCCAATGACTTATGTAAGATTTGTCCTCCTTACAACTATTGGTTATTGAGGAATCCACTGCAATCATTGCTAATAGAATTAGCAACTAGCTGCTCAGACCCTAAGGAAAATGACCTCAGCCCAAGCAGAGAGCTACAGGAAAAGCAGTTAATCCTCCTGAGCACATCCTTTTAAAATGGTATCTTTTCCATAACTTTTAAAAAAGGTTTTTTTAAGTTGATTTTTAGAGGAGAGGAATGGAGAGGGAGAGAGAGAGAGAGAGGGGGAGAGACATTGATGTGAGAGCGAAACATCATTTGGCTATCTCCTGCACACCTCTTACTGAGAACAAGCCCACAATCTGGGCATGTACCCTGACTGGGAATTGACAACCTTTCAGCGCATGGGATGCCCAACCAACTGAGCCACATCAGCCAGGGCCCCACAATTTTTTGAGGTAATCTTTGGCATAATATAAAACACCAGAGTAAGAAGCTTAAAACTAAGGGCCAAACTATTCAATATTCTATTCAAACCTTAATGGTCAAACTGCAAGACGACCAGCAAAAATAATCAGGGTGATACCACTGCTATGAACCAGCTCCCCTAAGACTAAGTGGTGCAGACATCAATCCACTCTTTCCCCAGCTCCACTTGGCTCCAGTTCTAGAACCTGCCCTCAATAGCTGTGGGTGGATGATATTTTTATGTCCTCATTTTCCTTCATGTTAGAGGTTAGCTTCTGAACCCCAAACAATTCAAGACCAGAGAAAGCCATAGGACTAATAAGGCCTTCTCAGGTTTCAGACATGAGTGAAGCAGATGAGTGTATGACAATAAGGGATAGTGAAGACTGTGCCTAAGAGAGAAGCATAAATTCCCTCCCCAAACATATTCAAACACAGTAAAAATATCACAAGACAATGAAAACAGAACAATGAATGGTGTGCTCATTGGATAGTGTGAGGGACAAATTCAGTCTAGGATCCCCCAACATGGGACTTTGACCAGGTAAAAGACAAATATGAGACCAGTAGTGTTCTTTCAGTCCCCTATCTGCTTCCCAGAAATTGGGAGGAGGGGCGTGGGACTGAAAATTCCAACCCTCTATTTATGGTTGGTTCCCCTGGCAACCAGCCTCCATCCTTAGTTGCTTTCCAAAAACCCAGTTTAACACAAACTTTAACACAAACCCAGTTGTGGTAGAAAGGGGCTTGTTATATGTAACAAAACACCCATTTCACCTTTATGGCTTTGAAGGTGTTCAGGAACTAAGGACAAGAGAAGAACTATTATAACAAAAGATGCTCTCATTGCTCTTATTGCTTGGCCAGTGGTTTCATCAGCCATGCCAAGGTACTGAAGTCTCCACAGAAACCCACAAGGATCGGGGCCTGAGAGTTTCCAGGTTGGGAAACACATGGAGATTCTGAGAGAGTGGCAGAGTGGGAGCGGGCAGGGAAGCTCTGAGCTCCTTCCCCATACCTTGCCCTATGCATCTCTTCCTTTTGGATATTCTTGAGTTCTTCCCTTTAATAAGAAACCAGTGATCTAGCAAAGAAAATGTTTCTCTGAGTTCTCTGAGCTGCTTTTGCAAAATGGGAGGGGGTCATGGGAACCTCTGATCAATAGTTCGGTCAGAAGCACAGATGACAACCTGGACTTGCAGTTGGCATCTGAAGTGGAGGACAATCTCATAGGATGGAGCCCTTAACCTGTGGAATCTAATGCCATGTTGGGGTAGACAGTGTCAAAATTGAGTTGAACTGTAGGATACTCAGCTGGTGTCCAAAAACTGCTTGATGTGGGATTCCCCCCAGCCTCCCTGCCCATCCACATTGCAACTGCGTGTGGAACATTTTACATGGCTTAATTCAAACCCTAAATAGGATAATATCAAACATTTGTGTAGTATTTGCTATGTGCTTAGAACTGTAACACATGCATTTCTCACACAATACTAAGAACCAAGTATTATTTGGAGGAAACTGAGGCACAAAAGGATTTTGTAACTTGTTTATGGTCACTCAACTAGTAGGCAGCAAGGCTAGGATTCAAAATCAGGCCACCTGGCTTCAGAGTCTGTGTTCTTTACACACTAAAATAACAACTCTTTTTATTTTTAAAGAAATTCAATTTCATGTAGTCAAAATAAGCAAGGGTTTCTAATATGCTCCATAAATCCCTTTTAAGTTGTCTATTTATGGACTAGGCTCTGCTTCAGCTTCACTAGGATGTATTGATGAGCTCCAGGAAGGACCACACACACGGGTATGATGCCACAGACAAATGCTGAAGGATGCCATACTTAGCACCAAGCCTGGGGACATTGCATAATACTCTACATATAAGGATCTTCAGAAAAACATAATCCTTTCTGACATTAGGCTCAGGAATAGTTACAATTGTTCTGAACAATGGGTTGGCTTTGAATAACTTACTCCTTGGTTTAACAACTACTGGTATATAGCTGGCCTTGTGTCAGAGCATGTATCAGGTTATACATTTTTCTATCTTCCTCACTCCAGCCTTTATTTTATGTCCTAACTTTCGCTCCCTTGCAGAGGCGATCCTAATTCTTTTTATTTAAGGTATCTGGAATGTGTGAATACTTGTAAGTTTTTCTAAACCCATTTTAGAGTAAGATCAGTCAATGAATTAATAAATTAATTGGGGAAGATATTCCACTAAGAGAAGATGGCCCAGAGAAGACAGAGAAGAAGAGAGAGACTTGTAGACAACATCAGTTAGAATGCTCTCAGGTAAAAGAAAAAAGAAAAAAAACCTATAAGAAGACCTAAAATTCAAGGCCATGCATTTTAATTCAACAAGAAGTCTGGAGGTTGCTCCTCCCAGGTTAGTTCATCAGCTCTGCATGACAGTGTGGAGGACAGTTGTCTGACATTCTCCTGGACTCTGCCCTGGGATGTTCAGGTGGCTGCTGCCACTTTCTACATGACCTCCTCATGTGACTGCTCCCAAAGGTAGGAAAGTTCTTTTCACATACTGTCCTGCTTTCATCCTGGAGGAAAACCCATCTCAGAAGGACTCCATAAGACTGCCTCTTATACCTCCTTGTTCGAATCTATGTGACATGCCATTCTTGGTTGCCAGGGAAGTTTTTTCATCCCTTATAGTAGAAAGCAGAAAAGCAAAATTGAAGCTAGGAGTGGTTGTTAAGAGGCCAAGTATTCTTGTCTGCCACAAGAATTTAATAAAAAAACAACAACACTGGTTATATAAAATATTTAACAACAGAGATGGAGCAATAACCAATCAGATCAGAGGATAGCCTTGCACCGCTGGTTAGAATCTAGTGTGTATGTGTGGAAGGCGGGGGGGGGGGGGGGGGAGGAGGGGGTTCTACTTATACATTAGTTGTAATTAGATTTGTACCAAACCATTAGCAAAACTCTCACAAGAATGTTTGTGTTAACCTTGTAGTTCTTCCCAGGAAAGAGACTGCAGAGCTTCTGTTGAACGCAGAGTTGAGGAGGGAGGTGCACTGGCTGTCAGCAGTCCATGGGGATATTCCTAGGTTACCTCGAGGTTGAAAGCCAGGCAGGTCAAGGCCACAGGTCCGGAATGATCATCTAACTTTGACAGAGCCGCTCTGAGTTTGTTCTCTTTCTTTACTGGGTTTGAAAAGCATTTAACTGCTAGCGAAATGTCTGATCAACATAGGTAATTTGTTGCAGCTGTAGTGTAGGGTTTCCCAAAATGTGATCTGCATCAGAATGCCCTAGGCATGCTTGTCTAAAATTCATTTCCCTGGACCCCATTCCAGACCTATAAATTCGATATTCTGATTCATTGATTTGGGGTAGGTCCCAAGTTTCTGCATTTTAAGCAAGATCTAAAGTTGGAAACTGACCAAGATTCCCCATAACCAAGACTGCCCTAAAAAGATGCCTATTTCAGTAATTGGAGATGTGACCGAAGTTAAATTTTGAGGATGATTACTTTTAATGCTAATGTTTTTTTTTCTTCTTTCCTCAACTCTTGTGTTTGACATTTGGCCTTGAAATTCTCATACAGATTCTGAAATTACATTCCTGGTTTCTCTTGGCTTGTGTCTATGTATGCAAAGCGAAAAGTGAAATGTTCACTGAAAAGTGTTATATATAAATCACTAATTGGCCCTGCTTTGTTCCTTTCATCATTGAGGCCATATCTTAGAATAATTGTTTTAAATTACCGAAGCATGTTCCCCCACCCCCTAGGAGTTAAATAAAAACAGGCAAGCACAGACAAATACAAGAAGTACTACTTTATGAGTGGTTGAAATTCAGGTACTCTTTTATTAGACCACAGCAATATGAGACAGATTAAATTTCAAGCATGGAGACTTTTAGTATTGTTCCTGTGATTGCAAGGCATCCACAGGCATTCCCTTGCACTAATAATTACCCTCTCAGTTAATGCAATTGTTCCTAAAAATTAAACAGAAAGGTTCTAAGAAAATTACAGGGTTTTTTTTTGTTTGTTTATCTCAACACTAGAGGATAAACTGTGGATTAATTAATTGCTCCTGTGTCAGTTTCTATTCGGTATTGATTTTCAATTCAGAGTGAAAGCTTATGCTCTCACACTAAAAAGCCTGTTTATAAGATCATTTTTTAATCCTCTTCTGAAAAGGTTTAATTTATAATTGAATATGCTCTCTCCTCTGCTTTAATTGTTCACAACAAACAATGCAAATGAAAATGTCCTTTATGGCATGGAAAACTGGGGATGAGAGAATTCTCACACACTGACTTTCAATATGTTCTTATGGTTTCTCCAGAAATAGCATTATATTTGAATAAGTGACCTCTCCCATTACAATGGAAACATGGAACAAAAGAATGAGGGCACAGGTTTCTATCCCAGAGGCAAGCCCACCAAGACCCAACAGAATAATAAAGAGCAATAGTTTTGCTTAATGACTAAAATGAGTAATAATTCTGTTCAGGCTTTATTTCCCCTGCCTGTGCCTTCTCCTGGCCCCCTCCTTCCCTTTCCCTCTTCTAACCTCAATGTCTTCTCATCTCTTGTTAATCCTTAAAAGTCCTTTGTAGGGTGTGTGTGTGTTTGTTTTTTTTTAAATATGTTTTTATTGATTTCAGAGAGGGAGAGAGAGAAACATCAATGATGAGATTGATCGGCTGCCCTCTGCACATCTCCTACTGGGGATTGAGCCCGAAACCTGGGCATGTTGCCTAACCAGGAATCAAACCATGATCTCCTGGTTCATAGGTCAATACTCAACCACAGAACCACACTGGCTGGGCTAGAGTTTCTTTAGAAAAATACTGAGGCAATAAGAGAAGAACTGAAATGGGCAGTGAGTTGTAATAAATTGCAAGTTAAACAAACAAACAAACAAAACGTCCTAATAATTTACTGCTCAAATTAAGCTGATAATGTTACTGTGCACACGTACACACACACACACACACACACGCACGCACACACGAGTATATACAAAGCGAATAGAAAAGATAGGTCTTACTTAATTTACCCTTTCAAAAAGGGTATAACCTCACCTTTCACCATAAAAATGATACAGCGTATTAGCATGAAAAGCTTCTGTGCCTTCATTTTGCCTGGCTAGCTTACAAACTAGCTGGCTAGTTTCCATTTCTTTCATCTCCATTTCTACTTGTATTTATACTAGTATCTTAACAGAAAAAGTCAACCCATTCCAAATGGCCCTGAAAGCCCTGATGTAGAATGGTGACCATTGATCAAAGGTAACCCCCTTTTCTCGAAGCCCGGTGCATGAGATCGGGACGGATTAAATAGATTTGGACCAAACCAACAACGCAGTCTTTGATTTATGAAACTCCAACTGGAAGCTCGGCATCAGACCAGAAAGAGTTTTTCTGGATGGCCTACCCAGGAAAGATGGCCAAGCCTCTCCTTTCCCAGCAAGGTGGGATCACGAAGGAAACCCAAGGGTCAGAAAGCTCACCACATCTGGAGACCAGACACTGGCAGGCTCGCACAGATTTTGAATATTTTTTTAATTCACTACCAACATTTAAAAACATGAGAGTTAACATAGAAAAGCAAGATAATAGATCTTTTTGGAAAAAATGAAAACATGGCAGCCCTGAGCCTGAATGTGGCAGGGACTGGCAAGAATGAGGTAGATGGTACCCATATGGGACAGATGTGGCCGCTGGGGCCTTAGCAAACTCCACTCCTCCCTCCTGCCCACACCCTGCCCTCTCCATGCAATCACTGCCTGCCCGGCCTCCGCAGCCCTGAGTGTGTTTCCTGAGGTACGCCAGCGTCTGCACGTTTCCAGAGGCCTTTACATACCTTACCATGCGCTCACCACACTAAGTCGATGCAAAGTTATTACACTGTTATTATGTTCCCCTTCACCTTTTCACCCATCCCTTCATCCTGCACCCCATCAGCGTGCTTGTTGTTTCTATGAGTCTGCTTTGGTTTTGTTCTGTTTGTTCATTTTGATTTCCCTAAGTTCACTATCTTGTACACCTGAAACAAATATAATATGACCCTCCCACTATACTTTAATGAAAAATAAAAAATAGGCCTGGCCAGGGTGGGTCAGTGGTTGAGCATCGACCTATAAACCAGGAGGTCATGGTTCCATTCCCAGTCAGGGCACATGCTCAGGTTGGGGGCCTGCAGGAGGCAGCCAATCTGATTGGCTCTCATCATGGATGTTTCTATCTCCCTTTCCCTCTCCCTTCCTCCCTGAAATCAATAAGAATATATTTAAAAAATGAAATAAAACATCGAGTCACCTCTGCACAAATGGGAATGGACCTCTGCTCTTTCCCTGCTATCTGCAGTCACTAAGTAAAACCTAGTGACTTTACATACCTTACCATGTTTTCACCACCTTAACTACCATTTTTTAAAAAGGTAAAAGAAACAAAAAGAACTGAAGGCCTTGACTGAAGTTGCAAGCGGACAGCTGAAGTCCGCTTACCCCTCCCTCAGTGGGTGAAGAGGAGCCGAACCCAGGGAGTGGTGCTCCCCCATGCCACTGTGAAGTGGTGCCACTCCAGACAGTGAGCGCGAATCCCGGAGGGCAGAATTCCTTACTACGTCTGCTCTGTTTCCTCCCAAGAAACTTATAAAGAGTCTCATGCCAGAGACTAACCTTACAGGAAGGGCTAGGCCCAGTTCCTGGGTCTGATGACATGTGACTTAGCCCCACTATCTAACAAACATTGCCCAAGAGCAGTGGCATACTAAGGGTGGGCCCGGGAGTGGCTGGCCCTGCTTCTGTTTATAAGACAGACTTAGCGCCCTGTGGATAGTGCTAAAACAATAGGAAAACTGACTAAAAGAGTCGGCCTCCTTTTAATAATTCTACGCACTAACAAACCTGAATAATGACAGTGATACAGAAATATTCCTCTCTAAAAAAATGTTGTTGCTTAAGTTCTAAACAATTGCTGTAATTATCATTACGTTTTAAAAATTGCCCTAGCCTGTTTAGCTCAGTGGTTAGAGTATTGGCCCTCTGACTATAGGGTCGCAGGTTTGGCTTAAGGGCACATACCTCCGTTACAAGCTCAATCCCTGGTCCCAGTTGGGGCATGCGAGGGAGGCAAGCAATCAATGTGTCTCTCTCACATCGTTGTTTCTCTCTTTCTGTTTCTCTTCCTCCCTTCCACTCTCTCTAAAAATCAATGGAAAAAAGTATTTTTGGGTGAGCATTAACAATGTATATTGTCCCTAAAATGTATACATATACTTTGTATAATTATAAAGGCAGTGTTTATAAAAGTACATTTTATTTTCAAAATTGAGCTATCAGCTATTAAAGTGTGTGTGTGTGTACAGTTTTTTGGGACACCCTGTATACGTAACCAGAAAATTAGTGAATTTTATTATTTGCACATGAAACTCAGAGAATCCTATTAGACAGCCTAACACAGAACACCTGCCCTAGCTACATGCGTACTTGAGAGTAAGTCTGAAACCCTGGTTTCAGGCAAAGTTCCTGTCTCTAACCTCTGGGGTAAACATTCTAGTTTAAACATTAGCTTGGAGATAAACAACAATGGCACAGTGATTGCAAAGACAAGGAACAGAACTGGAGTGACTAATTCTGCCATTGTGGGGCGTCTTAATTTGTGCTTACAGTTCTTCGACTGCACAGACGTCTCATGCCAGAGACTAAAGCCCCTGGAATCAATCACACTACTTTTTTGTTTATTTTTAAATTTTTTTATTTTTATTTTTTTTATTAATCCTCACCTAAGGATATTTTTTTCCAGTGATTTTTTAGAGAGAGTGGAAGGTAGGAGGAGAGACAGAGAGAGACACTGATTGGTTGCCTCCTGCACGCACCACGACTGGGGCAGGGATTGAGCCTCCAACTGAGATTCGTGCCCTTGACCGGAATCAAACCTGCGACTCTTTAGTTCATGGGATGATGCTCCAACCACTGAGCCAAACTGGGAAGGGCTTAAATTATTTTTTAATTACCCTTGATATACAATATTATATTAGTTTCAGGTATGCAACATAATGATTAGACATTTATATACTGTACAAAGTTATCTTAAATCTACTATCTTAACGCTTGCTTTTTTCTCAATTCCTTTATTCTAATGCTAACCATGTCGAGTCACACTCGACATCCGAGTGCAAAAGGTTAAAACAAATATATGGGTATTGCTTTTTGGGGGGGTTTTGTAAAATGGAATTTTTTGTCATCTCTGCCAAATTTATCTTACGTTTAAGGTTTTTCATAACTATTTCCATATATGTTGCTTCATGTGAAAGAAACATTTTAAATTAAAATGAATCAAGTGTGTTCTTTGATCAATCATGAGTGAAACAGATTGAAAAATCTAGCTATCCTCCTTTTTTCAGAATGTCTGCAGAAGATTAATTTTGCTGAAGTCATCAACAAATTGGCACAAATTAAGCCTCAAGAACAAACCTGTCATGCTATTATTTATTACTATGAGAGAACAATATGATGGCATACACTTTCCCCTTTGTTCAAAAGTACATTAAGGTAATCATAAAGTATTAATCCATTCATTACTCTTTCTTTTCTGACCATTGTTTTTATGGATCTTTTACTTCAGAATTATTACTGAAAATTATTTTATCTAATAAAGAAGGGTGTTGTTAAAATAGGACAAGCTCTGGGTGATAATTATGCTGATCTATCACTTTGTAAAGTACCATGTTCCACCTTTACCCTTAATGGAATTCCCATAATTTATCAGATATAAGTTGCAGATTTTCAGCTGACCTGCATTTGGACTGAATTTAATGTCTGGTTGTTATCTCCAATAGAATTCTCTGCACTGTGAAATTTTCCCAGAGGTCCCATTACTAGAGAGTTTGCGAGTAATTCACTTTTTTTTTTAAATGTTTTTATTGATTTTTGAGAGTGAGAGGAAGAGAGAGAGAGAAACATTGATGAGAGAGAAGAATCAATCAGCTGCCTCCTGCACACCCCCTACTGGAGGTGGAGCTTGAAACCTGGGCATGTGCCCTGATCAGGAATCGAACCAGCGACCTCTGGGTGCATGGGACGATGTTCAACCAACTAAGAAACACCGGCCGGGACAAGAGAGTTAACTCACTCTTCAGTTGATTCCATAGCACTTTGCCCACAAATAAATATGTCATGAATAAATGTTCACATGACCGCCCTTCCCAGTAAACATGAGCTCCTTTAACATAGGGAATGTGCATTAATTATACTATTTCTACTACTTTTCAGGTACCTAATAAACTACATTGAGTGGAGGAAGGCTTACATGTGAGAACAACTCTTTATGAATACATGAGATTTACATTCCTACAAAATTAAACAAATACCTTTGAAAGGAGTGATTTTTTTTAAAGAGCATACTCTAACCCCAAAATATCGTTGCTATCACTTTAAAACCACATGCCACTGGCAGTGCCCTCGGTGGTCCCTGATCTGTCTCTTGCTTCAACAATGTTTGGACGGAACAGACCCAAGGACGCCCCTTCTTCCAGTCTCTGGCCACCCTCCCACCTCTTTCCTAGTCGCCACCTTCAGCATCATCTCCGCCATCCTCAGCCTCCGGACCAACCCACACTGCTTTCTTGGCTTAGCTCCTTACTGCCAAGCCACCAGGAGCTCCCAAACTCCTCAGAATTACTCCACTGAGGCGGAGGCCACTGTCCCCGCCTGGCCAACCTGCACCTGCGGGCCTCCACACCTACCTCGCTCGAGGCCTCTAGTTCCACCAGGGGATGCTGCGCTGGAGGGCGGGGGGGCCGAAGAGAAGCCCCGGGCGCCCAGCATCTCCTGAAGATGCAAAACTGTCTAGATGGCCGTGGTGTCCTTTTCCAGGACGCGCTGCAAGCTTCCCGAGATGAGTGTGAGCAAACTCAGGACGCCAGGGAAGCCGCCCAGGCTTTAGAGAGGAACCTGAACCAGCCCCTTCTGCACCTGCGCGCCCTGGGTTCTGCCCTCACAGACCCTCATCTCCACGACTTCCGGAGAACCACTTCCGGGCTGAGGAGGTGAAACTCATCAAGAAGATGGGCGACACCTGACTAAACTCTGCAGCCTGGCCGGCCCCCAGGATCCATGGGCAAGTATCTCTTGGAAATGCGCGCCTTCAAGCAGGACGAGGGGCCTTGGGAGCCCTGAGGCCTTTGAGGGGTCCCTCTGCTCCCCCCTTTGGCGCCTGGTTTCTGCCTCAGCCTGTCCCTGCAGCCACTACCCTGGAGCCCTCTACCATGCTGTGGACCAAATGGAAACAGGGAAGCGTTTTGCAGCAAAAGACACGAAATAAAACCACATCTCACTTATGTTCACTATCAGAAAACCCAAATAAATTCTTTGGAAATCTTTAGCCAGTAACCAATCGAAAATATTATGGCAGCCTAGCATATAGTGCAGAGATTCTCAAACTCCAGATTCGTTGCGTACTACTTCATAGTTTCGCGCAAACTATTTTACATTATTATTTATTTCTGTGATTATTTAGTATATATTTTTCTTTAAGTCTGCCTACTTTTTGTTAACTTAAATACACAGTCTTAACCCTGTTGCAAGAAATAATATCCATAAATACTTTAGTTTTATGTGCCTGTTGTGTAAGTTTTCTAATGCACACTAAAATAAACACAGAAATATGAAATATATTGTGCCCATCCTAGAATTACCTAAGGATATACCATGGGAAACCCTGGCACAGTAGAATGAACATAGCTTCCAGGAGAAGATGAATGAGTGTTCAGGTCAAAGCTTTTCCATTTCCAAGGTGACTTAACCTCTTTAAAAGTCAAGACTTTTTTTTTTTCTTTTTTTAATCCTCAACCGAAGGCATTTTTCCCATTGATTTTTTAGAGAGAGTGGAAGGAAGGGGGAGAGAGACACAGAGATTGGTTGTCTCTTGCATGCACCCTGACCAGGGCCCAGGTCTGGGAGGAGCCTGCAACCGAGGTACATGCCCTTGACCAGGATCAAAACCCAGGACACTTAAGTCCATAGGCTGACGCTCTATCCACTGAGCCAAACCAGCCAGGGCTAAAAGTCTTTCTGTAACTATGGAGGTAAAGAAACTGACCTCAGGGAATTGTAACGATTAAATGGAATAACATGCAAATCACCTAATGGGAGCCTTGCACAGACTAATTGGGGGCTGCTAAGTCATAGCTGCTAACATGGTTCTGATGCTTCAGCTTTCAAACTGTATTTCTTCTTTCTCCCCTTCTGACTCTCTCTAAAAGTCTCTTGACCACTCTGATTCTACATATAACCTCACAGAACCAAAGTGGCCCAATTTTATGCAAAACAAGCATCAGTCATAGCAACTGCATTGAAGAAAAACAAGCATGAACAATATAAAAATAAATATGGACCCCGCTCAGGGAGCAAGAGTACAGAATGGAGAATTCTTCTCTGGCCTTGCTTCCATTGGTTTTCTGCCGTCTCAGCAATACCACATGGGGCTCTGGGCCACGTTCTCTTCATCTAATAAGATTGAGGGAGTAAATCCCTTTTCCATCTAAAACATTAGTTGATGAAAATTGTGCTGTATAACACATCTCTTTGCTTTCTTGTCTTCTCTCTCTTTTCTTTTTCTTATTCTTATTGCCAAAGCTCACTGTGAAAGTGAAAAGACCTTCCACTGGGGTTTCAAGAAAGGATTTTTCAAGTTGAAACAAGTTTTAAACTGAGGTCTCTTAACCTTGTCCTATTGAACCATCAACGCCAGCCAGCCCTTATCAGTGTTCTGGTCTCCCCACCCTCCTTTATTCAGGTGGCACTAACTTGTTTTTATTCATTCTTATCTTGTTGGGGGGCTTGGGTTCTCAGAGAGAAAGTAGGTTAAAAACAAGAGCAAAAATCAATAGTTGTAATCTGAATAGTGGATGGGAATTTTAGTTTGCTTTCTTTTTTTTTTTTCCCAGAGAGAGAAAAGTGCTTAGAGTTTTGATTGTATGGTACAGACCTCCAAAGTATTTAATTAAGATGTCTGAGGCAGATAATAACAAATGTGAGGGATTCGGCTCCTTGAATGATCACCCTGCAGACGCCTGAAAACAAGCAAACAAGCACCAAAGCAAGAATGCAGGTTTCTGCTTCTGCCCCTTCATCCTGTGGACTCAGCAGGCAGGCTGCCCGTGAGCCCTCAGAGGTCAGCCTGATGGTGGTCAGAAGATCAAAGACTCTGGCTCCAGGCAGACCTGAGTTCAAACACCAGATCTACCATTTCCCAGGGTAGGACTCCAAGTTACTTCAGTTCACTCTGTGAGACCCCCCAGAGCAAGGACGATGGGCCAGGTTCAGAGACTCACCAGGGAAAAAAAGATGCAGATGCCTAGCAAGAGGAAAAACTGGGAAAACAAGAATGGTGCCTCCAGGGTAACCTGTCCTCCTCTAGCATATCACAGGTCGTGTGATTTGAATCCCTGATCTTTCATATCACGGAAGATAGCATCTAGGCCTCAACTGTATTATGGCCTTGCCCTGGGAGTCACGTAGCATAATTTTCCCTGTGTTCTGTGCTCAGTTGTATTTCAGCTCCAGGCCCACAAAAGCAGCAAAACCAGACATGTGGTGCCTTGGCTGCCTCAGGACCAGCTGCATTGACTAATGACCCCCTGCCTGGGCACCGACCAATCAGTGGAGACCAGGACCCTGAAAGAGCACACCTGGAAAGCTGCTGCATATTCTAGTAAGATCCTCCTCTGAGACCTCCCCTAAGATTTCCACCTGCAAGAGAGAGATATGCTCAGAACAAAGAACCCAGTGCGAACTCTCCCTCCAAGGAGCATGCCTGTGCCATTCCCCCACAGGCACTATCCCCCAACCTCTAAGGGACTCCATGAGACTTGCAACCAGGAGAGCAATGGGCAGTGGCAGCTCGTCCTCGGCTAACCCCCTG